>NC_136412.1:134496018-135696018 GCF_051521515.1 Lactuca serriola | reverse complement strand
CATCATGCATTTGATTCAATTCCCCGACATTTGTATATGGAATCAGATCAAGCCCTCGATATGGATGAAAATAGACATTCATACCCTTCTAGGGATATATTATGTGTGAAAATTAGATTATCCAATGATTTTATATGATTTTTCAAAGTTAGGAACAATTTCAAGATTTTACAAAACCAACAAGTTTGAGCTTACATTCCAATCAACTCATTAAGTAATTAATGGTAAAATCATAAACATTCATTTCAGTGAAATACTAGTTTTAAACATTCACGAGGAGTATGTTAACAAGAACATCTTAATGGATTATGAGCTTATTCAAACAATCAACATGTGAACCCACTTCTTCACATTTAGCTCATTAGAAGAGGTTTATGGGTATGGTTTTCAAACCAAGCCTGTTAAATGCTTAATACTCCACAACTTGACTAAAAATGTAACACCATTCATTCCCTATCAAGTAGTGGTTACATGTTGGTGCAATGGTGGTTATAGGAAGCACCAAGCCCTCACACCAAAGCTCAAAACCATAAAAGAAAGAAGAATGTAGTTATGCAACCATTTAACTAATGATTCTAGTAAAATCACCAACCTTACCACCACCAAATGATACCATGGTAGTGGAATGGTGATTTCCCAACATCCATGACAACCAGCAACAATGGTTATGAATTGTGGTTATGATTGTGTATTTTAATGAAAAAAGACGAAGAATGAGTTAAAATGAAGATATTTTAACTGCTAGAAGATCTTAAGGAACAAACCCACCTTATCATCCTCTCCCCCTCTTACGACAATGCTCAAAGCATATTTTGGCCGCGACAATGACGTATTCCAGCGACATGAGACAAAACATGGCAGTAAAAGTGGTGGTGCTCCAAAATCGATTATCCCCTTCTTCCCTTTCACTCTTGGCGACTCACACAACAAAAGAAGCTAGTGTTTAATTAGAGGAAACATGATGTAAGCTTTAATATGAAAAGAAAAGGAATCCCCCCCCCATGCAATGACGGATTCAAAACAAAATGCAAGCGGGGTCCAAAAAATACATAAAAGTATAAAATTCTGAAAATTTAATCTATTTTGGGTTTTTTTTTAGTAAGAAAATGACAATGAGAGTGTTTAATGTAAAAGTGGGTGCCAAATAGAGTATTTTTACTAAAACTTAGATTTTTATAAGACTATTTAGTAATAAAAACTATGAGACCCACCTCCAAGTGGGGCCATGCACCCCACTTAATGGGGCTGCATGCTACTGCCCCCATGACCATGTGTGGGGGACAAAATGTCCAATGCGGTTTGGTCTTTTGATAGTTTTAACCTGAAACTCTATCTCCTTCAACAAAAGAGGTTTCCAGAAATAACACAATACCCCCTGGATTTTTATATTTCATTTATTATTATTATTATTATTATTATTATTATTATTATTATTATTTTAGTCCTTTTATTTAATTTAATTCCTTAAAATGTTTTATTATCTCATTTAAGCCATTTAATTAGTCAAGATGTTTATTTGAGACATTTTTAGTTTTAATTATTAATTCATCTTTTTAAATCTATATAATACATTCCATTAAGTTAATTTACTTGTCAAACTTTAAAAGTTTATCTATAATTGTATAATTATTTATATTGTTTATTAAACTATTTTTTTGTAATTAATTATACAAAAATTGGGCGTTGGAGAATACGATCCGAATATTCTCTACATAACATACATGTTGTAGCATGTCAACTAACACTAACTAAAAAGACTACAAACACAAAGTGACTTTGTTTTCAGAAGCGTATAATAAAAAACTAAAGTTCAAAAGTAAGTTGATAATCAATAGCAAAGTTTTACTTGAATCTAGTCAATAAGAAAAAAGAAAAGTAGAACTCAATGATGGATGTAACACCTTCTCAAGTTAAGAATTTGGCTATCATATCTAAACTTTGAAAAACCTATTTATAACATCAAGTTAAACAATATATTTCATTACTCAATTTTTAAGCACGTGTTTACACATATCTCCTAGTTATATCATATCATAAAATAATTACAAATAAAATTTTAACCATAAAAAAGAAATTAACAAACTTATTGTAATAAATGTAAAAGAAAAACTAAAAATGCTTCTAACAAAAATCAGTCAATGTAAAAGGATCTACGGATATATAACTTCAATTGTTTGTACCAACAACACTGTTTCTTCCTTGGAACGGGAAAAGTTTGCCCTCTCTTTACTTTCCTTTTCTTGTTCTTCATTCCCCATTGATGAATTAATACGTAGATTCATGGAATCACAAACGCAGCAATACCCTAATAACAATATCAATCATCACCAACACCGATCATACGGAGGACGAGGAAGCTCAAGCACGAGCACAAGCACCGCAACAATGGAAATGGCGAGACAACCCTTACAGCAGCACTCCGACAACGACAGAAGCAGCGGCGAACTCCGCGCACTCGATTGTAACCTCACTTCCTTATGTGATCATATTCAAATGGAAGGTTTCAACAATGGATCCTTCTCAGATGTAGTCGTTCAGGCCATGGGCGCTACTTATCATCTCCACCGTCTCATCCTCTCTCGTAGTTCTTACTTCAGGTTACAACTCTCGCTTTTTTTTTTTTTCTTCAGTTTTATCCCCTTCTTATTACATTGACCCTATGCTTTTTGTGTAATTAGTGGGAATTCACTCATATGATAGTGTGGTATAAGCTAATTGAAACCGTAAGTGATTGATAAAGTAAAGTAAGAATGAAATCGAAACTCTGAAGATGACTACAATTGCTATCTTAAAGCATATTTCAATGTCGAAATAGGAGTAATTTTGGAAAATTGGATTCATAGACTGTAACTGGAGTGACTTTTTGAAGTAGTTGATACCTATTGCTCATATATATCTTAGGTATCATGATCTGTTTAATATAGGTTACTTTTATAAACAAACATGCAGTAATTTGCAGAAAGAATGACTTATAAAGTGAGGGATATGATAAATTAACATTGCTAACCTTTTATTTAACAAAATAAGATGAGGAATATGCATTCTCATATCATTTTCAAGAGTCTTGATAGAAGTTTGAGTTTGATTTTTGATACAAGCACAAGTTAAAACACTGATAATTCTCTGCATCTTTCTTCCTAGAGGTTGGATTTATCGAATAATTTATACATTCAAGTCTTCTTGCTTCTTCTTTTTATAAATATTTGATCATGTCATATTGCCATTGATTGTACTATGTAGAAACATGCTTCATGGTCCATGGAAAGATGCAAATGCACCAGTTTTGACCTTACATGTGGATGACAACAATGTTAACAGAGAAGCCATTGCTATAGCTTTAGCATACCTATATGGAAATCACCCTAAACTTGATGACAGTAATGCATTTCGTGTTCTTGCTGCAGCTTCATTTCTTGACCTTCAGGTATCCTTGTAAATTATTCAGCATTTACATAATAAAAGGGAAAAGGGTAACATGGGCATTATGTTCTTTATTGATTGAATCTTGTTACTTGTATAACTTTTCTTGCAGAATTTATGTGCGATTTGCACTGATTTCATTATATCAGAACTCTGGACTACAAACTTGTTAGCATATCAGGTTTGAGACCTTTTTTTTTTTTTTTTCTTGTTATATCTTTCATATCATATATAGATATTTTTATTTAGCATTTGCATGTTTACTGTAGGTTTTTGCAGAGGGCCAAAATTATGGTGAACATGGAGAACGTGTTAGAAATGCTTGTTGGGGTTATCTTTGTCAAAGTGGGGCCATGGAGTTGAAAGAAGTAAGAAAGGAAATCTTATGTCTATTATAGCTTCTGTTTTCACACCTTTGTCTTTCTTAATAGGGTTAAATTCAAGAAATAGTAACATACTTTCATTAATCTCTTTTATCATAGATTCATATCATAGTACTTTTGTTTTTTCCTATTACAACCTTGTACTTTGAAAAATCTACCAATTATAGAAATAAAAGTAAAATACTATAATAAACAAATAAAGAACAACAAGCTGCTATTGCTTCCATTTAGCCTTTAAAACATTCAAATTCCTGAATGTAATTTGATCAAATGATCTTGACCTATTTTGTCTTTTAATAGATATAGCCTCAATTTTTTGTCTCTATTCTATTCTTTTCTTTTTCTTTTTCTCTTGGAAAATAATTTATATAATTTTGGAAGAGTTTATGCTTCTAGATTATCATCTTTCAACTTACAGGTGCTTCCAAAGCTTTCCTCTCAAACACTGCATGCATTACTAACTTCTGATGAACTATGGGTGCCTAGTGAAGAAAAAAGGTAAACATACTCCCCCCTCCCCCACCACACACACACACACACAAAAGTCAATTTTTGTAGAATACTGAGTTAATCTCACATTCCCTTTTAATAAAGGTTTGAATTGGCATTATACATCCTCATCTCAAAAGGTGCATTTAGTAAATCAGAACATCCAGATAAAAGTGGGCCCCTTTCCAAGACTTTGACCAGTCAACTATCATGTGAAGGAGAAGTTCATGATGCTGCCCAAACCATTCTAGTTGAGCTTGCTGACCGGATTGTGGATTCCAAAACCGGGCTGCCCGAATTCAGACGCCAAGTACAAGAATCCGGATCCGGTCAGTCTAACACAGATCCAAAATGCCACTGCAACACCGAACAAACTACACCCATTCCTCCTACAAATGACCTCAACTACCCTTCATCTTTCCAAGACATGCCACATGGCGCTGACATGGCAACAATGGAAGATCAAGGGGAAGGGCCATCCGAAGAGGGGTCTTGTTATCAATTGAATAATAATAGTTGGCTTAATGTAGGGCAAAGATTTGGGAATGACAATGAGTGGGGTAGGTGTGGGGTACCCCTGTCATGGGGTGGGCGGATTGTTGGGAGAAGAGAGTTGAAGAGTTGTGCTAAGGGGGTTTGTGGATTGAATAGTGATGAATATGATACTTTTGTTAATATATTTGAAGGGGGGTCACTTTTGTATTGTAATATGACTTTTGAGGCTCTTTTAAATGTGAGGAAGCAGTTAGAAGAATTGGGGTTCCCTTGCAAATCGGTTAATGATGGTCTTTGGCTCCAGGTATTGCTTCTAGTAACTTGTTTGTTGTTTGCTATTTAGGGACTTTTTTGTCTTTTTCCCATTAAGTGGCATATTGAATTATTGATATATGATGATAAACATTTGAGAAAAGGGAAAATAGCACAAAAGACACTAGGTTTACACCAAAATTCTAATTTGACATTGCTTTTTTTTTTTTGTCTCAAATTTGACACTGTTTTCCAATTTGTTACAATTCTGACCACTTGGACCGGTCAACCTGGTGACATGGCATGATGGCATCCCAGTTTTGATGACGTGGCATGCTTACGTGTCAAAAATGATTTTTTTTCCACAAAAGACACTGAGTTTTCATTTATTTTGATTTTGACACCGTTTTTTTTGTTCCAAATCGAATATCATTTTTTCCAATTTTTTCAATGTTGACCATTTTGCATTTTCCAAATCGAACAAAATTGGAAAAAATGATGTTCGATTTGGAACAAAAATAGTGACAAAATTGAAAAAAAAAATTAAACTTAGTGTCAAAATCGAAAAAAGTGAAAACTTAGTGTCTTTTGTGGAAAATAAATTCAATTTTGACATGTCAACATGTCACGTCATCATGCCACATCAGTAGTCAAACCAGTCAAATGGTCAGAATTGTAACAAATTGGAAAACAGTGTCAAATTAAAATTTTAGTGTAAACTTAGTGTCTTTTGTGCTATCTACTCTTGAGAAAAATGTTGAAAGTGCAATGTTGTAATTGTAATAAAATAAAATGAAACTAGGATGCTATAATACACATATAAAAGAAAGTACATTGCTATTTTTTACATTTACCCCAAGACAAAACAAGGGCAAATTCGTAAAAACTTAGTAAAGCCAAAACTACATTCCTATTTCTTACATTTAACCTAATCATACATTTTATATTACCTTAATAGACACTTTTAAGCCAACGTATCCACGAAATAGGCGCAGACACCTGCAAAAGTTGTTGCCTAGTCAGCATGGCATGTCAGTGTAGGCCACCATACGGATTCACACGCACCGGTTACTACATGCAAGAACACGATCAAAACACTTCAACAACCGGTATAGGAGACGTGTACGTAACCGACTCCTCTCAGGGCGAAGTAAATGGACTATTTCGCCCTGTGCGCGTGCACGTGCGCGGTACCATCGACGGGCTAGCGGGTATCGGACGCGGATCCACGTACGTCCCCGCAACCGCATGGCCGCCAACACGTTTTGTGTTCTCGCGTGTCCCGTTCCATATGGGGAATAGGAATTGTCAGCAGTCGATTGGGAATGGGAATGGGAATGGGAATGATGATGTGGAGAACAGAGAGGAACAACAACAACAACAACAACATCAACATGGTGGGGATGGGTTGACTGCTGTGGTGGGGTTGAGTCAAGGGAGTGGGGAGGGGTATGATGGGGATTTTGGTGGGAGGGTGAATGGGGTGCAGATGATGGATTCTTCGTCTGAAGATGGTGGTGGAGTTGAATGGGAGAATGAAAGTAGTTCTATTTCGTTGGATATGAAAACGCCTTTGAGTCATTTTCCTCCTTTTCGATTTGGGTTAGTTTTCAATTGATTTTGAATCTATGTAGTTTATTAGGGTTTGATGCTTATTTATGCAATATAGTTTCATGCTTTTACCAATTTATGCAACAAAGTTTTATTTGTTTTTACCAATTTGTGCAACAATGTTTATCTTTTTTTACAAATCTATGCAACAATGTTTCTCTTTTTTATTGATTTATGCAACAAAGTTTAGTTTTTTTTTTTTTTTTTTTTTTTTTTTTTTTTTTTTTTTACCAATTTGTGCAACAATGTTTCTTTATTTTACCAATTTATGCAAAAAAGTCTCATTTTTTTTTTTTACCAATTTGTGCAACATTGTTTCTCCTTTTTACCAATTTATGCAATAACGTTTCAGTTTTTTACTAATTTATGCAACAATGTTTCTCTTTTTTACCAATTTATGCAACAAAGTTTTATTTGTTTTTACCAATTTGTGCAACAAAGTTTCATTTTTTTTTACCAATTTCTGCAGCGAAGTTTCATTTTTTTTTTTTTAACAATTTATGCAACAATGTTTCTCCTTTTTACCAATATATGCAACAATATTTCTCCTTTTTACCGGTTTATGCAACAATGATCCATTTTTTTTTTTATCAATTTATGCAACAATGTTTCTTTTTTACCAGTTTATGCAACAAGATTTAAACTGTTTACCTTTTTATGCAACAACATTTCACTTCCTTTTGCCACTTTATACAACTTCCATGAATCATGCAACCACATTTTTATGTTACAAATAAAACGTGTTCTAAAATGAAAAATCATTTCATATTTCATCCAAAAAAAACCACTTTGTTGCGTAAACAAGCATTTAACCCTATTTACTAATACTGGTTTTAATTTTCATGTTTTTGACTTTTTTCTATCGAGTCAAAAAGTAACACTCATATATAGATTATCTAACATTGTTTTTTTTTTTTTTTTTTTTTTTTTTATTTATTATTACTTCATAGGGTGGAATTCCAAGATGTTCTTCGGCTCAATGATGGACAAGTCAAACACTCTCCTGAGTATTTCTATGCTGGTTCTTTATGGAAGGTATGTTATTGTTTATAGCATTATCTAAAAAGTAAAAACATATTAGAAAATAAAAATAAAAATAAAGAGTTTTACTTATACAATTGTGTGTATTATAGGTAAGTGTTCAGGCTTTCAATGATGAAGATCCTCAAGGGCGTCGAACTCTTGGTAAATTTTCATCTAATTAAATAATTTTAATAATTGATTATCCATGTCATAATATTTTTTTTGTATAATTTTGATTTGTAAATTGTAATTATATTTATAGGATTGTTTCTTCATCGAAGGAAGGCAGAGATACCTGAATCATTTAGAAAGGTTTGTCACTACAAAATAATGCAAGAAATAGCAACATACTTTTTTTCATTTGTTTATTTATTGTACAATTTTACTTCCATTTATTTCTATAAAAATTCAAAGTAGAATGTTGTAATTATGTAAAATTTTCAAAGCATGATGAGAAAAAAATGAAAATACATTTGTGTATTAGAAAGAAAGGAAAGCGGGATGCTGTTATAATTTATACACAAAAATAAATGAAAGTAAATTGTAAATTGTATTTTGATGACATTGCTCAAATTGATAAATAAATCAATGGAAATACATTGCTATTTTTAGCATTTTTTTGTTTTAACTTTTCTTAGAACTGTTATATTATTAGTGACTTACTGGAGATATGATTCTTAGGTTCATATGTATGTGGATGCTCGTGAGAAGGTTACTGCTCGTTATCAGGTAAAGTTATACAAAAATTTAATTGGAATAATCCAAAAATTTCATGTAGAATGGACCATTTTGCCCCTATCCTCTTCAAACCCAAGATGCACAAACAAAGGTTTTGTTTTTAGGGAAAGAAAAGGAGATGACAAAAATGGAGAAGGGCAAAATGGTCATTTTCATGTATTTAACGAATAGGATGTTACCTTGGACTACCATATTAAAAAAAAAGTGATATAACACAGGGATAGAACTGTAATTTACTCAAATTATAATGATGCTAATCAGAAAATAGGTAAAATTTAACTTGTAAATCTGCCAAGTGCCAAGAAAAGAAATCCGGCAATTATTGAAATATTTATATGGGATTAGGGTCCTTTTTTGGGTTAGAGAAAGTTACAGAAATGGTCCCTATGGTTTAAAAAAATTACAGCACCCATCCTATCTCCATATAAAAAAGATTATTTTACCCTTTATGTTTTATATTAGTAATAACAGAAAAAAGAAAAAAAAAGATATCAGAAAGGGTAGAATAGTCCTTTTACATGGACAGAGGGACTGATGCTGGAAAAAAGAAAAAATATATTAGAAAGGGTAGAATAGTCTTTTTACATGGTCAGAGGGACGGGTGCTGTAGTTTGTTAAAACGATAAGGATGTGACATATCGACATTATCTCAAAAGTTGGATAAAAGGTGTGATTCTAACGAAAGCACAGGGACCAAAACTGTAATTTACCCTAAATAATGTTTTCATTTTATTTGCAGTTAATTTGTCCATCAAAAAGAGAAGTGATGGTGTTTGGAAGCTTTAAACAACCAGGAACCCTTTTACCAAAAGCTCCCAAAGGATGGGGTTGGCGTACAGCTTTGTTATTTGATGAGCTTGGAGAACTTTTACAGAATGGGTCCTTGAGAATAGCTGCTGTTGTGCAACTTATATGACTTGCATTTAATTTTTTTTATTTATTTTCTTTTCTAGTATTAAAAATTAAAATACACCCGTATTTGCCATATAAAAAAAAAATATATATATATATATATATATATATATATATATATATATATATATATATATATATATATCTGATTGAATTAACTACTTATTACAAGTAAATTCACTCTTGAGTTTTGATAACCATTGAAGATGAAGATAAAGTATATAACCATTGAATTTAAGTTTTTATTGATTGAAGGTTCTAGACTCTATGTTCGATGATTATGGGTTTTTGGTTGTACATTTTGCATTAATGGAGTTTTAACTTGTGCTTTGATGTAAATTGGAAATTCAAATCCTTATCATCAATAGATTCATATGTTATGATTTGAGTTAGATTATATAAGGTTAAGTTCAACTCATGGTTAAAGAATCAATGTTGTAGTCAATTTTGATGTTATGAAGCTTTGTAGAAGTTTATGAGCTCTAATCATGGTGGATCATCCATTGGTCCATTTAAATTTGAAATTGGTTATGTATTTTAAGGTTCTAACATGATTTAGATGTAGATTCTGAGTGTTCTATGTTCAAGTTATTGAAGGAAATCCAATGTAGAACTTATAAGTGGTGTTTTGAAGCTTTATGGAAAATAAGGATGATAACATCTTTGATTAATGTATCAATAGTATTAATGATGCTAGTTAAGTGTTTGGACAACTTTTGAATGATATCTAAACATATTAAAGTCATTAGGATTGGTTATGAAAGTGTTGTGATCAATGATATCAAGGCACAACATGATTTTTGGCCAAAAAGCACGTGATGGGTAACCAATAGAATTACATGGTCATGTAATTTTATAGGCTTAAATTACATGGGTCGTGTAATAATTTTTTTTTTTTTTTTTTTTTTTTTTTTTTTTTTTTTTTTTTTGTAAAATCTATAACTTTTGCGTTGGGCTTCAAATCAGGTCCGATTTTTGTCAATGGTCTTTGATGACTTATAAGTAACATATTTAAGAAATAAAATGAGATTAAAAACAGATTAATTATAACTAAATGCTTTATTAAAGGATAACCACTTAGTTGATCATGGGCCAACCATTCAAGCATGGTGGTGAAGTGAGTATTTTTTTTTTAACAACTTAAGGTTAGTACTCTACCCTTTGAAAACTTATCATCACTACATGATGTATCTTGATTTGTGTTTCTCATGTGCGTGTAATACCCTTTTTGTGAAGTTATGATATATAGATATGTGTGTATTAATGTGTTTAAATTCAAATTTTCTTGTTAAAAACTTGTATCGGTGTTATAAATTGATAATGAAATAGGAAAAAGTTGTAAAAAAAGACTAAAGTTTTGATACATTACGCGACGCGTAGAGCAAAGAGGACGTGACACATAAGTGAGGCGAGAAACGTGTTACGTAAAAGGAATAGTGACAACATCGTACTTTTGTGAAACACGACACAGATGGTAAGGACACGAAGCGAAAGAAAGTATATTATTATTAGCTTTTAGGAACGACTTTTAGTGACAAAAGTAAAAACATCTTGAATTAACGTTGAATGTGGCACATACGGAGTGTAGTATGCTACAACATATTAAAACATAGACTCGACATTAGTCGGTCATTTCAATTCATACTCTTAAAACACGCACTCAAATGTGCGATTACACCTACTAATAACATACTGATAACAAGTGTCATTTCAAGGTTTAATCCTTCAAATCATCCGATTAAGGTAAAGCTATCCCCAATTTCTAATCCTAGCTATGTTATACTTTGGGAAATTGAAGATATTGGTGAAATCCTGAGTGTAATCCAAAAATTTAGGGATGAAATCTTGTTTATGGTATTGTAATAGCTCTAGTTCATTAATATGTGTGTATATGATTTAGATGATGGATTGAAAAGGGACGATGATAACCCCTAACATGATAAATTATTTAGTGATGGAATTAACTCCACAACTTAATGAATTAAGTTGTTTAGAGTGGCTTAAAGTGAAAAATTACTTTAGTAGATGAAGGTATTAAGTCATATGGAATAATTGGACAAGATTTTGTATAAATGGGTTGTACCTTATCCGTAAGTTGTAACTATACATTCCAAAAATATTTTGTTAATGAATTAAGTCACAAATATGACTTAAATTTGGAATATAATTGAAACACAGGAGTGAAAAACCATAAATGGGTTAATAAGAAGAGTTTGACTATTTTTTGTAAGGTGGAATGTGAGATTTGTATGTGTATATATATATATATATACTAGTAGCGTACCCGCGCGATGCTGCGGCGGCGATTTGTTACATTCCGGCGATTACTTTCCGTACGAAAGTTAGTGTCATTTCGACGGTCGTCAAATTGTTTCCTTTCGATTTGTTTCATTCCGACGATTTGTTCCATCTGGCGATCAGTTGTTTCTAGACGGGCAACAAATAGTAATTTTCGTCTATTACTCTTTATATGGCAGCAGCGCCAGATAATTTTTATGCGTCCGTTAGTTATATTTTTGTGTTTCATAGTTCGTTTTAGCCTTCTGACGAATTGTTTCTTCGGCGATTAGTTTTCTTTGGGCATGTTGTTGTTTTAGGATAAAAAGCGAAGTGTGTTGTTAATTTCCAATGTGACATTGTGCCAGGGCGGTCAATTGTTTATTTTCGGCAAATAGTTTCTTTTCGACGATTATGGTTCTCAGTTCCCCATTAATTCCATAATCAGTTTTTGGTTAGTTCAGTTCTGGTGGCGGACGCAGAAAAAAAGTATGAAGGCTGCACAAATTTTTTAAGGGTGCACAGCTAAAAAGAACTTGTTTTCGTCATATAATTCGTCACTAAAAGGGTTACATCGACATATTTACATTAAATTTACATTTATTACGAATTAATTTGACGAATTTTCAATGGATTTGTGACGGATTTCTGATGAATTTGTGATGGACTTGTGGCGTATTTCGATGAATTTACATTAAATTTTGCACTTAACGGTAAAATTTGAGGGTTACCTGTGCACCCCAGGACACCATGTAAATGTACCTTTGGGTTCTGGTCCAAAACCATTAAATCCTAGCTCAGCGGTATCAGGTGTTGCCATCATTCTTTGACGTTGAGGGTTCAAGTCTCCTCCAAGACATAAGTTGTATTAAAAGTAGTTTGGTAGGAGTAGGTTAATATTGACGTTAAAAAAAAACCAGGTAACGTAATGTTAAATAACAATTATTATTAAATATATTCATAGGCAGTATTGTTGTATTGATTAAAAATAAAAATATCTATTTTTTATAATAAATATAAATGTATATTTAAATATGTATAATTAAGAAGTATATGAAAATAAGTTATTGTTTTGTTGTTCGTTAAAAGTTAAGGCGTATTCGGCACGCATCGTTTGGGAGCTTCTAACTTATAGCTTTTAAGAAAACGCTAGTAAGAAAGAAAAATTTTTCGTTCGGCAAATTAAACGCTACCTGCTACTCACTATCAGCTATTTTTGCCGAACTTTTTTTTGAAACGGCAAATTATCTACTCTTAACCCATAACCTCTCATTTGAGAGAGTCACTAATTACCACTTGTCCTCTCATTTTGCCGAACACGCCTTTAATTATTTATGTGGTTAACTCCTATAAATGACTAAATATAAAAATAAAAAGCTACCTTATTTTAAATGTTCATATTATAGTTTTCAAAACTAATATCAAATAAAAGTTTCAAATTATTTTATTTAATTATGTTAGCCAATTTTTTGTGAAAACTGAAAATGAAATTAAATGCAAAATTCTTGGATTCTTGGAAACACATGCACACGTTTTCCTTTTTATGTTTGAATAATTAAAATATGTTAACGCTATACCCATTTTAGTGTAGATAATGCTTTTGTGTTTCACTACCAAATGGTTTTTGCCTCAAATTGTACTTTATGAAAATTCTATAATTTACATTCTTCTTTTTATATAGAAATGACTGCCCCATATTGTATTTTATGAAATTTCTATAATTTACATTATTGTTTTTATATAGAAATGAAATGAAATGATGAAAACTAAACTTACCTTGCTTTCAAATACTAACGTCATTAATAGCAAAAATCAAAATACTATTATGTAGCCAATGCCACCCTGAAAAAGAGTTGTACAGGAGTATCTTTTATATATAAAAAAAAAAACTTTTCAAACGCCATCTTTAAATAGGATGACAATTATCTTCTTCTATAATATCTTTAAATAGGATGACATAATAGATTTTTCTAATATAATATATTCTCTAAGATTTTGTTTGCTTTTTAAATTGAGATTATACTCAAATGGAAATTGTACCCAGTTTTTATTCTTTTGTGCTAGAGATAGTACTCAGTTTGATATCCATAAATCAAAATAGAATACCTAATTTTTAGTTTAATTTTTACACTATAAATTAAATAGAATTTATCATCATTTCTATATCAAATCTTTTTTGTCCCATACCAAGCACACGAAAAATATCAAATATAAAACATATAAAACTTAATACAAATGTGTTATAATGGAATAAGAATAATTCATTTTCTACATCAAACGCAGTTTAGCATTTTCAAATGTGTTTTAACAACAGAAAATAAGAAATCAATACCCACAAACACAAGACATACATTACTAAATACATATAAGATTAGAGTAAACTATTAGTACTACAACACAAAATTTTAATATTTTTATTAAATATGAATTACACAAACGATCTAGCAAATCAATATATCAAATGTTGTTTATTCAAAACGTAACCGGATCTGATGTCGTAAACGAGATCCTAGGCTCTTGATTCAAGTTCAAATAAAAGTCAAAGTTCATTAAAAAAATCAAAGGTTGTTTTAATAATAAACAAAAACATAAATTAATATATGCATCAAACATAATTTTTGCACTTCAACATATGGTCCTCGATCAATTAATAATGAATACATATTTTTTCTGAAGATGATTTCACATAGAGCCTACATTGGAAACTTTTTCTTCCAGACAAATACATACATATACCATAGATCTGAAACCTATTGCTAAAACTTTTAATAAATACAAATACTCAAAACATGAATCCCAAACACAGAGCTTACAAAAGAATTACAAAGGGAAAATTCAATCCAAAATCTTTACACCAGAAATTGAAATTTCAAAAAACAATTATTAGACAATCACACATATAGTTAAATACAAAAATTACAATCGAAATAAAGAAAGAAGCCAAGATCTAGTTTAAGTGGATCGTCTGTTGGTGGAAGAAAGATATTCAAAAGCCAGTTAAAGATGGGATTTAGATCTATGGTTTTTAGTAATGTTTAGAGAAGCACAAGTAGGCGAAGAAAGACAGATATAGAGAATAAGTAGTTAGGGTCGTGGTGGTGGAAGATGTATTACTGTCGGTGATAACGTCGGGAAGGGAAATCGCCGGTGGAGGAGAAGAAACCGGTTGAGGCTGTTCTTTAGATTTTTAGAGAGAAGAGGAGAGAAGGGTTTAAGAGAGAGAGAGAGAGAGATAAATGCAACATTCAAATTAAAGCTTCGTGTGATTTATTGATATAGTATATGTTTGTAAATGTAAGCATCTAATTTTGTGTTTCTTTTGTGTCTAATAATATAGGTATTTGTTTTGATTGGTTAATTTTCTTTTACTTGGATCACAATCTTAACCATACATTTTGTATCTAATGGCCAAAAAACCTTCTCCTTATTTTTAAGATAAATGTTTTAATTATTATGGTTTAATAATTAATTAGAAACTAATTTGAAATATTTTGGGAATTAATTCAATAGTTTAATGGGTTATCTCTAGAAAAGTACCAATATTTTGGGGAAGTATTTCGAAAGTCTTAATCTTTTTTTAACAGAAAAATCACGGACTATTTAACTTTTTGAATAGGAAAAGCCCAAAAAACCAGATAATTTATTCACTTTAACCCTTTAAATTAGCCATTTTGACATGTTTATCAAGTCATGAGACCAAATCGTTAATTTTTCCAAATTAATGAGACTTTTCTGTAAATTTTGACACAATATATATATATATATATATATATATATATATATATATATATATATATATATAATGTATAAATGTATTTTTTTTATATCTATATCTATTTTTACATATTTATATATACTTTTAAGTTTTTATATGTAAAATTCTTATGTATTTTAAATGTACGAACTTATTTTTTTACGTATTTATATTTACTTTTAAGTATTTTACATTTTTTTGTGTATTTTTATGTGTTATTTTTGTATGTATTGCAGACATATATATATATATATATATATATATATATATATATATATATATATATACATATATATATATATATATATATATATATATATATATATATTATGTATTTATGTATTTTTTTAAAGATTTATATAGGTGTTTATGTATTTGAAATATATATACATATTTATATGTATTTTTACGTATTTATTCAATTTTTTAAGTGTTTTATGTAAATGTTTATATATTTTTATGTATTTTAAATGTATAAACGTATTATCTTACGTATATATGTATTTTTTTTAATTCAAGTCGTTTTCACCACCCAGTTCAAAATCAAAAAAATCGACCCTTTATTCGATTTTATTACAGTTATCCAAGAACTCCACTGCTGATACTTCCCTACTTTAGTCATCCCTCCTTCAATCGATGACTGATTCATCTCACGTTCTTCTATCATCAATAGCGAACGAATGATGAGGAAATATAAGTTCTTTTTCGTAATTGATTATTGTCTTGCTATGTGCCATTTTCCCTTCGCTACTTGCTAATGTGGGTGTGTGGATGAATTTGTCTAATCATAGTGTTGTACATGCCATTGATGTTTTTAGTGAGAATGAGCGTCTTGAAAAAGAACATGATGAGTTTGTCAAATTTTTGCACGTATTATAAAATTTACAATTAACTATTTTATGGATATTTTTTTTGTTTATAATTTCTTAACCAATTTTAAATCTTTTTGTTTGTATTTTTCTCTTAACAGCAAGCCTAGTGTGAGGCTGCAACTGCATTTGGAAAATGATGGTGTTTATTTGGAAAAATACATCCAAAATCCAAGGCACATTCAGTTCAAGGTTAGTGTTTTTGTGTTTTTTGTAATAGTGAAACTGAAAAGACCAGTTTGCCCCTACCAACTTGTTGAGTTTCTAACTCCAGCCACATGCTTGTTTCAAGTTCTTACAGATAAATACGGAAATATTGTTCACTTTGGAGAGCGTGACTACAGTATTAAGGTGTGTGTGTGTATATATATATATATATATATATATATATATATATATATATATATATATATATATATATATATATATATATATATATATATATATAAATTCTACAATCGGTTATTTTGCTTGCTTACTTCTTTTATATATTTATTTGTATGTATTGTAAAAAATGATGATTTTGACCTTGCAGAGTAGGAATCAAAAGTTGTTTGAAGAAGCACCCTCACCTGCATTAACACTAGAGCTAAGGAATGCCATGGGTGATGCAGCAGCGGCATCAATTGGGTACACTGGTGTTGGTATCGTGGAGTTTGTTTTTTATGAAATGGGTCAATTTTACTCAGTGTTCTAAAAGGCGCGCCATGGTGTGAGGCGTGGCTTCGCCGTTACGAAAAGCTTCATAACGTTGCTGTTAGATGTGGCACGTAGCTAGGCGTGACATGGCGCGCCATGACGCGTTATGACGTGTTTATGACGTATGTTTTTTTGTTTGAGACACAGTTTTTTGCTCTTTGTTATTTATTTTCAAATCGGAGATATAAGTATTGTGGTTTTTGTTAACTTTTTATTATTATTTATTGATCTAACACTTCTAAAAAGTAGTTATATTTAATATAAGTTTATATTTGTGTGGTAATATAATTTTAAATTAATACAAAATCGTTGCCTTACATCACGCCTTGAAAAACGCTATGGCTCGCCATTGCTCGTTAAGCTTGAGGCTTGGCCTTGCAGCCATGCCACGCCTCACGCCATTTAGAACCTTGATTTTACTTCATGGAAATAAACACCAGAATCCAGGTTTGCTAATAAAAACTAACAAATTATAAACTCCATTTTATTATAGATAAATGTTGTGACACTTTGTTTTTTTAATATTAAAAAAGGTCGAGCATCCAGTGACCGAAATGATATCATCAATCGAGTTAATAGAGGCGCAAATTTGTGTTGTTGTGGGTGAAAAACTCTGTCACAGGTACTAAATTAATTTTTCTCATCTTTTTATGCTTCAAAAATATTTATTTTGTCTTGAATTACTATAACAACATGATATTATGCTTAGAGGACACTTAATTGAATGTCATATCAATGTAGAAGATGCTTTCAAAAATTTCAGACCAGGACCAGGTTTTACGTTTATAATTTTTTAATATAAAAAAGTGTGTAGGGGCAAGTTCGTCCTAAAACTATAAAAATTTGATTTTTTTTAATATAAAAACAGTGTGTAGGGGCAATATCGTCCTAAAACTTTAAAAAAATGATTTTTTAATATAAAAACAGGGTGCAAGGGCAGTATCATCCAAAAATTTGGAAAATAGAATTTTTTTTAAATATAAAAAAATAGTGTGCAAGGGCAATATCGTCCTAAAACTGTAAAAAATGAATCTTAATAACATAAAAACAACTTGCAGGGCAATATCGTCATAAAACTGTAAAAGCTTATATTTTTTTATATAAAAACAGTGTGCATGGGCAATATGGTTCATATGCCTCTTCTATGCCCGTATAACCTAAATGACAGGCTTATCTGCATGCAAATTTTTTTCTCTGATTTCTATTACTATTACTAGGTTACACATTTTTCCTTACCAATTTCTGTGATTTTTGCTAGGTGAAGGAACATCAAAATAATGTTACATTTGGAGAAAGAAAGAAAACAAGTAGTTCATTGTTAATGAATAATTTACAATAATGTTACATTTGGAGAAACAAAGAAAAAAATGGTATGATTAGTTTATCACAACAACCTAAGTTCTTGTATGTGTTCTTAAATTTTTAATGCTTCGGTTCTAAAGAAAAATTTGTTGGATAAATTAAATAAATGAAAGTACGTTGCCATTTTAATGAGAAACGATTTTGTCATATGCATCAAACTTATCTGATGAACTTTTTGCAGGGAATTCTATATTGGAAATTCATCCCATGCACCACCACTACTGCTCTCCTTTGTCTAGGTATTGAAAAATAAAAACCTTATTGATGAACTTTAGTACATTCTTTCTTGTTTGTCATGTATGTGTGGCTGGTTTTCTTGATAAAGCAGTATAATTTTGAAAGTACAATGCTACAGTCGGGTTTACTTTAAAATTAACCACCCAATTGTAACATTGTACTTTCAAACCACAATGGTTTTATATGAAAAAGAATAATTTAAATTAATAATAAATTCAAATATAGAACTTAAAGTAAGATGTTAAGATAATAAAAATACCGATAAGTACATTTTAATTTAGTTGTCTAATTAAAAAAAATCTTATTTTAATTTGATTAATTGTGGTTTGATTATTATATACTCTTGTATTGATTTATATTTTAGAATAATTTTGTTAAGTTTTTTATTTTATTTTTTTGTTAAAACTTGAAGGAGCCTTTTGTTTGTTTTTACTGAGAGAGGTGATTTTCTCTTGTATCTATCTACCTATATACAAATTATAGACATAAAATGTGCTTTATCAACATATTTAGGGTTGTATTTGTTGGAAAATCAGGCCCTTTGTTCACTAGAAAACAATGGACACACTCTGATTGATTTATGTGAGAATAAAAAATGAAAGAGAACTATGTAATTTCGACTCAAGAGGTTGCTTTATTCATCCAAGTGACTCATGGATTACAAGGCTATTTAAACAAGATAAATTCAACTACTTATCCTAAACTTACTACACCTACTACCCACTAAGTCTCTAGACCCCACGTGGCCATATACTTGGTCATACTCCAAACAAAAGACTGAATTGCCCTTGAATAAAATACGTGGCTTTGACCTAGTTTGGATTAACACCAACAGTATTCGTCATTTTGTACAAGGTGACAAGGCTGTGGATTGAAAGGCTTCATTAGGTTAACTCAAATTTAAATTCAACTTAAAGAACATTATTATCATGGATGGACATCAAGTTTATTTAGATAGACTACAAGAAGAGTGATGCAAAGTTCTGGAAACACTCAAAAAATATTCATGTTTAATTGATATATGACATTATCATCGGTATATTTTACATTTAACAAGATTCTCCTCACACTAGCCTTCTAATTGACAATACAGTTGTACTGAATGGTGAAGATAAATTGACATATGCATACCGGTAAGCCTCTAGAATCTAGACACGTAAGAGGTAAGTTAATTGGAAATTTAGCAATTAATTTTAGTTTTTCTTTGGTTTACTAAATTGGGGGAAAAGAAAAATACATGAACGATTGGGGTCAAAAAAGTTAGTATAATTACTTATGTTTCATATATGTTTATGTTATTGATTTAATTATATATTGAAACTTAATTTGTTTGATGGTGCAGGAACGACGTCTAGTAGTTTTCCAATTAATGGATATTAAAAGCCTTAGCATCTCTTATGGCAAGAGGCATCTCTAGGTAGTTATTTGATTTATTCACGAAACCGATATCATTTGTAGCATCAAGTAATAAATTTTGTATTTTGATCCAGAATATGTTTTTTAATAAATTTGAGTTATTCTTGGTTTGTTTCATCAAATCTATAGGAGCAAGAAGACCGAGGATCCAAATGAAGTTATATGTGATGCAGGTTGTGGGCTTGACTTCAAGGATGTTACCTCATCAAAAGTTGATTGTGATTACCCTACATGGTTGGTTATTTTTGAAAGTGTCTGAGCAATCGAAGTTGTACATTCTAGGTTTTTTTCTCTCTCTCTCTCTCTTTTTTTTTTTTTTTTTTTTTTTTTTTTTTTTTTTTTTTGTAAATCTTATTTTTTGGTTTACCGTGATTTTTTTACATTCCAAAAGGTCAACAATGATGTAAAATGTTGTTTTGTGTAAAAAGAATAGTCAAAAGCTATGTGTTATGGTTCAAAACAAGTCAAAAATTATGTAAATTATTGTTTTTTTTAAGTAGGATGATATAAAATATTGTTTTGCTAGAAAATAGGATGGTAAGGTTTTAATGTTTTCTGGAAAGTAGGATGCTTAATTTTTTCTTAGAGAAAACCTTGTTAGATCCGAATAAAAATATAAAATACAATATGCATTTTTGTAATTCATACAAAATAAAAAGATGTGTTATTGACCAAAAACAACAACTTAAAATGAAAATTAACAAACTATAACAAATTATGTTATTTTCATAATAGCCAATTTTATTTTATTAGATTAAGCAATCTTTTTTTTAATCAAACAAGTCATAGACTTTCTTGTATAGTATGTCTCACATAAAAGAAAAATGTTTTCATTAAAGTTTTGTTGCAAACAAATGTCAAAAGTTTTTATACGTACACATTTTGTTTAGAAAATTGGTTCCAATTTAACTATTACGCCGTGTCATTCGTTGTCTCCTCCTTCCCTTCTCCACATAGGGACATACACAACATCTCTATACACATATTTTTCATATATATAAAGCAAATCACTTGCTTCCATTTTAACCCAAAAAAAAATCAATATTTATGCAAGATAGCAACATATGTTAGATATACATCTTTAACGGTCAATGTTATTTGTTGATGTGTTATGTTTTCTTTGGAATATAACATGTTTCTGAAAAAAAAAAATAATCGTCGACATGAAACAAAGGAAACTATTCGTCACTGTTGCTTTGCGCGGGTATACCACTATTTTTTTAAAGATTTTTATATAGATGTTTATGTATTTTTATGTATTTAAAATATATAAACATATTTATATGTATTTTTTAAGTATTTTATATGATTTTATGTATTTTTATTTGTTTTTCATGTATTACGTGTTTATATGTATTTTTACGTATTTATATAATTTTTTAAGTGTTTTATATAAATGTTTATATATTTTTATGTATTTTAAATGTATAAACGTATTATTTTACCTATATATATGTAATTTTTTACTTCAAGCCGTCTTTACTATTTCATCCAATTCTCACAACTTCTTTATATATATATATATATATATATATATATATATATATATATATATATATATATATATATATATAGACACATAAAAAAAATACATTGATACATTTAAAATATATACAAATACATAAACATCTATATAAAAAACTTAAAAATATATAAATACATAAAAATATATATAAATATATAATATAAAGAGAAACAACAAATAAAAATGCATAAAAAAGTATGTAAAATACTAAAATACATATAACTATATCAAAGATACGTTTATACATTAAAAATACATAAAACTACGTAAATGTGTACACATAAAAACTTAAAAAATATATATACGTAAAAATAGATATAAATACATAAAAAATATGTTTATACATTATATAGAAAGTCTCATTATTTTGAAAAAATTAACGATTTGGTCTCATGACCCGCTGAACAGGTCAAAGAGGGTCAATGTGAATAAATTAACCAGTTTCTTGGTCTTTTCTGTTAAAAACGTTATATAGTCGGGACTTTTATGTTAAAAAAATATTTAGAAATTTATTAAAAATTTTCCCAAAATATTGGTATTTTTCTGGAGATAACTCATAATTTAATTAATTAAATGGTTGAATATTAATTAATCAAAAGTTCATTAATCGGGAATATTTCAAAACCCCATATGGAATTAGTGTTGGAAGATATTGTTGGATTAGTGTCTAAGGCTGTAACTATATTTGGTAAGTACTTGACCCGGTTATGCATGGTCTTTTTGGGTTGCCTTCACCATAGCAACTTGACAGGATGATTTGTTAAGAGAGAAGAGATATTATTGTTAATATATTATGAGAATAATATATTAAAGGAATAATAATGTTATTTGATTAATATAAGTCATATATTAATTGAGAATTAATTTGGTGACTTAAAGAAGTTAATTGAATAAAGGGGCATAAACTGTCAAATGTGTGATAGTTTTGTTTTGGGCTATGTATCCTTATGGATATAAGGGTGGAGGGATTTTAGGGTTAGGAGACCATAAAATCGTCCAAGCCTAATATCTAGGAGGATCTTTGGATTACTTAGGGCCTAAGTTATTCAATTAGGGTTAAGGGTGAAACCCTAGTAGCTCATAGTATAAATAGATCCCTTGGGTGAGGGAAATCGGCACTCATGCAAGGGAAGGAACCCTAGAGCCGATTTTTCACCATCCTCTCTCTCTATCTCTCAAGATCATCCTCTTTCTAGTTGGTGTTTGTAAGCCATTAGAGGAGAGACGATTGTGACTCTAAGCTCCAAGAAGAAGAAGTATCAAGCAAGTAATCCAAGGTATTGTTCTAGATCCAAATTCATATGCTTAGATTCAATTGATTACATTAGATCTAGTATTGCAAGTCTTGGATTCAATGCATGTTCAATTAGAGAAACCTAGATCCAAGCATTAGGGTTTGCATGTGCACATAGGAAAGTTCTTATGGCTCAAACCCATTAGTGGTATCAGAGCTTTGATTGATTTCTATTGAATTGATGCATTGGTTGGTTGCTTGTTGCTTGAAAACTTCGATTTTTGTGATTCTGCCTGATGAACTCGGCGAGTTCCACTGTGGACTCAGCGAGTAGCTCCAACTCGGCGAGTCCATAGTGGAACTCGGCGAGTTCGAGCGTCAGAAGGAGGTAGTTTCGGGATTTCTTGCTGTTTTACTTGAGGATACTTGCCTTAACTGTTTTGGGTCATTAAAATCCGATTTTTAATCAAATATATGAGTATATTCTTGACCAAACAAAATATAATTACCAATTAGTTGAGTAATAATTTCCTTATGTGATAATAATTGATTATTTGAATTGAATTGGTGGATTGTCTTGCAAGTAATGTTGAATAAGATCAAATTGAGATAATCTAATTGGTTGATTTATATTATTTGCTATTTGATCCTTATGTTTTGAAAAGTTTAAAACTTCTCCTCAAGTTTTGAAATTTAAGTTTTGTGATTAAAAGTTTAATTTGAATAATTTAAATTTCAAACCCTAGAATTTTGCAAGTTTAAAATTCAACACTATATTAATATATTATTACAAGTTATATATATATATATATATATATATATATATATATATGTATGATTAAAAATGCTAGTCTTACCGCTAGTAGGCCTCATTCACGAAGCCAGTCTATAAGGTGGGTATAAGGCTGCTGCCTATAAAATGGCGCTTAATGGGTGTACACTCACACCCACCGCTTGCTTGACTGGTGGAGGGTCGTTAGCCGAACGGGTAGGATAGGGCAAACCTCCTCTCATTAATAAGTATAATGAATATATATAAAGTAACTAAACGTGTTTCATAGAATTCCCAATCTTAGTTACTTTACGAAAAGTGAATTGATGCAATCCCATGAAATTACACTTTGCACCCTTGCTAAGAAGTTAGTGGAGCATGTGTGGTTAACCGGCACACTAATTGGTTCTTAGCAAAGGTGGAAAAGGGTGATTCTTTGTTTGTCATAGTTCAGTGGAGCGTGTGTGTTTTACCGGCACATCAAATAGGTGATTGTAACAAAGAAGGCACCATGTAGATTTGCATGGTTATTCACACCTGCTTTGTGATCCTCGGTATCCCAGTCACAAACTAGAGGGGCATATCGATATTTAAACATGTCATTGAAAGGTTCAATGAATCTCAAAGAAAACTAGGAATTCTCAATACATTTAAAACTTAAGCTTATGTTTTTCATGGTGAAGAATTAGTGAATCGTCATTCACTTACCTCTAAATTATTTGCATGTTGGATCATGACATCCCTTTTCTAATGTGTAAATAATGTTGTTGGGTCCTAGCCTTAAATTTTCATTTTGGGTGTTAATTAGGGACTTAATTCTAATCAACTTTATTCCTTTCTATTTGTAGATGTCTAATGCAAACAACGCTACTGCTAGCTCATTCACGCTAATGAGCCTTTGTCAAAAAGTGACTTTCGATGGATCGAACTTTAGCGAATGGATAAGATACATTCGCATGATCGCGCGTTACGAGGACAAGGAGTATGTTCTCGATGAGAAGCTCGAGAAGATCAATCCAGAAACTGCTACTCCCGAAGAAATGGCTGTCTTTGAGACCCATGAGCGTGATGCAACGAAAGTCCATTGCATCATGATAGCCACAATGAACTCCGAATTCCAAAAGTCCTATGAGGACATGTATCCTTATGACATGCATCTAGACTTGATGGAGAGATACCACCAAAGCGCGAGGCAAGAGAACTATGAGATCATAACGAATATGATCACTGCTAAAATGGGAAGTGGAGAGTCTCTTAACTATTCACTTGCAAAAGATGCAAAGGTATGTTGATCGTCTTCACAAGTTGAATGTCAACTTTGGGGAAGATTTGGCTATCGACATGGTTCTTCACTCCTTGCCCTCATGCTACAACCAATTTAGGATGACCTACCACATGAACAAGGAAGAGGTCACCCTAAGTAAACTCCAAGGGCTCCTAAGGACTGCTGAGAGCAACCTCAAGGACAAGTCTGTTGCACCAACTCCCAATCCAACCGCTGCTCCTGTTTTGGCTATTGGGCAGAGAAGGGGCAAGAAGAGGAAGGCTTCTTCAAAGAACCATCGCAAGGGAAAGTACCAAGATGGTTCCTCTTCTAGTGGGACCAAGGTTGATCCTTCTAATCCCAACCCAAACCCAAAGGAGGCAGAGTGCCACCATTGCCACAAAATAGGGCATTGGAAGAGAAGCTGCAGGGTGTGGTTACCGCATTTGTTCTCATGCTATTTCTTGGGTTCTTGATACAGGGTGTGGTTACCACATTTGTTTTGATTTGTAGTGACTAGGAAGAAATAGGATGTGGAGCTTGGACGAATAAATCTAATCATGGGGAACAGAAGATCGTCGCCTGTTACCAAGATTGGAGTGTATTCTTTAGTGCTTAGTAATGGATTGAATTTAGATTTAAATAATTGTTGCTACTCGCCAGATATGGCAAGAAATATCATTTCTTTTCATGGTTTATTTAGACAAGGATTTAGCTATTCATTTAATAATGAGAATGGTTCGATTTATGCTTATCTAAATGGTGTTTTGTATTTTGTAGCAATACCTTGTAATGGAATTTATGAAACTGTTATTGTCACACCCCCGAACCAGACGGCGGAAACGTCCGGGGGCTGTCGTGACTCAATTGAATACCATCACAATGAATATATATGAAACATAACATCATACAATACCAAGCATTGGAATATTACAACTGGTAGCGTTTACATTTAGTACATAGTTTCAAAATATTACATTCCCAAAAGTAAATTGTTCGATATTAATTAAACAACAGCAAAACGTCATAGAGTACAATTCTTCCTTCACTTTATCTGTTACCTGAGAATACAAGTATTTTGAAAAACGTCAACATATGAAATGTTGGTGAGTTCATAAGTAATGTTTGAAATCCAATGTTTTGTATCGTTTTGAAAACCACCAGAAAATCCGATATTTTCTGAAAATTGTATAGTATAAAAGGTGTGAAGATCCGAAAGTATGCTTGTTTGTTTCTATAAATGTAAGAGTACGATTTGTAAAACTCGGTATGTAATTCGTAGGTGTAATAATTGAAAATCCTAGGAAAACCCGACGTTTTCCCATTACTTTGCATTAAATAATTTTATGTTTCGTTATTTCGTTACGACAGGTGTATTCGTTGAGCTCCGGGGACGTTGGATTAATTGTGGATTATGAATTGTTGTAAACGTACATTAATGAAAATGACCAGTTGACAACCGTACAAACGATTCCCTTAGGCGTCGCTCGCACTATTCACTTAACCCAACCACCCGGACTCATGTAGCCCCACGACCGAGGGGAAACAGTGAGTGCGAAGCCCCAGGTAATTCCCTACGTCGTTCAAGGCTATAGTGAATGTGAAGGGCTCTTAGCCCAACTCGCATTGGTGAATTCTCGACTTTGCTAGCAGTACCGAAGGACACTTGGGGACCAGCAGCACGTTGCCATTGAAAGTCCTTTTACGCTGTGTTGGATCATGTAAGACCCAACAACTCGTAAGGTTGATGTCTTCGGGCCTAAAGATCAGGTCATTGGGCTAGCTAGGCCCAACAAACAAGATTTTACACTTTTGGGCCCAAAGATGGTGTATCGACGTCTGTGCACTCTCACGTGTGTATTGAATTCCCAAATTTTCCGTGTATGAATCGAGTTGTCGTCGTGTTAGTAGTTTCAGATTTGTTATTGATTCGAGACCGAATCAATTCGTTTGATAACGATTTTTGGTGTTGTTGTGTATTGTAATTCGTCGGTAGTCGCAGTGTCAATATTTGATCACAACGGATGTATTGAATTAACATTGAAATTTTTCTGTTTACAGCCCCTCTTTATTTTGTAAATTTACTTTTTCAACCCTTTGAATAAATTAATTTCCGGTTTAGTCCTTAAACCATTTTTCTTGGCATTCTAACACCAAAACTTATTGAAATTGATATTTTTCAGCACATTTTTAGTTGGAAACAGTTTTAGTCCCACAAAATACAGTTTTCTCGGCTGTAACCTCTCTTTTTCCCAATTTTTACACTTTTGGCCCAAATTGGAAAATTTTTGCAACTTTGGTCCTTTTTAATTATGAAAAGCATTTTTAACCTTTGAAAAGGACTTGGAACACTAGTAGTCCACTGTTTTACGGAAAAACACAGTTTCAGCCCCTCAAATTGGAAAATTTCGCATATTGGGCCCTATTGGGCCGAAAAGTTCATTTTTAGCCCATTAAGTTTAGAAATTTACATTTTAAACATTCTAAAGCGTATATTTCTGGAAAAATTTCCTTTATGAAACTGTTTTGACACTTCTTAACCTCTAGAATTTGTATTTTGACATTTTGAGCCCTTAAACTTCATATTCTTAGCATTTTAAGTCCAAAAATGTGATTTTTAGCCCAAGATGTTCATCTAAACCAACTTGGTTATTTTTCTAGTAATGACTTATGTATAATGATATGTTTTAGTACTTGTTTCATGCATCATAACACAATCTCGATTTTTAGGTCCTTTTGACTAGTTTCAACACCATAAACACACAAAAGTATGTAAATAAACATAGAAA
Source organism: Lactuca serriola (assembly GCF_051521515.1). Lineage (NCBI taxonomy): Eukaryota > Viridiplantae > Streptophyta > Magnoliopsida > Asterales > Asteraceae > Lactuca > Lactuca serriola. The sequence goes on along the minus strand of NC_136412.1, from coordinate 135,668,497 downwards.
TCATACAAGGCATACACATAATGATAGATCTACACATTTGCTTGTATTCCCCCCCCCCCCCCCCCCCCGCCCCACAAAACTTATAAAAACCGAAAATAAGGGGGTATGAAGCTCACCTTAGGGTGTGGTTTCGGTTTTGGAGGAGAAATGGAAGAAAGTTTGGTGATTTTCGGCCCTAGCACCCCTTGATGAAGATCTCGGCCTTGAGGTGTTTCTAAGATACAAGATCATGATTTCTCATGAGTTAAGAAGAGATTTTTGATAGATCAAGGAACCTAGATCATAGAATTTAGTATAACCTTACCTTGGAGGGTGATTTTTGGTGAAAAATCTCCTTGGAATGCCTTTAAATCTCGAAAATTTTAGGAGAGGGAGGGAGGAATGCTCTTCAAGACTTAGAGAGGTTTGGAATGAATTTTTTTTGGTGAGTGTAGGAGGGTGTTCGGCCGAGAATGAGAGAGGGGAAGAAGAAGAGAGGGTTGAGTTGACATACATAGATGTATGTTGGTCCATGCATGGAAGTATGGTGGACATAAATGAGGTAGCATGAAGAAGTCAACTCCTTTCTTCTTGGGCTTGTCTTGTGCTGAATTTTGGAAAGAAAAAGAGAGTATTGGGCTTTAATGCCCCTAAGCCCAATATTAGAGTTAGGTTGGATGATTTTTGGCCCAAATAAAAATATAATATGATTTTTACACTTTGTTGGGCTAGTTTGAGTTAATTATGATTCATAATATTTAATTTATTTCATTCTAGGCCCAATATGGCCCAAAATGTTGAACTAAATAAACGTGGGTCCAATTAGAGCCCATTTAAAGGTTCTAATCCCATGATAGTCAAATTGGAAGCTTATTGGCCCATTGAGTCCAATAAGGAAGTCCTAGTCCAAAATGGACCTAAACAAGAACTTCTAGGGTTTCCAATTGCTTATTGACTATTTGTAGCACTTGTATGGTGTATTTGATTGAAATTCTGTTGTCATAGAGTAAGCATCATACATGCTCTTTGAGTTTTTGATTCTACATTTTACTTGAGTGTAGTGATTACAAGACACAAAATTTCTAGTTGTGACATCATCCCCCCGTTAGAGGGAATTTCGTCCCGAAATTCTGTTTGAAAGCTAGATTTGAGAATGCTAAAATAGGTGAGGGTACTTTTGCTTCATTTGATCCTCGCGTTCCCACGTGAATTCTGGCCCACACTTCACGTTCCACCGTACTTTCACGATCGGGATGCGACTTTGCTTAGTACGCTTCACCTCCCTGTCCATGATTTCAACCGGCTCTTCAACGAACAGGAGATTCTCATTGATTTCGATCTCGTCAAGGGGAATGACGAGTGTTTCATCCGATAGGCACTTCTTTAGATTAGAGACATGGAACACGGGGTGAACACTGTTTAGCTCTGCGGGTAGCTGCAACTTATACGCCACTGGACCTATTCGGGCGACAATCTCAAAAGGTCCAATGTATCGTGGGTTTAGTTTTCCCCGTTTTCCGAAACGAATAAACCCTTTCCAGGGTGAGACTTTCAATAGTACTCGATCCCCGACCTGAAAGTCTAAGGGCTTTCGTCGTTTATCGGCGTAGCTCTTTTGTCGGTCGCGCGATGCTTGTAATCGAGCTCTGATTTGGACAATCTTTTCCGTGGTTTCACGAATGATCTCCGGTCCTATTAGTGCCTTGTCTGATGTATGCGTTTTTGCTAGTTGGGTATCACCTACCTCAGCCCAACATAACAGTGATCTACACTTACGCCCGTATAGTGCTTCGAAAGGAGCGACCTTGATGCTCGAATGATAACTATTGTTATACGAGAATTCGATTAAAGGTAAGTGGGTATCCCAAGACTTCCCAAAGTCTATTACGCATGCGCGGAGCATGTCTTCGAGCGTTTGGATGGTTCGTTCGCTTTGACCATCCGTTTGCGGATGATAAGCGGTGCTCATGTCGAGATGAGTTCCCATTGCCTTATGGAGTGATTGCCAAAAACGTGACGTGAACCTACTGTCCCTATCCGAGATAATAGACACTGGTACTTCGTGGAGTCTCACGATTTCTCGAATGTATAAACGCGTCAATCTCTCCATCTTGTAGGATTCTTTGATTGGCAGGAAATGGGCAGACTTCATCAGTCGGTCAATTATAACCCATATGGTGTCTAGTCCATCCGACGTTTTGGGTAGCTTGCTCACGAAATCCATAGAAATCCCCTCCCATTTCCACTCAGTAATTACCGGTTGCTGTAATAACCCTGAGGGCTTATGGTATTCCACCTTTACCTTGGCACACGTAAGGCACTTACTAACATAGGTAGCAATTTCTGCCTTCATGTTAGGCCACCAGTAGTGTCGTTTAATATCCAAATACATCTTGTCTGAACCAGGATGAACGGAGTATCGCGTCTTATGGGCTTCCTTCATAACTACCTCCCTAAATCCTCCGATTTTAGGGACCCAAATACGGTTCATGAAGTAGTATACTCCATTCTCCTTTGCCTCTAGGTTCTTCTCCATCCCGCGCAATGCTTCGCTTGCCCTGTTTTTCGCTTTCATGGCCTTCGACCGGGCTACCGCAATTTGAGTGACTAGGTGAGATTGAATGGTTATAGAGAGAGTTTTCGTACGACGATTTGAGTACTCCTTCCGACTTAATGCGTCGGCTACCACGTTGGCCTTGCCTGGGTGGTACTTGATCTCACACTCGTAATCGTTTAATAATTCAACCCATCTTCGTTGCCTCATGTTCAACTTTTTCTGGTTCAAGATGTGTTGGAGACTTTTGTGGTCCGTGAAGATGGTGCACTTCGTACCATACAGGTAGTGCCTCCAAATTTTCAGAGCGAAGACCACGACTCCCAATTCCAGGTCATGGGTCGTGTAATTTACTTCGTGCGTCTTTAGTTGGTGAGATGCGTAAGCTATCACCCTTCCACGCTGCATGAGAACGCAACCTAAGCCCTGATTCGACGCGTCACAGTAGACCACGAAATCTTCCGTTCCCTCCGGTAGCGATAGTACCGGGGCGCTACAGAGAGCTTGTTTCAGGGTTCGGAATGCGGCTTCTTGTTTGTCCGTCCATTTGAATGGTACACCCTTTTGTGTAAGCGAGGTAAGTGGCTTGGCGATCTTAGAGAAGTTTTGAATGAATCTCCTATAGTAGCCTGCTAGACCCAAGAACTGATGGATTTCCGTACGTGTTGTCGGGATTTCCCATCCTTCAACCGCTTTGACTTTAGAGGGATCCACATGAATTCCATCTTGGCTAACTACATGACCTAGGAAGTTCACACTCCGGAGCCAGAACTCACACTTGGAGAGTTTTGCATATAGCTTCTTCGATCGCAGCGTTTCTAGGATTTGTCGGAGATGTTGGCCATGCTCTTCTTCGCTTCGGGAATAGACGAGGATGTCGTCGATGAAAACAATGACAAAGTTGTCGAGGAATGATCGACAGATTTGGTTTTCCCATTGGCCATTTCCACCGTAAAGGTTTCATTTAGCTTCTGGGGCTGTTGTTTTAATAAATGCTTAAACTTATTGCTTACGAAACTTTGCTCAGCTCCGGTGTCAAATAGGATGCATGCATAAGTGTGATTTAGGGGAAACATACCGGTAACAACAGCGGGGTCCTGAATCGTCTCTCCCTGACCCATGGTCAACATCCTTCCTGTTCTTCTGTTTCCTGGATTGTTGTTGTTAGGGCAGTCTCGGCGGAAATGCCTAGTCCTTCCACACCCATAGCAGGTGTGGCTAGGCCCTGCATTGTTGCCGCCGGTGGTGACGTTGTTGTTGTTGCGATTGTTGTTGTGGTTGCTGTTTCCCTGTTGTTGGTTCTGGGGAGGGTAAGCCCTGCAGTACTTCGCCGTGTGTCCCCTTCGGTTGCAACTAGTGCACTGTAACTCCTTGCATTCTCCATGGTGATGGAAACCGCACTTGTTGCACTTGGGAAGATTACCGGAATAAGGTCTTGAAGCATTTGAAGCAGCTGAGGCTGGAGCATGTGGTGCGGCTGGAACCGGTGCGGTGACAACGTTAACCGCCACTGTCTGCTGCTTTTTAGATGTCTCGGGGCCCTGGCGCCCCTTCCTCTTATTGTTCTTCCCCTTCTTGCCGTCACCTTCCTTCTTTCCTTCAGCCTCCGCTGGCTTCTCACCCTTTTTGTTGTTATGGTCATACAGCTTCTTTGCCAATCTTTTTGCACTGTCATATGTTTCGTGGTTTGCAGCTATCACATTTCCTTGAATTGGTGATGTTAGTCCCCATATGAATCGCTCAATCTTCTTTCCTTCCGAGGTGATCATACCCGGGCACAACAGAGATAGTTCACTAAATCTCGATATGTAGGCATTGACATTCGCATTCTGCACAGTGAGGTTCCACAGCTCTTGCTCCATTTTCTGAATCTCACCTCGTGGGCAGTATTCAACCATCATCATTTCTTTCATCTCCGCCCACGGCATAGAGTTGGCTACAAGAAGTGTCATGGCTTCCACATGTCCGTTCCACCAGGTGAGCGCTTGATCGACAAAAGTGCAGGCCGCGAACTTCACTTTCATCTGCTCAGGACAATCGCATATATCAAATACCGACTCCACCTTCTCGATCCATCGCTTCAGAGTGATCACTCCTCCAGTGCCGTTAAAAGTTCGTGGTTTGGCATTTGTAAAGTCCTTGTAGGCACATGTTTTAGTAGGTCCTTGATTCATCCCGTTGTTCGAACTCCCTGCCCCTTGCCCGTTGCCTCCTCCGTTATTCCCTTGGTGGAGTTGTGCCATAGCTGTGGTGACCGCAGTAGACACGGCTGCCTGGAATGCAGTGGAGTCAACTTCGGGTGGGGTTGGTCCAGGGTTTCCGCGAGTAGGTCGGCGAGGCATATTTCTGTCATGAAACGGAAAGATGTTGAGTGTTTGGGGTTTCTGGAAGGTTGTGACCCTACTGACTAGGTGCAATGTACGTACTAAAACATTCCTACCATTCAACATACAATCATAGATTCTCAACACATAGCAATTTGTAATATCATAACAAAGCACGTAAAAGTTTACTAATATTATCCGCATTTGATATATGAAAAATTTGCTCGTAAGAGCATACATGAGTGACACTAGTTCGACAGCATAACGACTCTATGAGTAGTGTAGTCACTTAAACATAGAGTCGGGGGTACATAGCATAGTTCCTAACGACCTACTAAGATATGTCTATCCCTAACCATGACGATCTGCGTCCGGAGGTGGTGCCGAGGATGTGGATGCTCCCTGAAGACGAGCCACCAATCGTTCTGCATCCTGAAGTCGAGACTCCCACCTTACCTGCCTCATGTGAAACTCCCGAACAACGTCACGTGTCTCCTGTTCCGCACGCTCGACCCTAGTCCACAGCTGGCGTACCTGATCAGCAGTGCCCTGAGCAAGGTCGCCGGTATTTCGTAATCGTCTCACCATGACCGGTAGGGCTCGGTCGGCCGGTCCTCCGTCCCTCAGGTCAAAGAACTCGCGTGACATGCCGAACGGGGGTCGCTGTCCCTGCTGTCTACTCCATCTCCAAAGATCAATACCCCAAGGAGGGGTAGGACCAGTGGGGCCCACACGGTAAGCAGGCACCCTGATCGGGTAAGGGGGGTTGATGACTTCGGACTCTGCGTCCGAATCACCCCCTTCACTATCATCGGGTTCCTCTTCGAAGCTCTCTTCGTCTTGTTCGGGTTCGGCAGGCTCGCCTTCATCTCCAGCCTCCGGTTCCCCGTCAGATTCCTCTTCGGGGTCTTCCTCAGGCTCTTCCTCTAACCATCCGTTATTCCCCTGATTAGGGAAATAAGGGTCTCCAGGGTGATGAAAACCAGCCATGCTGTCTGCGCGAGTATGTAAATATGCTAACATTATTCCTAGAATGCTACAACTATTGTACAGACTAAACAAACGTTCTCTTTTTGGTGATAAAAGGGTATAGTTTTAGGTTCCCTAGCTATCCCGATCTCATCAGAACGTGTGTTAGTTATACTTTGGAGAGAATGTAGTTGATCAGGCTACATCCACTCCTTGGTACCACTAAGAACAGTCCTGAATTAACCGAGATACTAGCATTATTTTGTTTGGTTCGGCGTTATGTTCCTTGTTCCTAATGCAAGCAAAGATGTTTTGTTGTTGTATTTTTACTTGTTTTGTTCAGAGTTATGTTAGTCCCTTTTTGGTTTATAGTTGCATATCAATGTATGGTTCGATATGCTAGTTCACTATAAACAGAGCTCTGATACCAACCTGTCACACCCCCGAACCAGACGGCGGAAACGTCCAGGGGCTGTCGTGACTCAATTGAATACCATCATAATGAATATATATGAAACATAACATCATACAATACCAAGCATTGGAATATTACAACTGGTAGCGTTTACATTTAGTACATAGTTTCAAAATATTACATTCCCAAAAGTAAATTGTTCGATATTAATTAAACAACAGCAAAACGTCATAGAGTACAATTCTTCCTTCACTTTATCTGTTACCTGAGAATACAAGTATTTTGAAAAACGTCAACATATGAAATGTTGGTGAGTTCATAACTAATGTTTGAAATCCAATGTTTTGTATCGTTTTGAAAACCACCAGAAAATCCGATATTTTCTGAAAATTGTATAGTATAAAAGGTGTGAAGATCCGAAAGTATGCTTGTTTGTTTCTATAAATGTAAGAGTACGATTTGTAAAACTCGGTATGTAATTCGTAGGTGTAATAATTGAAAATCCTAGGAAAACCCGACGTTTTCCCATTACTTTGCATTAAATAATTTTATGTTTCGTTATTTCGTTACGACAGGTGTATTCGTTGAGCTCCGGGGACGTTGGATTAATTGTGGATTGTGAATTGTTGTAAACGTACATTAATGAAAATGACCAGTTGACAACCGTACAAACGATTCCCTTAGGCGTCGCTCGCACTATTCACTTAACCCAACCACCCGGACTCATGTAGCCCTACGACCGAGGGGGAACAGTGAGTGTGAAGCCCCAGGTAATTCCCTACGTCGTTCAAGGCTATAGTGAATGCGAAGGGCCCTTAGCCCAACTCGCATTGGTGAATTCTCGACTTTGCTAGCAGTACCGAAGGACCCTTGGGGACCAGCAAAACGTTGCCATTGAAAGTCCTTTTACGCTGTGTTGGATCATGTAAGACCCAACAACTCGTAAGGTTGATGTCTTCGGGCCTAAAGATCAGGTCATTGGGCTAGCTAGGCCCAACAAACAAGATTTTACACTTTTGGGCCCAAAGATGGTGTATCGACGTCTGTGCACTCTCACGTGTGTATTGAATTCCCAAATTTTCCGTGTATGAATCGAGTTGTCGTCGTGTTAGTAGTTTCAGATTTGTTATTGATTCGAGACCGAATCAATTCGTTTGATAACGATTTTTGGTGTTGTTGTGTATTGTAATTCGTCGGTAGTCGCAGTGTCAATATTTGATCACAACGGATGTATTGAATTAACATTGAAATTTTTCTGTTTACAGCCCCTCTTTATTTTGTAAATTTACTTTTTCAACCCTTTGAATAAATTAATTTCCGGTTTAGTCCTTAAACCATTTTTCTTGGCATTCTAACACCAAAACTTATTGAAATTGATATTTTTCAGCACATTTTTAGTTGGAAACAGTTTTAGTCCCACAAAATACAGTTTTCTCGGCTGTAACCTCTCTTTTTCCCAATTTTTACACTTTTGGCCCAAATTGGAAAATTTTTGCAACTTTGGTCCTTTTTAATTATGAAAAGCATTTTTAACCTTTGAAAAGGACTTGGAACACTAGTAGTCCACTGTTTTACGGAAAAACACAGTTTCAGCCCCTCAAATTGGAAAATTTCGCATATTGGGCCCTATTGGGCCGAAAAGTTCATTTTTAGCCCATTAAGTTTAGAAATTTACATTTTAAACATTCTAAAGCGTATATTTCTGGAAAAATTTCCTTTATGAAACTGTTTTGACACTTCTTAACCTCTAGAATTTGTATTTTGACATTTTGGGCCCTTAAACTTCATATTCTTAGCATTTTAAGTCCAAAAATGTGATTTTTAGCCCAAGATGTTCATCTAAACCAACTTGGTTATTTTTCTAGTAATGACTTATGTATAATGATATGTTTTAGTACTTGTTTCATGCATCATAACACAATCTCGATTTTTAGGTCCTTTTGACTAGTTTCAACACCATAAACACACAAAAGTATGTAAATAAACATAGAAATCATACAAGGCATACACATAATGATAGATCTACACATTTGCTTGTATTCCCCCCCCCCCCCCCGCCCCACAAAACTTATAAAAACCGAAAATAAGGGGGTATGAAGCTCACCTTAGGGTGTGGTTTCGGTTTTGGAGGAGAAATGGAAGAAAGTTTGGTGATTTTCGGCCCTAGCACCCCTTGATGAAGATCTCGGCCTTGAGGTGTTTCTAAGATACAAGATCATGATTTCTCATGAGTTAAGAAGAGATTTTTGATAGATCAAGGAACCTAGATCATAGAATTTAGTATAACCTTACCTTGGAGGGTGATTTTTGGTGAAAAATCTCCTTGGAATGCCTTTAAATCTCGAAAATTTTAGGAGAGGGAGGGAGGAATGCTCTTCAAGACTTAGAGAGGTTTGGAATGAATTTTTTTTGGTGAGTGTAGGAGGGTGTTCGGCCGAGAATGAGAGAGGGGAAGAAGAAGAGAGGGTTGAGTTGACATACATAGATGTATGTTGGTCCATGCATGGAAGTATGGTGGACATAAATGAGGTAGCATGAAGAAGTCAACTCCTTTCTTCTTGGGCTTGTCTTGTGCTGAATTTTGGAAAGAAAAAGAGAGTATTGGGCTTTAATGCCCCTAAGCCCAATATTAGAGTTAGGTTGGATGATTTTTGGCCCAAATAAAAATATAATATGATTTTTACACTTTGTTGGGCTAGTTTGAGTTAATTATGATTCATAATATTTAATTTATTTCATTCTAGGCCCAATATGGCCCAAAATGTTGAAATAAATAAACGTGGGTCCAATTAGAGCCCATTTAAAGGTTCTAATCCCATGATAGTCAAATTGGAAGCTTATTGGCCCATTGAGTCCAATAAGGAAGTCCTGGTCCAAAATGGACCTAAACAAGAACTTCTAGGGTTTCCAATTGCTTATTGACTATTTGTAACACTTGTATGGTGTATTTGATTGAAATTCTGTTGTCATAGAGTAAGCATCATACATGCTCTTTGAGTTTTTGATTCTACATTTTACTTGAGTGTAGTGATTACAAGAAAGAAAATTTATAGTTGTGACAGTTATGGTTCTAGATAACCTAGGAAATGATGTGTTGTGTATGCATTCTTCCAATAGTATGGATAAAGTATCCTTGTGGAATTGTCGTCTTGGACATGTCAACAAGAAGCGCATAGCCCAACTCCAAAAGGATGGAGTGTTGGAGTCATTCGACCTTAGAGAAGATGACACGTGCGAATCTTGTTTACTTGGAAAGATGACCAAGTCACCCTTCACTGGCACTTGTGAGAGGGGTGAGGGTTTATTGGATCTCATACACACCGACGTGTGTGGGCCCTTTAGATCCACCACAAAGGATGGGAACTGCTTCTACGTGACTTTCACCGATGATTATAGTAGATATGGGTATATTTACTTAATCAAGCACAAGTCAGAAACGTTTGAAAAGTTCAAAGAGTTCAAAAATGAAGTGGATAATAATTGGGCAGGAAAATCAAGATGCTTCGATCCGATCGAGGAGGAGAGTACCTAAGTCTTGAATTCCACGATTATCTTAAGGAATGCGGAATAGTTTCGCAATTGACGCCACCTAGGACACCACAGTTGAATTGTCTAGAAGAAAGGCGTAACCGAACCCTGTTAGACATGGTCCGTTCTATGATGAGTCGTGCTTCACTACCTATCTCATTCTGGGGGTATACGTTAGAGACTGCCACCCATATCCTTAACCGAGCCCCTACAAAGAAGGTTGCCAAAACACCTCACGAGATGTGCACAGGGAAAGCTCCCTCGTTGGCACATATCAAGGTTTGGGGCTGTGAAGTTTTCGTAAGATGATAAACTCACGACAAGCTCGAACCTCGTAGAAAGCGGTGTATTTTCATCGGCTACCCGCCGAAATCCTTTGGATATCTCTTCTATAGAATGAGTGACAATGTTGTCTTCGTTGCGAGGAGAGGGATTCTCCGAGAGCGAGAACCCATAAGCCAAGGGGACAGTGGGAGGCAAATCTAATGATTTGTAGCATATATATATATATATATATATATATATATATATATATATATATATATATATTATAAACCGATTATTCTCATATCTATCTCATAACCAATATTCTAATAACAAAATTATGCATACATCTTGTATTCTAATAGCAAAGATATATATATATATATATATATATATATATATATATATATATATATATATATATATATATATATATATATATATGGATTTAGCCCCCCTTGTTTTATTGTTTTTGTTCCGCCCTGCTTCTAATTCCATATTTATTGATTTTCCTTGAGGTTGCAAAATGCTCCACCGATGTCTACTGCACCTCGCATATTCTACAACCGACAATTAAACTCTCCTAGTTTTTCTCCCCAAGTTCCCTTCCATGGTTCTCTTCACCATGTTCTTACAACCATATCCCCTTATCTCTCCGAACTCTATATATTAATAGAAAGGATAATGATGGGAAAACCTAGCAGAAATTTGCAGATTATGGGTACTGTTGTTTTTTGCTCAAGCGAATAAGACTTCGAAGAGGGCGATGAGGTTTTCAGAGAGCAACTACTCCTACTATTTGTTCCTCCTATCTTACCACATACCCAAACTATGGTTTATAGGCGTTAAAAATTTTGTATTATATAACTTAACTGAATCAAGAATTTCGTTAACATGGATTTAACTAGGTATGCATAGGAACACAGATAGCTATTTGGTGGTTATAAAGGATCAATAATATTTTTGTATTCTGTAATTGTATTATTTGTTAGTTCTACACACTTTTTTTCTAAATATTTTAGGATTCATCGGTTTCCTTTTACTTTTTCTATCACAAACATTTTACTTTGAGAAATTTATCGAATGGCAATATACTTTTTTAACCCAAAATAGCAAATAGTTTTTAAAGAGTAAGATTTTATAAAACAAGATATAATGGTCTTATTTGAACCTCTCTCTCTCTCTCTCTCTATATATATATATATATATGATTAGGTTATTGTGTTTTTTATAAGTATTGTGTACATGTATGGTTGACTGTAGACCAATCATTTTAGTTATTTTAAGTAAGTGATTAATAAATACTATTAAATTAAAGATAACACAAAGATACCATCTAAATTCATTATAAAGGTATTTTAGTCAATTAAGACAATTTTAAGCAAATATATTTATTACTAACAAACATTCTCAAAGACATTCTAACAAAATGCATTTATATAAATAAATTCTGACAGAATACAAGCATTACTTATTTTGTGGAAACTATATAATGGAGAATAATAGCATATTCTACCATATTGTTTTTTACTTTTCCTATCTTGCAATGTTTTTTTACTTTTCCTATCTTGAAATAAGAAGATTGAAATCTGTTGGGTTTTGATACGAAATATAAGTTTGTTTTTCACAAAAACCAGCAATGGAAGATTTTAAAAATAACAAGTTTATTTTTAGTTCATAACAAAACCAAACCAACATGGATCAATTTATAGAGGTTAGAATGAAATAAAAAGCGACCATAGGATGTTTTAGATATAACCTTTGAAGCCTTTGAACCCACTCGGTTTTGGGGTGTTGATGAAGATAGCAAAAATCGAAGTGTATGATTTTTTTAGAAATATCCACCATCAAGAGTAAGTGTAACGCCCGGTTCCTGGTATGTGTTTTAATAAGAATTATTCATTTTTGCAAAGGGACTCGACGAGTCAGAGTCCCCAAACTCGCCGAGTAGAAACGAATTTTTTGGACGTAGAACTTGAAGTCTACTCGATGAGTTAAGAAGCCTCAACTCGACGAGTAGGGCTGCCAAAGTGAAACCCTAATTTTCAGGGTTTACACCATATTTAAGGACCTTAACACTTCATTGTGGCCTCCCTCATCGCCTCCTTCACTCCAACAAACCCCTAATTCATGATCTTGAGCCTTTTTAGTGTGTGTGAGTGAAAAAAGAGTGATTCTTTTTTTGTATTTTCTTGAAGGAGGATAGCTTCATTTTATTACTTCTTTGCGTAGTTTATTTTTAGTTAAAACCATCTCATTTTAGTTAATCTTCATGCATATTTTCTCTTTTTGTTATTTTTCTCCTTTACCGGATGCTTTCTAGTCTTTTGAGCTTATTTGTAGGATTTATCGAAGACTTTTTGATATTGGAGGCTTAGAAGGGTGCGAGACTTATGAAGGCTTGCAGTTTGCTTGTGGATTTGGAGTGGTGTGATTGGGCTTGGTGCTTACATAAAGAAGAAAACAATTTGGACTTAATTTTTGAGTAAGGATGATGATGAGGCGACGTGGAATCGAGCTACAAAAGATTGAAGGAGCATTGAATCAACCATTACAAGGATTTGGAATGGCACAAATGGGCTCTAAAGAGTTATGCATGTGGGCTGATGTATGAATGAGAAGATTGGGCTAGATTTTATGTTAAATGGCCCAAGTACCACATTCAGCGTGACCCACGTGGTCCGCGTGGATCCATACGCAGTCCGCGTGAATTGTGCTGAGTTGATTCCGGGTTTTGACTTGTTGACTCTATTTGTGGAAGTTTGGTGGGTGGCTTTTGGCACCTTTTTGAATTCGGAAATCAACTCCCTTTTTCTGGAGATTGGAGGCATTATTGGGGATCATCACTTGAAGAACACACACCATTTTCCCTCTCAAGGAAGCTTGGGAAGATTTGAAGAATTTTTGGAAGAATAATGTAATTTCTTTCCATCTTGCATCTAAGACAATGTTTGGTACCACCAAACTATATTGCTTTTCTTTTACTTTGGCCATGCTTGGCTAAACTTTCATTTGGTTGATTAGGTTTTAACCCATGGATGATTAGTTGCTTTGAAGACTTATTATTATCTTGTGTTTGAAGTTTATGGAAATGTTTTCTAGTTAAACATCTTGTTGTGTTTATTTATCTTTGATCATGAGTTTGGATGAATGAATGCTTGTTTTTGTTGAATAATTTCTTGGTTAAGTAATGGACCTTCAAATTAGTAAGCAACAAATGGTTTATATGTTTGTTTTCATTTCATTTAGACCATGGAAATGTTTCCTCCATAATGATAATGTAAGCATTTGATTATCTTTTGGACTTGGCAACTCTTATAACTTAAAGCTAATTGATTTTCACAAGATTTTATGCTTCATTGATTTTGTGACTTCAATTAAGGAAATGTTTTAAGAGCTCCTCTAGCCATTTTAATTTCTAAGAAGAGTTGAGGCAGTTTGTGCTTATGAATTGCTATAGCCAAGTTAAACCAATTCACAAATGTTATTCCATTAAGTGTAATGATAAGGCAAGCAAGTCATCCATGAGGTGTACCCAAAAATCAACCAATTTGATTTCATTGAATTTAATCAAATCTTTTACTTGTTTACTTGTCATATTTTCATTCTAGCTAGTTTTAATTTTGTCAAACAATCAAAAAGAATTACCCCCCCCCCCCCCCATTTTACTTTTAATTTTGTTTTGTAAATATTTTACAAAGAGGTTTACATAGAGATTTAAATTGAACCAATCGCCGTGGATACGATTCCTTTACCACTATACACTATTTTAGTGTGTAATATTTAGGGCATTATTTTGTTGGCCTCGACAACCACCAAATTTTTGCACCGTTGCCGGGGATTGGTTTATTTTAAATCAATTTGTTTCTCTATGCCCAGATCTCAGCATACAGGTGACTTGAATTACAACCCAGAAATCAAAAAAGATGCAAGGCGTTTGGCGAAGAAAAAGCGAATTGAACGTGGTCAAACTTCTAATCCTCACAGGGATCTGGAAGTTGAACCCACTTCATCAAGTGAAGCCGATTCTAGTCCCGACCCCTGCCAAGAAATTCCCGAAACACCACCCCTACAACAAACCCCCCCCCCCCCCCATTATTGAACCAATTGCAATGGCAGACGGAGGAATGGCTCCTGAAAGAACTTTTAGGCAAATGATGGAGACCGATGTTACACAAACTCCAAACGGTATCAATTACCCGGTTTTGGAAGGAGGTTCGGAATTGAAGTGAAGTTTAGTCCATCACCTCCCAACTTTTCATGGATTGGAGAACGAAGACCCGCATAAGCACTTGAAGATGTTCCACATTATTTGGACTAGCATGAAACCACAAGGGTCAACCGATGACCAAATCAGGCTAAGGGCATTCCCCTTTTCATTGGACGATAGAGCAAAGGATTGGTTATTCTATCTCCCTCCGGGATCGATTAACTCATGGACCGACATGGCAAGAGCTTTTCTTGATAAGTTCTATCCCGCTTCAAGAGTCTCAAGTCTTAGAAATGAGTTTTGTGGAATCCGCCAAGGTCAAAATGAGACTTTTCATGATTATTGGGAGAGGTTCAACAATTTGTGTTATAGTTCCCCACAACACCAAATCGCGGAACTACTCCTTATTCAACACTTTTGTGAGGGATTATTGTCACTGGAGAGAAGACTAGTTGATGCCTCAAGTGGTAGTGATGTATTTAGTAAAACTCCACAACAAACAAGACAACTTCTCAACACCATATTCGTGAATTCTCAACATTTTGGCCCGCGCCAAAGACATTAAAATAGATACACAACACAAAGTCAACGAAGTGGGAACATCAAATCTTGAGTCTCAAATCAAAGATCTAACCTCCGTTGTCTAAAAGCTAGCCATGGGACAAACTCCACAAGTGATGGTTTGTGGAAAATGTGCAACAATGGGACATCCTACGGATGTGTGTCCCATCCTTCAAGAAGATGCGGAGCATGTAAATGCCACGGGGGAGTTTCAAAACTACCACAATAAGTCATCCGGTTACCAAAATGCATATAATTGAAATTGGAAGCTAAATCCCAACATAAGCTACAACCCAAGACCATTGCCTCAAAATGCATTGGTTAGACCTTCATACCCACCACCACAACCTCACTACCAACACCCGCAACCACATTACCAACCCAAACCACACACTCCACATCACCAACAACCTCCTCAATCCCAACCAAGTAGCTCCGGAATGTATCTCGAAGACATTGTCAAATCCCTAGCCACTAGCACCCAACAATTCCAAAAAGAGACAAGAACTAGTATCTCTAACCTTGAAGCGCAAATGGGAGATATAGTTACATACATAAGCAAGTTGGAGTCTCGTGGGAAATTGCCTTCTCAAACTGAAAAGAACCCAAATTTCAATGTGGTGACCTTGAGAAGTGGAAAACAAGCCAGAGAAATTAGTTCAAAGAAGAAGCCAATGGATGAAGAGGAAGAAATAGAAGTCATTCCCATTGAAGAGCCTATGGTCAAGAACGATGCACAAGCCAGAGTTCCAAAGAAGAGTATTCCCCTCGTAACATCCATAGCCACTCAACCGCCATTCCCCTCCCGACTTGCAACTTTGAAGAAGAAAATGGAGGAGAAAGAGATTTTGGACACCTTCTGAAAGTTGGAAGTGAACATTCCTTTACTTGATGCAATCAAACAATTCCGAGATATACAAAATTCTTGAAGGAGCTTTGCACCAACAAGAGAAAGTTGAAAGGAAATGAGAAAATCTCGATGAACGAAAATGCATCCGCAGTTTTACAAAGGAAGCTTCCACGCAAGTGCAAAGATCCCGAAATGTTCACGGTTCCTTGCAGGATTGGAGATGTCACTTTTAGTAGTGCTATGCTTAATCTTGGTGCCTCTGTCAATCTCATGCCCTATTCGGTGTATGAATCATTGAATGTCGGACCCTTAAGTGAAACCAGTGTCATAATCTCTCTTGCGGATAAATCAAGTGTTTTTCCTAGAGGTGTTTTGGAAGATGTCCTAGCGCAAGTAAACCAATTGGTCTTCCCGATGGATTTCTATGTGGTTGACCTAGATGAAAAAGTATCCTCAAAATTGGGTATAATCTTACTTGGGAGACCATTCTTGAAGACAGCTAGAACAAATATTGATGTGTATGCGAGAAGCTTAACAATGGAATTTGATCGTGAAACAATAAGTTTCAACATTTATGATGCTATGAGGTATCCTAGTGATATTTCATCCTTGTGATTTGTTGAAGTTGAACCATTAACCCAAGAGTTGTTCGAGTTGTCTAAGGGTGACATGATGGAGATGGTTTTGAGCAAAGGGTTTGATTGTGAAAAATTAGCCAAGAAGTTGAAGCTCTACTCTCTAGACCCCGAAGTTGAAAGATTAGTCAACAAATTGGAGATCAAGAAGACCGCCCAATTTAGTGTGAAGCAAATTGAATACCTCAAAGTCACACGAGATTGCCGCCCTCCCTTGTCCAACCGCCAGAATTAGAATTGGAGATCCTTCCTCAACATTTGAAGTATGCGTACTTAGGAGACAACGAGACTCTTCCGGTCATCAATTCGACTAACCTAACCAAGTGAGAAGAAGAACAACTCCTCAAGGTGTTGAGGGAACATAAAGAGGCAATGGGTTGGACGATTGCGGATATCAAAGGTTTGAGTCCCTCCACTTGTATGCATAAAATCTTAATGGAGGATGAATGTAAGCCGAGTAGAGACACGCAAAGAAGGTTGAATCCGCCAATGATGGAAGTGGTCAAGAAAGAGATTTTGAAGCTCCTAGATGCGGGAATGATCTATCCAATCTCGGATAGCCAATGGGTGAGCCCGGTTCAAGTCGTGCCAAAGAAGACGGGAATCACGTTAGTCGAGAACAACAAAGGTATGATGGTCCCCACTCGTGTGCAAAACGGGTGGAGAGTATGTATTGACTACCGCAAACTCAATGCAAGCACTAGAAAAGATCATTTTCCATAACCTTTTATTGACCAAATGTTAGAAAGATTGGCCGGAAAATCTCACTATTGTTGTTTAGACGGGTATTCCGGTTTTCACCAAATCTTGGTGCCACCGGAAGACCAAGAAAAGACAACATTCACATGTCCATTTGGCACTTTTGCATACCTGAGAATGCCATTCGGATTATGTAACGCCCCGGCCACCTTCCAACGTTGTATGGTTAGTATCTTTTCGAAATATGTTGAAAATATAATTGAAGTTTTCATGGATGATTTTACGGTATATGGAAACTCCTTTCAAGAGTGTTTGACCAATCTCACCAAAATTTTAAAAAGATGCATTAAAAAAAATTTAGTTTTAAACTTTGAAAAATGTCATTTTATGGTGAGTCAAAGTCTTATTTTGGGTCATATTGTGTCAAAGAAAGGAATTGAGGTAGATAAGGCCAAGATAGATGTTATTCAAAGCTTACCTTACCCGAATTGTGTTCGGGAAGTTCGTTCTTTTTTAGGCCATGCAGGTTTCTACCAACGTTTCGTCAAGGACTTCTCAAAGATAACAAGACCAATGTGTCAACTCTTGCAAAAGGATGTTGATTTTGAGTTCAATGAGGCGTTCAAAGAAGCTTTCGACAAGCTCAAAGAGTTGCTCACATCCGCCCCCATCATGCAAGCACCAAATTGGGATCTTCCCTTTGAGATTATGTATGATGCAAGAAACTATGCAATTAGACATTGCTCAAAGCAACTACTCTACTATGGAGAAGGAGCTATTGGCCATAGTGTTCGCCTTGGAGAAATTTAGACAATACCTACTTAGTACCAAGGTCATTGTGTATTCGGATCACGCAACTCTTAAGTAGTTGGTGACGAAGAAAGATGCAAAGTCTAGACTCACCCGATGGATTTTATTGTTACAAGAATTTGATTTGGAAATCCGGGACAAGAGTGGATGCGAGAACCTTGTTGCCGACCACCTAAGCCGGATCACTTCAAATGAAACTCCTCTCCCTTTGCAGGACAAGTTTCTAGATGAGCATCTCTTTTCCCTCACTCAATCTACTCCTTGGTATGTCGATATCGTTAACTTTTTTGGTCACAAAGAGGTATCCCGACACATTCACACGTGCTCAAAAAGACAAGTTGAAAAGTGATGCAAAATATTATGTTTGGGATGAGCCTTATTTGTGGAAACATTGTCCCGATCAAATCATTAGGCGATGTGTACCCCAACAAGAGCACCAATCAATTTTGCAATTTTGTCATGAATTTTCTTGTGGGGGACATTTCGGACCTAGCCGGACTTTGAGAAAGGTCCTTGAGTGTGGATTATTTTGGCCAACCATGTCATGCGATTGTTACTTGTTTTGCAAAAGTTATGAACGGTGCCAAGGGACGGGGAACATTTCACAAAAAAATCAAATGCCACAAAATTTATTCCTTGTTTGTGAAAATTTTGAAGTATGGGGGATTGATTTCATGGGCTCATTCCCTGTTTCATTTGGCAACGTTTACATCTTGATCGCGGTTGACTATGTTTCTAAGTGGGTTGAAGCCAAAGCCACAAGATCGGACGATGCCAAAACAGTTATCGACTATCTAAAATCTAATGTTTTTGTGAGGTTCGGTGTGCCTAGGGCTTTGATTAGTGATAAGGGGACACACTTTTGCAACAAGATGATGGAGGCTTTATTGAGGAAGTACAACGTGACCCACTGTGTTTCAACAACCTATCACCCTCAAAAGAACGGTCAAGCGGAGGTTTCGAATCGTGAAATGAAGATTATACTTGAGAAAACAATGAATCCCTCAAGAAAAGACTGGAGTTCAAGGCTTGATGATGCCTTGTGGGCCTATCGGACCACGTACAAGATCCCGATAGGAATGTTCCCATTTAGGTTGGTTTTTGGAAAACCATGTCATCTTCCAGCAGAATTGGAACACCGTGCATTTTGGGCAGTCAAACAATGCAACTTCAACATCGATGAGGCGGGAAGGCATATGAAGCTTCAACTTCAAGAGTTGGAGGAGTTGAGAAATGACTTCTATGAAAACTCAAGAATTTACAAGGAAAGGACAAAGCTTTTCCATGACAAGTCCATTACTCGCAAACATTTCGAGCCGGGATATAGGGTTTTTCTTAATCATTCGCGATTGAAATTATTTCCTGGAAAGTTGAGGTCATGATGGATAGGTCCATTTGTTGTGCTAAAAGTCTTTGAGCATGGAGCGTTTGAGATCCAAAGTGAAGAAATGGGGCAAATCTTTAAAGTCAATGGACATCGATTGAAACCTTTCTATGAAGGTTTTAACGCAAATGTCTTAGATGTCATCCAATTGGATGCCCTGGTGTACTGAAATCAAGAGGGACGCAAGTCTCGCCAAAGACGTTAAAGAGGGGCATTTTTGGAAAACTAAAAGTTTTCGTCTTTTCTAGTTCCTAATAAATGTCGTAGATGGTCCATTTTTCCATTTAACATCTCTTCTTCTTTTTTCTTGTGGTGAAAGAATGTTGGATTTGAGGACCCGGTGTTCGTATTGGTCAAAGAGCAAAAAAATTGGGAAAAAAGGCAAGCCAATTCACGCGGACCGCGTGTACTCTAAGGGCCGTACGCATTAATAAACAAATGGTCCGCGTGTGGTCTCTACAATTGTCTGCGTCCAAGATCACCAAACAGAAGAGTTTCAGCGCAATTCACACGGACCCCGTGTACTCGTGGTTCTGTCCACGTATTTATTAACACGGACCGTGTATCATCCCCAGTTCATCCGCGTGCAAAATAATGCAAGACAACCTAGTTCGAGGTTTATTCACGCGGACCGCGTGAATTCATGTCCGCGTGAGATGTTGACTTTCGTTGACCGCGTTTTGACCAAGTATTGTCCGCAACTTAATACTCCCTAAACCCCCAGCCGACCCTAAAACTCAATTTCCCGTCAAACCGTTCGTCGGAATTTCGCGAGACCACCGCCATTCTTCACCAATTTCTGAGCTCTACAAACCCCACTACAAAAATCGGCCTGATCTGTTGTTGTAACTCGGGGCGCCACCACCACTCAACCGACATTTTCCGGCCGTTTTCCAGCTAACTTCGGCCACCTATCGCAATTCCGACACCACCATTGTGCTCCTCTTGGACAAGGCTACAAACCCCACCAAAAATATCTCTCAAAGCTCGCCGGAAAATTTCTCCGGAATTTCAAGCCATTTCCGGATTCCTCGGGTTTTCGCGGTAAATTGCTTCCCACGAGATATTGAACAAAGCTTAAAGCTTGGGGTGGAGAGTTGCAAGATTTTCAAATCCTGAATTCTCGCGCGCAAATTTTGAACTTTCAACAAAAACGGGTACTTTCTTTCCTTTATTTTAATTGATCAAGATGCATGTCTCTGAACAACCATTCATATGCTATTGCATCAAATGAGTTTACGAATTATTTCTTGCTCTGATTGTTGAACTGCTTTAGAAGTCCATATGGAGTTAGTTGGTGATTTGGATTGACATATCGTTTGTTGAGATTGTGGTTCATGTAGTGGTTATTTTTCGTGCTTTAGAAGCGCTCGGCTGTTGCCCGAGGCAAAGCCCCGAGCAGAAATCAAAACGATGCTCCCGATATTCCAAGATTTCGGGATGCCAAGGCAGCCGAAAACTACATGAAGAGCTTGCCTAGAAAGGTTGCATCCACCAAGTTCGTGTATAGGCCCACGATCATATCATTAGGGGTTCTTGAAGGGGTCACCCAATTGTTCCTTAACATTGGGTGGGAAAACCTTCTCAACCTCATGGCGCACACTTACGAGCTCCCCACTAGAGAGTTTCTTGCCGATTGCGGGTACGATAGCGAAAAAAGAAAAGCCGCATTCCAACTTTTAGGGGACCGAAGGTACATCGATTTTGAAACGATAAACGACATCTTGGGCTTGCCTTCTTCAAACACTTCCATAGTTTTCGACGTCTTACCTGCCGAGTTCAATCATGAGACCTTTTTGACGGAAATCACCGGGGGTATCTTTTCGTGTGCCGGTCGGGATAAAGCAACCTCTATCATTCACCTGTGCATCCATATTGCCCATCGCATCTTGGTGTGTATAGTTTTTGGCCGCAAAGAAGCATGCCAGGTCACCAAAAATGAGCTCTTCTTCCTTCGGTGTATGACGAGGCGTGACAGCCCACCAATCCCGGACTTTGCTTCGTTCTTTTTCCATAAATGTGCACACATCAGAACCAAAACGTGCGGTGATATTTGCATTGGGGGATTTTTCACCTTTTGTGCTCGCAATCTTGATATCGAGCTCCAAGACGAATACAAGCCTGTTGACAGCAACAATCTTTTGGATGAGCGCGCTCTCATAAAGATGCACCACATCCATCGCAGGAACAACAACAGTTTCACATGGTATTGTCCTCAAGGGGTCGGATATCTCATTCTTCCCGACCCTCGAGTCACCAACTTCACCTTCCACGATCGCACTCAATGGAGACTCGCGAGGACCATCACTCAGTCAGTCAATGAGGATGTGCTCGAGGATCAAGATGATGACGAGATACATGTGGATGATGAGCCCGACGATGAGCCCACCCATGGTCCACAGCACGCCCAGCCACAAGCCCCTCCCAGGTACTACCCGTTCCCCCCCCCAATTTTTCCGAGCGGTTCGAGGCTCTTTGTGTATCTAACCAAATCATGTCCCAAAAAATGCACCATATGTGGGGGTGGCAACAATCCCAAAACCATTTTGAGAACGTCCCACTTCCGCCTCCCTATCCATACCCTCCACCCACCCATCTTTATCCCCCTCCACTTAAACCTTACCCCTACCCCCCATACCCCTATCCTCCTCCCGATCCCCCGGTTTAGGTACTTTCGCCTCGCCCCAAGCATTGAGGACAGTGCTTATTTCTAAGCTTGGGGTGGGGTATTCCTTTTTCTTTTTAATTTATCATGCATTTTAATTAGGTCGCATAGCATTTTAGTATAAATTGCATTCATTTATTTTTTATAAAACTCCAAAAAGATTTTATTTTCTTCTTTTTCATCTTTTATTTTGCATGGCATTTAGCTTAGGGCATTAGCATTCATGCATTTTTGGTATTTTGTTTATTCTCACCTCTCTTGGATGCCATGAAACAGGTTCACAGTAATTGTATTATTATTAGTCCAGGATCTTGTTGCTATCTCACCCATCGAACCGGGACCACTAGCTGTAGTTTGGGATTTCATACTTGGGATCAGATGCTGGTAGCTTAAAGGGGTAAGTAATCATGGCCAGGTAGTTTTCATGAAGAATTATGCATACAATACTAATGACTGTAGGATATACTATATCAATGGATGTCTTAGCCTTGTAGTCACTACCACAGAGAGGATCACACTTGATCTTGTTTGAACCGTTAGGATGAAGCACTGGTGCTTGTTCCCGAGTAGGATCCATATCCGGTCTCTTTACATCACCATTTCTTGTCGTGATATTTTTTTTAGGGTTTTAGAGTGTCTTTTAGCCCACATTAGGGCATTTTCTTTATTTTTGAAAATGTCAAGTCTGAAAATGAGCTTATATTATATCTTTGTGCTCCACACATGGTCATTTTCATATTTAGACCATTCGGATTATATTACTACCCTTTCGGCCCCACTTACACACTTTTGGGAACCAAATATTGAGTCAAAGGGGTTATCTAGGTAAAAAAAATAAAAAAAAACAAATAAAAGAAAAAATGGCAGGCAAATTTCCAGCTGCAGAAATCTGAGAAGGGTGAGCGGTTCAATTATTGAACAAAATTTTCCAACATTTTGGTCACCCGAAGTTTGATATTCATTTGTATAAGTTTGTTTTATTGTATATAGATCGAGTTGTTTTTCGCAAATTGGTGATGTTAGGCAGACTGTCCAGTCGGATACTACGGGAGGTTTGGGCCAACACTAAGTGAACCGATTCCTAAAACGGTGCCCAAGCGATTAAACCTGGTTACACATGATAGAAACCGGCAAACGTGAGATCAAAATGTACACTTAAAGAAGAGCTCCACCCGAGCCCATCCAGCTGCTTTCTCCCTACTACATATGTTCTTCATTGTATGTACGTTCCATTGAGGCTGCGACTGATTATCCCTCCTTCCTCACCTAGAGGAGTTGTCATGGCTGTGGTTTATGATCCCATTGTTATCGGATGAAAAAGTTGTGAGATAGCAGCGAGATCAACTTTGACCATGTTAACTAACATTGAACAGGTTCCATGGTTCTGTCCATTCTTTTTATTTTTAGGGAAATTCGTTCGAAGTTCATTTTAGTCTTGTCTTACTTGAGGACAAGTAAGGTTCAAGCTTATGATGATTTGATAGCTTCATTTTATTACCTCTTTCCGCAGTTTATTATTAGTTAAAACCATCTCATTTTAGTTAATCTTCATGCATATTTTCTCTTTTTGTTATTTTTCTCTCCTTTACCGGGTGTTTTCCAGTCTTTTGAGCTTATTTGTAGGATTTATCGAAGACTTTTTGATATTGGAGGCTTAGAAGGGTGCGAGACTTATGAAGGCTTGCAGTTTGCTTGTGGATTTGGAGTGGTGTGATTGGGCTTGGTGCTTACATAAAGAAGAAAACAATTTGGACTTAATTTTTGAGTAAGGATGATGATGAGGCGACGTGGAATCGAGCTACAAAAGATTGAAGGAGCATTGAATCAACCATTACAAGGATTTGGAATGGCACAAATGGGCTCTAAAGAGTTATGCATGTGGGCTGATGTATGAATGAGAAGATTGGGCTAGATTTTATGTTAAATGGCCCAAGTACCACATTCAGCGTGACCCACGTGGTCCGCGTGGATCCATACGCAGTCCGCGTGAATTGTGCTGAGTTGATTCCGGGTTTTGACTTGTTGACTTTATTTGTGGAAGTTTGGTGGGTGGCTTTTGGCACCTTTTTGAATTCGGAAATCAACTCCCTTTTTCTGGAGATTGGAGGCATTATTGGGGATCATCACTTGAAGAACACACACCATTTTCCCTCTCAAGGAAGCTTGGGAAGATTTGAAGAATTTTTGGAAGAATAGTGTAATTTCTTTCCATCTTGCATCTAAGACAATGTTTGGTACCACCAAACTATATTGCTTTTCTTTTACTTTGGCCATGCTTGGCTAAACTTTCATTTGGTTGATTAGGTTTTAACCCATGGATGATTAGTTGCTTTGAAGACTTATTATTATCTTGTGTTTGAAGTTTATGGAAATGTTTTCTAGTTAAACATCTTGTTGTGTTTATTTATCTTTGATCATGAGTTTGGATGAATGAATGCTTGTTTTTGTTGAATAATTTCTTGGTTAAGTAATGGACCTTCAAATTAGTAAGCAACAAATGGTTTATATGTTTGTTTTCATTTCATTTAGACCATGGAAATGTTTCCTCCATAATGATAATGTAAGCATTTGATTATCTTTTGGACTTGGCAACTCTTATAACTTAAAGCTAATTGATTTTCACAAGATTTTATGCTTCATTGATTTTGTGACTTCAATTAAGGAAATGTTTTAAGAGCTCCTCTAGCCATTTTAATTTCTAAGAAGAGTTGAGGCAGTTTGTGCTTATGAATTGCTATAGCCAAGTTAAACCAATTCACAAATGTTATTCCATTAAGTGTAATGATAAGGCAAGCAAGTCATCCATGAGGTGTACCCAAAAATCAACCAATTTGATTTCATTGAATTTAATCAAATCTTTTACTTGTTTACTTGTCATATTTTCATTCTAGCTAGTTTTAATTTTGTCAAACAATCAAAAAGAATTACCCCCCCCCCCCATTTTACTTTTAATTTTGTTTTGTAAATATTTTACAAAGAGGTTTACATAGAGATTTAAATTGAACCAATCGCCGTGGATACGATTCCTTTACCACTATACACTATTTTAGTGTGTAATATTTAGGGCATTATTTTGTTGGCCTCGACAACCACCAAAGGAGTGGAAGCTTGAAGTGCTTGGTTGAAGGAAGGAGCCTTGGATCAAGAGATTTCGTTGTCAAAGCAGCCTTACTGAGGTATAAAGTCTATACCTTAACTATTCATTTACTAGATCTCGTCATGGAGTAGTTTAGGGCTTTAAGGAGCATATTTTGGAACCATTCATGTATGCAATCATGTTTTGCAGTCATGACTTCAGATCTGGACCCTTTGAGGGACTCTATGGAATAAAGGTGCCAACTTTATTGCCTTGGGACTCCCATGCAACTTGTGAACCACTTTTTAGGGCTTTTTAAGCTAAATAACCCATGAATGGACGTAAAGTTAGAAACTTTATGTGATATATTGACTCTAGGGAACCAAATCTATGGTTTGGAAGCTTAGAACCCGAGTGGAAATGACTAAATGGATTTAGACTATGGGGGACTCGACGAGTTGTTCATACAACTCGGCGATTTGGGTCATGTTTCCCCAACCCTTTCTGTTACTGAGAGAACTCATTGAGTCTAGAAGATGACTCAGCGAGTTGGCCATGGTTTGGGTTATGAAGATTATGGAACTCGATGAGTTCAAGGAGGGACTCGGCGAGTTGTGGGTAAAAGGTCCTGACTATGTTATGAAGTTGAACTCGACGAGTTCATGAAAGGACTCGACGAGTTAGATCGAGATTTCAGGGTTTTATGGATTATGGGACTCGGCGAGTTGATGGACCAACTCGGCGAGTTGAGTCAACCAGGATCTTGACTTTGACTAGGATGTTGACTTTAACTCTGACCATTTGAAACATCCCAAAAATACAACCCAAATTTTTTTGTTTTAACGCATTACTAAAACCATAATATCAAAACATCATATAATACAACCATAAGTCGTGTGTCTCAAAATATCATAAAATATGTATCATATCACAACTGATGTCAAATCATGACAAAATGTCAAAGTGTAACTCCCAGGCTAAAACTGTGGTGGGTGCCATGCCATCATTCCGAGCCCTTCCCCTTGCTAGCTGAAGTACCTTAAACCAAAACTGAAACTATTAGCACGAAGCTTAGTGAGCTCCCCCAAACTACCATATACTGGGCCTTGCCCACTGCATCAGACCAAAATCCAGAAAGTGCATCGGACCGTAGTCCGGAAACTGAATCGGACCGAAATCCGGAAACTGCATCGGACCGAAGTCCAGAAACTAACCAGGGCCTTGTTCTCTGCATCGGCCGGAAGTCCGGAACTAACCAGAGCGTGCCCTCTGCATCGGACCGAAGTCCGGAAACTGCATCGGACTGAAGTCCGGAAACTAACCAGGGCCTTGCCCTCTGCATCGGACCGAAGTCCGGAAACTGACTGAACATAGTATAGCATAATCATATCTACTAACATAACACATAAACTACATACTGCATCGGACCGAAGTCCGGAACAAATAACACAAAGACATGCTTGAATCACAAAGACATCAAGCACCCTGAATTACTGCATCGGACCGAAGTCTAGAACTACTGCTGACTAAACGGGCTGGCATTGTGGCCGTAGACCCATTCCTACTAGAAGGAAACTCACCTCGTAACGCTGGCTGGTGAGATGCTAAATCTGGAACTGGCTGACTGCTGCACCGGAACTCCCCGGCTACAATTCGATAAATACTAAATCAGATACTGATAACTGTTCTCAGGGTAACATGACTATTTTACCCCTGGTTTAGTCAACTTCCTGGTCAAAGTCAACTTCCTGGTCAAAGTCAACTTTTAGGTCAAAGTCAACTTTCTGTTGACCGGAATCGCCGAGTTGGGCCGTCAACTCGCCGAGTCCCTATCATCCATTCTAATCCTCTACCCGCTTCTACTCGTTGAGTTTGGCAAAGACTCGACGAGTTCTTCTTCGATACTAACATCGAGTCTAACTTCATCCGACTCGCCGAGTTGTATGAACAACTCGTCGAGTTTTCTTTCATCATATGAACACGTCCAGTCTGTGACTCGCCGAGTTGTATGAACAACTCGTCGAGTCTGTTCTTGAGCATGAACCGACTCGCCGAGTCCTAAGAATGACTCGTCGAGTCTCATACATGCTAATATTATACAGTCGATGCTAGTCGATTTCAGTGCTTCCAAATCATAGATCTGAGCTTCTAGGACTGGTTTTACACGTAAAGTTTCCCACTTTACGTGCATGCACAAGAGAATGAGGCTTAAACACCAAAATCCTCCAACAATAAACACTTAGGGTTTGGAACAAGGCTATTTTTGCATAAAGGTGGCTATATTGAGCTCCTGGAGTTCAATAACGTCCAGATCTAAGGTTTCCATCTAAAGGAGAGTTCAAATTCGAGTTTGACTCAAACCAACATTCCAAGAGAAACATAAACAAACATGAAAGAAGGTTTAAAGGAATAATAAGCAAGGTGTTAACTTCCCTTCTCTTGATCTTCTTTCCTTCCTTTTCTTCCAAAGCTTCCAAGCTAGCACAAACACACTCAAGCTCAACAATGGGGGCTAGGATTTATAGAGGAAATGCTCTAAAGGTGATGGAGGCTGGGGTGGGAGGCTATAATGACGTTTAAATAGGGTACAAACCCTGGGATTTAGGGTTTCATCCAGACAAGAGGACTTGCCGAGTCCGAAATATGGACTCGCCGAGTACCTCTTAAGAAAGGAAAAATACTATATTTAAATCACATACCAGAAATGGGGCGTTACACCATTGACCAGAGTTGACCCTTAAAAGAGTTATGGGTATGAAAGAGTAATTAAAGGAGATTGTTATGTGTAGTAGTTTGAAAGGAGTTGATCCTAGAGCCAAGGACAGTTCGGCTACTTAACGACATTGAGGTGAATTACGCTCTAGTAGAAGTTGGTCGACGGAATCAATGTCAGCCCACTACTACTTGATTATCGTAGATATGATTGTCTTTTTGATAATTTTCTGGCATGCCACTATCTGCTATCTATTTGTGCTAGTATGCTATGATATTATGTGATAGGGGTAGGAAGGGGACTAGTCCCCAGACCCGGTTGAGATATACCGACAAGGTAGGTTGGGCACCTATATATGTCTGACAGTATGTTATGTTATGTTTCTATGTGGTAGTGGTAGGGGTGAAATAGTCCCCGTAGCCGGTTGAAATAAACTGGAGGGTAGGTTGAGCACCCAGATATACTCAACATGCCAGGCTGAGCACCCAGATAGACCTGGCAGTATGTTATTGTATGGTATGTGGTATGATGGGGGAACTCACTAAGCTTTGTTCTTACACTTTTCATTCTTTGTATCATGTTCTTCTTCTTCTTCTAAGGGAAAGGAGTCGGCTCAGTAGCAGCGCATTACACACACATAATTTTCTGCATATGAGACTCTTGGGATTGTAATTTGACATTGTTACTATCTTATGACATGCTTTTGAGACATATGATCCATGGTTTTTATGAAATGAAATAACTTGATGATGTTTTCTATAAATTGTTTTAGGAATCATTATATCAAAAATGAAATTTTTGGTCTGTATTTTTGGGATGTTACGGTAAGGCACTTGGAATGCTAGTTCCTTCTTGTATTCTTGAGTGGCTTAAACCTTTAAGTGCTTAACTCAAATAAGCACTAAAGGAGACAACTCAAGAGGTATTCTAATCACCAAACTAACTTCAAAAGAGAGAAAGAAATAAGAGAAGAAGAACCCACGGTTCTAGAGAGAAAAGAGAGGAAGAAGAAGAGCTTTCACTTTTTCAAAAAACAAGCTCCATGCACTCTCTTATATAGTCCATGAAAAGAAAAAGCAACCCCATTAATTAATAAAAAGTAATCACCTTACTTTAGAGGCATGGGGAAAAAGGAAGAAAAGTTGACAAGCAACCTCCCATGCCTTTATAATTTTCAACCATGGGTTTTGGAATAGACAAAAATTGTCTCCAACTTTATTAACCATGGTAGAGTAAGTCTTTAACTTAATCATGGTTAACCAAAAGTGTCCAAAACTTTATACATGACTTATTAAATCATACCATATGATATAATAAGTAGTAATACTCTCTTATAATTATTATTTTCACAAAACAATAATTATTCCCTAATTAATATAGAAGAATCGATATTATTTATTAATAATCACATTAATAATAAATATACAAAATGTTCCAACTTGATAAAGGTGTGACCCTATAGGATCATAATGATTGGTTTGAGCCATAAGAACTTTCCTATGTGCACATGCAAACCCTAATTGCTTGGATCTAGGTTTCTCTAATTGAACATGCATTCTATCCAAGACTTTAAATACTAGATCTAATGTATACAATTGATTCTAATCATGTGGATTAAGATCTAAAACAATACCTTGGATTACTTGCATGATACTTTTTCTTCTTGGAGCTTAGAGTCACAATCGTCACTCCCCTAATGGCTTACAAACACCAACTAGCAAGAAGATGATTTGAGAGAGAGAGAGAGAGGAGGGTGAGAAATCGGCCCTAGGTTTTCTTGCCTTGCATGAGTGGCGATTTACCTCACCATAGGGGTCTATTTATACTATGAGATACTAGGGTTTCACCTTTAACCCTAATTGAATAACTTAGGCCCTAAGCAAACCAAGATCCTTCTAGATATTAGGCTTGGACGATTTTTAAGGTTCCCAAACCCTAAATTTCGTCCACCCTTATATCCATAAGGATACATAGCCCAAAACACAACTATCACACATTTGACAGTTTATGCCCCTTTATTCAATTAACCTCTTTAAGTCACCAAATTAATTCTTAATTAATATATATGAATTATATTAATCAAATAACATTATTAATCCTTTAATATATTATTCTCATAATATATTAACAATAATATTTCTTCTCTCTTAACAAATCATCCTGTCAAGTTGCTATGGTGAAGGCAACCCAAAAGGACCATGCACAACCGGGTTAATTACTTACCAAATATAGTTACAGCCTTAGACACTAACCCAACAGTCTTCCACTTGGATAAGTTTAGTAACTATATATGCAAACACAAACCGATTAGCAATCGTAGCTCTTAAAGACGCTGTCAACTCTGATCTTATCAATCTCCTGTCCTTTAGATAAGGGATCGTACAGTCCTCTATTTAGATATTATGCGGACAATCTTATGGAACTTATTGTCCAAGAGTTGGTTTCTCGATCTCAGATTCATTTGACATAGAACTTAATTTAACACATCAATTCAGTCCTGACCGGGCCCGTCACATATGTCAAATCAAATCATCGAGCGACCGTGATATCGCTTTTATCCTCTCAGGATGAAAGTAACAGATAAACTTCGACTTATATGCATTCACTATTTACTAATCAACTATACACAACAATGTGTTTTATGACATCAATTTACTGATGCGGTTTCGCATTGTCAATGCACAACGAATTAATAAACAATAAACCATATATCTTGGTTTTAAGACCATATGTTATTATCGTCTCGCGATCACTTGTGTCACATTCCAAAAAGTGATTCCAGCAAGTGCGGGTTTATTCCAATGCTCAAAACTTGTTCATAAGCACTCACGAACGTTGTAGCAAACCTTTGCTATGTCTAATACTCTTTTAGACAATCTACACGCCAATTCATGACAATCTTCATTCATACCTAGTTCCAACATATGAACGATTGTGGACCATTCGAATAATTCGATTATTCTTAATAACTTAATTATTCAGGAAGTCAAAACATGCAAAGTGAAACAATAGTTAAACAATTAACTTAAGACAATATCTTTACTTATAAATAATGCTCTTTTATTTAATCATCAAATTTCAATTACATTTATCTATTACATGTTTCAAAACTATCTAATCTAAACTAATATTGTCTTTCAGCCCAATGCTCCTAGCATGCTGCAAATGCTTAACCCTACTCAGTCCCTTCGTAAGTGGATCTGCTGGGTTATCCTCTGACGATACCCTCTTAACTATGAGGTGTCCTTCTTTTACTCGATGTCTAATAAAGTGATATTTTCTGTCGATATGTCAAGATCTACCATGATCCCTCGGTTCCTTGGTTAAGGCAACTGCTCCTTCATTATCACAGAAAATTTCCATAGGCTCTTTTGTAGCAGGCATAACTCCAAGGTCACCAATGAAGTTCTTCAACCACATCGCCTCCTTTGATGCTTCGCTCGCTGCAATGTACTCTAATTCGCATGTTGAATCAACTACGGTCTCTTGTTTGGAACTTTTCCAAGTCACTACTCCTC
Source organism: Lactuca serriola (assembly GCF_051521515.1). Classification (NCBI taxonomy): domain Eukaryota; kingdom Viridiplantae; phylum Streptophyta; class Magnoliopsida; order Asterales; family Asteraceae; genus Lactuca; species Lactuca serriola. The sequence continues at coordinate 135,637,343 of NC_136412.1, read as the reverse complement.
CATTAAGGGTAAAGACCTAGCCCGACTGCGAACGGTAGTTGTCCCTGTCGGTCTGGAAGCTGGCGTCACTATACCCTCACACCTTTAAGTCATCACTCCCTCCGAGGACTAAGAACCATTCCTTGGTCCTCCGAAGGTACTTAAGTATATTCTTGACTGCAATCCAATGAGCTCTGCCAAGGTTCCCTTGATATCTACTGACCATGCTCAAAGCAAAGGCCACATAAGGGCGAGTACAAGTCATAGCGTACATGATTGATCCAACTGCGGAAGCGTAGGGTACTCGGCTCATCTCAGATATCTCGGCTTCGTTACTCAGACTTTGAGTCTTACTCAACTTGGCATTACTTTGTATCGGTAATTATCCCTTCTTCGAGTTTTCCATACTAAAACGTTTCAGTACTTTATCTAAGTAAGTATTCTGACTAAGTCCTATTAGTCTCTTACTTCTTTCTCTCACTATCCTTATTCCCAAAATATAGGAAGCCTCTCCAAGGTCCTTCATAGCGAAGCACTTCCCGAGCCAGGATTTAACCTCCTGCAAAGTCGAGACTTCGTTTCCTGTGAGCAGTATGTCATCGACATACAAAACGAGGAAGCTAACTATACTCCCACTGGCCTTGACATATACACATGATTCATCTTCACTTCGTACAAATCCAAACTCTTTGCTTTCTCATCGAAGCAAAGATTCCATCTGCGAGATGCTTGCTTAAGTCCATAAATGGACTTCTCAAGCTTGCACACTCTATTGGGATGCTTTGGATCGACAAAACCCTCTGGCTGAGACATGTAAACATCCTCAGCCAACTTCCCATTAAGGAAAGCGGTCTTGACATCTATCTGCCATTTCTCATAATCATGAAATGCAGCAATGGCTAGCATCACCCTAATAGATTTTATCTTAGAAACTGGTGAGAAGGTCTCATCATAGTCAAGTCCGGGAGTTTGAGTAAAGCCCTTTGCCACTAGTCGTGCCTTATACGTGTGCACATTCCCATCCATGTCGGTCTTCTTCTTGAAGATCCATTTGCACCCAGCCGTCTTACGTCCGGGCACATTGTCAACCAAATTCCAAACTTGGTTGTCATACATGGACTGAATCTCGCTGTCCATCACCTCTTTCCATTTACAGACTCTGGGCCTTCCATGGCTTCCTTATAGCTATTAGGATCATCTAGATTTATTAGTGTACCATCACTAATATACGTATCCCCTTCGGTAGTAAAACCATAGAACTGGGGTTGAACTCTAACTCTTTCGGAACGTCTAAGAGGTAAGGATTCGTCAATTAGTTCAACCGGAGTTTCCTCCTCGAGTTGAGTGCCAGCGTTAGAGGTTCCTTCATCGCTCGACTCTTGAATCTCTTCAAGATCGATTTTCCTCCCACTGTCTCCTTTGCTTATGAGTTCTCGCTCTCGGAAAACCCCTCTCCTCGCAACGAAGACAACATTGTCACTCGGTCTATAGAAGAGATATCCAAAGGATTTCTGCGGGTAGCCGATGAAAATACATCGCTCACTTCGAGGTTCGAGCTTGTCGTAAGTCTCTTGTCTTACGAAAACCTCACAGCCCCAAACCTTGATATGTGCCAACGAGGGAGCTTTCCCTGTCCACATCTCGTGAGGTGTTTTGGCAACCTTCTTTGTAGGGACTTGGTTAAGGATATGGGCGGCAGTCTCTAAGGCATACCCCCAGAATGAGATAGGTAGTGAAGCACAACTCATCATAGAACGAACCATGTCTAACAGGGTTCAATTACGCCTTTCTGCCACACCATTCAACTGCGGTGTCCTAGGTGGCGTCAATTGCGAAACTATTCCGCATTCCTTGAGATAGTCGTGGAATTCAAGACTTAGGTACTCTCTTCCTCGATCGGATCGAAGCATATTGATTTTCCTGCCCAATTGATTGTCCACTTCATGTTTGAATTCTTTGAACTTTTCAAACGTTTCTGACTTGTGCTTGATTAAGTAGATATACCCATATCTACTATAATCATCGGTGAAAGTCACATAGAAGCGGTTCCCATCCTTTGTGGTAGATCTAAAGGGCCCACACACATCGGTATGTATGAGATCCAATAAACCCTCACCCCTCTCACAAGTGCCTGTGAAGGGTAACTTGGTCATCTTTCCAAGTAAACAAGATTCGCACGTGTCATCTTCCCTAAGGCCGAATGACTCCAACACTCCATCCTTTTGGAGTTGGGCTATGTGCTTCTTGTTGACATGTCCAAGACGATAATGCCACAAGGATGCTCTATCCATACTATTGGAAGAATCCATACACAACACATCATTTCCTAGGTTATCTACATCCATAACAGTTTCATAAATTCCATTACAAGGCTTTGCTTCAAAATATAAAACACCATGGAAAGAAATGATGTTTCTTGCCATATCTAGCGAGTAGCAACAATTATTTAAATCTAAATTCGATCCATTACTAAGCACTAAAGAATACACTCCAATCTTGGTAACAAGTGACGATCTTCTGTTCCCCATGATTAGATTTATTCTTCCAAGCTCTACATCCCTATTTCTTCCTAGTCCTTGCAAATTAGAACAAATGTGGTAACCACACCCTGTATCAAGAACCCAAGAAATTATATGGGATGAATCATTATATTTAATTGTGTATATACCTACAAAAGATGGCTTGATCTTTCCATCCTTGATGGCTTGCAGATATTAAGGGCAACTTCTCTTCCAATGCCCTATTTTGTGGCAATGATGGCACTCTGCCTCTTTTGGGTTAGGGTTGGGCTTTTCTGGATCAACCTTGGTCCCACTAGAAGAGGTACCATCTTGGGACTTTCCCTTGTAGTGGTTCTTCGAAGAAGCCTTCCTCTTCTTACCCCTTCCCTACCCAATAGCCAAAACAGGACCAGCAGACGGATTGGGAGATGGTGCAACATACTTGTCCTTAAGGTTGCTCTCAGCAGTCCTTAGGAGCCCTTGGAGTTTGCTTAAGGTGACCTCTTCCTTGTTCATGTGGTAGGTCACCCTACATTGGTTGTAGCATGAGGGCAAGGAGTGGAGAACAATGTCGATAGCCAAATCTTCCCCAAAGTTGACATTCAACTTGCGAAGACGATCGACATACCTTTGCATCTTTTGCAAGTGCACGGTTAGAGATTCTCCACTTCCCATTTTAGCAGTGATCATATTCGTTATGATCGCATAGCGCTCTTGCCTCGCACTTTGGTGGTATCGCTCCATCAAGTCTAGATGCATCTCATAAGGATACATGTCCTCATAGGACTTTTGGAATTCAGAGTTCATGGTGGCTATCATGATGCAATGGACTTTCGTTGCATCACGCTCATGTGTCTCAAAAACAACCATTTCTTCGCGAGTAGCAGTTTCTGGATTGATCTTCTTGAGCTTCTCATCGAGAACATACTCCTTGTCCTCGTAACGCGCGATCGTGAGAATGTATCTTATCCATTCGCTAAAGTTGGATCCATCGAAAGTCACCTTTTGACAAAGGCTAATTAGCGTGAATGAGCTAGCAACAACGTTGTTTGCGTTAGACATCTACAAATAGAAAGGAACAAAGTTGATTAGAGTTAAGTCCCTAATTAACACCCAAAATGGAAATTTAGGGCTAGGACCCAACAACATTATTTACACATTAGAAAAAGAGATACAGTAATCCAACATGCAAATAATTTGGAGGTAAGTGAATGACGATTCACTAATTCTTCACCATGAAAAACATAAGCTTTAAGTTTTAAATGTATTTAGAATTCCTAGATTTTGAGATTCATTGAACTTTTCAATGGCATGTTTAAATCTCGATATGCCCCTCTAGTTTGTGACTGGGATACCGAGGATCACAAAGCGGGTGTGAATAACCATGCAAATCTACATGGTGCCTTCATTGTTACAATCAACTATTCGATGTTCCGGTAAACCACACACGCTCCACCGAACTATGACAAACAATGAATCACCCTTTGCCACCTTTTCTTAGAACCAATTAGTGTGCCGGTTAACCACACACGCTCCACTAACATCTAAACAAGGGTGCAAAGTGTAATTTCATGGGATTGCATCAATTCACTTTTCCTAAAGTAACTAAGATTGGGAATTTTATGAAATACGTTTAGTTACTTTATGTAGATTCATTATACTTATTAATGAGAAGAGGCTTGCCCTATCCTACCCGTTAACGACCCTCCACCTGTCAAGCAAGCGTTGGGTGTGAGTGTACACCCATTAAGCGCCGTTTTATAGGCAGCAACCTTATACCCACCTTATAGTCTGGCTTCATGAATGAGGCCTACTAACAGTAAGACTAGCATATTTTAACTCATACATATATATATATATATATATATATATATATATATATATATATATATATATATATTGAGCTTGTAATCATATAATAGTATAGGGTTGAATTTTAAACTTGTAAAATTCTAGGGTTTGAAATTTAAATTATTCAAATTAAACTTTCAATCACAAAACTTAAATTTCAAAACTTGAGGACAAGTTTTAAACCTTTCAATACATAAGGATCAAATAGCAAATAATGTAAATCAACAATTAGATTATCGATTCATTCCGCGCATAAAAATCCGCCTTTATCGATTCGTTCCGCTTTCGTTTTTGGACTAAGATATATAAACTATAAGTTTATTTTAATCTCGTAAGTGTTCAAATCCATTTAAAACTCATAAAAATGGCCCAAAATCATTAACTTGAAATTTCTAAATTCTATCCCGTCGGGTAACGACAACTTAATCGGGTGTGACCAAAAACCCCGTTTAATGCCGGTATCGGGTAGAATTCCATCGTGTCCAAGTTTTTGGACCTATTTAAACGTGTTTAAACATTCATTTGAAGCTTTTTCTTCCTATCTCTACTCTCTCTCTGACCTCTCTCCTAAATCCAAGTTTAAGGGTCCAAATCTCAAATTTAAGGCTTCTAATCACCAAGGTACCTTCCCTAACTTGTTATGCAACCCCTCTAGCCTTCAAATTCGAGTTCAAATCATGGAATAGGACCAAATTCATGAGTTTACGGCCCTAGAACCGTCCTAGGCCGTGAACTCACATATAATGGGTTTTGGAGCCCCAAAACCCTTCCAATCGACCTTTGGAGCTTAGATATGGCTTAATGGCTTAATGGACCGGACTTAGAACACCTTGAACTTAATTTTTGGAGAGTAAATATGATTTTACTACCCAAGATAATTCTTGGGCCGTAAACTCCATATCATGGAGAGTAAACACATATTAAACGGGTTTTTAAGCCCTTAAACCCTTCCAAAACACCAATAAGGCTTAGATACGACTTGTAGAATTATGGAATTGGCCTTGGAACACATTGAACATCAATTTATAGGAGTAAACTTGAGTTTACTTCCCAAGAACAAGCTTGGGCCGTAAACTCATTAAAATGGGGAGTAAACTCCTCTAAATGTGTTAAAATGCCACTTTAACACACCTGAAGCCTTGGGATAAATTCTAGAAGTGTTTACAAACAAGTATTGGACCTTAAAACATATAAAATCACCCTTTCATAAGAGTTCATGGCCATGAGGGTGTTCATCGGCCGTAAACTCCTAAAAACATGCCAAAAGTCCCTAAAAAATCCATATAAGGCTTAGGAAAAATCATTAGAATCACATGTGATTGATTTAGGACCAAAACATAAAGGATCTTGTGTGAGGGGGGAGTTTACGGCCGTAAACTCCATGTTTACAGCTGTAAACTCCAATAAATGGTCCCTTTGTGAGTTTTAATCCATTCCAAAGCCAAAAATCCAAGTCTAGCAATTATTCCCGATTGTTATGAAGCCATTTTGCACCCAAAATCACCGTCCATGAGTTAACGGCCATGAACTCATGTGGATGGGGTGTTTAGGGTAGTAAACTCCTTTAGGAGTTTACTCTTGAAGAGTAAACTCCATTCCCTAGTCATACAAGTCCTTAAACGCCACCCGGGTCCTTCCAAACACTCAAAATGGGGTGTTTCCGCAACTAGAAGTGTATGTCGTTGGCAAATAAATTAAACAAGTCCTAATTAAATAGAAATATGTATCATTTCATAATCCATAGGAAACTTGTGTGTTCGCGAACTTAGAACTGACGTTTATGATCCAATCTGACGCGTTTCTCAACCGGTGAGTTCATACCCCTACCCTTTTTCATGTGTTTTTCAAATGGTTTTCAACGTTTTCAGGGGGAGAATACAAGCAAAAGTACAAGAAATCTTGTACTTAAACGTATTTTCATTTCAAATGTTTTATTTCATGTATGATTTTAATAATGAAAATTGTGATAACTAATGGTTCGAATTGCAGGTTAAACAGTTAGACTAAACATAGATATCTTTTAAAAGTGTTATAACTATATTCTCTTTGAATAAGAAATCATACTAATCATAACTAAGATTAATACTAAACGAATGCGAATACGAATATAACTAATAGGATAAAACGAATACGAATATATAACTATTAGGTTAGTACGAATACGAATGCGAATACGAATATAACTAATAGGATAGAACGAATACGAATATAACTAATATGTTAGTACGAATACGAATGCGAATACGAATATAAGTAATAGGATAGAACGAATACGAATACGAATCTAACCAATAGCATAGTACGAATACGATTAGAAATAGGAATACGAATGCGAATTAACGCCTTTGGATGACACCAAGACTTCGAACATACAGCTAGTGTACCCCTTGAGTGTCAGCAGAGTTTCGAATTAAATACGAAAATACGCCTCTGGACCTCTTCTGACTTTCGAATATATCCGCCTCAAAATGTCGACAGAGCTTCGATTATACAACTAATGTACTCTTTTGGAACTCAACAGAACTTCAAAAATACAGTAATGTATGCTTCTGTGTGATTCCAAATATTCGAAAATACAACTAAGTTAGTAGATAATAGTCATTCTAATGTAGAATAACTAAGGGTTTAGAATACTTAACTAATACTATACACCTGGTAAATACTAGTACTTCGAAATCAAACCTAAGAACCAACTCAACACATAGGAAAATATGGGATTTTCCTGGGATAACATAACAACCACTAACGAACTTAAATACAAATACACAAATCAACACATAGGAAAATATGGGATTTTCCTGGGTACCACATCAACTCATAAACGGATATATTAACAAACGAATAACTAAAACTATAAGGAAAATATGGGATTTTCCTGGAATGACATAACCAACCGTTTTCGAAATTGTAACAAAGGAAAATCGATCTTTTCAAAACTAAACCGCTTATGAACTCACGAGCATTATGCTGATTTTCAAACCGCTTGTATTCTCAGGTCAGCGTTAGACATGTACACCGCCACCTTTTGGAGAAGACGGAGCGTTCCGAGGACTCGTCTTTACTTTTGTTTATATTACATATGTAAAACACTTGTACAACTTTACTTTCAAACAGATGTAATAAATATTATGTAATGTAATGTTTTGTGATTACTGCTTTACTATGTGCATTGGATTTGATACTCAACGTGGAGTCAACCCCGGAAATGTTTCCGCCTTTGGTTTTCGGGGTGTGACAGATTGGTATCAGAGCCCTTGTTTATAGTGAACTGGTATACCAAAGCTTACATGGTATAAGACTATAAACATTAAAGGGCCTAAGTGCTCTGAACTAAAAGTATACTCTACGAATATAAGTATTTTCTAAAGTATACAAGTATACCGACCGTCGAGATCCGTAACTACAAGTAGAACAAAATATAAGTAAATGGGTGTTGTACGCTGCGGTTAAACCTGGGCAGTTATGTAGTCGTGTATAGGATCAATATAGCCTGGCCAACTATATTCATTCGAGACGCGGCCAACATGTGCTTGGGAGTGACTGTGGTACGTAGCATACCTAAAACTTACCTAATATCCCAAACAATGAGTCATCGCTGCAGCGAACCATGAAATACTATGGGAGTATTTCTCGAGCCTATCCTTTGTAGAAATCCTCGTATACGTGTTGTTCCTTGATCATTCCTCTAGCGATAAAATATTCTGCCTTGATAACTCTGTCCTGCTTTATCGCTTAATATAATGTTATATCTGTCTCGATGAGATATCCCTTGATCCATATCTCTTGATTCAATTCAGAGGACTTATGATCCTCTCTTTCCTGATCTTTTTGGATCAAAATGCCTCCCAGGAAAAGACCCAACTCAAAGAACACCAACAACCCTCCGCCGCCACCACCTCCTCTTCAAATCGATCTAGAAACACTTCAGGCAACCATTTCTGCCACCATATCAGCTCTCCTACCTCAACTAAACCCCAACGGTTCAGGAGGTGGTTCCCAAAACCAAAACCAAGAAGGTAATCAGGGACATCGGAAGGAGTGTTCCTATAAAGACTTCATGAACGCAAAACCGACATTCTTCGATGGCACAGGGGGTGTCATTGCTCTAACTCAGTGGTTAGAGAAAATCGAATCTATCTTCGAGATTTGTGCGTGTTCGGAATCTGATAAGGTAAAATTTGTCGCCTGTACGCTCACCGATAAGGCTTTGACTTGGTGGAACGGCCGAGTCAAATCCCTGGCTTTACCTGTATCCAATGCTATGGGATGGGAAGTTATGAAGGAACTACTACGTGCGGAGTATTGCCCTCGGGGTGAAATCCAGAAACTGGAACATGAGCTATGGAACCTGAAGATGAAAGGTTCCGATATCGCCGCTTACACTTCAAGGTTTGATGACTTGGCACTTCTCTGTCCGGGAATGGTTACCCCGGAGAGTAAAAAGGTAGAAAGGTTCATCTGGGGATTAACCCAGCCAACAAAAGGGAATGTTATAGCAGCAAAGCCGGATACCTATGACAGCGCTAAATGTCTCGTGCAAACCCGGATCGATCACAATGATAACCAAGAAGAAGCAGACACCACTCCCGAGCCAACAGAAAAGAGTGGTGAGAAAAGAAAGTTTTGGAGAAAGAAGAAGAAGAGTCAGCCTTCCCCAGAACCCTCGAAGAAATAGCAAATAGTGGCAGTCCACGTTGCCACTATTCCTTCTGCTGTTTCTGTTGTAAATTCCACATCCTAAGTACCTGTCACCGGATATGCCGGTATCCTCCCGTGGTGTGACCGATGTAACTACCACCATCGCATCCCTGGCCCTTGTCGTGTAAAGTTCTGTAGAAGTTGTGGCCAGGAAGGTCACCTTGCACGAACCTGCAAAAGCCCAACCCCGTCAACTAGTCAAGCTTCCGGAGCTGGTATCGGTCAAACCTGCTACAGCTGTGGAGAGGTCGGACACTATAAGCGAAACTGTCCAAAGACAGTAACGTCTGGCAACACCGAGAGAGTCCTAACTATGGGGCAAGAAAGGACAGCCGCCGATCCCACCGTTGCCACAGGTATACTTCTTCTCGATAAATCTTGTACCTGTGATCCTTTTTGATTCTAATGCTGAAAGGCTTTGCTAACCATTCATTCAAAATATCTTTCTAAACTAAATCCTTCGTTAGTAATCGAAACCTGCACCGTCGAGATGACCAACCAGTGAGAAAGAGAATGTTAACGTCATACCTATGGATCGTAAGCTCAATCCGGATAATTATTCCTTTCCATTCGATCTAATGAGAAACTTTTCATGAAAAACTTTGATGGAAACACGGCATGGAATGCTTTAGAAAAGCGAAATACTTCCCTCATGGTACATTAGACCCTTTGCGACCCTTGTGAAATCGATTCCGTAACCTTCAAACTTCGATTACCCTCGGAACTTATTAACACCCATCTGATACTTCACGTCTCGGTCTTTGAGAAGTATCTACCCAACGAATCCAAAACGCGTCCCGATAGTGAGGGTTCGCTGGAACGTCAATCGGAGACCTGATGCCACTTGGGAGCGTGAAAACCCGGAGCAGCTGATCCACCCGCATCTCTTTTCATTTCATGAGCTGTATCGTAACATTTGAATTTCGGGACGAAATTCCCTCTAACGGGGGGATAATGTAACAACCCGAAGTTGTCCATCGCCGAAATCCGTTCCGCGCATAAAAATCCGCCTTTATCGATTCGTTCCGCTTTCTTTTTTGGACTAAGATATATAAACTATAAGTTTATTTTAATCTCGTAAGTGTTCAAATCCATTTAAAACTCATAAAAATGGCCCAAAATCATTAACTTGAAATTTCTAAATTCTATCCCGTCGGGTAACGACAACTTAATCGGGTGCGACCAAAAACCCCGTTTAATACCGACATCGGGTAGAATTCCATCGTGTCCAAGTTTTTGGACCTATTTAAATGTGTTTAAACATTCATTTGAAGCTTTTGCTTCCTCTCTCTACTCTCTCTCTAACCTCTCTCCTAAATCCAAGTTTAAGGGTCCAAATCTCAAATTTAAGGCTTCTAATCACCAAGGTACCTTCCCAAACTTGTTATGCAACCCCTCTAGCCTTCAAATTCGAGTTCAAATCATGGAATAGGACCACATTCATGAGTTTACGGCCCTAGAACAGTCCTAGGCCGTGAACTCACATATAATGGGTTTTGGAGCCCAAAAACCCTTCCAATCGACCTTTGGAGCTTAGATATGGCTTAATGGCTTAATGGACCGGACTTAGAACACCTTGAACTTAATTTTTGGAGAGTAAATATGAGTTTACTGCCCAAGATCATGCTTGGGCCGTAAACTACATATAATGGAGAGTAAACACATATTAAAGCGGTTTTTAAGCCCTTAAACCCTTCCAAAACACCAATAAGGCTTAGATACGACTTGTAGAATTATGGAATTGGACTTGGAACACATTGAACCTCAATTTAGAGGAGTAACCTTGAGTTTACTGCCCAAGAACAAGCTTGGGCCGTAAATTCATTAAAATGGGGAGTAAACTCCTCTAAATGTGTTAAAATGCCACTTTAACACACCTAAAGCCTTGGGATAAATTCTAGAAGTGTTTACAAACAAGTATTGGAACTTAAAACATATAAAATCACCCTTTCATAAGAGTTCATGGCCATGAGGGTGTTCATGGGCCGTAAACTCCTAAAAACATGCCAAAAGTCCCTCAAAAATCCATATAAGGCTTAGGAAAAATCATTAGAATCACATGTGATTGATTTAGGACCAAACATCAAGGATCTTGTGTGAGGGGGGAGTTTACGGCCGTAAACTCCATGTTTACAGCCGTAAACTCCAATAAATGGTCCCTTTGTGAGTTTTAATCCATTCCAAAGCCAAAAATCCAAGTCTAGCGATTATTCCCGATTGTTATGATGCCATTTTGCACCTAAAATCACCCTCCATGAGTTCACGGCCGTGAAATCATGTGGATGGGGTGTTTAGGGCAGTAAACTCCTTTAGGAGTTTACTCTTGAAGAGTAAACTCCATTCCCTAGTCATACAAGTCCTTAAACGCCACCCGGGTCCTTCCAAACACTCAAAATGGGGTGTTTCCGCAACTAGAAGTGTATGTCGTTGGCAAATAAATTAATCAAGTCCTAATTAAATACAAATATGTATCATTTCATAATCCATAGGAAACTTGTGTGTTCGCGAACCCAGAACTGACGTTTAGGATCCAATCTGACGAGTTTCTCAACCGGTGAGTTCATACCCCTACCCTTTTTCATGTGTTTTTCAAATGGTTTTCAACGTTTTCAGGGGGAGAATACAAGCAAAAGTACAAGAAATCTTGTACTTAAACGTATTTTCATTTCAAATGTTTTATTTCATGTATGATTTTAATAATGAAAATTGTGATAACTAATGGTTCGAATTGCAGGTTAAACAGTTAGACTAAACATAGATTTCTTTTAAAAGTGTTATAACTATATTCTCTTTGAATAAGAAATCATACTAATCATAACTAAGATTAATAGTAAACGAATGCGAATACGAATATAACTAATAGGATAAAACGAATACGAATATATAACTATTAGGTTAGTACGAATACGAATGCGAATACGAATATAACTAATAGGATAGAACGAATACGAATATAACTAATAGGTTAGTACGAATACGAATGCGAATACGAATATAAGTAATAGGATAGAACGAATACGAATACGAATCTAACCAATAGCATAGTACGAATACGATTAGAAATAGGAATACGAATGCGAATTAACGCCTTTGGATGACACCAAGACTTCGAACATACAGCTAGTGTACCCCTTGAGTGTCACCAGAGCTTCGAATTAAATACGAAAATACGCCTCTGGACCTCTTCTGAGTTTCGAATATATCCGCCTCAAAATGTTGACAGAGCTTCGATTATACAACTAATGTACTCTTTTGGAACTCAACAGAACTTCAAAAATACTGTAATGTATGCTTCTGTGTGATTCCAAATATTCGAAAATACAACTAAGTTAGTAGATAATAGTCATTCTAATGTAGAATAACTAAGGGTTTAGAATACTTAACTAATACTATACACATCTGGTAAATACTAGTACTTCGAAATCAAACCTAAGAACCAACTCAACACATAGGAAAATATGGGATTTTCCTGGGATAACATAACAACCAGTAACGAACTTAAATACAAATAGACAAATCAACACATAGGAAAATATGGGATTTTCCTGGGTAGCACATCAACTCATAAACGGATAAATTAACAAACGAATAACTAAAACTATAAGGAAAATATGGGATTTTCCTGGAATGACATAACCAACCGTTTTCGAAATTGTAACAAAGGAAACTCGATCTTTTCAAAACTAAACCGCTTATGAACTCATGAGCATTATGCTGATTTTCAAACCGCTTGTATTCTCAGGTCAGCGTTAGACATGTACACCGCCACCTTTTGGAGAAGACGGAGCGTTCCGAGGACTCGTCTTTACTTTTGTTTATATTACATATGTAAAACACTTGTACAACTTTACTTTCAAACAGATGTAATCAATATTATGTAATGTAATGTTTTGTGATTACTGCTTTACTATGTGCATTGGATTTGATACTCAACGTGGAGTCAACCCCGGAAATGTTTCCGCCTTTGGTTTTCGGGGTGTGACAGATTGGTATCAGAGCCCTTGTTTATAGTGAACTGGTATACCAAAGCTTACATGGTATAAGACTATAAACATTAAAGGGCCTAAGTGCTCTGAACTAAAAGTATACTCTATGAATATAAGTATTTTCTAAAGTATACAAGTATACCGACCGTCGAGATCCGTAACTACAAGTAGAACAAAATATAAGTAAATGGGTGTTGTACGCTGCGGTTAAACCTGGGCAGTTATGTAGTCGTGTATAGGATCAATATAGCCTGGCCAAATATATTCATTCGAGACGCGGCCAACATGTGCTTGGGAGTGACTGTGGTACGTAGCATACCTAAAACTTACCTAATATCCCAAACAATGAGTCATCGCTGCAGCGAACCATGAAATACTATGGGAGTATTTCTCGAGCCGATCCTTTGTAGAAATCCTCGTATACGTGTTGTTCCTTGATCATTCCTCTAGCGATAAAATATTCTGCCTTGATAACTCTTTCCTGCTTTATCGCTTAATATAATGTTATATCTGTCTCGATGTGATATCCCTTGATCCATATCTCTTGATTCAATTCAGAGGACTTATGATCCTCTCTTTCCTGATCTTTTTGGATCAAAATGCCTCCTAGGAAAAGACCCAACTCAAAGAACACCAACAACCCTCCGCCGCCACCACCTCCTCTTCAAATCGATCTAGAAACACTTCAGGCAACCATTTCTGCCACCATATCAGCTCTCCTACCTCAACTAAACCCCAACGGTTCAGGAGGTGGTTCCCAAAACCAAAACCAAGAAGGTAATCAGGGACACCGGAAGGAGTGTTCCTATAAAGACTTCATGAACGCAAAACCGACATTCTTCGATGGCACAGGGGGTGTCATTGCTCTAACTCAGTGGTTAGAGAAAATCGAATCTATCTTCGAGATTTGTGCCTGTTCGGAATCTGATAAGGTAAAATTTGCCGCCTGTACGCTCACCGATAAGGCTTTGACTTGGTGGAACGGCCGAGTCAAATCCATGGCTTTACCTGTATCCAATGCTATGGGATGGGAAGTTATGAAGGAACTACTACGTGCGGAGTATTGCCCTCGGGGTGAAATCCAGAAACTGGAACATGAGCTATGGAACCTGAAGATGAAAGGTTCCGATATCGCCGCTTACACTTCAAGGTTTGATGACTTGGCACTTCTCTGTCCGGGAATGGTTACCCCGGAGAGTAAAAAGGTAGAAAGGTTCATCTGGGGATTAACCCAGCCAACAAAAGGGAATGTTATAGCAGCAAAGCCGGATAGCTATGACATCGCTAAATGTCTCGTGAAAACCCTGATCGATCACAATGATAACCAAGAAGAAGCAGACACCACTCCCGAGCCAATAGAAAAGAGTGGTGAGAAAAGAAAGTTTTGGAGAAAGAAGAAGAAGAGTCAGCCTTCCCCAGAACCCTCGAAGAAACAGCAAATAGTGGCAGTCCACGCTGCCACTATTCCTTCTGCTGTTTCTGTTGTAAATTCCACATCCTAAGTACCTGTCACCGGATATGCCGGTATCCTCCCGTGGTGTGACCGATGTAACTACCACCATCGCATCCCTGGCCCTTGTCGTGTAAAGTTCTGTAGAAGTTGTGGCCAGGAAGGTCACCTTGCACGAACCTGCAAAAGCCCAACCCCGTCAACTAGTCAAGCTTCCGGAGCTGGTATCGGTCAAACCTGCTACAGCTGTGGAGAGGTCGGACACTATAAGCGAAACTGTCCAAAGACAGTAACGTCTGGCAACACCGAGAGAGTCCTAACTATGGGGCAAGAAAGGACAGCCGCCGATCCCACCGTTGACACAGGTAAACTTCTTCTCGATAAATCTTGTACCTGTGATCCTTTTTGATTCTAATGCTGAAAGGATTTGCTAACCATTCATTCAAAATATCTTTCTAAACTAAATCCTTCGTTAGTAATCGAAACGTGCACCGTCGAGATGACCAACCAGTGAGAAAGAGAATGTTAACGTCATACCTATGGATCGTAAGCTCAATCCGGATAATTATTCCTTTCCATTCGATCTAATGAGAAACTTTTCATGAAAAACTTTGATGCAAACACGGCATGGAATGCTTTAGAAAAGCGAAATACTTCCCTCATGGTACATTAGACCCTTTGCGACCCTTGTGAAATCGATTCCGTAACCTTCAAACTTCGATTACCCTCGGAACTTATTAACACCCATCTGATACTTCACGTCTCGGTCTTTGAGAAGTATCTACCCAACGAATCCAAAATGCGTCCCGATAGTGAGGGTTCGCTGGAATGTCAATCGGAGACCCGATGCCACTTGGGAGCGTGAAAACCCGGAGCAGCTGATCCACCCGCATCTCTTTTCATTTCATGAGCTGTATCGTAACATTTGAATTTCGGGACGAAATTCCCTCTAACGGGGGGATAATGTAACAACCCGAAGTTGTCCATCGCCGAAATCCGTTCCGCGCATAAAAATCCGCCTTTATCGATTCGTTCCGTTTTCGTTTTTGGACTAAGATATATAAACTATAAGTTTATTTTAATCTCGTAAGTGTTCAAATCCATTTAAAACTCATAAAAATGGCCCAAAATCATTAACTTGAAATTTCTAAATTCTATCCCGTCGGGTAACGACAACTTAATCGGGTGCGACCAAAAACCCCGTTTAATACCGACATCGGGTAGAATTCCATCGTGTCCAAGTTTTTGGACCTATTTAAATGTGTTTAAACATTCATTTGAAGCTTTTGCTTCCTCTCTCTACTCTCTCTCTAACCTCTCTCCTAAATCCAAGTTTAAGGGTCCAAATCTCAAATTTAAGGGTTCTAATCACCAAGGTACCTTCCCTAACTTATTATGCAACCCCTCTAGCCTTCAAATTCGAGTTCAAATCATGGAATAGGACCACATTCATGAGTTTACGTCCCTAGAACAGTCCTAGGCTGTGAACTCACATATAATGGGTTTTGGAGCCCAAAAACCCTTCCAATCGACCTTTGGAGCTTAGATATGGCTTAATGGCTTAATGGACCGGACTTAGAACACCTTGAACTTAATTTTTGGAGAGTAAATATGAGTTTACTGCCCAAGATCATGCTTGGGCCGTAAAATCCATATCATGGAGAGTAAACACATATTAAAGGGGTTTTTAAGCCCTTAAACCCTTCCAAAACACCAATAAGGCTTAGATACGACTTGTAGAATTATGGAATTGGCCTTGGAACACATTGAACATCAATTTAGAGGAGTAAACTTGAGTTTACTGCCCAAGAACAAGCTTGGGCCGTAAACTCATTAAAATGGGGAGTAAACTCCTCTAAATGTGTTAAAATGCCACTTCAACACACCTAAAGCCTTGGGATAAATTCTAGAAGTGTTTACAAACAAGTATTGGAACTTAAAACATATAAAATCACCCTTTCATAAGAGTTCATGGCTATGAGGGTGTTCATGGGCCGTAAACTCCTAAAAACATGCCAAAAGTCCCTCAAAAATCCATATAAGGCTTAGGAAAAATCATTAGAATCACATGTGATTGATTTAGGACCAAACATCAAGGATCTTGTGTGAGGGGGGAGTTTACGGCCGTAAACTTCATGTTTACAGCCGTAAACTCCAATAAATGGTCCCTTTGTGAGTTTTAATCCATTCCAAAGCCAAAAATCCAAGTGTAGCGATTATTCCCGATTGTTATGATGCCATTTTGCACCCAAAATCACCCTCCATGAGTTCACGGCCGTGAAATCATGTGGATGGGGTGTTTAGGGCAGTAAACTCCTTTAGGAGTTTACTCTTGAAGAGTAAACTCCATTCCCTAGTCATACAAGTCCTTAAACGCCACCCTGGTCCTTCCAAACACTCAAAATGGGGTGTTTCCGCAACTAGAAGTGTATGTCGTTGGCAAATAAATTAATCAAGTCCTAATTAAATACAAATATGTATCATTTCATAATCCATAGGAAACTTGTGTGTTCGCGAACCCAGAACTGACGTTCAGGATCCAATCTGACGCGTTTCTCAACCGGTGAGTTCATACCCCTACCCTTTTTCATGTGTTTTTCAAATGGTTTTCAACGTTTTCAGGGGGAGAATACAAGCAAAAGTACAAGAAATCTTGTACTTAAACGTATTTTCATTTCAAATGTTTTATTTCATGTATGATTTGAATAATGAAAATTGTGATAACTAATGGTTCGAATTGCAGGTTAAACAGTTAGACTAAACATAGATTTCTTTTAAAAGTGTTATAACTATATTCTCTTTGAATAAGAAATCATACTAATCATAACTAAGATTAATACTAAACGAATGCGAATACGAATATAACTAATAGGATAAAACGAATACGAATATATAACTATTAGGTTAGTACGAATACGAATGCGAATACGAATATAACTAATAGGATAGAACGAATACGAATATAACTAATAGGTTAGTACGAATACGAATGCGAATACGAATATAAGTTATAGGATAGAACGAATACGAATACGAATCTAACCAATAGCATAGTACGAATACGATTAGAAATAGGAATACGAATGCGAATTAACGCCTTTGGATGACACCAAGACTTCGAACGTACAGCTAGTGTACCCCTTGAGTGTCACCAGAGTTTCGAATTAAATACGAAAATACGCCTCTGGACCTCTTCTGACTTTCGAATATATCCGCCTCAAAATGTCGACAGAGCTTCGATTATACAACTAATGTACTCTTTTGGAACTCAAGAGAACTTCAAAAATACTATAATGTATGCTTCTGTGTGATTCCAAATATTCGAAAATACAACTAAGTTAGTAGATAATAGTCATTCTAATGTAGAATAACTAAGGGTTTAGAATACTTAACTAATACTATACACCTGGTAAATACTAGTACTTCGAAATCAAACCTAAGAACCAACTCAACACATAGGAAAATATGGGATTTTCCTGGGATAACATAACAACCAGTAACGAACTTAAATACAAATAGACAAATCAACACATAGGAAAATATGGGATTTTCCTGGGTAGCACATCAACTCATAAACGGATAAATTAACAAACGAATAACTAAAACTATAAGGAAAATATGGGATTTTCCTGGAATGACATAACCAACCGTTTTCGAAATTGTAACAAAGGAAACTCGATCTTTTCAAAACTAAACCGCTTATGAACTCACGAGCATTATGCTGATTTTCAAACCGCTTGTATTCTCAGGTCAGCGTTAGACATGTACACCGCCACCTTTTGGAGAAGACGGAGCGTTCCGAGGACTCGTCTTTACTTTTGTTTATATTACATATGTAAAACACTTGTACAACTTTACTTTCAAACAGATGTAATCAATATTATGTAATGTAATGTTTTGTGATTACTGCTTTACTATGTGCATTGGATTTGATACTCAATGTGGAGTCAACCCCGGAAATGTTTCCGCCTTTGGTTTTCGGGGTGTGACAGATTGGTATCAGAGCCCTTGTTTATAGTGAACTGGTATACCAAAGCTTACATGGTATAAGACTATAAACATTAAAGGGCCTAAGTGCTCTGAACTAAAAGTATACTCTACGAATATAAGTATTTTCTAAAGTATACAAGTATACCGACCGTCGAGATCCGTAACTACAAGTAGAACAAAATATAAGTAAATGGGTGTTGTACGCTGCGGTTAAACCTGGGCAGTTATGTAGTCGTGTATAGGATCAATATAGCCTGGCCAACTATATTCATTCGAGACGCGGCCAACATGTGCTTGGGAGTGACTGTGGTACGTAGCATACCTAAAACTTACCTAATATCCCAAACAATGAGTCATCGCTGCAGCGAACCATGAAATACTATGGGAGTATTTGTCGAGCCGATCCTTTGTAGAAATCCTCGTATACGTGTTGTTCCTTGATCATTCCTCTAGCGATAAAATATTCTGCCTTGATAACTCTTTCCTGCTTTATCGCTTAATATAATGTTATATCTGTCTCGATGAGATATCCCCTGATCCATATCTCTTGATTCAATTCAGAGGACTTATGATCCTCTCTTTCCTGATCTTTTTGGATCAAAATGCCTCCCAGGAAAAGACCCAACTCAAAGAACACCAACAACCCTCCGCCGCCACCACCTCCTCTTCAAATCGATCTAGAAACACTTCAGGCAACCATTTCTGCCACCATATCAGCTCTCCTACCTCAACTAAACCCCAACGGTTCAGGAGGTGGTTCCCAAAACCAAAACCAAGAAGGTAATCAGGGACACCGGAAGGAGTGTTCCTATAAAGACTTCATGAACGCAAAACCGACATTCTTCGATGGCACAGGGGGTGTCATTGCTCTAACTCAGTGGTTAGAGAAAATCGAATCTATCTTCAAGATTTGTGCCTGTTCGGAATCTGATAAGGTAAAATTTGCCGCCTGTACGCTCACCGATAAGGCTTTGACTTGGTGGAACGGCCGAGTAAAATCCCTGGCTTTACCTGTATCCAATGCTATGGGATGGGAAGTTATGAAGGAACTACTACGTGGGGAGTATTGCCCTCGGGGTGAAATCCAGAAACTGGAACATGAGCTATGGAACCTGAAGATGAAAGGTTCCGATATCGCCGCTTACACTTCAAGGTTTGATGACTTGGCACTTCTCTGTCCGGGAATGGTTACCCCGGAGAGTAAAAAGGTAGAAAGGTTCATCTGGGGATTAACCCAGCCAACAAAAGGGAATGTTATAGCAGCAAAGCCGGATACCTATGACAACGCTAAATGTCTCGTGAAAACCCTGATCGATCACAATGATAACCAAGAAGAAGCAGACACCACTCCCGAGCCAACAGAAAAGAGTGGTGAGAAAAGAAAGTTTTGGAGAAAGAAGAAGAAGAGTCAGCCTTCCCCAGAACCCTCGAAGAAACAGCAAATAGTGGCAGTCCACGCTGCCACTATTCCTTCTGCTGTTTCTGTTGTAAATTCCACATCCTAAGTACCTGTCACCGGATATGCCGGTATCCTCCCGTGGTGTGACCGATGTAACTACCACCATCGCATCCCTGGCCCTTGTCGTGTAAAGTTCTGTAGAAGTTGTGGCCAGGAAGGTCACCTTGCACGAACCTGCAAAAGCCCAACCCCATCAACTAGTCAAGCTTCCGGAGCTGGTATCGGTCAAACCTGCTACAGCTGTGGAGAGGTCGGACACTATAAGCGAAACTGTCCAAAGACAGTAACGTCTGGCAACACCGAGAGAGTCCTAACTATGGGGCAAGAAAGGACAACCGCCGATCCCACCGTTGCCACAGGTATACTTCTTCTCGATAAATCTTGTACCTGTGATCCTTTTTGATTCTAATGCTGAAAGGATTTGCTAACCATTCATTCAAAATATCTTTCTAAACTAAATCCTTCGTTAGTAATCGAAACGTGCACCGTCGAGATGACCAACCAGTGAGAAAGAGAATGTTAACGTCATACCTATGGATCGTAAGCTCAATCCGGATAATTATTCCTTTCCATTCGATCTAATGAGAAACTTTTCATGAAAAACTTTGATGCAAACACGGCATGGAATGCTTTAGAAAAGCGAAATACTTCCCTCATGGTACATTAGACCCTTTGCGACCCTTGTGAAATCGATTCCGTAACCTTCAAACTTCGATTACCCTCGGAACTTATTAACACCCATCTGATACTTCACGTCTCGGTCTTTGAGAAGTATCTACCCAACGAATCCAAAACGCGTCCCGATAGTGAGGGTTCGCTGGAACGTCAATCGGAGACCCGATGCCACTTGGGAGCGTGAAAACCCGGAGCAGCTGATCCACCCGCATCTCTTTTCATTTCATGAGCTGTATCGTAACATTTGAATTTCGGGACGAAATTCCCTCTAACGGGGGGATAATGTAACAACCCGAAGTTGTCCATCGCCGAAATCCGTTCCGCGCATAAAAATCCGCCTTTATCGATTCGTTCCGCTTTCGTTTTTGGACTAAGATATATAAACTATAAGTTTATTTTAATCTCGTAAGTGTTCAAATCCATTTAAAACTCATAAAAATGGCCCAAAATCATTAACTTGAAATTTCTAAATTCTATCCCGTCGGGTAACGACAACTTAATCGGGTGCGACCAAAAACCCCGTTTAATACCGACATCGGGTAGAATTCCATCGTGTCCAAGTTTTTGGACCTATTTAAATGTGTTTAAACATTCATTTGAAGCTTTTGCTTCCTCTCTCTACTCTCTCTCTAACCTCTCTCCTAAATCCAAGTTTAAGGGTCCAAATCTCAAATTTAAGGGTTCTAATCACCAAGGTACCTTCCCTAACTTGTTATGCAACCCCTCTAGCCTTCAAATTCGAGTTCAAATCATGGAATAGGACCACATTCATGAGTTTACGGCCCTAGAACAGTCCTAGGGCGTGAACTCACATATAATGGGTTTTGGAGCCCAAAAACCCTTCCAATCGACCTTTGGAGCTTAGATATGGCTTAATGGCTTAATGGACCGGACGTAGAACACCTTGAACTTAATTTTTGGAGAGTAAATATGAGTTTACTGCCCAAGATCATGCTTGGGCCGTAAAATCCACATCATGGAGAGTAAACACATATTAAAGGGGTTTTTAAGCCCTTAAACCCTTCCAAAACACCAATAAGGCTTAGATACGACTTGTAGAATTATGGAATTGGCCTTGGAACACATTGAACATCAATTTAGAGGAGTAAACTTGAGTTTACTGACCAAGAACAAGCTTGGGCCATAAACTCATTAAAATGGGGAGTAAACTCCTCTAAATGTGTTAAAATGCCACTTTAACACACCTAAAGCCTTGGGATAAATTCTAGAAGTGTTTACAAACAAGTATTGGAACTTAAAACATATAAAATCACCCTTTCATAAGAGTTCACGGCCATGAGGGTGTTCATGGGCCGTAAACTCCTAAAAACATGCCAAAAGTCCCTCAAAAATCCATATAAGGCTTAGGAAAAATCATTAGAATCACATGTGATTGATTTAGGACCAAACATCAAGGATCTTGTGTGAGGGGGGAGTTTACGGCCGTAAACTCCATGTTTACAGCCGTAAACTCCAATAAATGGTCCCTTTGTGAGTTTTAATCCATTCCAAAGCCAAAAATCCAAGTCTAGCGATTATTCCCGATTGTTATGATGCCATTTTGCACCTAAAATCACCCTCCATGAGTTCACGGCCATGAAATCATGTGGATGGGGTGTTTAGGGCAGTAAACTCCTTTAGGAGTTTACTCTTGAAGAGTAAACTCCATTCCCTAGTCATACAAGTCCTTAAACGCCACCTGGGTCCTTCCAAACACTCAAAATGGGGTGTTTCCGCAACTAGAAGTGTATGTCGTTGGCAAATAAATTAATCAAGTCCTAATTAAATACAAATATGTATCATTTCATAATCCATAGGAAACTTGTGTGTTTGCGAACCTAGAACTGACGTTTAGGATCCAATCTGACGCGTTTCTCAACCGGTGAGTTCATACCCCTACCCTTTTTCATGTGTTTTTCAAATGGTTTTCAACGTTTTCAGGGGGAGAATACAAGCAAAAGTACAAGAAATCTTGTACTTAAACGTATTTTCATTTCAAATGTTTTATTTCATGTATGATTTTAATAATGAAAATTGTGATAACTAATGGTTCGAATTGCAGGTTAAACAGTTAGACTAAACATAGATTTCTTTTAAAAGTGTTATAACTATATTCTCTTTGAATAAGAAATCATACTAATCATAACTAAGATTAATAGTAAACGAATGCGAATACGAATATAACTAATAGGATAAAACGAATACGAATATATAACTATTAGGTTAGTACGAATACGAATGCGAATACGAATATAACTAATAGGATAGAACGAATACGAATATAACTAATAGGTTAGTACGAATACGAATGCGAATACGAATATAAGTAATAGGATAGAACGAATACGAATACGAATCTAACCAATAGCATAGTACGAATACGATTAGAAATAGGAATACGAATGCGAATTAACGCCTTTGGATGACACCAAGACTTCGAACGTACAGCTAGTGTACCCCTTGAGTGTCACCAGAGTTTCGAATTAAATACGAAAATACGCCTCTGGACCTCTTCTGAGTTTCGAATATATCCGCCTCAAAATGTCGACAGAGCTTCGATTATACAACTAATGTACTCTTTTGGAACTCAACAGAACTTCAAAAATACTGTAATGTATGCTTCTGTGTGATTCCAAATATTCGAAAATACAACTAAGTTAGTAGATAATAGTCATTCTAATGTAGAATAACTAAGGGTTTAGAATACTTAACTAATACTATACACCTGGTAAATACTAGTACTTCGAAATCAAACCTAAGAACCAACTCAACACATAGGAAAATATGGGATTTTCCTGGGATAACATAACAACCAGTAACGAACTTAAATACAAATAGACAAATCAACACATAGGAAAATATGGGATTTTCCTGGGTAGCACATCAACTCATAAACGGATAAATTAACAAACGAATAACTAAAACTATAAGGAAAATATGGGATTTTCCTGGAATGACATAACCAACCGTTTTCGAAATTGTAACAAAGGAAACTCGATCTTTTCAAAACTAAACCGCTTATGAACTCATGAGCATTATGCTGATTTTCAAACCGCTTGTATTCTCAGGTCAGCGTTAGACATGTACACCGCCACCTTTTGGAGAAGACGGAGCGTTCCGAGGACTCGTCTTTACTTTTGTTTATATTACATATGTAAAACACTTGTACAACTTTACTTTCAAACAGATGTAATCAATATTATGTAATGTAATGTTTTGTGATTACTGCTTTACTATGTGCATTGGATTTGATACTCAACGTGGAGTCAACCCCGGAAATGTTTCCGCCTTTGGTTTTCGGGGTGTGACAGATTGGTATCAGAGCCCTTGTTTATAGTGAACTGGTATACCAAAGCTTACATGGTATAAGACTATAAACATTAAAGGGCCTAAGTGCTCTGAACTAAAAGTATACTCTACGAATATAAGTATTTTCTAAAGTATACAAGTATACCGACCGTCGAGATCCGTAACTACAAGTAGAACAAAATATAAGTAAATGGGTGTTGTACGCTGCGGTTAAACCTGGGCAGTTATGTAGTCGTGTATAGGATCAATATAGCCTGGCCAACTATATTCATTCGAGACGCGGCCAACATGTGCTTGGGAGTGACTGTGGTACGTAGCATACCTAAAACTTACCTAATATCCCAAACAATGAGTCATTGCTGCAGCGAACCATGAAATACTATGGGAGTATTTCTCGAGCCGATCCTTTGTAGAAATCCTCGTATACGTGTTGTTCCTTGATCATTCCTCTAGCGATAAAATATTCTGCCTTGATAACTCTTTCCTCCTTTATCGCTTAATATAATGTTATATCTGTCTCGATGAGATATCCCCTGATCCATATCTCTTGATTCAATTCAGAGGACTTATGATCCTCTCTTTCCTGATCTTTTTGGATCAAAATGCCTCCCAGGAAAAGACCCAACTCAAAGAACACCAACAACCCTCCGCCGCCACCACCTCCTCTTCAAATCGATCTAGAAACACTTCAGGCAACCATTTCTGCCACCATATCAGCTCTCCTACCTCAACTAAACCCCAACGGTTCAGGAGGTGGTTCCCAAAACCAAAACCAAGAAGGTAATCAGGGACACCGGAAGGAGTGTTCCTATAAAGACTTCATGAACGCAAAACCGACATTCTTCGATGGCACAGGGGGTGTCATTGCTCTAACTCAGTGGTTAGAGAAAATCGAATCTATCTTCGAGATTTGTGCCTGTTCGGAATCTGATAAGGTAAAATTTGCCGCCTTTACGCTCACCGATAAGGCTTTGACTTGGTGGAACGGCCGAGTCAAATCCCTGGCTTTACCTGTATCCAATGCTATGGGATGGGAAGTTATGAAGGAACTACTACGTGGGGAGTATTGCCCTCGGGGTGAAATCCAGAAACTGGAACATGAGCTATGGAACCTGAAGATGAAAGGTTCCGATATCGCCGCTTACACTTCAAGGTTTGATGACTTGGCACTTCTCTGTCCGGGAATGGTTACCCCGGAGAGTAAAAAGGTAGAAAGGTTCATCTGGGGATTAACCCAGCCAACAAAAGGGAATGTTATAGCAGCAAAGCCGGATACCTATGACAGCGCTAAATGTCTCGTGAAAACCCTGATCGATCACAATGATAACCAAGAAGAAGCAGACACCACTCCCGAGCCAACAGAAAAGAGTGGTGAGGAAAGAAAGTTTTGGAGAAAGAAGAAGAAGAGTCAGCCTTCCCCAGAACCCTCGAAGAAACAGCAAAGAGTGGCAGTCCACGCTGCCACTATTCCTTCTGCTGTTTCTGTTGTAAATTCCACATCCTAAGTACCTGTCACCGGATATGTCGGTATCCTCCCGTGGTGTGACCGATGTAACTACCACCATCGCATCCATGGCCCTTGTCGTGTAAAGTTCTGTAGAAGTTGTGGCCAGGAAGGTCACCTTGCACGAACCTGCAAAAGCCCAACCCCGTCAACTAGTCAAGCTTCCGGAGCTGGTATCGGTCAAACCTGCTACAGCTGTGGAGAGGTCGGACACTATAAGCGAAACTGTCCAAAGACAGTAACGTCTGGCAACACCGAGAGAGTCCTAACTATGGGGCAAGAAAGGACAGCCGCCGATCCCACCGTTGCCACAGGTATACTTCTTCTCGATAAATCTTGTACCTGTGATCCTTTTTGATTCTAATGCTGAAAGGATTTGCTAACCATTCATTCAAAATATCTTTCTAAACTAAATCCTTCGTTAGTAATCGAAACGTGCACCGTCGAGATGACCAACCAGTGAGAAAGAGAATGTTAACGTCATACCTATGGATCGTAAGCTCAATCCGGATAATTATTCCTTTCCATTCGATCTAATGATAAACTTTTCATGAAAAACTTTGATGCAAACACGGCATGGAATGCTTTAGAAAAGCGAAATACTTCCCTCATGGTACATTAGACCCTTTGCGACCCTTGTGAAATCGATTCCGTAACCTTCAAACTTCGATTACCCTCGGAACTTATTAACACCCATCTGATACTTCACGTCTCGGTCTTTGAGAAGTATCTACCCAACGAATCCAAAACGCGTCCCGATAGTGAGGGTTCGCTGGAACGTCAATCGGAGACCCGATGCCACTTGGGAGCGTGAAAACCCGGAGCAGCTGATCCACCCGCATCTCTTTTCATTTCATGAGCTGTATCGTAACATTTGAATTTCGGGACGAAATTCCCTCTAACGGGGGGATAATGTAACAACCCGAAGTTGTCCATCGCCGAAATCCGTTCCGCGCATAAAAATCCGCCTTTATCGATTCGTTCCGCTTTCGTTTTTGGACTAAGATATATAAACTATAAGTTTATTTTAATCTCGTAAGTGTTCAAATCCATTTAAAACTCATAAAAATGGCCCAAAATCATTAACTTGAAATTTCTAAATTCTATCCCGTCGGCTAACGACAACTTAATCGGGTGCGACCAAAAACCCCGTTTAATACCGACATCGGGTAGAATTCCATCGTGTCCAAGTTTTTGGACCTATTTAAATGTGTTTAAACATTCATTTGAAGCTTTTGCTTCCTCTCTCTACTCTCTCTCTAACCTCTCTCCTAAATCCAAGTTTAAGGGTCCAAATCTCAAATTTAAGGCTTCTAATCACCAAGGTACCTTCCCTAACTTGTTATGTAACCCCTTTAGCCTTCAAATTCGAGTTCAAATCATGGAATAGGACAACATTCATGAGTTTACGGCCCTAGAACAGTCCTAGGCCGTAAACTCACATATAATGGGTTTTGGAGCCCAAAAACCCTTCCAATCGACCTTTGGAGCTTAGATATGGCTTAATGGCTTAATGGACCGGACTTAGAACACCTTGAACTTAATTTTTGGAGAGTAAATATGAGTTTACTGCCCAAGATCATGCTTGGGCCGTAAACTCCATATCATGGAGAGTAAACACATATTAAAGGGGTTTTTAAGCCCTTAAACCCTTCCAAAACACCAATAAGGCTTAGATACGACTTGTAGAATTATGGAATTGGCCTTGGAACACATTGAACATCAATTTAGAGGAGTAAACTTGAGTTTACTGCCCAAGAACAAGCTTGGGCCGTAAACTCATTAAAATGGGGAGTAAACTCCTCTAAATGTGTTAAAATGCCACTTTAACACACCTAAAGCCTTGGGATAAATTCTAGAAGTGTTTACAAAAAAGTATTGGAACTTAAAACATATAAAATCACCCTTTCATAAGAGTTCACGGCCATGAGGGTGTTCATGGGCCGTAAACTCCTAAAAACATGCCAAAAGTCCCTCAAAAATCCATATAAGGCTTAGGAAAAATCATTAGAATCACATGTGATTGATTTAGGACCAAACATCAAGGATCTTGTGTGAGGGGGGAGTTTACGGCCGTAAACTCCATGTTTACAGCTGTAAACTCCAATAAATGGTCGCTTTGTGAGTTTTAATCCATTCCAAAGCCAAAAATCCAAGTCTAGCGATTATTCCCGATTGTTATGATGCCATTTTGCACCTAAAATCACCCTCCATGAGTTCACGACCGTGAAATCATGTGGATGGGGTGTTTAGGGCAGTAAACTCCTTTAGGAGTTTACTCTTGAAGAGTAAACTCCATTCCCTAGTCATACAAGTCCTTAAACGCCACCCGGGTCCTTCCAAACACTCAAAATGGGGTGTTTCCGCAACTAGAAGTGTATGTCGTTGGCAAATAAATTAATCAAGTCCTAATTAAATACAAAAATGTATCATTTCATAATCCATAGGAAACTTGTGTGTTCGCGAACCCAGAACTGACGTTTAGGATCCAATCTGACGCGTTTCTCAACCGGTGAGTTCATACCCCTACCCTTTTTCATGTGTTTTTCAAATGGTTTTCAACGTTTTCAGGGGGAGAATACAAGCAAAAGTACAAGAAATCTTGTACTTAAACGTATTTTCATTTCAAATGTTTTATTTCATGTATGATTTTAATAATGAAAATTGTGATAACTAATGGTTCGAATTGCAGGTTAAACAGTTAGACTAAACATAGATTTCTTTTAAAAGTGTTATAACTATATTCTCTTTGAATAAGAAATCATACTAATCATAACTAAGATTAATACTAAACGAATGCGAATACGAATATAACTAATAGGATAAAACGAATACGAATATATAACTATTAGGTTAGTACGAATACGAATGCGAATACGAATATAACTAATAGGATAGAACGAATACGAATATAACTAATAGGTTAGTACGAATACGAATGCGAATACGAATATAAGTAATAGGATAGAACGAATACGAATACGAATCTAACCAATAGCATAGTACGAATACGATTAGAAATAGGAATACGAATGCGAATTAACGCCTTTGGATGACACCAAGACTTCGAACGTACAGCTAGTGTACCCCTTGAGTGTCACCAGAGTTTCGAATTAAATACGAAAATACGCCTCTGGACCTCTTCTGACTTTCGAATATATCCGCCTCAAAATGTCGACAGAGCTTCGATTATACAACTAATGTACTCTTTTGGAACTCAACAGAACTTCAAAAATACTGTAATGTATGCTTCTGTGTGATTCCAAATATTCGAAAATACAACTAAGTTAGTAGATAATAGTCATTCTAATGTAGAATAACTAAGGGTTTAGAATACTTAACTAATACTATACACCTGGTAAATACTAGTACTTCGAAATCAAACCTAAGAACCAACTCAACACATAGGAAAATATGGGATTTTCCTGGGATAACATAACAACCAGTAACGAACTTAAATACAAATAGACAAATCAACACATAGGAAAATATGGGATTTTCCTGGGTAGCACATCAACTCATAAACGGATAAATTAACAAACGAATAACTAAAACTATAAGGAAAATATGGGATTTTCCTGGAATGACATAACCAACCGTTTTCGAAATTGTAACAAAGGAAACTCGATCTTTTCAAAACTAAACCGCTTATGAACTCATGAGCATTATGCTGATTTTCAAACCGCTTGTATTCTCAGGTCAGCGTTAGACATGTACACCGCCACCTTTTGGAGAAGACGGAGCGTTCCGAGGACTCGTCTTTACTTTTGTTTATATTACATATGTAAAACACTTGTACAACTTTACTTTCAAACAGATGTAATCAATATTATGTAATGTAATGTTTTGTGATTACTGCTTTACTATGTGCATTGGATTTGATACTCAACGTGGAGTCAACCCCGGAAATGTTTCCGCCTTTGGTTTTCGGGGTGTGACAGATTGGTATCAGAGCCCTTGTTTATAGTGAACTGGTATACCAAAGCTTACATGGTATAAGACTATAAACATTAAAGGGCCTAAGTGCTCTGAACTAAAAGTATACTCTACGAATATAAGTATTTTCTAAAGTATACAAGTATAACGACCGTCGAGATCCGTAACTACAAGTAGAACAAAATATAAGTAAATGGGTGTTGTACGCTGCGGTTAAACCTGGGCAGTTATGTAGTCGTGTATAGGATCAATATAGCCTGGCCAACTATATTCATTCGAGACGCGGCCAACATGTGCTTGGGAGTGACTGTGGTACGTAGCATACCTAAAACTTACCTAATATCCCAAACAATGAGTCATCGCTGCAGCGAACCATGAAATACTATGGGAGTATTTCTCGAGCCGATCCTTTGTAGAAATCCTCGTATACGTGTTGTTCCTTGATCATTCCTCTAGCGATAAAATATTCTGCCTTGATAACTCTTTCCTCCTTTATCGCTTAATATAATGTTATATCTGTCTCGATGAGATATCCCCTGATCCATATCTCTTGATTCAATTCAGAGGACTTATGATCCTCTCTTTCCTGATCTTTTTGGATCAAAATGCCTCCCAGGAAAAGACCCAACTCAAAGAACACCAACAACCCTCCGCCGCCACCACCTCCTCTTCAAATCGATCTAGAAACACTTCAGGCAACCATTTCTGCCACCATATCAGCTCTCCTACCTCAACTAAACCCCAACGGTTCAGGAGGTGGTTCCCAAAACCAAAACCAAGAAGGTAATCAGGGACACCGGAAGGAGTGTTCGTATAAAGACTTCATGAACGCAAAACCGACATTCTTCGATGGCACAGGGGGTGTCATTGCTCTAACTCAGTGGTTAGAGAAAATCGAATCTATCTTCGAGATTTGTGCCTGTTCGGAATCTGATAAGGTAAAATTTGCCGCCTGTACGCTCACCGATAAGGCTTTGACTTGGTGGAACGGCCGAGTCAAATCCCTGGCTTTACCTGTATCCAATGCTATGGGATGGGAAGTTATGAAGGAACTACTACGTGGGGAGTATTGCCCTCGGGGTGAAATCCAGAAACTGGAACATGAGCTATGGAACCTGAAGATGAAAGGTTCCGATATCGCCGCTTACACTTCAAGGTTTGATGACTTGGCACTTCTCTGTCCGGGAATGGTTACCCCGGAGAGTAAAAAGGTAGAAAGGTTCATCTGGGGATTAACCCAGCCAACAAAAGGGAATGTTATAGCAGCAAAGCCGGATACCTATGACAACGCTAAA
The DNA here is from genome assembly GCF_051521515.1 of Lactuca serriola. Classification (NCBI taxonomy): domain Eukaryota; kingdom Viridiplantae; phylum Streptophyta; class Magnoliopsida; order Asterales; family Asteraceae; genus Lactuca; species Lactuca serriola. The sequence continues at coordinate 135,606,710 of NC_136412.1, read as the reverse complement.
TGTCTTGTGAAAACCCTGATCGATCACAATGATAACCAAGAAGAAGCAGACACCACTCCCGAGCCAACAGAAAAGAGTGGTGAGGAAAGAAAGTTTTGGAGAAAGAAGAAGAAGAGTCAGCCTTCCCCAGAACCCTCGAAGAAACAGCAAATAGTGGCAGTCCACGCTGCCACTATTCCTTCTGCTATTTCTGTTGTAAATTCCACATCCTAAGTACCTGTCACCGGATATGCCGGTATCCTCCCGTGGTGTGACCGATGTAACTACCACCATCGCATCCCTGGCCCTTGTCGTGTAAAGTTCTGTAGAAGTTGTGGCCAGGAAGGTCACCTTGCACGAACCTGCAAAAGCCCAACCCCGTCAACTAGTCAAGCTTCCGGAGCTGGTATCGGTCAAACCTGCTACAGCTGTGGAGAGGTCGGACACTATAAGCGAAACTGTCCAAAGACAGTAACGTCTGGCAACACCGAGAGAGTCCTAACTATGGGGCAAGAAAGGACAGCCGCCGATCCCACCGTTGCCACAGGTATACTTCTTCTCGATAAATCTTGTAACTGTGATCCTTTTTGATTCTAATGCTGAAAGGATTTGCTAACCATTCATTCAAAATATCTTTCTAAACTAAATCCTTCGTTAGTAATCGAAACGTGCACCGTCGAGATGACCAACCAGTGAGAAAGAGAATGTTAACGTCATACCTATGGATCGTAAGCTCAATCCGGATAATTATTCCTTTCCATTCGATCTAATGATAAACTTTTCATGAAAAACTTTGATGCAAACACGGCATGGAATGCTTTAGAAAAGCGAAATACTTCCCTCATGGTACATTAGACCCTTTGCGACCCTTGTGAAATCGATTCCGTAACCTTCAAACTTCGATTACCCTCGGAACTTATTAACACCCATCTGATACTTCACGTCTCGGTCTTTGAGAAGTATCTACCCAACGAATCCAAAACGCGTCCCGATAGTGAGGGTTCGCTGGAACGTCAATCGGAGACCCGATGCCACTTGGGAGCGTGAAAACCCGGAGCAGCTGATCCACCCGCATCTCTTTTCATTTCATGAGCTGTATCGTAACATTTGAATTTCAGGACGAAATTCCCTCTAACGGGGGGATAATGTAACAACCCGAAGTTGTCCATCGCCGAAATCCGTTCCGCGCATAAAAATCCGCCTTTATCGATTCGTTCCGCTTTCGTTTTTGGACTAAGATATATAAACTATAAGTTTATTTTAATCTCGTAAGTGTTCAAATCCATTTAAAACTCATAAAAATGGCCCAAAATCATTAACTTGAAATTTCTAAATTCTATCCCGTCGGGTAACGACAACTTAATCGGGTGCGACCAAAAACCCCGTTTAATACGGACATCGGGTAGAATTCCATCGTGTCCAAGTTTTTGGACCTATTTAAATGTGTTTAAACATTCATTTGAAGCTTTTGCTTCCTCTCTCTACTCTCTCTCTAACCTCTTTCCTAAATCCAAGTTTAAGGGTCCAAATCTCAAATTTAAGGCTTCTAATCACCAAGGTACCTTCCCTAACTTGTTATGCAAGCCCTCTAGCCTTCAAATTCGAGTTCAAATCATGGAATAGGACCACATTCATGAGTTTACGGCCCTAGAACAGTCCTAGGCCGTGAACTCACATATAATGGGTTTTGGAGCCCAAAAACCCTTCCAATCGACCTTTGGAGCTTAGATATGGATTAATGGCTTAATGGACCGGACTTAGAACACCTTGAACTTAATTTTTGGAGAGTAAATATGAGTTTACTGCCCAAGATCATGCTTGGGCCGTAAAATCCATATCATGGAGAGTAAACACATATTAAAGGGGTTTTTAAGCCCTTAAACCCTTCCAAAACACCAATAAGGCTTAGATACGACTTGTAGAATTATGGAATTGGCCTTGGAACACATTGAACATCAATTTAGAGGAGTAAACTTGAGTTTACTGCCCAAGAACAAGCTTGGGCCGTAAACTCATTAAAATGGGGAGTAAACTCCTCTAAATGTGTTAAAATGCCACTTTAACACACCTAAAGCCTTGGGATAAATTCTAGAAGTGTTTACAAACAAGTATTGGAACTTAAAACATATAAAATCACCCTTTCATAAGAGTTCACGGCCATGAGGGTGTTCATGGGCCGTAAACTCCTAAAAACATGCCAAAAGTCCCTCAAAAATCCATATAAGGCTTAGGAAAAATCATTAGAATCACATGTGATTGATTTAGGACCAAACATCAAGGATCTTGTGTAAGGGGGGAGTTTACAGCCGTAAACTCCATGTTTACAGCCGTAAACTCCAATAAATGGTCCCTTTGTGAGTTTTAATCCATTCCAAAGCCAAAAATCCAAGTCTAGCGATTATTCCCGATTGTTATGATGCCATTTTGCACCTAAAATCACCCTCCATGAGTTCACGGCCGTGAAATCATGTGGATGGGGTGTTTAGGGCAGTAAATTCCTTTAGGAGTTTACTCTTGAAGAGTAAACTCCATTCCCTAGTCATACAAGTCCTTAAACGCCACCCGGGTCCTTCCAAACACTCAAAATGGGGTGTTTCCGCAACTAGAAGTGTATGTCGTTGGCAAATAAATTAATCAAGTCCTAATTAAATACAAATATGTATCATTTCATAATCCATAGGAAACTTGTGTGTTCGCGAACCCAGAACTGACGTTTAGGATCCAATCTGACGCGTTTCTCAACCGGTGAGTTCATACCCCTACCCTTTTCATGTGTTTTTCAAATGGTTTTCAACGTTTTCAGGGGGAGAATACAAGCAAAAGTACAAGAAATCTTGTACTTAAACGTATTTTCATTTCAAATGTTTTATTTCATGTATGATTTTAATAATGAAAATTGTGATAACTAATGGTTCGAATTGCAGGTTAAACAGTTAGACTAAACATAGATTTCTTTTAAAAGTGTTATAACTATATTCTCTTTGAATAAGAAATCATACTAATCATAACTAAGATTAATACTAAACGAATGCGAATACGAATATAACTAATAGGATAAAACGAATACGAATATATAACTATTAGGTTAGTACGAATACGAATGCGAATACGAATATAACTAATAGGATAGAACGAATACGAATATAACTAATAGGTTAGTACGAATACGAATATAAGTAATAGGATAGAACGAATACGAATACGAATCTAACCAATAGCATAGTACGAATACGATTAGAAATAGGAATACGAATGCGAATTAACGCCTTTGGATGACACCAAGACTTCGAACGTACAGCTAGTGTACCCCTTGAGTGTCACCAGAGTTTCGAATTAAATACGAAAATACGCCACTGGACCTCTTCTGAGTTTCGAATATATCCGCCTCAAAATGTCGACAGAGCTTCGATTATACAACTAATGTACTCTTTTGGAACTCAAGAGAACTTAAAAAATACTGTAATGCATGCTTCTGTGTGATTCCAAATATTCGAAAATACAACTAAGTTAGTAGATAATAGTCATTCTAATGTAGAATAACTAAGGGTTTAGAATACTTAACTAATACTATACACCTGGTAAATACTAGTACTTCGAAATCAAACCTAAGAACCAACTCAACACATATGAAAATATGGGATTTTCCTGGGATAACATAACAACCAGTAACGAACTTAAATACAAATAGACAAATCAACACATAGGAAAATATGGGATTTTCCTGGGTAGCACATCAACTCATAAACGGATAAATTAACAAACGAATAACTAAAACTATAAGGAAAATATGGGATTTTCCTGGAATGACATAACCAACCGTTTTCGAAATTGTAACAAAGGAAACTCGATCTTTTCAAAACTAAACCGCTTATGAACTCACGAGCATTATGCTGATTTTCAAACCGCTTGTATTCTCAGGTCAGCGTTAGACATGTACACCGCCACCTTTTGGAGAAGACGGAGCGTTCCGAGGACTCGTCTTTACTTTTGTTTATATTACATATGTAAAACACTTGTACAACTTTACTTTCAAACAGATGTAATCAATATTATGTAATGTAATGTTTTGTGATTACTGCTTTACTATGTGCATTGGATTTGATACTCAACGTGGAGTCAACCCCGGAAATGTTTCCGCCTTTGGTTTTCGGGGTGTGACAGATTGGTATCAGAGCCCTTGTTTATAGTGAACTGGTATACCAAAGCTTACATGGTATAAGACTATAAACATTAAAGGGCCTAAGTGCTCTGAACTAAAAGTATACTCTACGAATATAAGTATTTTCTAAAGTATACAAGTATACCGACCGTCGAGATCCGTAACTACAAGTAGAACAAAATATAAGTAAATGGGTGTTGTACGCTGCGGTTAAACCTGGGCAGTTATGTAGTCGTGTATAGGATCAATATAGCCTGGCCAACTATATTCATTCGAGACGCGGCCAACATGTGCTTGGGAGTGACTGTGGTACGTAGCATACCTAAAACTTACCTAATATCCCAAACAATGAGTCATCGCTGCAGCGAACCATGAAATACTATGGGAGTATTTCTCGAGCCGATCCTTTGTAGAAATCCTCGTATACGTGCTGTTCCTTGATCATTCCTCTAGCGATAAAATATTCTGCCTTGATAACTCTTTCCTGCTTTATCGCTTAATATAATGTTATATCTGTCTCGATGAGATATCCCCTGATCCATATCTCTTGATTCAATTCAGAGGACTTATGATCCTCTCTTTCCTGATCTTTTTGGATCAAAATGCCTCCCAGGAAAAGACCCAACTCAAAGAACACCAACAACCCTCCGCCGCCACCACCTCCTCTTCAAATCGATCTAGAAACACTTCAGGCAACCATTTCTGCCACCATATCAGCTCTCCTACCTCAACTAAACCCCAACGGTTCAGGAGGTGGTTCCCAAAACCAAAACCAAGAAGGTAATCAGGGACACCGGAAGGAGTGTTCCTATAAAGACTTCATGAACGCAAAACCGACATTCTTCGATGGCACAGGGGGTGTCATTGCTCTAACTCAGTGGTTAGAGAAAATCGAATCTATCTTCGAGATTTGTGCCTGTTCGGAATCTGATAAGGTAAAATTTGCCGCCTGTACGCTCACCGATAAGGCTTTGACTTGGTGGAACGGCCGAGTCAAATCCCTGGCTTTACCTGTATCCAATGCTATGGGATGGGAAGTTATGAAGGAACTACTACGTGGGGAGTATTGCCCTCGGGGTGAAATCCAGAAACTGGAACATGAGCTATGGAACCTGAAGATGAAAGGTTCCGATATCGCCGCTTACACTTCAAGGTTTGATGACTTGGCACTTCTCTGTCCGGGAATGGTTACCCCGGAGAGTAAAAAGGTAGAAAGGTTCATCTGGGGATTAACCCAGCCAACAAAAGGGAATGTTATAGCAGCAAAGCCGGATACCTATGACAACGCTAAATGTCTCGTGAAAACCCTGATCGATCACAATGATAACCAAGAAGAAGCAGACACCACTCCCGAGCCAACAGAAAAGAGTGGTGAGAAAAGAAAGTTTTGGAGAAAGAAGAAGAAGAGTCAGCCTTCCCCAGAACCCTCGAAGAAACAGCAAATAGTGGCAGTCCACGCTGCCACTATTCCTTCTGCTGTTTCTGTTGTAAATTCCACATCCTAAGTACCTGTCACCGGATATGCCGGTATCCTCCCGTGGTGTGACCGATGTAACTACCACCATCGCATCCCTGGCCCTTTTCGTGTAAAGTTCTATAGAAGTTGTGGCCAGGAAGGTCACCTTGCACGAACCTGCAAAAGCCCAACCCCGTCAACTAGTCAAGCTTCCGGAGCTGGTATCGGTCAAACCTGCTACAGCTGTGGAGAGGTCGGACACTATAAGCGAAACTGTCCAAAGACAGTAACGTCTGGCAACACCGAGAGAGTCCTAACTATGGGGCAAGAAAGGACAGCCGCTGATCCCACCGTTGCCACAGGTATACTTCTTCTCGATAAATCTTGTACCTGTGATCCTTTTTGATTCTAATGCTGAAAGGATTTGCTAACCATTCATTCAAAATATCTTTCTAAACTAAATCCTTCGTTAGTAATCGAAACGTGCACCGTCGAGATGACCAACCAGTGAGAAAGAGAATGTTAACATCATACCTATGGATCGTAAGCTCAATCCGGATAATTATTCCTTTCCATTCGATCTAATGAGAAACTTTTCATGAAAAACTTTGATGCAAACACGGCATGGAATGCTTTAGAAAAGCGAAATACTTCCCTCATGGTACATTAGACCCTTTGCGACCCTTGTGAAATCGATTCCGTAACCTTCAAACTTCGATTACCCTCGGAACTTATTAACACCCATCTGATACTTCACGTCTCGGTCTTTGAGAAGTATCTACCCAACGAATCCAAAACGCGTCCCGATAGTGAGGGTTCGCTGGAACGTCAATCGGAGACCCGATGCCACTTGGGAGCGTGAAAACCCGGAGCAGCTGATCCACCCGCATCTCTTTTCATTTCATGAGCTGTATCGTAACATTTGAATTTCGGGACGAAATTCCCTCTAACGGGGGGATAATGTAACAACCCGAAGTTGTCCATCGCCGAAATCCGTTCCGCGCATAAAAATCCGCCTTTATCGATTCGTTCCGCTTTCGTTTTTGGACTAAGATATATAAACTATAAGTTTATTTTAATCTCGTAAGTGTTCAAATCCATTTAAAACTCATAAAAATGGCCCAAAATCATTAACTTGAAATTTCTAAATTCTATCCCGTCGGGTAACGACAACTTAATCGGGTGCGACCAAAAACCCCGTTTAATACCGACATCGGGTAGAATTCCATCGTGTCCAAGTTTTTGGACCTATTTAAATGTGTTTAAACATTCATTTGAAGCTTTTGCTTCCTCTCTCTACTCTCTCTCTAACCTCTCTCCTAAATCCAAGTTTAAGGGTCCAAATCTCAAATTTAAGGCTTCTAATCACCAAGGTACCTTCCCTAACTTGTTATGCAACCCCTCTAGCCTTCAAATTCGAGTTCAAATCATGGAATAGGACCACATTCATGAGTTTACGGCCCTAGAACAGTCCTAGGCCGTGAACTCACATATAATGGGTTTTGGAGCCCAAAAACCCTTCCAATCGACCTTTGGAGCTTAGATATGGCTTAATGGCTTAATGGACCGGACTTAGAACACCTTGAACTTAATTTTTGGAGAGTAAATATGAGTTTACTGCCCAAGATCATGCTTGGGCCGTAAACTCCATATCATGGAGAGTAAACACATATTAAAGGGGTTTTTAAGCCCTTAAACCCTTCCAAAACACCAATAAGGCTTAGATACGACTTGTAGAATTATGGAATTGGCCTTGGAACACATTGAACATCAATTTAGAGGAGTAAACTTGAGTTTACTGCCCAAGAACAAGCTTGGGCCGTAAACTCATTAAAATGGGGAGTAAACTCCTCTAAATCACCCTTTCATAAGAGTTCACGGCCATGAGGGTGTTCATGGGCCGTAAACTCCTAAAAACATGCCAAAAGTCCCTCAAAAATCCATATAAGGCTTAGGAAAAATCATTAGAAGCACATGTGATTGATTTAGGACCAAACATCAAGGATCTTGTGTGAGGGGGGAGTTTACGGCCGTAAACTCCATGTTTACAGCCGTAAACTCCAATAAATGGTCCCTTTGTGAGTTTTAATCCATTCCAAAGCCAAAAATCCAAGTCTAGCGATTATTCCCGATTGTTATGATGCCATTTTGCACCTAAAATCACCCTCCATGAGTTCACGGCCGTGAAATCATGTGGATGGGGTGTTTAGGGAAGTAAACTCCTTTAGGAGTTTACTCTTGAAGAGTAAACTCCATTCCCTAGTCATACAAGTCCTTAAACGCCACCCGGGTCCTTCCAAACACTCAAAATGGGGTGTTTCCGCAACTAGAAGTGTATGTCGTTGGCAAATAAATTAATCAAGTCCTAATTAAATACAAATATGTATCATTTCATAATCCATATGAAACTTGTGTGTTCGCGAACCCAGAACTGACGTTTAGGATCCAATCTGACGCGTTTCTCAACCGGTGAGTTCATACCCCTACCCTTTTCATGTGTTTTTCAAATGGTTTTCAACGTTTTCAGGGGGAGAATACAAGCAAAAGTACAAGAAATCTTGTACTTAAACGTATTTTCATTTCAAATGTTTTATTTCATGTATGATTTTAATAATGAAAATTGTGATAACTAATGGTTCGAATTGCAGGTTAAACAGTTAGACTAAACATAGATTTCTGTTAAAAGTGTTATAACTATATTCTCTTTGAATAAGAAATCATACTAATCATAACTAAGATTAATACTAAACGAATGCGAATACGAATATAACTAATAGGATAAAACGAATACGAATATATAACTATTAGGTTAGTACGAATACGAATGCGAATACGAATATAACTAATAGGATAGAACGAATACGAATATAACTAATAGGTTAGTACGAATACGAATGCGAATACGAATATAAGTAATAGGATAGAACGAATACGAATACGAATCTAACCAATAGCATAGTACGAATACGATTAGAAATAGGAATACGAATGCGAATTAACGCCTTTGGATGACACCAAGACTTCGAACGTACAGCTAGTGTACCCCTTGAGTGTCACCAGAGTTTCGAATTAAATAAGAAAATACGCCTCTGGACCTCTTCTGAGTTTCGAATATATCCGCCTCAAAATGTCGACAGAGCTTCGATTATACAACTAATGTACTCTTTTGGAACTCAACAGAACTTCAAAAATACTGTAATGTATGCTTCTGTGTGATTCCAAATATTAGAAAATACAACTAAGTTAGTAGATAATAGTCATTCTAATGTAGAATAACTAAGGGTTTAGAATACTTAACTAATACTATACACCTGGTAAATACTAGTACTTCGAAATCAAACCTAAGAACCAACTCAACACATATGAAAATATGGGATTTTCCTGGGATAACATAACAACCAGTAACGAACTTAAATACAAATAGACAAATCAACACATAGGAAAATATGGGATTTTCCTGGGTAGCACATCAACTCATAAACGGATAAATTAACAAACGAATAACTAAAACTATAAGGAAAATATGGGATTTTCCTGGAATGACATAACCAACCGTTTTCGAAATTGTAACAAAGGAAACTCGATCTTTTCAAAACTAAACCGCTTATGAACTCACGAGCATTATGCTGATTTTCAAACCGCTTGTATTCTCAGGTCAGCGTTAGACATGTACACCGCCACCTTTTGGAGAAGACGGAGCGTTCCGAGGACTCGTCTTTACTTTTGTTTATATTACATATGTAAAACACTTGTACAACTTTACTTTCAAACAGATGTAATCAATATTATGTAATGTAATGTTTTGTGATTACTGCTTTACTATGTGCATTGGATTTGATACTCAACGTGGAGTCAACCCCGGAAATGTTTCCGCCTTTGGTTTTCGGGGTGTGACAGATTGGTATCAGAGCCCTTGTTTATAGTGAACTGGTATACCAAAGCTTACATGGTATAAGACTATAAGCATTAAAGGGCCTAAGTGCTCTGAACTAAAAGTATACTCTACGAATATAAGTATTTTCTAAAGTATACAAGTATACCGACCGTCGAGATCCGTAACTACAAGTAGAACAAAATATAAGTAAATGGGTGTTGTACGATGCGGTTAAACCTGGGCAGTTATGTAGTCGTGTATAGGATCAATATAGCCTGGCCAACTATATTCATTCGAGACGCGGCCAACATGTGCTTGGGAGTGACTGTGGTACGTAGCATACCTAAAACTTACCTAATATCCCAAACAATGAGTCATCGCTGCAGCGAACCATGAAATACTATGGGAGTATTTCTCGAGCCGATCCTTTGTAGAAATCCTCGTATACGTGCTGTTCCTTGATCATTCCTCTAGCGATAAAATATTCTGCCTTGATAACTCTTTCCTGCTTTATCGCTTAATATAATGTTATATCTGTCTCGATGAGATATCCCCTGATCCATATCTCTTGATTCAATTCAGAGGACTTATGATCCTCTCTTTCCTGATCTTTTTGGATCAAAATGCCTCCCAGGAAAAGACCCAACTCAAAGAACACCAACAACCCTCCGCCGCCACCACCTCCTCTTCAAATCGATCTAGAAACACTTCAGGCAACCATTTCTGCCACCATATCAGCTCTCCTACCTCAACTAAACCCCAACGGTTCAGGAGGTGGTTCCCAAAACCAAAACCAAGAAGGTAATCAGGGACACCGGAAGGAGTGTTCCTATAAAGACTTCATGAACGCAAAACCGACATTCTTCGATGGCACAGGGGGTGTCATTGCTCTAACTCAGTGGTTAGAGAAAATCGAATCTATCTTCGAGATTTGTGCCTGTTCGGAATTTGATAAGGTAAAATTTGCCGCCTGTACGCTCACCGATAAGGCTTTGACTTGGTGGAACGGCCGAGTCAAATCCCTGGCTTTACCTGTATCCAATGCTATGGGATGGGAAGTTATGAAGGAACTACTACGTGGGGAGTATTGCCCTCGGGGTGAAATCCAGAAACTGGAACATGAGCTATGGAACCTGAAGATGAAAGGTTCCGATATCGCCGCTTACACTTCAAGGTTTGATGACTTGGCACTTCTCTGTCCGGGAATGGTTACCCCGGAGAGTAAAAAGGTAGAAAGGTTCATCTGGGGATTAACCCAGCCAACAAAAGGGAATGTTATAGCAGCAAAGCCGGATACCTATGACAACGCTAAATGTCTCGTGAAAACCCTGATCGATCACAATGATAACCAAGAAGAAGCAGACACCACTCCCGAGCCAACAGAAAAGAGTGGTGAGAAAAGAAAGTTTTGGAGAAAGAAGAAGAAGAGTCAGCCTTCCCTAGAACCCTCGAAGAAACAGCAAATAGTGGCAGTCCACGCTGCCACTATTCCTTCTGCTGTTTCTGTTGTAAATTCCACATCCTAAGTACCTGTCACCGGATATGCCGGTATCCTCCCGTGGTGTGACCGATGTAACTACCACCATCGCATCCCTGGCCCTTTTCGTGTAAAGTTCTATAGAAGTTGTGGCCAGGAAGGTCACCTTGCACGAACCTGCAAAAGCCCAACCCCGTCAACTAGTCAAGCTTCCGGAGCTGGTATCGGTCAAACCTGCTACAGCTGTGGAGAGGTCGGACACTATAAGCGAAACTGTCCAAAGACAGTAACGTCTGGCAACACCGACAGAGTCCTAACTATGGGGCAAGAAAGGACAGCCGCCGATCCCACCGTTGCCACAGGTATACTTCTTCTCGATAAATCTTGTACCTGTGATCCTTTTTGATTCTAATGCTGAAAGGATTTGCTAACCATTCATTCAAAATATCTTTCTAAACTAAATCCTTCGTTAGTAATCGAAACGTGCACCGTCGAGATGACCAACCAGTGAGAAAGAGAATGTTAACATCATACCTATGGATTGTAAGCTCAATCCGGATAATTATTCCTTTCCATTCGATCTAATGAGAAACTTTTCATGAAAAACTTTGATGCAAACACGGCATGGAATGCTTTAGAAAAGCGAAATACTTCCCTCATGGTACATTAGACCCTTTGCGACCCTTGTGAAATCGATTCCGTAACCTTCAAACTTCGATTACCCTCGGAACTTATTAACACCCATCTGATACTTCACGTCTCGGTCTTTGAGAAGTATCTACCCAACGAATCCAAAACGCGTCCCGATAGTGAGGGTTCGCTGGAACGTCAATCGGAGACCCGATGCCACTTGGGAGCGTGAAAACCTGGAGCAGCTGATCCACCCGCATCTCTTTTCATTTCATGAGCTGTATCGTAACATTTGAATTTCGGGACGAAATTCCCTCTAACGGGGGGATAATGTAACTACCCGAAGTTGTCCATCGCCGAAATCCGTTCCGCGCATAAAAATCCGCCTTTATCGATTCGTTCCGCTTTCGTTTTTGGACTAAGATATATAAACTATAAGTTTATTTTAATCTCGTAAGTGTTTAAATCCATTTAAAACTCATAAAAATGGCCCAAAATCATTAACTTGAAATTTCTAAATTCTATCCCGTCGGGTAACGACAACTTAATCGGGTGCGACCAAAAACCCCGTTTAATACCGACATCGGGTAGAATTCCATCGTGTCCAAGTTTTTGGACCTATTTAAATGTGTTTAAACATTCATTTGAAGCTTTTGCTTCCTCTCTCTACTCTCTCTCTAACCTCTCTCCTAAATCCAAGTTTAAGGGTCCAAATCTCAAATTTAAGGCTTCTAATCACCAAGGTACCTTCCCTAACTTGTTATGCAACCCCTCTAGCCTTCAAATTCGAGATCAAATCATGGAATAGGAACACATTCATGAGTTTACGGCCCTAGAACAGTCCTAGGCCGTGAACTCACATATAATGGGTTTTGGAGCCCAAAAACCCTTCCAATCGACCTTTGGAGCTTAGATATGGCTTAATGGCTTAATGGACCGGACTTAGAACACCTTGAACTTAATTTTTGGAGAGTAAATATGAGTTTACTGCCCAAGATCATGCTTGGGCCGTAAACTCCATATCATGGAGAGTAAACACATATTAAAGGGGTTTTTAAGCCCTTAAACCCTTCCAAAACACCAATAAGGCTTAGATACGACTTGTAGAATTATGGAATTGGCCTTGGAACACATTGAACATCAATTTAGAGGAGTAAACTTGAGTTTACTGCCCAAGAACAAGCTTGGGCCGTAAACTCATTAAAATGGGGAGTAAACTCCTCTAAATCACCCTTTCATAAGAGTTCACCGCCATGAGGGTGTTCATGGGCCGTAAACTCCTAAAAACATGCCAAAAGTCCCTCAAAAATCCATATAAGGCTTAGGAAAAATCATTAGAATCACATGTGATTGATTTAGGACCAAACATCAAGGATCTTGTGTGAGGGGGGAGTTTACGGCCGTAAACTCCATGTTTACAGCCGTAAACTCCAATAAATGGTCCCTTTGTGAGTTTTAATCCATTCCAAAGCCAAAAATCCAAGTCTAGCGATTATTCCCGATTGTTATGATGCCATTTTGCACCCAAAATCACCCTCCATGAGTTCACGGCCGTGAAATCATGTGGATGGGGTGTTTAGGGCAGTAAACTCCTTTAGGAGTTTACTCTTGAAGAGTAAACTCCATTCCCTAGTCATACAAGTCCTTAAACGCCACTCGGGTCCTTCCAAACACTCAAAATGGGGTGTTTCCACAACGAGAAGTGTATGTCGTTGGCAAATAAATTAATCAAGTCCTAATTAAATACAAATATGTATCATTTCATAATCCATAGGAAACTTGTGTGTTCGCGAACCCAGAACTGACGTTTAGGATCCAATCTGACGCGTTTCTCAACCGGTGAGTTCATACCCCTACCCTTTTTCATGTGTTTTTCAAATGGTTTTCAACATTTTCAGGGGGAGAATACAAGCAAAAGTACAAGAAATCTTGTACTTAAACGTATTTTCATTTCAAATGTTTTATTTCATGTATGATTTTAATAATGAAAATTGTGATAACTAATGGTTCGAATTGCAGGTTAAACAGTTAGACTAAACATAGATTTCTTTTAAAAGTGTTATAACTATATTCTCTTTGAATAAGAAATCATACTAATCATAACTAAGATTAATACTAAACGAATGCGAATACGAATATAACTAATAGGATAAAACGAATACGAATATATAACTATTAGGTTAGTACGGATACGAATGCGAATACGAATATAACTAATAGGATAGAACGAATACGAATATAACTAATAGGTTAGTACGAATACGAATGCGAATACGAATATAAGTAATAGGATAGAACGAATACGAATACGAATCTAACCAATAGCATAGTACGAATACGATTAGAAATAGGAATACGAATGCGAATTAACGCCTTTGGATGACACCAAGACTTCGAACATACAGCTAGTGTACCACTTGAGTGTCACCAGAGTTTCGAATTAAATACGAAAATACGCCTCTGGACCTCTTCTGACTTTCGAATATATCCGCCTCAAAATGTCGACAGAGCTTCGATTATACAACTAATGTACTCTTTTGGAACTCAACAGAACTTCAAAAATATTGTAATGTATGCTTCTGTGTGATTCCAAATATTCGAAAATACAACTAAGTTAGTAGATAATAGTCATTCTAATGTAGAATAACTAAGGGTTTAGAATACTTAACTAATACTATACACCTGGTAAATACTAGTACTTCGAAATCAAACCTAAGAACCAACTCAACACATATGAAAATATGGGATTTTCCTGGGATAACATAACAACCAGTAACGAACTTAAATACAAATAGACAAATCAACACATAGGAAAATATGGGATTTTCCTGGGTAGCACATCAACTCATAAACGGATAAATTAACAAACAAATAACTAAAACTATAAGGAAAATATGGGATTTTCCTGGAATGACATAACCAACCGTTTTCGAAATTGTAACAAAGGAAACTCGATCTTTTCAAAACTAAACCGCTTATGAACTCACGAGCATTATGCTGATTTTCAAACCGCTTGTATTCTCAGGTCAGCGTTAGACATGTACACTGCCACCTTTTGGAGAAGACGGAGCGTTCCGAGGACTCGTCTTTACTTTTGTTTATATTACATATGTAAAACACTTGTACAAATTTACTTTCAAACAGGCGTAATCAATATTATGTAATGTAATGTTTTGTGATTACTGCTTTACTATGTGCATTGGATTTGATACTCAACGTGGAGTCAACCCCGTAAATGTTTCCGCCTTTGGTTTTCGGGGTGTGACAGATTGGTATCAGAGCCCTTGTTTATAGTGAACTGGTATACCAAAGCTTACATGGTATAAGACTATAAACATTAAAGGGCCTAAGTGCTCTGAACTAAAAGTATACTCTACGAATATAAGTATTTTCTAAAGTATACAAGTATACCGACCGTCGAGATCCGTAACTACAAGTAGAACAAAATATAAGTAAATGGGTGTTGTACGCTGCGGTTAAACCTGGGCAGTTATGTAGTCGTGTATAGGATCAATATAGCCTGGCCAACTATATTCATTCGAGACGCGGCCAACATGTGCTTGGGAGTGACTGTGGTACGTAGCATACCTAAAACTTACCTAATATCCCAAACAATGAGTTATCGCTGCAGCGAACCATGAAATACTATGGGAGTATTTCTCGAGCCGATCCTTTGTAGAAATCCTCGTATACGTGTTGTTCCTTGATCATTCCTCTAGCGATAAAATATTCTGCCTTGATAACTCTTTCCTGCTTTATCGCTTAATATAATGTTATATCTGTCTCGATGAGATATCCCCTGATCCATATCTCTTGATTCAATTCAGAGGACTTATGATCCTCTCTTTCCTGATCTTTTTGGATCAAAATGCCTCCCAGGAAAAGACCCAACTCAAAGAACACCAACAACCCTCCGCCGCCACCACCTCCTCTTCAAATCGATCTAGAAACACTTCAGGCAACCATTTCTGCCACCATATCAGCTCTCCTACCTCAACTAAACCCCAACGGTTCAGGAGGTGGTTCCCAAAACCAAAACCAAGAAGGTAATCAGGGACACCGGAAGGAGTGTTCCTATAAAGACTTCATGAACGCAAAACCGACATTCTTCGATGGCACAGGGGGTGTCATTGCTCTAACTCAGTGGTTAGAGAAAATCGAATCTATCTTCGAGATTTGTGCCTGTTCGGAATCTGATAAGGTAAAATTTGCCGCCTGTACGCTCACCGATAAGGCTTTGACTTGGTGGAACGGCCGAGTCAAATCCCTGGCTTTACCTGTATCCAATGCTATGGGATGGGAAGTTATGAAGGAACTACTACGTGGGGAGTATTGCCCTCGGGGTGAAATCCAGAAACTGGAACATGAGCTATGGAACCTGAAGATGAAAGGTTCCGATATCGCCGCTTACACTTCAAGGTTTGATGACTTGGCACTTCTCTGTCCGGGAATGGTTACCCCGGAGAGTAAAAAGGTAGAAAGGTTCATCTGGGGATTAACCCAGCCAACAAAAGGGAATGTTATAGCAGCAAAGCCGGATACCTATGACAGCGCTAAATGTCTCGTGAAAACCCTGATCGATCACAATGATAACCAAGAAGAAGCAGACACCACTCCCGAGCCAACAGAAAAGAGTGGTGAGAAAAGAAAGTTTTGGAGAAAGAAGAAAAAGAGTCAGCCTTCCCTAGAACCCTCGAAGAAACAGCAAATAGTGGCAGTCCACGCTGCCACTATTCCTTCTACTGTTTCTGTTGTAAATTCCACATCCTAAGTACCTGTCACCGGATATGCCGGTATCCTCCCGTGGTGTGACCGATGTAACTACCACCATCGCATCCCTGGCCCTTGTCGTGTAAAGTTCTGTAGAAGTTGTGGCCAGGAAGGTCACCTTGCATGAACCTGCAAAAGCCCAACCCCGTCAACTAGTCAAGCTTCCGGAGCTGGTATCGGTCAAACCTGCTACAGCTGTGGAGAGGTCGGACACTATAAGCGAAACTGTCCAAAGACAGTAACGTCTGGCAACACCGAGAGAGTCCTAACTATGGGGCAAGAAAGGACAGCCGCCGATCCCACCGTTGCCACAGGTATACTTCTTCTCGATAAATCTTGTACCTGTGATCCTTTTTGATTCTAATGCTGAAAGGATTTGCTAACCATTCATTCAAAATATCTTTCTAAACTAAATCCTTCGTTAGTAATCGAAACGTGCACCGTCGAGATGACCAACCAGTGAGAAAGAGAATGTTAACGTCATACCTATGGATCGTAAGCTCAATCCGGATAATTATTCCTTTCCATTCGATCTAATGATAAACTTTTCATGAAAAACTTTGATGCAAACACGGCATGGAATGCTTTAGAAAAGCGAAATACTTCCCTCATGGTACATTAGACCCTTTGCGACCCTTGTGAAATCGATTCTGTAACCTTCAAACTTCGATTACCCTCAGAACTTATTAACACCCATCTGATACTTCACGTCTCGGTCTTTGAGAAGTATCTACCCAACGAATCCAAAACGCGTCCCGATAGTGAGGGTTCGCTGGAACGTCAATCGGAGACCCGATGCCACTTGGGAGCGTGAAAACCCGGAGCAGCTGATCCACCCGCATCTCTTTTCATTTCATGAGCTGTATCGTAACATTTGAATTTCGGGACGAAATTCCCTCTAACGGGGGGATAATGTAACAACCCGAAGTTGTCCATCGCCGAAATCCGTTCCGCGCATAAAAATCCGCCTTTATCGATTCGTTCCGCTTTCGTTTTTGGACTAAGATATATAAACTATAAGTTTATTTTAATCTCGTAAGTGTTCAAATCCATTTAAAACTCATAAAAATGGCCCAAAATCATTAACTTGAAATTTCTAAATTCTATCCCGTCGGGTAACGACAACTTAATCGGGTGCGACCAAAAACCCCGTTTAATACTGACATCGGGTAGAATTCCATCGTGTCCAAGTTTTTGGACCTATTTAAATGTGTTTAAACATTCATTTGAAGCTTTTGCTTCCTCTCTCTACTCTCTCTCTAACCTCTCTCCTAAATCCAAGTTTAAGGGTCCAAATCTCAAATTTAAGGCTTCTAATCACCAAGGTACCTTCCCTAACTTGTTATACAACCCCTCTAGCCTTCAAATTCGAGTTCAAATCATGGAATAGGACCACATTCATGAGTTTACGGCCCTAGAACAGTCCTAGGCCGTGAACTCACATATAATGGGTTTTGGAGCCCAAAAACCCTTCCAATCGACCTTTGGAGCTTAGATATGGATTAATGGCTTAATGGACCGGACTTAGAACACCTTGAACTTAATTTTTGGAGAGTAAATATGAGTTTACTGCCCAAGATCATGCTTGGGCCGTAAACTCCATATCATGGAGAGTAAACACATATTAAAGGGGTTTTTAAGCCCTTAAACCCTTCCAAAACACCAATAAGGCTTAGATACGACTTGTAGAATTATGGAATTGGCCTTGGAACACATTGAACATCAATTTAGAGGAGTAAACTTGAGTTTACTGCCCAAGAACAAGCTTGGGCCGTAAACTCATTAAAATGGGGAGTAAACTCCTCTAAATGTGTTAAAATGCCACTTTAACACACCTAAAGCCTTGGGATAAATTCTAGAAGTGTTTACAAACAAGTATTGGAACTTAAAACATATAAAATCACCCTTTCATAAGAGTTCACGGCCATGAGGGTGTTCATGGGCCGTAAACTCCTAAAAACATGCCAAAAGTCCCTCAAAAATCCATATAAGGCTTAGGAAAAATCATTAGAATCACATGTGATTGATTTAGGACCAAACATCAAGGATCTTGTGTAAGGGGGGAGTTTACAGCCGTAAACTCCATGTTTACAGCCGTAAACTCCAATAAATGGTCCCTTTGTGAGTTTTAATCCATTCCAAAGCCAAAAATCCAAGTCTAGCGATTATTCCCGATTGTTATGATGCCATTTTGCACCTAAAATCACCCTCCATGAGTTCACGGCCGTGAAATCATGTGGATGGGGTGTTTAGGGAAGTAAACTCCTTTAGGAGTTTACTCTTGAAGAGTAAACTCCATTCCCTAGTCATACAAGTCCTTAAACGCCACCCGGGTCCTTCCAAACACTCAAAATGGGGTGTTTCCGCAACTAGAAGTGTATGTCGTTGGCAAATAAATTAATCAAGTCCTAATTAAATACAAATATGTATCATTTCATAATCCATAGGAAACTTGTGTGTTCGCGAACCCAGAACTGACGTTTAGGATCCAATCTGACGCGTTTCTCAACCGGTGAGTTCATACCCCTACCCTTTTTCATGTGTTTTTCAAATGGTTTTCAACGTTTTCAGGGGGAGAATACAAGCAAAAGTACAAGAAATCTTGTACTTAAACGTATTTTCATTTCAAATGTTTTATTTCATGTATGATTTTAATAATGAAAATTGTGATAACTAATGGTTCGAATTGCAGGTTAAACAGTTAGACTAAACATAGATTTCTTTTAAAAGTGTTATAACTATATTCTCTTTGAATAAGAAATCATACTAATCATAACTAAGATTAATACTAAACGAATGCGAATACGAATATAACTAATAGGATAAAACGAATACGAATATATAACTATTAGGTTAGTACGAATACGAATGCGAATACGAATATAACTAATAGGATAGAACGAATACGAATATAACTAATAGGTTAGTACGAATACGAATGCGAATACGAATATAAGTAATAGGATAGAACGAATACGAATACGAATCTAACCAATAACATAGTACGAATACGATTAGAAATAGGAATACGAATGCGAATTAACGCCTTTGGATGACACCAAGACTTCGAACGTACAGCTAGTGTACCCCTTGAGTGTCACCAGAGTTTCGAATTAAATACGAAAATACGCCTCTGGACCTCTTCTGAGTTTCGAATATATCCGCCTCAAAATGTCGACAGAGCTTCGATTATACAACTAATGTACTCTTTTGGAACTCAACAGAACTTCAAAAATACTGTAATGTATGCTTCTGTATGATTCCAAATATTCGAAAATACAACTTAGTTAGTAGATAATATTCATTCTAATATAGAATAACTAAGGGTTTAGAATACTTAACTAATACTATACACCTGGTAAATACTAGTACTTCGAAATCAAACCTAAGAACCAACTCAACACATAGGAAAATATGGGATTTTCCTGGGATAACTTAACAACCAGTAACGAACTTAAATACAAATAGACAAATCAACACATAGGAAAATATGGGATTTTCCTGGGTAGCACATCAACTCATAAACAGATAAATTAACAAACGAATAACTAAAACTATAAGGAAAATATGGGATTTTCCTGGAATGACATAACCAACCGTTTTCGAAATTGTAACAAAGGAAACTCGATCTTTTCAAAACTAAACCGCTTATGAACTCACGAGCATTATGCTGATTTTCAAACCGCTTGTATTCTCAGGTCAGCGTTAGACATGTACACCGCCACCTTTTGGAGAAGACGGAGCATTCCGAGGACTCGTCTTTACTTTTGTTTATATTACATATGTAAAACACTTGTACAACTTTACTTTCAAACAGATCTATTCAATATTATGTAATGTAATGTATTGTGATTACTGCTTTACTATGTGCATTGGATTTGATACTCAACGTGGAGTCAACCCCGGAAATGTTTCCGCCTTTGGTTTTCGGGGTGTGACAATTCTATCCAAGACTTTCAATACTAGATCTAATGTATAAAATTGATTCTAATCATATGAATTAAGATCTAAAACAATACCTTGGATTACTTGCTTGATACTTCTTCTTCTTGGAGCTTAGAGTCACAATTGTCACTCCTCTAATGGCTTACAAACACCAACTAGCAAGAAGATGATTTAAGAGAGAGAGGAGGGTGAGAAATCGGCCCTAGGGTTTCTTGCCTTGCCTGAGTGTCGAATTCCCTAACCCTAGGGGTCTATTTATACTATGAGATACTAGGGTTTCACCTTTAACCCTAATTGAATAACTTAGGCCCTAAGCAATCCAAGATCCTTCTAGATATTAGGCTTGGACGATTTTTAAGGTTCCCAAACCCTAAATTTCGACCACCCTTATATCCATAAGGATACATAGCCCAAAACACAACTATCATACATTTGATAGTTTATGCCCTTTATTCAATTAACCTCTTTAAGTCACCAAATTAATTCTTAATAAATATATATGACTTATATTAATCAAATAACATTATTAATCCTTTAATATATTATTCTCATAATATATTAACAATAATATTTCTTCTCTGTTAACAAATCATCCTGTCAAGTTGCTATGGTGAAGGCAACCCAAAAGGACCATGCACAACCGGGTCAAGTACTTACCAAATATAGTTACAACCTTAGACACTAATCCAACACATATATTATTAGTAATTTCACTCCATAATGATTATTAGTCATATAGATCCAACAATCACCCACTTGCACAAGATTCATTATAGACTGACATAGACAATAGTTGACGTCTAGCAATGAGCTACTGCCCATAATAACATGTGAGGGTGTCTTTTCATTAACAACCAATTCCAGGAGCTCTTAGCTACAATTGTTACTAAACGCGTGGTATCAATTATTCCATTGTCTCAGACGTCATTTCGAACATGAGATATCGATCGTGATCAATCTTATTTATTTTTCAACTTTAGCTATGGCCTTAGATGTCGTGCTCTCAACGAATAAGAGGGAAAATCCCATCTTGACTGCATACGCCCATAAATGTAGTTCATGTCATACCCAATGATGGCCCTTATGACTACCTTTTACGAAACAACGTTAAACCAAGTCAAAGCACAACAATTCCTACACTTCAAGTCCCAAATGCGCATCTTAGGTCTAAGAATACAAAGATCATCTTGACAACATACGCCCATCAATGTAGTTGAAGTCATATTGTGACAACCGTCAAATTCAAGTCAAAGTCAAGCAAGTCAAACCGGTCAAATTTAATTAGTACTTGTATGTTAGAAGTTATTCCATGAAAAAAAATGTGCATTTGTATGTTAAAAATTCAAGTGTCTCGAAAAAGCTATGTGTTAACAATGTAAAAACCCTAAAAAGAGAATTAAACGCATCAAAACACGGCTAAGGACCCTTTCGGGGACTTTAAACGACCATTAACGAGGTGTAATGGGGTTCACGAACCTTGCATTTGCGAGATTATCCGATAATAATGGCTAAGTTTAAATCTCTCCCAAATCTCTCCATGTATGTGAAATCCCTCCCAAATCTCTCCAAGAATGTGAAATCTCTCCAAGTATGTGAAATCTCTCCCAAATCTCTCCAAGAATGTGAAATCTCTCCAAGTATTTGAAATATCTCCCAAATCTCTCCAAGTATGTCAAATCTCTCCAAGAATGTGAAATCTCTCCAAGTATGTGAAATCTCTCCCAAATCTCTCCAAGAATATGAAATCTCTCCAAGTATGGGAAATCTCTCAAATTTTTTCTGGTCATCTGGGTCATCCCGACGCTTAACTTGGTCAAAAATCACGCATAACGGTAGGACTTCTCGAAAAACAGCCTTATAGAACCGAAACTCCTCTTAGGAACCAAAACTCCCCTTAGGAACAGAAAGTCCTCTTAGGAACAGAAACTCCTCTTAGGAGCCGAAACTCCCCTTAGGAGCCGAAACCCTCCTGTCAGAACCGAGTGTGTTAGAAGCCTCTCAGACCGAAACCTCAACGGACCGAAGATCAGCGGCGAGGACCGAGCCTCATCTCCCCCTGCGAGACCCTCGCATCCCCCTTCAGAACTTCGGACCCTCGGCCAGCTCTAGGTTCCTTCCTTTCCCTCTCGGTTCCTAGCTTCTAAGAGCCGAACCTCGGAGGTTCGGTTCCTATTGTCTAGTTTTCGACTACTTTTGCCTCCTAAACCCGTTTTTGACAGGATTTTTTCACCAAATTCATATTTTTATCATTTTTAACCCCCATAACTATTATTTTAATTATTTTCAAGGATTTGTTAATTAAAAATCATTAATTTACCTTAGGAAGAGTATCCTATACCACAAGTGGGTCAAGTGTGCCCACTTGCCTCGTATGTGTCATTTTCTCATTGGTCCTACCTTATCCACATCACACAAACCAATGCACACATCACTTCAAACTCACAAGTTGCTCCAGCAACCTTCCATATAAGGAAATCCCTGGAGGATTTCTTGAGTTACTTGCTCATTTCAAACTTACACACTTCTCATATCACCCTAAGAAAGCTTCTTTCTCTCTAGTTTCCACCACCTTGTGCAAGTGTTCTTGAGTTGCTACTGCACTTTTTGGTAAGTATTTCCCCTAAAATCAAGTGTTATTCCATGTTTTCATAACATCGTTTAATCATCTACACACATTCAAACACCAAAGAATCGTTCTTAGGATCATCCAAGCTTTTACGTGTTCATCAAGTACTCTTGGCTTTATACTCCTTAACTTCAACCTTCCACTCTTCAAGTCATCACTCAAGGTGAGTTCATACCCCTACATTTTCTAGTTTCTTCAGTTTTTAGGGGGGGGGGGGGGCGGGGAATACAAGATAAAATACCAAAACATATTCAAAACTCAACTTGACAGCTTACAACAGAAAAGTTGTGACCTGTTCACGAACTGTTTTACCCAACTTAAACTTAATATTTTTCAAAACTGTTTAGTATGCAAGTAGTTCAGGTTTATACCTTTAAAATAACTACTTGCACATCTCTATACGATCTTTCTACAATTTATGGTGATTTTTACAAAATTGTCTATCACTACAGCAAAGAAATCAGAGCCGGTTGTGAAAATGAACATTTTCACACTAGTTTGAGACCACCAAATATTATGGTAAAATTCATGAACACTGTAGACACTTTTTCCCAATACCCAGAGTTTGCGGATTCGGTTTTTGACTTACGATGATTTTTCTATAATTACTCAAAAACAGTGACAGTTAAGGGTAAAACTGTCAAATACATATTTAAGAGTTATTCACACCTTGTAACATGTTGAGCAAGGTGTGTAAGATTTACACTTAGTATTTCTATTGTCTTTTATTTGAAATACATATACATGCGTAACAAGGTTTCATACCATCACACTACACTTTTGATAAACTATAATAGGTATAGTTTTGAACACTTCGTTTAACAAAGGAAAACAATAACATTATCGATTTACAAAATGAACTTTCACTGCACACTACGTGAACTCGTTAGTGAATATTTTTGAGACGTTCTCCTTTGGGTTACTCCAAGTACCACAAAAAAGTCCTTTAGTTATAATCAGAATCTCTTGGAGTGATAACATGATAGTTGTGTATAGATCTATACTGGATCCGACAAACCCGCACCTGAGCAGCTTGAAACAGCTAGACCGACAGGTCTGTGGTGACAAGTGTCATAACTTTCCGACGCCTGAAGAACGTCGCATTCAAGGCCATCTAGTCTTTAGTATGATTATAACATCTCGCATGGAATATTAACACAACATAAAATTCACGGAAATTCTAAGGCTTTATACAAAGGAGTTTTATTTAAATATAAAACACTCACATAAGTATGACGATTTACTTGTTTCAGTTCAGTTTACAACAAATCTTTTAGAAAATATTGGATTTTCTGGAAACAAACTTGTAACAAACGTTAAGGAAACAACATTCATTTTTATAAAGTACTTGTGAACTCACCAGCTTTATGCTGATACTCTCTTTTCAAAACAACTTGTACTCTCAGGTAATCAGTAATACAGGTAACCGCAAGATTTCTGAAATCAAGACGCTAAGGCGTAGATTATTTTGCTACATTTTATTATCATATGTAATTTAATTGAAAACATGTATTTTTGAAACTTGTATTTTGGAAACAATGTAATCTTTTAAATTATATATATGATGGTTGTGTGTTATTTTCTTCACTATGGTTATGATACTGAGCATGATGTCATCCGCCCCTGAACGTGTGACAACCCAAAATTTCCGTTTGTTTTAACGTCATAATTAAGTACGTCAAAAATTAGGAAAATTTATCCCAAAGTATTTTTGACAGGATTTAAGCCCGTTGGAATATTTTAAATAATATTCGTCTGGCAAACCAAAAATAAGGAGTATAATTTAAAATTTGCCGTGTTTAGCGGATGTCGCGAAAAACCCCGTTTGCGGTTGGTGTTGGGTGGACCCCCCACCCAGGTCATAAACTCGAGCCTATATAAGGGTTGAGTGGGTTTCCTTCCAACCTTTTCACACCTTAGGAGCCTCCTCTCTCTACTTTCTCTCTCTACCAATCAGGTTTTGGTCAAAAATCGCCCCTTCAAGCTTCAAAACGGTAAGTTAACCTTCCTAGCTTGTTGTTTAGCTTATCACACTTGCAAATTCGTGGCGTAAACATCCGAAAACCCCAAGAACAAGAGTTTTCGGTTTGGGAACATCCCAAAACCGTAAACACCTTGAAAGAGGGTTTGATGCCCAAAAACCCTCCCAAAACCTTTCCAATGCTTAGCTAATGGCCTAGGGGCTTACATGAATGATCTAAGAACCCCAAACATGAATTTAAGAGGTTAAACATGAGTTTACGGTTTGGGGATCTCCCAAAACCGTAAACACCTTCTAAAGGGGTTTTAAGTGCCCTTAACACCTTCCAATGTTTGTTGAAGTGACTAGAACTTTGCGTACATAGCCTAGAACCACCAAAGCACAAAAGAAATGGACTAACACTAGTTTACGACCGTAAACTCATGTGTTTACGGCCGTAAGCTCCCCAAGGAGTGGTTCAGAAACCGTAAACTCCCTAAAGTGTCCATTTTTGAGCCTTAATCACTTCCATAGCCCTTGAATCAACTCTAGAACCTTTATTTGTCAAGCATGAAGCCTTAAAGCACACAAATTCACCATTCCCATGAGCTTACGGCCGTAAAATCATGGGGGATATGGTTCCAAAACCGTAAACACCCCTAGACACTATTATTTGAGGAGTAAACTCCAATGTGAGTCCATACTCTCCTTATATGCAACCCTTAGTACTCGTAGCACTTGTAGCAAAGTGTTTTCATGTAGTTGCACATCCTTACTTGCTTGATTAGTTATTAACTGACTAATTAGATACTTAAATGTATCGATATATGTTAAATAGGATCCGAGTGTGTGCTCAAGTCCTCGCTTGACACCTAACATCCTATACCGTCCATTCATCGGAATCGCCCACAACAAGTGAGTTCATACCCCTGAATTAATCTTTCAAATGATCTTAACTGCTTTTATATGGGGGAATACAAGTTGAACTATACAGTTATTAGATAAATCACATGTGATTAATAAATATATAGCAAATGGATTTTTACATGTTAAACTGCTTCATCTAACAAATGGTTTTCCAATCTCGCTTTCAACTCTTGTTAAAGTATGACTTTCTGTTTTAGATTATCATAAGTATTCGAAAGGTTTTCCGAAGGTTTTTCAAAGGTTTTCCAAAGGTTTTCAAATTTTGATTTACAGAATGACATCAAGTCGTAATTTCTTGTTAAAGGTTTTCCAAAGGTTTTCTCCACTTAAACTGTTTTATCAAATCATTTTCAAAAGCTTGTTTTATAAACTGATATCGAGTCATAAATTCTTGTTTATAAAGTTTTCCAAAAGTTTTATCCAAGTTTCTGTTATGCTTTTATTTCGTTAAATGCATGCCTATATTTGTATAGTTATATAAATAATATTTAAAGGACTTAGGAAGGCTAGTTCACCCTATTTCCTTTTCCTCGTTGGGATGTGGTCTGGTGGGTATCGGTTATCCGTCCGAAGGTCGTTTAAGTATTAGTTATATATCATGTATACATGTATGGATATAAAATCTCTCTCTCTCTCTCTCTCTCTCTCAACCAATTCATCGCCTTGAGTAGTACATGCATCCTTCTATTATTCATGTTTCTCGAACCCTAGTAACTATTATAGGAATAGTTAGGAGACTCTATCTCTCTCTATCTCTCCCTCTATCTCTCTGTATCTCTCTCTATCTATCTCTCTCTCTCTCTCTCTCTCTTACTTTAGAATGTGACACACTATTTCCCTCTACGACGCTTCATTTCGCCAACGCCGTGTAACCAGAGTCTCCGGGAAGGAGAGCGAACATCATGTGTATTGATCTATACGAGATTGACACTCCCACCCCCAGACTACTAGCTACAGTCCGCGCCGGTAAGGCGCATGGGTGACATAATGCCACTACCTCTATGCGTGACCTCGAGGGTCATCGGATACTCTATCATCGATCAGCATGGTTAGATACGAGTTCACATTAACCCTTTTGTTTTAGACTTTGCTAGCTGTATTGTTCATTCGATACTGTCTGGAGTCTGTGTTTTCCTGTTTTAGAATTTGCTAGCTGTATCGTTCCTTCGATACTGTCTAGAGTCTGTGATCTTGCATAACCCATCGACTAACAAGTATTCGAGTCTATAATCTCTTCAGGATTTGGGTTATAAGGCTTAACGCAACCTACTTTCGTACTTTATTCAAGTATTCTTGGCTGCGGAGGTTATCCTGTGGTTCTTGGCATTCTGGTATTCACATCGGAGAATGCAGTCTATCGTCTACAGGGCGACGGTGACTTCTTCCATGTGAGGAGGCGGAGTGTCCTAGGCACTACTCGTCAGTAACGGGGTGGATGAAGTGCTTGAGTAATACGAGCATCTTCTGCAACTACTCTTCCGGTGGTTTCGAGTTTCCTCGATGTAGATTAAGTCTAGGAAGTATAGGGTTCCGTCACTCGGAGCTTCTAATTTCCTCATCCATTCTTCTTAGAGTTTAACTTATCGCAGCTTCTAGGTTTCCGGGATATCTGCTGAGATGCTTAATTTTTGGGATTAAGCGTGAATGGATGGTTGCAGTCAATGTCCTTGACTCTTACGACTCCAATTTCTTTACCAACTGAGGGTGTTAGCTACTATATTGGCTTAATCGGGATGACAACAAATTTCGGATTTGCGGTCATTTTAGTAGCTCAACCCACAGTGGTTCTCTTGACTCTAGTTCCTATCCATAGATGGTGAAGAGGAAGAAGACTCAGATGGAATCGACTCCGAACCCGAAAATTACAAGCCACACCCAGCCCTTATTCCTCCACAACACTACCAGGGTCGACGCCCCAATGGGTTGGAACTATACATCGATGGAGCCGAGAGCAACGTCAACGACCCCCCTATGACATGCAACGAGGTTTCTACGATCTCAGCAAAGGAGGGTCAGCCGACCGAGCCCTCCCTGTCATAGTTCCGTTCGCATTCGCCGGTTGGATGATGAACACGATCAGACTCGAGGCCGCACCGAGCTTCTTCGATGGGAAATGGCTGTGACCCGAGCCGAAGTGCAAGAACTCCGAGAACACCGAGCCACTTTTGAAGGATGCCTGGCTGAAGCAGAGCGCCAAGCAGCGGAATCCTGAGCTGAAATGAGGAACTTTGTGTCTACACTTCGTGATCGTCAGAGCTTCAACCGCCGCAAGTAGTATTGCACTACTCGCTCCAGTTTAATCTAGTTTGCGGACCAATATTACTATTATTTTCTAGTATTCTAGGTCCGATCTCACGATTTAAGTGTTTAGACTTCCAGGATCTGTTAGGCGGTCAAAATTTTCCGTACATTGATGTAACATAGACCCTTATAGGGTAAATTTTTTCCCAATATTGTATACTAGGTTATATCAATGAAATTGACATGCAATTTGCTTTATCACATCAAGTTCATGACAAGGAATGTTTTCAGACTAAATTTACCGGTGTCCGATTTATGATTGTTTGATTTATAAGCAAAGTTATATGTAATTGAGACCATGTCGACTTAGAAATGGTGGTTCCGCCTTGGATCCTGTTCCTTGTTTGCTTGTGGGCCTGGGGCAGAACCATTAGATTCGAAAGTTATTTAATCTTAATTAATGGTAAATATTCTACATCAAGTGATTATTGGTTGGACCCGGTATGGATACTATCACAGAAATTTCATGAGAATCAATACTATCGAAATTCATAAAGTCTATATTTCATTGTTTATAGACTTCTAGTATGAATGAATTCTTACAACATTTTTACAAGTCGGAGTCATGATGCATATAAAGAACTAATAATGTTTAGCTTAGCACTCGACTTGTATCAAAGACTTATTGTCTTTTCATTCTTGTAAAATGGTAGAAAATGCCACCTCGTAGAAATCCTAGACGCGACGAAGCAGCTGTGACTACACCACCCCCACCATCGGTCCTCAGTTCGACCCATCCATGTTCCAGGCTGTGATAGCGGCCGCAGTGGCAGCCGTGATAGCCCAAATCAATCCTAGTAATTTGGGAGGTGTAGGAAGTGGTGCCTCGAATTCCAATAACGGTGACGGCCAGGGACGCTCGAGAGAGTGTACCTACAAAGACTTTACTAACGCCAAGCCCAAAACCTTCAACGGAAGCGGAGGTATCATAGCGTTGCTAAAATGGTTCGAGAAAACCGAGACCGTCTTCGAAATATGCACATGCCCTGAAGCAAGCAAGGTTAAATTTGCTTCATGCACATTCTCCGAGAGAGCCCTCACCTGGTGGAAGGGTCACGTCAAGGCACTAACGCTTCCGGTGGCTAATGCGATAACATGGGAAGATCTGAAAACCATGTTAATGAAGGAGTACTGCCCCAGGGGTGAGATACAGAAGCTAGAGGAAGAATATTAGGGTTTAAAATGAAAGGCTCTGACATTCTATCGTAGACCTCGATGTTCAGTGATCTAGCCATGTTGTGTCCCGGGATGGTTCCTACTGAAAGCAAGAAGGTGGAAAGATATGTGTGGGGATTATCTCAACAACTTCAAGGAAACGTATTGGCCTCAAAGCTAGCTACCTTCGACAGTGACAAGGAACTGGCACAACAACTCATCGACCATAACCCCATCCATGGCACTGTAACGACCACCTCCGAGCAAGCAAAAGGGGGAAACAACAAAAGAAAATTCTGGAATAAGAAAAAGGACTAGTCTACTCAAGACCCTGCCAAGAAACAACAAGTGGTTGCAGTTCACGCTGCCACAACCACTGCCACAACCACTGCCAACCCCACTCCGATAAGACAATACGTCGGGAACCTGCTCAAATGCAACAAATGCAGCTACCACCACAACGCGCATGTCGTGAAATGCATTGCACCAACTGTAAAAAAAAGGGACACATCGCCCGATTCTGTATAACTCCAGCCCAACCGAACGCACAAGCTGCTAACACCGGAGCAAGCCGAACCTGCTATGGATGTGGAGAAGCAGGAAACCTCAAACGTAACTTCTCGAAGGCAAGAAACACCAACCCTGGCGAAGTGGGCAGAGTTCTGGCGATAGGTCATGAGGAAGCCGTCCCAGATCCAACTGTGGTTACCGGTACGTTTCCCCTCAACAATACCTACAAATGCATTCTTTTCGATAGTGGCGCGGAGAAAAGCTTCGTGAGCCACAAATTTAAACGCTTGCTTAATGAAACACGACAAACACTAAAAGACACATTCACCATAGAAATGGCTAATGGAAAAACAGAGAACACTA
Organism: Lactuca serriola; assembly: GCF_051521515.1. Classification (NCBI taxonomy): domain Eukaryota; kingdom Viridiplantae; phylum Streptophyta; class Magnoliopsida; order Asterales; family Asteraceae; genus Lactuca; species Lactuca serriola. The sequence continues at coordinate 135,576,578 of NC_136412.1, read as the reverse complement.
ACAATATTTACACCGGGTGTATCCTCACCTTATATAACTACTCTTTCCAAATCGACCTTATGCCAGTCACCATAAAAAGTTTTGAAGTTGTCATTGGCATGGATTGGTTATGCCCTCACCATGCGGAAATCCTATGTCACGAAAAGGTTGTTCGCCTTAATCTGCCGAGTGGCGAAGCTCTCATGGTTTATGGTGACAAGCCTAGCACAAACTTTCAGATCATCTCTAGTATAAAGGCTCAAAAGTATCTCCGCAAGGAGTACCACGCCTTCCTAGGCCACGTCGTAGATAATGGTCAAGGAATGAAGGACATCAAGGACATTCCGGAGGTCTGCAATTTCCCTGATGTATTCCCAGAAGACCTTCCCGGAGTACCCCCTCCTCGACAAGTCGAATTCCGAATCGAATTAATTCCCGGAGCTACCCGCGTAGCCAAATTGCCATACCGTCTAGCTCCAGCCAAGATGCAGGAACTGTCTAGTCAAATGAACGAACTACTGAGCAAAGGCTTCATTAGACGAAGCTTCTCGCCTTGGGGAGCATCGGTTTTGTTCGTTAAGAAGAAGGACGGATCTTTCCGTATGTGCATTGACTACCGCAAATTAAACAAACTCACCATCAAAAACCGATACCCTTTGCCTCGAATCGATGACCTCTTCGACCAATTACAAGGAGCGAGTTTCTTCTCGAAGATTGACCTTAGATCTGGATACCATCAACTACGACTCCAAGCAGAGGATATTCCCAACACAGCGTTCTGAACGCGCTATGGTCACTATGAATTTGTAGTGATGCCTTTCGGCTTAACAAATGCACCCGCATCATTTATGGACCTGATGAATCGGGTGTTTCGACCTTACTTAGACAAGTTCGTAATTGTCTTCATCGATCATATACTAGTCTACTCCCGAAGTAAGGATGAACACAGCCAGCATTTACGTCGAGTACTGGAGACGCTGAGGGTACATAAATTGTACGCCAAGTTTTCAAAGTGCGAGTTCTGGATTCGAGAGGTGAATTTCCTCGGGCATGTAGTCAGCAAGGAAGGAATCCATGTGGACCCTTCAAAGATCAAGGCAATCGAAAGTTGGGCAGCGCCAAGGACGCCCACATAAATTTGGCAATTTTTAGGACTCGCTAGTTACTATCGAAGATTCATCCAAAACTTTTCCAAAATCGCAAAACCGCTCACCACCTTGACTCAGAAAGGAGTAACTTTCATGTGGGGGGGATAAGCAAGAAACTGCGTTTCAAACACTGAAGCAAGCTCTGTGCAGTGCTCCGATCTTGTCCCTACCAGATGGAACAGAGGACTTTGTGGTTTTTTGCGATGCATCAAACCAAGGTCTTGGATGTGTGTTGATGCAATGAGGAAAGGTTATTTCCTACACCTCAAGACAGCTGAAGACACACGCGGTAAATTATACGACGCACGGTCTCGAACTAGGAGCGGTAGTTTTCGCCCTAAAAATCTAGAGGCATTACCTCTACGACACCAAACGCACTATCTTCACCGACCACAAAAGCGTTCAGCATATCCTCAACCAAAAACAACTCAACATGAGACAAAGACGATGGGTTGAATTGCTAAACGATTACGAATGCGAGATTCGTTATCACCCCGGAAAGGCTAACGTGGTTGCAGACACTTTAAGCATAAAGGAGTACTCGGGCCACCGAGTAAAGGCATTAACCATGACCATCCACTCACACCTGTCCGCACAAATCAAGGAAGCCGAAGAGGTAGCCTATAAGCCAGAGAACGTGACATGTGAATCATTAAGAAGAATGGATAAAAATCTTGAATTCAGGGATGACGGAGTTCGTTGCCTCATGAACCGGATCTGGACACCAAAATTTGGTGGATTCAGGGACGTCGTCATGAACGAAGCTCATAAAACTCGCTACTCCGTGCATCCTGGCTCAAACAAGATGTACTTAGACCTCAATAAGATGTATTGGTGGCCGAACATGAAGGTTGAAATAGCTACCTTTTTGGGCAAGTGCCTGACTTGCGTCAAAGTTAAGGTAGAATATCAAAAGCCCTCGGGACTACTTCATCAACCAGAGATACCCGAGTAGAAGTGGGAACGGATTACGATGGATTTCAGTACCAAGTTACCTAAACCGTGGGTGGACTTGACACCATTTGGATAATCGTCGACAGATTGACCAAATCCGCACACTTCCTACCAATAAAGGAACCAGACAAAATGGAGAAGTTGAAAAGGATCTACATTAGAGAAATAGTGCGCCTTCATGGAGTACCGATATCCATTATCTCCGACAGAGATAGTAGGTTCACGTCATGATTCTGGTAGTCGCTACAGAAAGCTATGGGAACTAGGCTGGACATGAGTACAGCCTACCACCCACAAACTGACGGTCAGAGTGAGAGAACCATTCAGACGTTAGAATACATGCTAAGGGCTTGTGTGATAGACTTTGGTAAAGCTCGGGATACTCATTTACCTCTTATTGAGTTTTCCTACAATAATAGGTATCACACTAGCATCAAAGTTGCTCCGTTCGAAGCCCTCTACGGCCGTAAGTGCAAATCACCCCTGTGTTGGGCCGAGGTGGGCGATACATAACTAGCAAAAGGGCAAGTCCCTAACAACACACTTAATGGCCTGGAAATCATAAGGGAAACAACCGAGAAGATCGTCCAAATTCGAGAACGAATGAAGGCTTTGCAAGACCGAAAAAAGAGCTACGCAGATAAGAGATGAAAACCTTTGGAGTTCCAAGTTGGAGATCGGGTATTTCTAAAAGTATCACCTTGCAAGCGTTTAATACGCTTCGGAAAACGAGGGAAATTAAATCCAAGGTATATCGGACCATTCGAAATCCTCGCCAGGATTGGCCCGGTAGCATACAAGCTACGATTACCACAGGAACTCAAGCACGTTCATCCTACATTCCATGTGTCAAACCTGAAGAAATGTTTGTCGGATGAGACCCTTGTCATTCCTTTGGAAGAAATTGAGATCAATGAGAACCTCCATTTCGTAGAGGAACCCATTGAAATCATAGACCGAGAGGTCAAATCGACGAAACAAAGTCTCATTCCCATCGTAAAGGTCCGGTGGAACACCAAGCGAGGAACCGAGTTTACTTGGGAACGTGAGGACCAAATGAAGAAAAAACACCCACATCTATTCCCCGACCCTTGAAGTCCCACTCAAAATGCAAAATTTCGGGACGAAAGTCCTTCTAACGGGGGGATATTGTGACAACCATCAAATTCTAGTTAAAGTCAAACAAGTCAAACCGGTTGAATTTAATTAGTACTTGTATGTTAGAAGTTATTCCATGAATAAAAATGTGCATTTGTATGTCAAAAATTAAAGTGTCTCGAAAAAGCTATGTGTTAACAATGTAAAAACTCTAAAAAGAGAATTAAACGCATCAAAACACAGCTAAGGACCCTTTCGGGGACTTAAAACAACCATTAACGAGGCGTAACAGGGTTCACGGACCTTGCATTTGTGAGATTATGCGATAATAATGGCTAAGGTTAAATCTCTCCTAAAACTCTCCAAGAATGTGAAATCTCTCCCAAATCTCTCCAAGTATGTGAAATCCCTCCCAAATCTCTCCAAGAATGTGAAATCCCTCAAAGTATGTGAAATATCTCCTAAATCTCTCCAAGTATGTGAAATCTCTCCCAAATCTCTCCAAGTATGTGAAATCTCTCCCAAATCTCTCCAAGAATGTGAAATCTCTCCAAGTTTGTGAAATCTCTCCCGAATCTCTCCAAGTATGTGAAATCTCTCCCAAATCTCTCCTAGAATGTGAAATCTCTCCAAGTATGTGAAATCTCTCCAAGAATGTCAAATCTCTCCAAGTATGTGAAATCTCTCCAAGTATGTGAAATCTCTCTCAAACTTTTTCCAGTCATCCGGGTCATCCCGACCCTTAACTTGGTCAAAAATCATGCAAAACGGTGAGATTTCTCGAAAAACAGCCTTATAGAACCGAAACTCCTCTTACGAACCGAAACTCTTCTTAAGAATAGAAAATCCTCTTAGGAACAGAAACTCCTCTTAGGAGTCGAAACTCCCCTTAGGAGCTGAAACCCTCCTGTCAGAACCGAAAGTGTCAAAAGCCTCTCGGACCGAAACCCCAGCGGACCGAAGATCAGCAGCGAGGACCGAGCCTCGGCTCCCCCTGCGAGAGCCTTGCATCCCCCTTCGGAACTTCGAACCCTTGGCCAGCTCTCGCTTCCTTCCTTTCCCTCTCGGTTCCTAGCTTCTAAGAGCCGAACCTCGCAGGTTCGGTTCCTATTGTCCGGTTTTCGACTACTTTCGCCTCCTAAACCCGTTTTTGATGGGATTTTTTCACCAAATTCATATTTTTATCATTTTTAACCCCCACAACTATAATTTTAATTATTTTTCAAGGATTTATTAATTAAAAATCATTAATTTACCTTAGGAATAGTATCCTATACCACAAGTGGGTCAAGTGTGCCCACTTACCTCGTATGTGTCATTTTCTCATTGGTCCTACCTTATCCACATCACACAAACCAATGCACACATCACTTCAAACTCACAAGTTGCTCCAGCAACCTTCCATATAAGGAAATCCCTGGAGGATTTCTTGAGTTACTTGCTCATTTCAAACATACACACTTCTCATATCACCCTAAGAAGGCTTCTTTCTCTCTACTTTCCACCACCTTGTGCAAGTGTTCTTGAGTTGCTACTGCACCTTTTGGTAAGTATTTCCTCTAAACTCAAGTGTTATTCCATGTTTTCATAACATCCTTAAATCATCTACACACATTCAAACGCCAAAGAATCGTTCTTAGGATCATCCAAGCTTTTACGTGTTCATCAAGTACTCTTGGCTTTATACTCCTTAAAGTTCAACCTTCCACTCTTCAAGTCATCAATCAAGGTGAGTTCATACCCCTGCATTTTCTAGTTTCTTCAGTTTTTAGGTGGGGATTACAAGTTAAAATACCAAAACATATTCAAAACTCAACTTGACAGCTTACAACAGAAAAGTTGGGACCTGTTCACGAACTGTTTTACCCAACTTAAACTTAATATTTTTCAAAACTGTTTAATATGCAAGTAGTTCAGGTTTATACCTTTAAAATGACTACTTGCACATCTCCATACGATTTTCTAGAATTTATGGTGATTTTTACAAAACTGCCTATCACTACAGCAAAGAAATCAGACCCGATTGTGAAAATGAACATTTTCACACTAGTTTGAGACCACCAAAAATTATGGGAAAATTCATGAACACTGTAGACAGTTTTTCCCAATACCCAGAGTTTTCGGATTCAGTTTTTGACTTATGATTATTTTTCTATAATTACCGAAAAACAGTGATAGTTAAGGGTAAAATTGTCAAATACATATTTACGAGTTATTCACACCTTGTAACACGTTGAGCTAGGTGTGTAAGATTTACACTTAGTATTTCCAATGTCTTTTACTTGAAATATATATACATGCGTAACAAGGTTTCATACCATCACACTACACTTTTGATAAACTATAATAGGTATAGTTTTGAACACTTCGTTTAACAAAGGAAAAAAAATAACATTATGAATTTACAAAACGAACTTTCAGTACACACTAGGTGAACTCGTTAATGAATATTCGTGAGACATTCTCCTTTGGGGTACTCCAAGTACCACAGAAAAGTCCTTTAGTTATAATCAGAATCTCTTGGAGTGAGAACGTGGTAGTTGTGTATAGATCTATATTGGGTCCGACAAACCCGCACCTGAGCTGCTTGTAACAGCTAGAACTTTTCGACGCCTGAAGAACGTCGCATTCAAAGCCATCTAGTCTTTAGTGTGATTATAACATCTCACATGGAATATGTCACATCCCCGATACCGATAAACGGCGGAAACGTTCTGGGGTGGATGACGTCAGGTACAGTATCACAACAATGCAAAGTAGTAAACAAGCAACAACATCATCCATTGCATTAATTATATAATTTCATACAAGTGTGTTTTGTCAAGTTATATAGACACCAAAAAAATATACATCTAAATTAAAGAGGAGTCGTGAACGAGCTCCTTCTTCTCAAAACCTGGCACCTGTACCTGTCTACTGGTGACCTGAGAATACAAGTTATTTTGCAAGCAAGTATCAGCTTTAAAGTTGGTGAGATCATAAGTATATTAGTGTCTGTGTTTGTATGAAAGCATTTGTAAGATGTTTGTAAGATGTAATGTGTAAGTTTTGTGAAGTTTGTATTTGTTTGAACTCTCCTAGAAAACCCTATGTTTTCTACTAAAGTAGCCTTCTACCAAGGCATCTAGTGTCTGTGTGTGTGTCTCATGTAAGAGTGTGTATTTTCCTAATTTCGACTATCATTAACCAAAAATATAGTTTTTACGTTACCGTGCATCGTGTGCATGTTCACGAAGTAAATGTAATGGGAAAATATTATAGTACTGTAGTGTTGTATTAAGTAACTACTGATGTACTAACTACCTTAAGCAATTGTAAATTTTAAGGTAACATGTGATCGGCTTGTATCTTGCTACTGACTCAATAGTAAAACAACAATGTAAGATGCCGTAGAAATGTGGTTTGGCACCCGTAGACTTGCAAGTCCCACTGTAGCGAGCAGAAAGGTGTAGGATAGTCAATCCAGTATAGATCTATGCACGAACTCATACGCTCACCAATTAAGGAGATTCTGATACAAAAAAAGTCATGGCAGGTAGTGCCATGCCCTGTTTAATGGCTCACATAACTGTGTTAATGTACACGTGTGCTAGTTGTATTGTGTGTTCTTTCTCTGTCTAACCTGTATGTTTGTTTCTCATCATAGTGTCTATCGTTTTTTTCTCATCGTAGTGTTAACATCTTTGTATACCCTTGCTACCCAAGGGCATTGCATCCTTTGACTCATGTATGAACTGACTCATTGAAGGTTTCATTGTTCTAGTAATACTATTAGTATCTTCCTAAACTACTCCAATAGTAGTTTACTAGCAATGTATGATCATGTTTGTGTACCCTTGCTACCCAAAGGTGTAGAACTGATTGAATGAACTTTTATGACTAAGTATGTATACATTATATAGAACTAATATTTAAATGACCTGCAGACGGATAACCGATGCCCTTAAGCCACATCCAAACAAGGAAAAGGAATTAAAGCGAGCTGGCCTTCCTAAGTCTTTTAAACATTTCTTATATAATTATACATACATAGACATGCATTCGACAATGTATAAGTATGAAAGAGTTTAAGTAAAAGTATTTGATAAGTAAAAGAGTTTGTAAAAACAGTGTCACACCCCAAAACCGCGAACGGTGGAAACGTTCAGGGGTGGAGGACGTCATGTACAGTATCACAACAGTGTAATATAATAAACAAGCCACAACATCATCCATTGCATTATAAGTAAAGTTTTAATACATGTGTGTTCTTCATTGTAATAAGACACCAAAAATATACAATGAAAATAAAAGACGAGACTTGTCTGCTCCGTCTTCTCAAAACCTGGCCATCGTACCTGTCTACTGTTGACCTGTGAATACAAGTTATTTTGAAAGCGAGGACCAGCTTTAAAGCTGGTGAATTCATAAGTAATTAAATCTCATTGTCTTGCTTATGAAAATCTGTTATGAAGGCCATGTAAACCTTTAAATGAAAATGTTGATGTAAGTATGAAAACCCTAGAAAATCCCTTATTTTCTATAAGTATGAAATGTAGTCTTCTACCAAGACCCGAATGTTTTGTTATGACAATGTAGTCTTCTACCAAGACCCGAATGTTTTGTAAGTAAAATGATAGTTTTTCCTTTAATTGTTTAGTACTAAAGTACTTAGTCTAACTCGTCGTTTATGTGAAAGTATCACAAAATAAAGTAAACAGGAAAATGTACTACTGTAAGTGTTGTCACTGGGTACTAGGACTAACACAACATCGCATTAAGAGAAATATGTAGCCTAATGAACATCCGAAGATTGTCCAGAAAAAGTAATAATGTAAGTGTCATCGTTGGGTACTAGGAGTAACACAACATCGCAATAAGCGAAAGGTATAACCTAATGAACAATCGAAGATTGTCCACTTGTCCTCTGTAGCAGCAGCAGGTGGGTGGAGGTGGTAGCCCCAGTTATCGATCTACCTAGTATAAGTAGTAACCTTAGACCTCCGTAGATGGTCATCGACCACTGGTGCTAATCAGTGGGGTTCGGAATGGTGAGTCCCGCCGAGCTATCCCATTGAACCGGGATAGGAAAGATAATTTACACAGTAAGTACTAATAAATCATCCTCGTAGTTCTAAGTACAAGTATCCACGTAAGTGAATACAGGATAATGCACCTATGTAAAAGTGTTCTTGTATGGTATTCATGTATGTGTGTTCATGTAACAGGTAAGTATATGTAAACATATTCATGTATCAGGTAAGCATCTTATATGTACTCATGTATCAGGTAATGTACTAGTATAGACTCATGAATGAACTGACTCTTGTGTGATTCCTTCTAATAGAAGTAATGTTTGATATCTTCAAAGTATCCCTATGATAATTTATTGAAATATAATTGGTTGATCAAGTAGGTTTATACACTCTTACTACTCAAGGGTGTGGGAAACTGAATGAAAGGTGTAAACTATAATATCGATACATATATAAGAATATAAGTGTATATGCATAGTTTAGCTCAAGAATGTAAAATGGTTTTGTAAGACATCTTATTTGTTTTTGAAAAATAATTAACAATGACTTGATGTCATTTTAATTGGACATTTCAAAGGTAAAACATTTGATAACAATGTGTTTTTAAGATTTAAAAGCATTTCATGCATCACATTTTGTAGCATGTGAAATCTGTTAAATGACAAACACAGTTATAAAATACATATCAATGATTTAATAACATGTTTGTTTCTACTTGTATTCCCCCCACCCCTTAAAGCATTTAAAATCATTTAAAACATTGATTAGGGGTATGAACTCACCTGTAGTTGGTGATTGGGATGAACTGAACGGTATAGGATTGCTAGGTGTCAAGCGAGGACTTGTACACACACTACGATCCTAATGAACATATAATCATACATATATGCACTCAATTAGTCTCAAATCACTAATTGATATTGTTAAGACATCCTAGACATAATAAACACTTTATATAAGTGTTTTAAGCCCTAAGGATTGCATCTAAGCTATTGTGGGACAAGGCACTTGTGTTTAGGGTCCCAAAGGACCCCATATATGAGTTTACTCCCCATATAGCATCACACATAGAGTTTATGGTTGTAAACTCCTGAGTTTACGGCCGTAAACTCCCAACCATGGGTGTTTTGTGTGTTTTGAAGTTCCAAATGATTCCTAGAATTATTCCAACTTGGTGGTTCAATTCTTGAAAGGGTTTAAGGTCTAGAAACACTCCATTTAGGAGTTTATGGCCCCAAGGCCATTTCCCTTGGAGTTTAAGGTTTTAAACTCCCTTGGGGTGTTGTTTTTGTTGTTTTCAAGCCTCATACATAAGTGGGATAATTTCCAGGCATGTGTTTAAAGCTAATGAGGACCCTAGGCACACTTTGGTGCCATTGTTTGGTGTTTATGGCCTAGGAGCATTACCAAGGCCATACACTCACTTCAAGAGGTGATTTTAATGTGTTTTTGTCCTTCAATTAAGTGGGAAACAATTCCATGTAAAGGTCTAGGGCTTTAGGTGTCTTAAAAGCACCCTTTGGTCCATTTCAATGGAGTTTACGGCCTAAGATACACTTGGGCCGTGAACTCCCATGTGTTTGTGTTCTTTGATTGTTTTCTTGTCCTTTATACACCTACAATTGAGTCTAAGGCAGTAGCATAACACAAGGAACAATCTAGACTCGGTTTCGGGAGTTTACCGCCCAAGAACACCTTGGGGAGTAAACTCCTAAATCTAGTGATTTAGCCTTCTAAATCATGTTATTAACACATATAAAGCTTTCTAAGACTACTAGAAAGAGGTACTCATGATTTGGGATAAAAACTCGAAGATCCATGAGAGAGAAAATGGCTTTTCTCTAGTTGGAAATGTGAATAATGAATGAATTTGGTTCAGAATTCTATTTATAGTCCTGAGATATTTTGGTAGAAAATATTTTTATTCCTGAAATGATCTATAATATAATAGAGTGTTGGAATGACGGTGTTGCACAAAACCCTAGTGCACCCGCTCTCCTGATATTTCCTGAAGTGTAAACCCTGAATTACTCAAACTTACGCGAAAAAGTCTGAAAATTAACTGTGACTGCTATAACTTCTATTGAAGTGATATAGTTTGTACAGAATGGAAATTTCGGGTTGTCACATCATCCCCCCGTCAGAAGGAATTTCGTCCCGAAGTTAGAATTTAAGCAATTTAGAAGTTACAAATAACTAAGCGAAAAGGTGAGGGTATTTCAGTTTCATCCGACCCTCACGTTCCCAAGTGAATTCCTTTCCATGCTTTGCGTTCCAGCGCACCTTCACTATCGGGATACGGCTCTGCTTTGTTTGCTTGACCTCTCGGTCCATGATCTCTACTGGTTCCTCCACGAAGTTCAGGCTCTCGTTGATCTCGATCTCATCGAGTGGAATAACGAGAGTCTCGTCGGATAGAAACTTTTTCAAGTTCGAGACGTGGAATGTAGGATGTACGTTATTGAGTTCGTGCGGTAGATTGAGTTTGTAAGCCACAGGGCCGATTCTCGCGAGAATCTCGAAAGGCCCTATGTATCTTGGATTGAGCTTCCCACGCTTCCCAAAGCGTATCAAGCCTTTCCAGGGTGAGACCTTCAGTAGGACTCGGTCGCCCACCTGGAACTCCAATGGTTTCCTATGCTTGTTAGCGTAGCTTTTCTGACGGTCTCTAGAGGCTTTCAGCCGTTCACGAATTTGAATGATCTTCTCTGTCGTTTCCCGAATGATCTCCGGACCCATGAGAGTGCTTTCGGGAACTTGTCCCTTAGCTAACTGGGTATCACCCACTTCAGCCCAGCACATAGGGGATCTGCACTTTCGGCCATAGAGGGCCTCGAATGGAGCTGCCTTTATGCTCGTGTGATAACTGTTGTTGTAGGAAAATTCGACAAGGGGTAAATGGGTATCCCAAGCTTTTCCAAAGTCAATCACACAGGCACGCAACACATCTTCTAAGGTTTGGATATTTCTCTCACTTTGCCCGTCGGTCTGTGGATGGTAGGCTCTATTCATGTCCAGCCTAGTTCCTAGGGAACTTTGTAATGACTGCCAAAACCTCGAAGTGAATCTACTATCTCGGTCCGAGATGATAGATAAAGGAACACCGTGCAGCCTTACAATCTCCCTAATGTAAGTTCTGGTAAGTTTCTCCATCTTGTCTGTTTCCTTGATCGGTAGGAAGTGTGCAGACTTGGTCAATCTATCGATGATGACCCATATGGAATCAAGTCCACCTGTCATCTTGGGCAACTTGGTTATGAAGTCCATAGTGATCCGCTCCCACTTCCATTCTGGTATCTCCGGTTGTTGTAGAAGACCGGAGGGTTTCTGGTGTTCGACCTTGACCTTTGCGCAAGTAAGGAATTTACTCACGAAGGTAGCAATATTTGCTTTCATGTTAGGCCACCAATATAACTTTTAAGATCCAGATACATCTTATCTGAACCCGGGTGGACGAAATAACGAGTGTTGTGAGCTTCGGTCATGACCAAGTCTCTAAAGCCACCGTGTTTCGGTGTCCAAATCTGATCCATGAGGTATAAGGCTCCGCCACCCTTGATTTCTAAGTTCTTATCCATCCCTCTAAGGGATTCACCCGCCACGTTTTCAGGTTTCAAAGCGTCGAGCTGAGCCTCCTTTATTTACGTGGACAAGTGTGAATGGATAGTTAGAGTCGAAGATTTGACTCTACGACCAGTATATTCTTTCTGACTTATGGCGTCGGCTACTACATTGGCTTTACCCGGATGATAACGAATTTCGCAGTCGTAATCACTGAGTAGCTCAACCCACCGTCGTTGTCTCATGTTGAGCTCTTTCTAGTCGAAAATGTGTTGTAGACTCTTATGGTCTGTAAAGATCGTGCTTTTTGTACCGTATAGATAATGTCGCCAGATCTTCAGAGCAAACACAACTGCTCCTAGTTCAAGATCGTGGGTTGTGTAGTTAACCTCATGTGTCTTCAGCTGTCTCGAGGCATAGGCGATGACTTTACCTCGCTGCATCAGAACACATCCGAGCCTTTGGTTTGATGCGTCCCAATAGACTACGAAGTCTTCTATCCCTTCGCGGAGGGACAGTATTGGTGCGGTGCACAAGGCTCGTTTGAGCGTTTGGAACGCTCTTTCTTGTTTCTCTTCCCAGTCAAAAGCTACGCCCTTCTGGGTCAGTGTCGTAAGAGGTTTTGCTATGCGGGAGAAGTTCTGAATGAACCTACGATAGTAGCCAGCAAGACCTAGAAATTGACGAATTTCGGTAGGTGTCTTCGGTGCTGACCAGTTCTCAATGGCTTTGATCTTGGAGGGGTCCACGTGTATTCCCGATTTGCTAACAACATGGCCCAAAAATTCGACTCGCCGAATCCAAAATTCGCACTTTGAGAACTTCGCGTAGAGCTTTTTCGATCGAAATGTTTCTAAGATTTTACGGAGATGTTGACTATGATCCTCCTTACTTCGAGAGTAGATGAGTATGTCATCAATGAAGACGATGACGAACTGATCCAAGTAAGGACGACACACCCTATTCATCAGATCCATGAATACTGCGGGCGCGTTAGTTAATCCGAACGACGTCACTACAAACTCGTAGTGCCCATAACGAGTTCGGAAGGCTGTCTTGGGAACATCCTCCTCTAACACTCGTAGTTGGTGATATCCGAATCGCAGATCTATCTTCAGAAGTAGTTGGCTCCTTGAAGTTGATCAAATAAATCGTCAATGTGGGGCAAGGGATAACAATTTTTAATGGTAAGTTTGTTGAGTTCTCTATAGTCGATGCACATGCGAAACGATCCATCTTTCTTCTTGACGAACAAGACCGGTGCTCCCCATGGTGAGAAGCTGGGTCGAATGAATCCCTTCTTGAGAAGTTCGTTAAGTTGACTGGAAAGTTCTTGCATTTCAGTCGGTGCCAGACGATAAGGAGATTTGGCTACGAGGGTAGCCCCTGGCACTAAGTCGATTCTGAACTCGACTTGGCGTTGCGGTGGTAAACCGGGAAGTTCTTCTGGGAATATGTCGGGAAAGTTGCGTACTTCTGGGATGTTCTGGATGTCTTTCAGATCTTGAATGGTATCGACGACGTGTGCAAGAAATGCATGGCACTCCTTCCGCAAGCACTTCTGGGCTTGAATGCACAAAATGATGCGAAGGCTCGTACTAGGTTTGTCGCCGTAGATAACTAAGGTTTCGTTGTTAGGAAGGTTAAGACGAATTGCTTTTTTGAAGCACATAATGTCGGCACGAAGAAGACTCAACCAATCCATACCGATGATAACGTCGAAACATTTAATTGGGACTGGCATGAGATCTATCTTGAAAGTATGGCCATCTAAAGTTAAGGTACAACCTACGTATATGCAGTTTGTACTCTCTGTTTTCCCGTTAGCCGTTTCTGCCGTGAATGAATTATCTAATGCACATGGTTTTTGTTTAAGCAGGTGTGCAAATTTGTGACTTACAAAAGTTTTCTCGGCTCCACTATCGAAAAGTATGCAAGCATATGAGTTATCGAGGAAGAACGTACCAGTAACTATCGTAGGATCAGCTACTACTTCCTCATGGCCTAGGGCCATAACTCTCCCTACTCCTCCAGCCATCCCTGCTTTAGGTCAGTTCCTTTTGTAGTGGCCCACCTCGCCACAACCGTAGCAAGTTTGGCCCATACCGTCATTAGGAACCTGGGCGGCTTGAGCTGTTGGAGCCTGGCAGAAACGGGTTGTGTGCCCCTTCCTGTTGCAGTTGGTGCATTGCATCTCCCTGCAAGGCCCGCGGTGGTGGAAGCTGCATTTGTTGCACTTCGGAAGAGAACCAACATAAGTTTTTGCTGGTAAGGGGTTCGAAGGGACAACGGGAGTCACTGTGGCGGCATTGATTGCCACAAGTTGTTGTCTCTTGGAGGATCCTTGCGAAGCCCCCCTTTTTCTCTTAGACCACCCTTTCTGGTTGTTGTCAGGGTTGGACTTTTGGGGATGGGTGTAGGGATTGTTGTGTTCTGAGGTTTTCGGTGATCGATGAGAGATTGTGCCAGTTCCTTGGCGCTATCGAAGGTAATAGGCCTGGAAGCGATCACACTTGACTGGATCTGGGGCGACAGTCCCCAGATATATCTTTTTATCTTTTTGCTCTAGAGAGTAACCATGTCAGGGCATAAGTTTGCCAGATCACAGAACCTATTTGTGTAGGTCGTGATGTCGGATCCAACCATTTGTAGACCCCAGAATTCCTGCTCGAGTTTTTGTACTTCGCCTCGAGGACAGTACTCTTTCATCAGCATGTCCTTTAACTTTTCCCAGCTGATGGAATACGCCACCACCAAAGTCAGATAGTTAACATGGTTGTTCCACCATGTTAGTGCTCTGTCAGAGAAGGTACAAGCTGCAAACTTGACCTTGTTTCCCTCCTGACAAGCACAAATTTCAAAGACATATTCCATCTTTTCAATCCATTGTATCAACACCATAACACCCCCAGTTCCATTGAAGCTGCGGGGTTTGGCGTTAGTGAAGTCCTTGTAGGTGCATTCCCGAGGGTGTCCATGGCTTTCGCCGTGGTTCGAGGGTGGTGCACCTGTTCCTGATCCACTAGGGGCAGGAGCGTTGATTGCTGACACAGCAGCTGCAACTGCTACTATGAAAGCTGCCTGGAACATGTTGGCATCAAAAGGATTAGGTGGTTGAAGAGGTACAGGTGGTGGTGGAGGTGGTGGTATTGGTGCTTCTTTGTTTGGGTTTCGCCTTGGATTCTTGCGTGGCGGCATCTTTAACTGTACGTTTAAAAGATGACATGGATAAGAATAATGATTAATGAATGTGTCTGATGGACTAAATCCCCATAGCCCAACAACAGAAGGAATAGTATGACTAAATTAAGAAGATAGCATTTGGATAATAATTTCCATAAGATTAGATATCTGTCAATAATACTGGAATTACAGATGTAACAAGTTCGGGAAAATTGGCCTAGAAGTAGGCCTTACATCAACCAAGATGGAAAATTTTGACAGAACTAAGATTAGATCAAGACCTAACAGGTCTAAGATTTATACAAATAAGAGATTAGACCAAAGTTTTACATAAACTAGGTTATATCCAAAAGATGAGTTGACGAGATTCTATCGGCGACGAGAGCTGCTAGCATGAGTCCTCGATCCCGATAGTAGACGTTCAATGTCCCTTATACACCTGTCCGACCTTGCTTGCTGAGCTCGAAGTTCTCTAACTTCAGCTTGGGTTTCAGTAAGTTCCCTCTGCAGATTTGCATTGCGGACCAGAGTCCTTTCATGAGCAGATTCTAGTTGGTGAATGTGGACAGTGTTAACACCAGAGTTGGCGTCAACTTCCAAGACTTGATTGATAGTTGTCTGAGCCATTATCGTGTTCCGAGAAATCCTACGCACCATGAGTGGTAGGACTCTATCAGTAGAACCTCCTTCGGTGAGGTTGTAGAAACTTCGGTCTCCATTGTAGGGAATGGGCTGACCCTGTTCATAACTCCATGTAATCAAGTCAGTGGCCCACAGAGGTGTGGGTCCTTGAAACACAGGGCGGGGGTTCAGGTTTGGGTTTTGAGCACCTGGGGGTAGGTTGTTGACTTCAGGCTCTGAGTCAGAACTATCGGAAAAACCCTCAGCATGGTGATCATCTAAAGGGATTGGGTGATCATCTTCTGGTTCTGCCTCTAGCCAACCAGCATTGCCTTGGTTTGGGAAGTATGGGTCGCCATGGTGAAATCCAGCCATTTTAATCTACGCGAGAAAGGGGATGTAAGAAATAGCTAAATAGACGAACTGACTAAGATAATTACAGTAAGACCAATACCCCTATGATATTTCTTTATCGTTGTGTTTGTAAGTTTTTAGACTTGTTGCCACATCACAATCATTCTTAGGCATATGCTAATCACTCCTCAGACCATCATAGTTGATCAAGCTATGCCATTCCCAAGACTGACCATATATCCCCAGGCTTACTTCTGATATTCAACAATCGTAATACTTTTGTTCTTGTCGTTGTGACACTGATTTTAGTATGAATGCAGGCACGTATACTTTGTTAAATATTTTATTATTTATAAGTATAACTCTTAGACAGAGTGTTTTAATCCCGATGTATTTATAATTAGTATATCTTTTATGGGTTGATATACTATATTCACTATAAACAATGCTCTGATACCAATCTGTCACACCCCAAAACCACGAACAGCGGAAACGTTCAGGGGTGGAGGACGTCATGTACAGTATCACAATAGTGTAATATAATAAACAAGCAACAACATCATCCATTGCATTGTAAATAAAGTTTTAATACATGTGTGTTCTTCATTGTAATAAAACACCAAAAATATACAATCAAAATAAAAGACGAGACTTGTCTGCTCCGTCTTCTCAAAACCTGGCCATCGTACCTGTCTATTGTTGACCTGAGAATACAAGTTATTTTGAAAGCGAGGATAAGCTTTAAAGCTGGTGAATTCATAAGTAATTAAATGTCATTGTCTTGCTTATGAAAATCTGTTATGAAGGCCATGTAAACCTTTAAATGAAAATGTTGATGTAAGTATGAAAACCCTAGAAAATCCCTTATTTTATATAAGTATGAAATGTAGTCTTTTACCAAGACCCGAATGTTTTGTTATGACAATGTAGTATTCTACCAAGACCCGAATGTTTTGTAAGTAAAATGATAGTTTTTCCTTTAATTGTTTAGTAATAAAGTACTTAGTCTAACTCATCGTTTATGTGAAAGTATCACAAAATAAAGTAAACAGGAAAATGTACTACTGTAAGTGTTGTCACTGGGTACTAGGACTAACACAACATCGCATTAAGCGAAATATGTAACCTAATGAACATCCGAAGATTGTCCAGAAAAAGTAATAATGTAAGTGTCATCGCTGGGTACTAGGAGTAACACAACATCGCAATAAGCGAAAGGTATAACCTAATGAACAATCGAAGATTGTGCACTTGTCCTCTGTAGCAGCAGCAGGTGGGTGGAGGGGTTAGCCCCGGTTATCGATCTACCTAGTATAAGTAGTAACCTTAGACCTCCGTAGATGGTCATCGACCACTGGTGGTAATCAGTGGGGTTCGGAATGGTAAGTCCCGCCGAGCTATCCCATTGAACCGGGATAGGAAAGATAATTTACAAAGTAAGTACTAATAAATCATCCTCGTAGTTCTAAGTACAAGTATCCAGGTAAGTGAATACAGGATAATGCACCTATGTAAAAGTGTTCTTGTATGGTATTCATGTATGTGTGTTCATGTAACAGGTAAGTATATGTAAACATATTCATGTATCAGGTAAGCATATGTATATGTACTCATGTATCAGGTAATGTACTAGTATAGACTCATGAATGAACTGACTCTTGTGTGATTCCTTGTAATAGAAGTAATGTTTGATATCTTCAAATTATCCCTATGATAATTAATTGAAATATAATTGGTTGATCAAGTAGGTTTATACACTCTTACTACTCAAGGGTGTGAGAAACTGAATGAAAGGTGTAAACTATAATATCGATACATATATAAGAATATAAGTGTATATGCATAGTTTAGCTCAAGAATGTAAAATGGTTTTGTAAGACATCTTATTGGTTTTTGAAAAATAATTAACAATGACTTGATGTCATTTTAATTGGACATTTCAAAGGTAAAACATTTGATAACAATGTGTTTTTAAGATTTAAAACCATTTCATGCATCACATTTTGTAGCATGTGAAATCTGTTAAATGAAAAACACAGTTATAAAATACATATCAATGATTTAATAACATGTTTGTTTCTACTTGTATTCCCCCCACCCCTTAAAGCATTTAAAATCATTTAAAACATTGATTAGGGGTATGAACTCACCTGTAGTTGGTGATTGGGATGAACTGAACGGTATAGGATTGCTAGGTGTCAAGCGAGGACTTGTACACACACTACGATCCTAATGAACATATAATCATACATATATGCACTCAATTAGTCTCAAATCACTAATTGATATTGTTAAGACATCCTAGACATAATAAACACTTTATATAAGTGTTTTAAGCCCTAAGGATTGCATCTAAGCTATTGTGGGACAAGGCACTTGTGTTTAGGGTCCCAAAGGACCCCATATATGAGTTTACTCCCCATATACCATCACACATGGAGTTTATGGTTGTAAACTCTTGATTTTACGGCCGTAAACTCCCAACCATGGGTGTTTTGTGTGTTTTGAAGTTCCAAATGATTCCTAGAATTATTCCAACTTGGTGGTTCAATTCTTGAAAGGGTTTAAGGTCTAGAAACACTCCATTTAGGAGTTTACGGCCCCAAGGCCATTTCCCTTGGAGTTTAAGGTTTTAAACTCCCTTGGGGTGTTGTTTTTGTTGTTTTCAAGCCTCATACATAAGTGGGATAATTTCCAGGCATGTGTTTAAAGCTAATGAGGACCCTAGGCACACTTTGGTGCCATTGTTTGGTGTTTACGGCCTAGGAGCATTACCAAGGCCATACACTCACTTCAAGAGGTGATTTTAATGTGTTTTTGTCCTTCAATTAAGTGGGAAACAATTCCATGTAAAGGTCTAGGGCTTTAGGTGTCTTAAAAGCACCCTTTGGTCCATTTCAATGGAGTTTACGGCCTAAGATACACTTGGGCCGTGAACTCCCATGTGTTTGTGTTCTTTGATTGTTTTCTTGTCCTTTATACACCTACAATTGAGCCTAAGGCAGTAGCATAACACAAGGAACAATCTAGACTCGGTTTCAGGAGTTTACCACCCAAGAACACCTTGGGGAGTAAACTCCTAAATCTAGTGATTTAGCCTTCTAAATCATGTTATTAACACATATAAAGCTTTCTAACACTACTAGAAAGAGGTACTCATGGTTTGGGATAAAAACTCGAAGATCCGTGAGAGAGAAAATGGCTTTTCTCTAGTTGGAAATGTGAATAATGAATGAATTTGGTTCAGAATTCTATTTATAGTCCTGAGATATTTTGGTAGAAAATATTTTTATTCCTGAAATGATCTATAATATAATAGAGTGTTGGAATGAGGGTGTTGCACAAAACCCTAGTGCACCCGCTCTCCTGATATTTCTTGAAGTGTAAACCCTGAATTACTCAAACTTACGCGAAAAAGTCTGAAAATTAACTGTGACTGCTATAACTTCTATTGAAGTGATATAGTTTGTACATAATGGAAATTTCGGGTTGTCACAAACAGTTTGAAGTATAGCAGTTTGGTAAAAAGTTTGAACATTAAGAAAACCACTGGTTTTGTAGTTATTAATCACATGTGATTGATATAATAACTATAAGTATTCAACTTGCATCCCCCCATGAAAGCATTTAAAAACATTTAAATCATTGATTAAGGGGTATGAACTCACCTGTAGTGAGTGGTTTGGATGAAAGTGTCAGATAGGCTGCTAAATGTCAAGCTGAGACTTGAACACACACGCGGATCCTATTTAACATATAATGATACATATATGAATATAATTAGTATTTAAAACAACTTATTATTGAATTGGGACCACCTTAGGGACTAGTAAACACTTATATTGAAGTGTTACAACCATATATGATTGTATGAAGGGGTATATAGCTTTACAAAGGAGTGTATGGCCTAAATACACACTATATGTGTGTGTGCGGCCAGGTGTGCGGCCATACTTGGCGTGTGCGGTTGGGTGTGCAGCCATACATGGTGTGTGCGGCCGTACACCTAGTGTTCTTGGTGTTCT
Organism: Lactuca serriola; assembly: GCF_051521515.1. NCBI lineage: Eukaryota > Viridiplantae > Streptophyta > Magnoliopsida > Asterales > Asteraceae > Lactuca > Lactuca serriola. Next base: position 135,556,640 of record NC_136412.1, on the reverse strand, counting down.
TGGCTAAAGATGTTACCTTCTATGAAGATCCTCAAGGAGATTTGGATGATACTTGAGAGGATTTCGGGTCCTAGCTTTGAAGAAGTGTAGAATGTGTTCAAAAATACCTATGTCTTCAATATATAGGGGGAGTGTGTGCGGTTGGGATGGGTGTGTGGCCGCACACTCTTGTGTGCAGCCGCATACACCCTGTGTTGGTATGATGGGCTCAAATGCAAGGCGATACACCCATAATACTTATCCCACGACTCCTACCCTGCTTATACTAAGCTTTAAACACTCTATTTGACTCCAAAGAGTGCTAGAAAATAGCAAAAATGAGTTTAACTTTGATAAGAAATGAAGAATGTAAGCTATAAATTTTCGGGTTGCCACATCATCCCCCTGTTAGAGGGAATTTCGTCCCGAAATTTGAGTTTAAGCAACTAAGTTATTACAAATAACTAAGTAAAAAGATGAGGATATTTCAGTTTCATCTGATCCTCTCGCTTCCAAGTGAATTCAGGTCCTCGCTTGGCGTTCCAGCGAACCTCACTATCGGGATACGACTTTGTTTCGTTTGTGTGAGCTCTCGGTCCATGATTTCTACTGGTTCTTCCATGAAGTTAAGGCTCTCGTTGATCTCGATCTCATCGAGTGGGATTACAAGAGTCTCGTTAGACAGATACTTTTTCAAGTTCGATACGTGGAAAGTAGAATGTACGTTACTGAGTCCGTTCGGTAAGTTAAGATTGTAAGCTATAGGGCTGATTCTTGCGAGAATCTCAAAAGGCCCAATGTACCTTGGATTTAGCTTTTGACGCTTTCCGAAGCGTATCAAGCCCTTCCAGGGTGAGACCTTCAATAAAACACGGTCGCCCACCTGGAATTCCAACGGTTTCCTTCGTTTATCAACGTAGCTTTTCTGTCGGTCTCTGGAGGCTTTCAATCGTTCACGGATCTGCACGATCTTCTCCGTCGTTTCCCGTATGATCTCCGGACCAGTGAGAGTACTGTCAGAGACTCGCCCTTTAGCTAACTGGTTATCACCCACCTCAGCCCAACACAGAGGGGATCTGCACTTTCGGCCATAGAGGGCTTCAAATGGAGTAGCCTTTATGCTCGTGTGATAACTGTTGTTGTAGGAAAATTCCACAAGGGTTAAATGAGTATCCCATGCTTTCCCAAAGTCTGTCACACAGGCTCGCAACATATCTTCCAAGGTTTGGATAGTTCTCTCATTTTGCCCGTCGGTATGTGGATGGTAGGCTGTACTCATGTCTAGCCTAGTTCCTAGGGAGCTTTGTAGCGACTACCAGAACCTCGAAGTAAATCTACTATCTCTGTCCGAGATAATGGATAGGGGAACACCGTGTAGTCGTACAATCTCCATAATGTAAGTTCTTGTAAGTTTCTCCATCTTGTTTGTTTCTTTGATTGGCAGGAAGTGTGCGGATTTGGTCAATCTGTCGACGATGACCCATATGGTATCAAGTCCACCCATTGTCTTAGGCAACTTGGTTATGAAGTCCATAGTGATTCGCTCCCACTTCCATTCCGGGATCTCAGGTTGCTGCAATAGACCGGAGGGTTTCTGGTATTCGACCTTGACCTTTGCGCAAGTAAGTCATTTACTCACGAAGGTAGCAATCTCTGCTTTCATGTTAGGCCACCAGTATAACTTTTTAAGATCCAGATACATCTTATCTGATCCCAGGTGCACGAAATAACGAGTGTTGTGTGCCTCTTTCATGACCAAGTCTCTGAAACCACTGGGTTTCGGGGTCCAGATCCGGTCCATGAAATAATAAACTCTGCCACCCTTAACTTCCATGTTCTTATCCATCCCTCTCAGGGATTCACCTGCCACATTTTCAGGCTTCAAGGCGTCGAGCTGAGCCATCTTAATTTGTGTGGACAAGTGTGAATGGATAGTCATAGTCAATAATTTGAATCTACGACCAGAATATTCCTTCCGACTTAGGGCGTCAGCTACTACGTTGGCTTTACCCGGATGACAACGAATTTCACATTCGTAATCACTGAGTAGCTCGACCCACCGTCGTTGTCTCATGTTGAGCTCCTTCTGGTCGAATATGTGTTGTAAGCTTTTGTGGTCTTTAAAGATAGTGCTTTTCGTTCCATATAGGTAATGTCTCCAGATCTTCAGAGCAAACACAACTGCTCCTAATTCAAGATCGCGGGTCGTGTAATTGACCTCATGTGTCTTCAGCTGTCTCGAGGCATAGGCAATGACCTTACCTCTCTGCATTAGCACACATCCGAGCCCTTGATTTGACGCATCGCAATAGACGACGAAGTCTTCTATCCCTTCAGGGAGGGACAATATTGGTGCGGTGCACAAGGCTCGTTTGAGTATTTGGAACGCTCTTTCCTACTTCTCATCCTAGTCAAAGGCCACGCCTTTATGGGTCAGTGTTGTAAGAGGTTTCGCTATGCGGGAGAAGTTCTGAATGAACCTACGATAGTAGCCAGCGAGGCCTAGAAATTGATGAATTTCAGTAGGCGTTTTCGGTGCTGACAAGTTCTCAATGGCCTTGATTTTGGAAGGGTCCACGTGTATACCCTCTTCGCTAACCACGTGCCCTAAAAATTCGACTCGTCGAATCCAAAATTCGCATTTCGAGAACTTCGCTTAGAGCTTCTCTGAATGTAATGTTTCTAGGACTTGACGCAGATGTTGACTATGCTCCTCCTTACTACGAGAGTAGATAAGTATGTCATCGATGAAGACGATAACGAACTGATCCAAGTAAGGACGGCACACCCTATTCATTAAGTCCATGAATACAGGGGGCGCCTTTTGTCAATCCGAACGACATCACTACGAATTCGTAGTGCCCATAACGAGTTCGGAAGGTTGTCTTCGGAACATCCTCCCCTAGCACTCGTAATTGGTGATATCCGGGTCTCAAGACGATTTTTTTGTCACACCCCGAAAACCAAAGGCGGAAACATTTCCGGGGTTGACTCCACGTTGAGTATCAAATCCAATGCACAAAGTAAAGCAGTAATCACAAAACGTTACATTACATAATATTGTTTATATTTGTTTGAAAGTAAAGTTGTACAAGTGTATTACATATGTAATATGAACAAAAGTAAAGACGATTCTTCGGAACGCTCCGTCTTCTCCAAAAGGTGGCGGTGTACCTGTCTAACGCTGACCTGAGAATACAAGCGGTTTGAAAATCAGCATAAAGCTGGTGAGTTCATCAGCGGTTTAGTTTTGAAAAGATCGAGTTTCCTTTGTTACAATTTCAAAAACGGTTGGTTAGGTCATTCCAGGAAAATCCCATATTTTCCTTATAGTTTTAGTTATTCGTTTGTTACTTTATCCGTTTATGAGTTGATGTGCTACCCAAGAAAATCCCATATTTTCCTATGTGTTGATTTGCTTATTTGTATCTAAGTTCGTTACTGGTTGTTATGTTATCCCAAGAAAATCCCATATTTTCCTATGTGTTGAGTTGCCTATTTGTATCTACGTTCGTTACTGGTTGGTTCTTAGGTTTGATTTCGAAGTACTAGTAATTACCATGTGTATAGTATTAGTTAAGTATTCTAAACCCTTAGATATTCTACATTCGAATGATTATTATCTACTAACTTAGTTGTATTTTCGAATATTTGGAATCACACAGAAGCGTACATTACAGTATTTTTGAAGTTCTGTTGAGTTCCAAAAGAGTACATTAGTTGTATAATCGAAGCTCTGTCGACATGTTGAGGCGGATATATTCGAAACTCAGTAGAGGTCCAGAGGCGTATTTTCGTATTTAATTCGAAACTCTGGTGACACTCAAGGGGTACACTAGCTGTATATTCGAAGTCTTGGTGTCATCCAAAGGCGTTAATTCGCATTCGTGTTCCTATTTCTATTCGTATTCGTACTATGCTATTGGTTAAATTCGTATTCGTATTCGTTCTATCCTGTTAGTTATATTCATATTCGTTCTATCCTATTAGTTATATTCGTATTCGCATTCGTATTCGTACTAACCTAATAGTTATCGTATTCGTTCTATCCTATTAGTTATATTCATATTAGCATTCGTTTAGTATTAATATTAGTTATGATTAGTATGATTTCTTATTCAAAGAGAATATAGTTATAACACTTTTAAAAGAAATCTATGTTTAGTCTAACTGTTTAACCTGCAATTCGAATCATTAGTTATCACAATTTTCATTATTAAAATCATACATGAAATAAAACATTTGAAATGAAAATACGTTTAAGTACAAGATTTCTTGTACTTTTGCTTGTATTCCCCCCTGAAAACGTTGAAAACCATTTGAAAAACACATGAAAAAGGGTAGGGGTATGAACTCACCAGACGCAGAAATTTGACGATTTCGGACACTAAACGTCGGTTCGGGGCCTGATTACTCGTGATGTCCCTATGTAAAATGAAATAATGTCCATATATATCTAATTAGATTTACAGTCACTTATTATATGGAACATTATACTCCAATGAGATTAAACACCTCAAAACGAGTGTTTGGAGTGACTCGGGTGACATCTACGGATGTGTAATGGTACTAAGGACTTGGGATTTGAGTTTACTCCCCAAGAGTAAACATTTTAAGGAGTTTACAACCATAAAACACATACATACATGAGTTCATGGCCGTGAACTCATGTTGGTGTGATTTTGAGTGCTTAATGGCTTGTTTGGACTTGGGAAATGTTGGAATGGACTTCTAAAATGCCTTGGATTAATTTAAGGGGACTTATACCATGTTTAAGGGAGTTCACGACTGTAAACTTGGAGTTTACGGCCGTAAACTCTCCCATGGTCTTGAATAATTGATTTAAGGCACTTAGGACAATCATATGTGATTCTAGTAATTTTTCCAAGCATTGGGGTGATTTTAGGGCATCTTTTAACACATATTTGGGAGTTTACGGCCTAAGGGTATGATCTATGGTCGTAAACTCTTATATGTTGCATTTTGATATGTTTAACACCCCCAAACTATTTTTAGATGGTTCTAGGATTTACCACAAGGCTATTGGTTGAGTTTCAAGGCATTTGGACATGTTAAAAGGGGTTTACTCTTCATTTTTGAGGGGTTTACAGCCTAAGCATGAGCCTTGGCCGTAAACTCCTATTTACTCCTCAAAATTTATGTTCATGATGTTCTAAGGCAAATACCATTATTCTAAAATTCATATCTAAGCCTTGTTTGAGTCTAGGAAGGGTTTAAGGGCTCAAAACCCTTTTAATTTAGTGTTTACGGCCTAGGCACCTTCCTGGGCCATAAACTCATTCAAATCCCTCAAAATCCATGTCTAAACTGTTCTAAGTCCAATCCATGAAGTCATTTAGCCATATCTAAAATCTAGTTGTGGTTTGGAAGGGTTTTGTTGCTCAAAAACGCCCTTTAAATGAGTTTATGGCCTATGATAGTTCTAGGGCCATAAACCCATGATAATGGTCCTAATCCATGGTTTAAACTCAAATTTGAAGGCTAGAGGGGTTGTATAGCAAGTTAGGGAAGTTACCTCAAAGATTTGAAGCCTTAAATTGATGATTTGGACCTTTAAATCTAGTTTGAGGAGAGAGGTTGAAGTGATAGTTGTAGAATGAAGCAAAAGCTTAAAAATGAAGACTTGGATCACTTTAAATAGTGTCCAAGTTTGGGCCACGGTAAAATTCTACCCGATACCGGCATTAGACAAGGCTTTTGGTCGCACCCGACCAATTTGCCGTAACCCGATATGGTTGTTTTTAATCATGTTCCGATCACTAATACGAGGCGTTAAAATGAGTTCTAAGGGTATTTGGGCACTCATTAAGTCATAAAATAAAATATTCAATAATGACTTAATAAAATGCCGAAATCAGAAACGAAATCAGAAACGGCGATTGGATGATCGGAACGAGTCGCGAAAAGGGTTACATTTAGGGATATGAATTTCGGGTTGTTACATTATCCCCCCGTTAGAGGGAATTTTGTCCCGAAATTCAATGATTATGATACAAGACATGAATTTGAATGAGATACGGATGGATTTGCTGCTTCGGGTTTTCGCGCTCCCAAGTGACATCGGGTCTCCGCTTGACGTCTCAGCGAACCCTCACTATCGGGACGCATCTTGATTTCGTTAGGTAGATACTTCTCAAAGACTGAGACGTGAAGTATCAAATGGGTGCTACTAAGTTCCGAGGGCAATCGAAGTTTGAAGGTTATGGAATCGATTTAATAAGGGTCACGAAGGGTCTAATGTACCATGGGGGAAGTATTTCACTTTTCTAAAGCATTCCATGCCGAGTTTGCATCAAAGTTTTCCATGAAAAGTTTATCATTAAATCGAATGGAAAGGAATAATTATCCGGATTGAGTATACGATCTATAGGTATGACGTTAACATTCTCTTTCTCACTGGTTGGTCATCTCGACGGTGCACGTTTCGATTACTAACGAAGGATTTAGTTTAGAAAGATATTTTGAATGAATGGTTAGCAAATTCTTTCAGCATTAGAATCAAAAAGGATCACAGGCACAAGATTTATCGAGAAGAAGTATACCTGTGGCAACGGTGGGAAAGGCGGCTGTGCTTTCTTGTCCCATAGTTAGGACTCTCCCGGTGTTGCCAGATTTTCCTGTCTTTGGACAGTTTCGCTTATAGTGCCCGACCTCTCCACAGCTATAGCAGGTTTGACCGATACCAGCTCCAGAAGCTTGACTAGTTGACGGGGTTGGGGTTATGCAGGTTCGTGTAAGGTGACCTTCCTGGACACAACTTCTATAGAACTTTCCATGACAAGGGCCAGGGATGCGATGGTGGTAGTTACATCGGTCACACCACGGGAGGGTACCGACATATCCGGTAACAGGTACTTGAGATGTGGAATTGACAACAGAAATAGCAGCAGGAATAGTGGCAGCGTGGACTGCCACTATTTGCTGTTTCTTCGAGGGTTCTGGGGAAGACTGACTCTTCTTCTTCTTTTTCCAAAACTTTCTTTTCTCGCCACTCTTTTCTGTTGGCGAAGGGAGTGGTGTCTGCTTCTTCTTGGTCATCATTGTGATCTATCAAAGTTTGTGCCAGACACTTGGCGCTGTCATAGGTATCTGGCTTTGCTGCTATAACGTTCCCTTTGGTCGGCTGAGTTAATCCCCAGATGAATCTTTCTACCTTTTTGCTTTCCGGGGTAACCATTCCCAGACAAAGGACTGCCAGGTCATCAAAGCTTGAAGTGTAAGAGGCGATATCGGAACCTTTCATCTTCAGGTTCCATAGCTAATGTTCCAGCTTCTAGATTTCACCCCGAGGGCAATATTCCGCACGTAGTAGTTGCTTCATAACTTCCCATCCCATAGCATTGGCAATAGTTAAAGTCAGGGATTTGACTCGGCCGTTCCACCAAGTCAAAGCCTTATCAGTGAGCGTACAGGCGGCAAATCTCGAAGATAGATTCGATTTTCTTTAACCACCGAGTTAGAGCAATGGCACCCCTTGTGCCATCGAAGAATGTCGGTTTTGCGTTCATGAAGTCTTTATAGGAACACTCATTCCGGTGTCCCTGATTACCTTCTTGGTTTTGGTTTTGGGAACCACCTCCTGAACCATTGGGGTTTAGTTGAGGTAGGAGAGCTGATATGGTGGCAGAAATGGTTGCCTGAGGTGTTTCTAGATCGATTTGAAGAGGAGGTGGTGGCGGCGGAGGGTTGTTGGTGTTCTTTGAGCTGGGGCTTTTCCTCGGAGGCATCTTGATCTAAAAAGATCAGGAAAGAGAGGATCATAAGTCCTCTGAATTGAATCAAGAGAAATGGATCAGGGGATATCTCATCGAGATAGATATAACATTATATTGAGCGATAAGGCAGGAAAGAGTGATCAAGGCAGAAAATTTTATCACTAAAGGAATAATTAAGGAACAACACGTATACAAGGATTTATACAAAGGATTGGTTCGAGAAATACTCCTATAGTATTTCATGGTTCGCTACAGCGACGACTCGTTGTTTGGGATATTAGGTAAGTTTTAGGTATGCTGCGTACCACAGTTGGCCAGGCTATATTGATCCTAGACACGACTACATAACTGCCCAGGTTTAACCGCAGTGTACAACACCCATTTACTTATATTTTGTTCTACTTGTAGTTACGGATTTCGACGGTCGGTATACTTGTATACTTTAGAAAATAGTTATATTTGTAGAGTATACTTTTAGTTCAGAGCACTTAGGCCCTTTAATGTTTATAGTCTTATACCATGTAAGCTTTGGTATACCAGTTCACTATAAACAAGGGCTCTGATACCAATCTGTCACACCCCGAAAACCAAAGGCGGAAACATTTCCGGGGATGACTCCACGTTGAGTATCAAATCCAATACACATAGTAAAGCTGTAATCACAAAACATTACATTACATAATATTGTTTACATTTGTTTGAAAGTAAAGTTGTACAAGTGTATTACATATGTAATATGAACAAAAGTAAAGACGAGTCTTCGGAACGCTCCGTCTTCTCCAAAAGGTGGCGGTGTACCTGTCTAACGCTGACCTGAGAATACAAGCGGTTTGAAAATCAGCATAAAGCTGGTGAGTTCATAAGCAGTTTAGTTTTGAAAAGATCGAGTTTCCTTTGTTACAATTTCAAAAACGATTGGTTATGTCATTCCAGGAAAATCCCATATTTTCCTTATAGTTTTAGTTATTCGTTTGTTACTTTATCCGTTTATGAGTTGATGTGTTACCCAGGAAAATCCCATATTTTCCTATGTGTTGATTTGTCTATTTGTATCTAAGTTTGTTACTGGTTGTTATGTTATCACAGGAAAATCCCATATTTTCCTATGTGTTGAGTTGCCTATTTGTATCTAAGTTCGTTACTAGTTGGTTCTTAGGTTTGATTTCAAATTACTAGTAATTACCATGTGTATAGTATTAGTTAAGTATTCTAAACCCTTAGATATTATACATTCGAATGACTATTATCTACTAACTTAGTTGTATTTTCGAATATTTGGAATCACACAAAAGCGTACATTACAGTGTTTTTGAAGTTCTGTTGAGTTCCAAAAGAGTACATTAGTTGTATAATCGAAGCTCTGTCGACATATTGAGGCGGATATATTCGAAACTCAGTAGAGTTCCAGAGGCGTATTTTCGTATTTAATTCGAAACTCTGGTGACACTCAAGGGGTACACTAGCTGTATATTCGAAGTCTTGGTGGCATCCAAAGGCGTTAATTCGCATTCGTATTCCTATTTCTATTCGTATTCGTACTATGCTATTGGTTAGATTCGTATTTGTATTCGTTCTATCCTATTAGTTATATTCGTATTCGTTCTATCCTATTAGTTATATTCATATTCGCATTCGTATTCGTACTAACCTAATAGTTATATATTTGTATTCGTTTTATCCTATTAGTTATATTCGTATTCACATTCGTTTAGTATTAATCTTAGTTATGATTAGTATGATTTCTTATTCAAAGAGAATATAGTTATAACACTTTTAAAAGAAATCTATGTTTAGTCTAACTGTTTAACCTGCAATTCGAACCATTAGTTATCACAATTTTCATTATTAAAATCATACATGAAATAAAACATTTGAAATGAAAATACGTTTAAGTACAAGATTTCTTGTACTTTTGCTTGTATTCCCCCCCCTGAAAACGTTGAAAACCATTTGAAAAACACATGAAAAAGGGTAGGGGTATGAACTCACCGGATGCGGAAATGTGACGATTTCGGACACTAAACGTCGGTTCGGGGCCTGATTACTCGCGATGTCCCTATGTAAAATGAAATAATGTCCATATATATCTAATTAGATTTACAGTCACTAATTATATGGAACATTACACTCCAATGAGATTAAACACCTCAAAACGAGTGTTTGGAGTGACCCGGGTGACATCTACGGACGTGTAATGGTACTAAGGACTTGGAATTTGAGTTTACTCCCCAAGAGTAAACATTTTAGGGAGTTTAAAACCATAAAACACGTACATACATAAGTTCACGGCCGTGAACTCATGTTGGTGTGATTTTGAGTGCTTAATGGCTTGTTTGGACTTGGGAAATATTGGAATGGACTTCTAAAATGCCTTGGATTAATTTAAGGGGACTTATACCATGTTTAAGGGAGTTCACGGCTGTAAACTTGGAGTTTACGGCCGTAAACTCTCCCATGGTCTTGAATAATTGATTTAAGGCACTTAGGACAATCATATGTGATTCTAGTAATTTTTCCAAGCATTTGGGTGATTTTAGGGCATCTTTTAACACATATTTGGGAGTTTATGGCCGAAGGGTATGATCTATGGCCGTAAACTCTTATATGTTGCATTTTGATATGTTTAACACCCCCAAACTATTTTTAGATGGTTCTAGGATTTACCACAAGGCTATTGGTTGAGTTTCAAGGCATTTGGACATGTTAAAAGGGGTTTACTATCCATTTTTGAGGGGTTTACGGCCTAATCATGAGCCTTGGCCGTAAACTCCTATTTACTCCTCAAAAATTATGTTCATGATGTTCTAAGGCAAATACCATTATTCTAAAATTCATATCTAAGCCTTGTTTGAGTCTAGGAAGGGTTTAAGGGCTCAAAACCCTTTTAATTTAGTGTTTACGGCCTAGGCACCTTCCTGGGCCATAAACTCATTCAAATCCCTCAAAATCCATGTCTAAAGTGTTCTAAGTCCAATCCATGAAGTCATTTAGCCATATCTAAAATCTAGTTGTGGTTTGGAAGGGTTTTGTTGCTCAAAAACCCCCTTTAAATGAGTTTACGGCCTAGGATAGTTCTAGGGCCGTAAACCCATGATAATGGTCCTAATCCATGGTTTAAACTCGAATTTGAAAGCTAGAGGGGTTGTATAGCAAGTTAGGGAAGTTACCTCAAAGATTTGAAGCCTTAAATTGATGATTTGGACCTTTAAATCTAGTTTGAGGAGAGAGGTTGAAGTGATAGTTGTAGAATGAAGAAAAAGCTTAAAAATGAAGACTTGGATCACTTTAAATAGTGTCCAAGTTTGGGCCACGGTAATATTCTACCCGATACCGGCGTTAGACGGGGCTTTTGGTCGCACCCGGCCAGTTTGCCGTAACCCGATATGGTTGTTTTTAATCATGTTCCGATCACTAATACGAGGCGTTAAAATGAGTTCTAAGGGTATTTGGGCACTCATTAAGTCATAAAATAAAATATTCAATAATGACTTAATAAAATGCCGAAATCGGAAACGAAATCGGAAACGGCGATTGGATGATCGGAACGAGTCGCGAAAAGGGTTACATTTAGGGATATGAATTTCAGGTTGTTACAGTTTGAAAAGAAATTCGCCCATTTAAGTTGGTCAAATAAATCGTTGATACGAGGCAACGGATAATGATTTTTGACGGTCAGCTTGTTCAGCTCCTTGTAGTCGATGCACATACGAAACGATCCGTATTTCTTCCTGACGAACAAGACTGGAGCTCCCCAGGGTGAGAAGCTTGGTCTTATAAAGCCCTTGCTGAGTAGTTCGTTAAGTTGACCGGACAGTTCTTGCATCTCTGCAAGTGCTAGACGATAGGGCGATTTGGCTACGGGGGTAGCCCCTGGAACTAAGTCGATTCGGAACTCGACTTGACATTGCGGAGGTAATCCTAGGAGTTCTTCTGGAAAGATGTCAGGAAAGTCACGTACTACTAGGATGTTCTGAATGTCTTTCGATTCTTGGCTCACATCGACCACATGAGCAAGGAATGCTGAACATTCCTTTCAGAAGAATTTATGAGCTTGAATGCTCGCGATGATACGAAGGTTCGTGTCGGGTTTGTCGCCATAAACTACTAGGGTTTCGCCAGACAGCAGATTAAGGCGAACAACCTTTTTGTAACACATGATATCAGCACGATGTAAACTCAACCAATCCATGCCGATAATGATGTTGAAACTTTTAATTGAAACCGACATGAGATCGATAGAAAATGAATGGCTATCTAAAGTTAGGGTACACCCTATGAATATACTGTTAGTGCTCTCTGTCTTTCCATTATCCATTTCTACAGTGAATAGTTCTTTAAGTGCTCGTGATTTATGCTTAAGTAAATGAGCAAATTTTTGGTTCACGAAACTCCTCTCCGCTCCATTATCAAATAGAATGCATGCATAAGAGTTATCGAGGAGGAACGTACCAGTGACCACTGTGGGGTCGGCAACCGCTTCCTCATGGCCTATGGCTAGAACTCTTGCCGCTCCTCCTGCAAACCCTGCCTTCGGGCAGTTTCTCTTGAAGTGGCCTACCTCGCCACATCCGTAGCAAGTTTGGCCCACCCCAGCACCGGGGGCTTGGTTGATTGGCTTCGCCGGAGCTTTACAGAAACGGGCTGTGTGCCCCTTCACGTTGCAGTTCAGACACTACATCTCTCGGCAGGCGCCAACGTGATGGAAGTTGCACTTATTGCACTTAGGCAAACTTCCAGCGTACTGTTTTACCGGTACAGCAGCTGCAGGTGCTATTGCAGCATGTATTGCCACGACCTGCCTCTTCTTGGCAGCCTTAGCCTTCTTCTTGCCATCCCAAAACTTCTGCTTGGAGTCAGCAGTTCTTGAAGGTTCTGAGATGGCCTAGGTAGTTGCAGGTCCTTGAAGGATAATGGTTTGCATTTTGTGAAGTCCTTATATGAGCACTCTCTCGAGCGCACAGGAGCTTTAACCTGAATAAACTGAGCAGGGGTTCCTCCTCCAGTGGAACGAGATGAATGATATTGAGCCATGGATGTAGCCACAGTTGCAGCTACAGCAACATTTAAGGTTGTCGTGTCGAACTGAGAAGTAGGTGGTTGAGGTGGTGGTATCGGTGTTTTGTTATTAAGGTTTCTCCTTGGGTTTCTGCGAGGCGGCATCTTTGATCTATAAGTTTATGAAGATGAAAACATTGATAAGAATTTAATGGAAGAATTGATGTGAATGACTCATGGACCAACTCTTCATAGCCCAACAATACGATTGAATAATATACTTGAATGAAGATGGAAGCATTTGGATAATAATTTCCATTAGATTAGATATCTGTCAAAGGTACTGGGATTACCAATGTAATAGATTCGGGAAAAGTGACCTAGAAGTAGGTCTTACATCAACCAATATGGAAAATTTTGACAGAACTACGACCTAATCAGGACCTAACAGGTCTAAAATTTATAAGGATAGGAAACTAAACTAGGGTTGTTAGCATAACTAAGTTATATCCAAAAGAGAAGTTGATGAGAATCTACCGGCAATGAGAACTAACATAGTGAGTTCTTGACTCCGACATTCTATGTCCCTTATGCGCCTATCAGCTCTGGCTTGCTGAGCTCGAAGTTCTCTGACTTCAGCTCGGGTTTCAGCGAGTTCCCTCTGGAGCATTGCATTGCTGACCTGAGCCCTTTCATGAGCGGACTCCAGTTGGCGAATGCGGACAGTGTTAATGTCAGAATTGGCATCAATCTCCATTACACGGTCCATAGCTGCTCGACCTTGCTCGGTGTTCCGAGCAATCCTACGTACCATAATGGGTAGGACTCTGTCAGCTAAACCTCCCTCAGTGAGGTTGTAGAAGCTTCTGTCTCCATTGTAGGGAATAGGTTGTCCTTTGTGACAACCTGATATTTCAACTCTTTGTAACGACCAAAATGGGTCAAGTATTGTAACCACTGCTGAATAATAAAAAGTTACTTTCATAATAAAATGTATAAATAAGTTCTACTTAATTTCCTTCTATGATTAAATGTCTTTGAACCATGATCGTACGTGAAAAGAACGCCCAAATCCGACTTCATATAGCGAAGTTATGATTTTTCCAAGTTCGGCTTAGCAACAGACAACTAAAAACTCGAATCGGAAATCGAGCGACTTTTGGCCGGAATGACCTAAACGAGAAACGAAGGTCTCGACAATGGTATTCCAGCGGTAAAAAGTCTGGCAAAAACCGACATCAGATAAAGAAGTTATGAATTTTCTAAGAAATTCCTTAAACACGATGGATTTTTAATAAATAATAAAAATATAATTTTGGAATTTGCCGACGGAGTCTAAACGAAAGTTGTAGAGCGTAGTCTCACCTACGCGAGGATATAAAGACCATCGAAAACGGAGTTCGTATGAAGAAGATACGAATTTTTGAAGTTTATTAAATAAATTAATTATTTATTTAATTCAAAATTCGGATATTATCCGAAGGGGAGTCAGCATCCTCCTCCGAAGTACGCGCTGCGTACTCCTGTACGCCCCGCGTAACCGAGAGGATTGGCCTCCGATCGTCCACGTCGCGCTATCCGAAGAAACCGACCCATCCGACCCGTCCGAAGCCCCGACCCGACGTCCCATCCGACCCGCGTACCCAGCAACCTGTCCCATCCGAACCGAGGCAGTCGAGGCTTCGGTCATGCATGACGTACGCGTACGCGCTGCGTACGAGCGTACGCCCCGCGTACCGAGGCAGACCAGCCTTACTATAAATAGGATGCGAGGGTTTCCAAAGAAAGGGTTCATTTCTCTTCTCTCTCTCTCAACTTTGCCTCGTTTTCCGTGTCCGTTCAAACCCGAAGCTCTGGTCTTTTTGGCTCAAGTCCCGAAGGTCGATTTTACTCCCGAGATTCCCGAGAATCCCGAGGAAAATCCGTTTCCCGAGACGAAACTCTGTCCGGTTTTCCATCTCGTTATCTCCAAAACTTTCAAGTGAGTTTCATACCCCTTAATCAACCTTTTTAATTATTCTAAATACTTTTATATGCTTTCAAGGGGGGGATTACAAGTAAAACACACGAGTATTATCATGTGTTACATAAAGAAACTCTTTTATATACTGTTATATATTCAAATCACATGCGATTTATAAACATTTAAAGGAACTTTTATATATATATATATATAACATATGTCACAATAGCATTTTACCTTTTCAAATATAATGTTGTTGTAATGCATGTATAAACTAAACTGTTCTTAGATTTTCTTGTCTATCCTAGACTCTACACCCAAAAATCTATACTTTCATAAACAAGTGATTCCTTTTCTCAATGTTTCTAAACAAACAAGACACGCTTTTTGGAAACTATAATAGGTATAGTTTTGCGAACAAATTTCTAACTCTTATGTACTAGAATCACATATTTCAAGAAGTTCACTTTCGTATACAAGAACAAACGTAACATTTTAACAAGTAGATCTGTTTTTATACCACGGATTTGTGAGACACTAACTTCATGTACGTTCGAGTACACATTTCAAGTCCTGTATTATATACCAGAATCCCTTGGAGGGGGAGCATGGTGTTTGTGTATAGATCTATACGGGCTTGACAACCCGCGCCCTGACTGTTAGCTACAGTCCACCGTTTGGGGTGACAAACGTCATAACATTCCAACGCCTGAAGAACGTTGTGTATAGGCATTCAGAGTCAATAGTATGGTTATAAAACTCACAAGGGGTATTAAAAATGCATTGATTTACAAGGTTTTCAAACTCATTGGTTATTTTACATTTACATACATTTTGGAAACAAACATTGGTCTTGAGTGAAGGCTACTTTTATACTAGTAGAAAATATAGGATTTTCTAAACACAAACAAACAAAGATAAAACATTTCATTTCATTCAAACATTGTCACTTAAATACTTATGAAATTCACCAGCTTAAATGCTGATCTACTCTTTCAAAATTACTTGTATGTCCCAGGGATTCAGTAATTTCAGGTACTAATATGCTTTTGAAGAAGAGATGCTGCGGCGCCAGTTTAATCTCATATTTTGACATCATATTGTAATTAGTTTTGAACATGTAACTTTTGACAAATGTAAACTTTCAATTATATATATGATGGTTGTATTGCTTTCTTTACTATGTATTCATTTGTTACGTTACCACATGAAGTCATCCGCCCCCGAACGTTTCCGCCGTTCAGGTTTGGGGGTGTGACAGATTGGTATCAGAGCAATGTTTATAGTGAACTAAGTATATCGAACCACATAAGATATACAAACTATAAATGCTTAAGGGACTAATACTCTCTGACAAAACAAATTTTCTTTTTACACTTAAACAACATTTCGTTCAACTTAAATTGATAGTTCATTTAAGTACAATTACATGCATACCACAAACTATTTTCATGTTATACAACTATACAAGTATTTAGACAAGTTGACACTACGATTGAGACTCGATATATGTAATCAGATTTTGGACAAATATAGCATGATCAACTATATTTGCCCAAGATTGGACCAACGTATATCGAGGAATGATCGTAGTAAGCAACAAGTCAAAACTTACCAAACCATTACAAGAATCAAACACAAGAACTTAAATACTATAGGAGTATTTGCTATCTAAACTAGTTAAACTTACATGTTTTACATGTTCCGACTTTATTCAATTCTTATAACCCCATTTCTCGTACAGTCAAATGGCTGGATTTCACCACCCTGGCGACCCCTACTTTCCCAACCAAGGCAACGGAGGATGGATCGAAGATGATCCCGAAGAGGACGAGGAACCCATAAAAGTGGGTGATGACTCCGGTACCGACTCAGAGCCGGAAGTTATCGATCCACCACCCATTCAACCTCCCGTCTTCGTAAGGAACTTTCAAGGACCGACTCCCGTCTGGGGAAGTCACCTCCACCATTGGAGCCAACAGCAAAACCTACGCCCTCCCTACGGCATGTGCCGGGACTTCTATGATGTCCGCGGCGGAAGTTCGGCTGATCGAGCACTCCCGGTAATGGTGGGTAAGTTAGCCAATCAGTCCTATCAGTCTGGAGTACAAGCTAGTCGACTCCGGGATATCAACGTGGAAGTGCAGGTTCACACTTCTGACATCCGTAGGCTGGACAAGATGCAAGACAACACCCAATTCCAAGCTGAATCGTTTCAAGCGCAAATGATTGTAGCCCTCGCCGAACTAAGGGAACAACAAGCCGCTTTCGATAGGCGTCTAATGGAGTCAAAGCAATCAGATACGGAGTCAAACTCCAAGCGCAACCTTCGACGCAAGTAGTGCTTGTCAAGGAATCAAATTTTGTTATAGCTTAGGACCTCGGCTAAAAGTCTTTAAATTTCTCGAACTTTGTAATCGGAGACCCTTATAGGGGTCAAATTTTCATAATCGTTGTAACAACTTTTATATTAATATAAGTGGCACTACTACTACTATGTTAAGTATTTCGTTCGAACCTTGAATAGTCTTTGTGAACCCAAATACTTGTTTCATACCTTCAGTCTTACAAATAACTTTCATTCTTCTATTTTAAGACTCATACTATCATCTGTTGTTGAACTATAGCGATTTAGTTCATGAGACACATACATTTTCCATTCTATGAAATTCTTATCCTTGTCTTTTCAATCTATAGTTGAAGGATGCCTCCGCGTAGGAATCCAAGGCGAAACAACGGTGAGGAAGCACCTATACCACCACCACCTCCACCACCCCAATTTGATGCTGTAATGTTTCAAGCAGCAGTCACCGCAGCGGTGGCAGCTGCCATGTCACAGATCAATAACTCAAGTGCTAATGGCTCGGGATCTGGCACACACCTATCCAACCATGGCGAGAGTCATGGACCACCTCGAGAATGCACCTATAAGGACTTCACTAATGCCAAGCCCCAGATGTTTTATGGTACTGGTGGTGTGATGGCCCTGAGGCAGTGGATTGAAAGGACGGAGGCAGTCTTTGAAATCTGCTCCTGCCCCGAGCACAGCAAGGTCAAATTTGCAACTTTCACCCTTCTCGATAAAGCTTTAACTTGGTGGAATGGCCACGTTAAAGTACTTACCCTAATCGTGGCAAACTCCATAAGCTGGGAGAGCTTGAAGGCCATGATGATGAGAGAATACTGCCCACGGGGAGAGATTCAAAAGCTTGAACACGAGCTATGGACTCTCAGAATGGTGGGTACCGACATCGCTACTTATACCAACAGATTCTGCGAACTGGCAATCCTTTGTCCAGATATGATTGCTCCCGAGAGCAAGAAGATAGAAAGGTACATCTGGGGACTGACGCCCCAAATGCGATCAAGCGTGTTAGCTTCTAAAGCTGACACCTTTGAAAGTGCTAAGGAACTGGCACAATCTCTGATCGACTACGGAGGTCATCAGAACTCAACCACTTCTACACCAGCACCACAGAAAAGAAACAACAACAACAACAACAACAACTACAACAACAACACCAACAACAACAACAATGGCAGGAAGAGAGCGTGGATGAAAGGGAAGGGTGGGTCCTCCCGAGAATCCGCAAAGAAACAACTGGTATCAGTAAATGCTGCCATTGTACCTGCTACAGCCCCTATAAATACCTACCCAACAAAGCCTTATATAGGCAACCTCCCAAAATGCACCAAATGCAATTACCACCACCATGGACCTTGTCGAGATATGCAGTGCGCCAACTGCAGCAGAAAAGGACACACAACTCGTTTCTGCAAGGAACCCGCAAAGCCGATCACTCAAGTTCCCGGTGCGGGTGTAGGGCAGGCTTGCTACGGTTGTGGCGAGGTGGGCCACTACAAGAGAAACTGTCCTAAGGCAGCAGGCACCGGAGGTGTGGGACGAGTTTTGGCAATAGGCCATGACGAAGCTGTAGCTGACCCAACTATAGTTGCTGGTACGTTCCTTCTCGATAATTCATACGCATGCATATTATTCGATAGTGGAGCGGAGAGAAGCTTCGTGAGTCAAAACTTTATTCATTTACTTATACCTAAACCTAGCAAGTTAGAAAAATCATTCACTGTAAAGATGGCCAATGGAAAAACCGAAAACACAAATTGCATATACATGGGCTGTATGTTATCATTAGACGGCCATTCTTTCCCAATCAATCTCATGCCGGTTCAAATTAAAAGTTTCGACGTCATAGTCGGCATGGATTGGTTGAGTCTTCTTCGCGCCGACATCATGTGCTTTGAGAAAGCAGTCCATCTTAACCTCCCTAACAACGAAACATTGGTTATCTACGGCGACAAATCTAGTGCAAACCTTCGCATCATTTCGTGCATCCAAGCTCGAAAGTGCTTGCGGAAGGATTGTCGAGCATTCCTAGCGCACATCGTCGATACAAGTCAAGAACTGAAGGACATCAAGAGCATCTCGGTAGTACGCGACTTTCCCGATATCTTTCCAGAAGAACTACCAGGATTACCACCGCAACGCCAAGTCGAGTTCAGAATCGACTTAATTCTAGGAGCTACCCCAGTAGCGAAATCGCCTTATCGTCTTGCACCAGCAGAGATGCAGGAACTTTCCAGTCAGCTTAATGAACTCCTTCACAAAGGATTCATAAGACCAAGTTTCTCACCTTGGGGAGCACCGGTCTTGTTTGTAAAGAAGAAAGACGGATCGTTCCGTATGTGCATCGACTACAGAGAGCTGAACAAACTTACTGTCAAGAACCGCTATCCTCTACCCCGTATTGACGACCTATTCGATCAACTTCAAGGGGCGATCTACTTCTCCAAAATAGACCTGCGATCCGGATATCACCAATTACGAGTTCTAGAGGGGGGACATTCCAAAGACAGCCTTCCGAACTCGTTATGGACACTATGAATTCGTGGTGATGCCGTTCAGATTAACCAATGCACCAGCACTATTTATGGACCTAATGAATAGGGTATGCCGCCCTTACTTGGATCAGTTCGTCATCGTCTTTATCGATGATATACTTATCTACTCACGAAGTGAGGAAGAGCATAGTCAACACCTACGAAAAGTCCTAGAAACACTGCGAACGGAGAAACTCTATGCGAAGTTCTCTAAATGCGAATTTTGGATTCGAAGAGTCGAATTTTTAGGTCACGTTGTTAGCGAGGAAGGTATACACGTGGACCCCTCCAAAATTAAGGCTATTGAGAACTGGTCGGCACCAAAGACACCTACAGAAATTCGTCAATTTCTAGGTCTAGCTGGCTACTATCGCAGATTCATAAAGAACTTTTCGAGCATTGCGAAACCTCTTACTTCATTAACCTAGAAAGGTGTGGCCTTTGACTGGGAAGAGAAACAAGAGAAGGCATTCCAGACACTAAAGCAGGCCTTGTGCACCGCACCGATACTATCCCTCCCCGAAGGGATAGAAGACTTCGTAGTGTATTGCGATGCTTCAAATCAAGGACTTGGTTGTGTTCTTATGCAGAGAGGGAAGGTTATCGCTTATGCCTCCCGACAGCTTAAGACACACGAAGTGAACTATACGACACACGATCTCGAATTAGGAGCAGTGGTATTTGCTCTGAAGATCTGGAGGCACTACTTATACGGAACAAAGAGTACTATTTTCACCGATCATAAGAGCCTTCAACACATTTTCGATCAGAAGGAACTCAACATGCGCCAACTACTTGTATGAAAGCATTTGTAAGATGTTTGTAAGATGTAATGTGTAAGTTTTGTGAAGTTTGTATTTTTTTGAACTCTCCTAGAAAACCCTATGTTTTCTACTAAAGTAGCCTTCTACCAACGCATCTAGTGTCTGTGTGTGTCTCATGTAAGAGTGTATTAAGTAACTACTGATGGAAAAATATTATAGTACTGTAATGGAAAAAATATTATAGTACTGTAGTGGAGAAAATATTATAGTACTGTAGTGTTGTATTAAGTAACTACTGATGTACTAACTACCTTAAGCAATTTTAAATTTTAAGGTAACATGTGATCGGCCTGTATCTTGCTACTGACTCAATAGTAAAACGACAATGTAAGATGTCGTAGAAATGACGTTTCACACCCGTAGACTTGCAAGTCCCACTGTAGCGAGTAGCAAGGTGTAGGATAGTCAATCCAGTATAGATCTATACACAAACTCATACGCTCCCCAATTAAGGAGATTATTATACAAAAATAGTCATGGCAGGTAGTGCCATTCCCTGTTTAATGGCTCACATAACTGTGTTAATGTATATGTAATGTATATGTGTGCTAGTTGTATTGTGTGTTCTTTCTCTGTCTAGCCTGTATGTTTGTTTCTCATCATAGTGTATGTCGTTTGTTTCTCGTCATAGTGTTAACATGTTTGTATACCCTTGCTACCCAAGGCATTGCATCCTTTGACTCATGTATGAACTGACTCATTGTAGGTTTCATTGTTCTAGTAATAGTATTAGTATCTTCCTAAACTACTCCTATAGTATTTTACTAGCAATGTATGATCATGTTTGTGTACCCTTGCTACCCAAAGGTGTAGAACTGATTGAAGGAACTTTTATGACTAAGTATGTATACATGATCTACAACTAATATTTAAACGACCTTCGGACGGATAACCGATGCCCTAAAGCCACATCCAAACAAGGAAAAGGAATTAAAGCGAGCTGGCCTTCCTAAGTCTTTTAAACATTTCTTATATAATTATACATACATAGACATGCATTTGACAATGTATAAGTATGAAAGAGTTTAAGTAAAAGTATTTGATAAGTAAAAGAGTTTGTAAAAACAGTTTGAAGTATAGCAGTTTGGTAAACAATTTGAACAGTAAGAAAACCACTGGTTTTGTAGTTATTAATCACATGTGATTGATATAATAACTATAAGTATTCAACTTGCATCCCCCCATAAAAGCATTTAAAAACATTTAAATCATTGATTAAGGGGTATGAACTCACCTATAGTGAGTGGTTTGGATGAAAGTGTCGGATAGGCTGCTAAGTGTCAAGCTCAGACTTAAACACACACGCGGATCCTATTTCACATATAATGATACACATATGAATATCATTAATGTTTAAAACAACTTATTATTGAATTGGGACCACCTTAGGGACTAGTAAACACTTATATTGAAGTGTTACAACCATATATGATTGTATGAAGGGGGTATATGGCTTTACAAAGGACTGTATGGCCTAAATACACACTATATGTGAGTGTGCGGCCAGGTGTGCGGCCATACTTGGCGTGTGCGGTTGGGTGTGTGGCCATACATGGTGTGTGCGGCCGTATACCTAGTGTTCTTGGTGTTCTTGGCTAAAGATGTTACCTTCTATGAAGATCCTAAAGGAGATTTGGATGATACTTGAGAGGGTTTCGGGTTGCCATAGAATATTAACACAACATAAAATTCATGGAAACTCTAAGGCTTTATACAAAGGAGTTTTATTTAAATATAAAACACACACATAAGTATGACGATTTACTTGTTTCAGTTCAGTTTAGAACAAATCTTTTAGAAAATATTTGATTTTCTGGAAACAAACTTGTAACAAACGTTAAGGAAACGACATTCATTTTTATAAAGTACCTGTGAACTCACCGGCTTTATGTTGATACTCTCTTTTCAAAACAACTTGTATTCTCAGGTAACCAGTAATACAGGTAACCGCAATATTTCTGAAGTCAAGACGCTAAGGCATAGATTATTTTGCTACATTTTATCATCATATATAATCTAATTGAAAACATGTATTTTTGGAACATGTATTTTGGAAACAATGTAATATTTTAAATTATATCTATGATGGTTGTGTGTTGCTTTCTTCACTATGGTTATGATACTGGGCATGACGCCATCCGCCCCCGAACGTTTCCGCCGTTCTGGTTTGGGGGTGTGACACATACCCAATGATAGTCCTTATGACTTCTTACTAAACAACGTTAAACCATGTCTAAGCACAACAATGCCTACAATTCAAGTCCCAAATATGCATCTCAGGTCTAATATTAAAAAGATACAACCTTGATCAAAACATCACTCTTGACTACGATCCATAAAGTGGTTTTTATGCGGGTTAATTCCAATACGTATTCTCCCAATCAAGTATGTATGAAGTTGGTAGCAAATCTTTTCCATTCTCATTTCTATGACAATCCACCAATCCACTCATATTAGTCTTACTTCATAGATGCTCCCATAACTATGAACGACTATGGACATTTAGAATAACCTAGTTATTCAAGGATTTAAACATGCTAATATAGAACACAACAATTATTTAATGAAAGACTCATATCCAATATATCATTCATTATAATATATGTTGCTTGTACTGTTCCAACATCCAAATACTAAATTTCAATCAAATACGTCTACTTGTATCAACAATGCCCTATAGCACCGACTTAACTATCATGCTTTAGCTAATGATGGAGCTTTTTCAAGTAGATTTGTCAAACTTGATTTGTGTAAACTTTGCAAATACAATCATGTTTAGTTTTATATATAACTCATATATAAAGAAAAACTATTGAGAATGAATTAGATGCTTGAATATGACTTAGATATGAATACTTACGTAATGGGATTACTCATAGTCATAATGAACTATACATTAAGCATCTTTGTATGTGGTTCTCTAAACCAAGAGGTACTTTAACTCTGATGTGTAACTGTAATTAAAATCTACATGGAACCACTATCCATGTAACTATATCTTCATTCATAATAAGGACACGCCTGATTGTAACTAAGAGTCATCTCAATTTATTTTAAAATTAAGCACATGTGTAACAACTTTAAACATAGATTTCTTTCAAATACTTTGTATACTAGGAATATTTCTCTAGTTCTTGCAAGTACTTCAGAATATTCCTATAAGTCACACAATGACTTGTTCTCGGATCATACCAATATCAATCGACATGCTCTAAACATACGACTTATTTGGCCTTTATACATAACCATAACACATATGATTAATCCAATTGCATCAACATGCGGAATATATACAATCATATTATCTAGTTAAAAAACATTTGCACTAGGACTTTGCTCAAAATCATGTCATGTTGTTTTTGACAAGATAACTCTCTTAGAGTCCTTTATCTTAAACTCTTTAAGATCCTTGACAATTAATGTAATTTTACTTAATCCTTTAAGTTGCCATGATCTATCTATATAGATCCTTATTCCTTGAACTAATATATCAACTACATATAACATTAAGAATGTTATTGTGCTCCCACTATCTTTGTAGAAAACACTAGATTCATAAAATCACACTATATGATTATCTTATAAGAAAGAAGATTCTTAATTTGAGATGTTAGCTTAAATCTAAGAAGATTTTCATTCATGTGCGTTTTCTCCCTTGAAAACTCACTTACTATTTATAGTCAAACTATATCGGGGAAGCTTAATCAAGCCCATACTTGATAATCATACATGAATGAATCTCAATGTGTTTTATTAGTTTCTAATCAACTATTGAACAGATTCAATAACAGTTGAAAACGTGCTAGTTCCAAACTATGATGCATTTTGTTTATGGTTCTTTAGATCTAAAAGATCCATAAAAGTTCCCACTTAGAAAAAGAACTTTTGAAGTACTTGTCTTTTGGAATGACAATTAGTGGGATTAGTAAAAACTTCATCCTAAACAGTCATTTAGGATAGTCTACATAAATGCAATTTGTAGATTCTAAAGTGGTTAAGATTATTGTCTAACATGAGTTCAGTGACTCCATACCTTTTAGATAAGGATAAACCATTACATCCTTAGCCTAATGAAAGTATTTAATCCACTGGTTTGGTTGGAATATATATATATATATATATATATATATATATATATATATATATTCAATGTATATTTGTTGCATTGAGCCTAATTCCAAAAATTATAAAGCAAATAGTTCCTTCAAAACATCACATAATAGACTACAAGGTCTATGTTTTTTCCTCTTAAAAAACTTGTACTATCGACATTCAGCTAGTGGTTAGGTGATTCTATCCCACTATCGAATATGAAGGATACCTCGAATATCAAAAGATAGATTCAAGTGACCAGGTGATCATGTGCCACAAGAATCATACTAATGACAAGTGAGTGTTTTCACTATAATGAGTTGTGAATCAATTCCACAGCTCGTAAGATGTTCTAAGAAGACTTGGTTTACAAAACCCATTTTTATCACAATGAAAGGTTAATGATGGTCTCATTAAGTCATATTTCAATCTACACTATGAAACTATTTGAGCAAATCAAAGGTTTCAACAATAACGAATAAAAGTCGTCAGTGAAATTGATAAAGAATCTATCACCAAATCTATTCTTCGATTGAAAATGATTACGTGCATCACTTGTGTATAACTCTTTGTCAAGCCTTTGTTCTTTCACTACTAATAGATAAAGATACTTGTGAATCATCTTCCCATATAAATAGGATTCACATATATCAAATAAATCAAGCTCTTTTGCGATCAAAAAATTCCATTCTTTTGAAGTTGGTACATGTATTTCTTATTTACATTTTCATGATGATTATGATATAGCTAAGTTCCAATCAAATGTCATTTGATTATATAGGTGTTATGATAAGAACCATCAATTTAATGAAATCATATAGATTTACTTCATAAATATTATTATGAGAAAACATTTTTTAACACATAACACATCGTTTCATAATATGAATGTGAACATCTATTAAACGATAAGTAAATCTAGATTTAGTCATTAATTACATATGTTACATGTCCCTATAAGAATAAGTACAAAACATCTATTGTTTAAATAAAGACTATGACAACACTTCTTATATATTCAACATTAAATACCATTCATTTGTAATCAGTTGATTATTTCTTCCAATTATCAACACATAATATCAATTATTAGTGTCACATGAAGTATTACATACTCAGCTCGATGAGATTAGAGGAGCAATTCCTCTTTTAGTGTTTAGTTTCTTCCATAATAGAAATAACACTAATGATTTGGTCCTTTCTTGATTTTTGAGTTTATGTTGTATTTCTCTTAACTGAACTATAAGTCTATAGGAGTGCAAAATCTCTTAGACTTCCTTTTATTCGATGCTTGAACAAACTTGAATCTATTTCTAGTGTTCTTATTGAATATCTCATTTATTTGATTAGACATCTTATATGTTTCATAATTATCCAAGACTTTCAACAAGTCATGGTTAATCACTCCAGTATGATGTGAGACATATGAACATTATCACAATAATACTTCAATTAAATTATCATGATCAGACTAACTGGTTACAAATGTTACTCAGGTATGGGATCTTTCATTATATCTAATTTCTATTGATGTTAAAGGTAGAACCTCAAGATATTACGCCAATTATAGAAATTATAACTATCAAATGTTACTGTCTCTTATAACTCAACAAGAGAGAGGTTTTACAGGGTGTAAAATTATTAACATTTATCAACAGAATTTAACAAAGTTACATTTAGTATTATCAATATTTAGTCTTTAAAAATTAATACCTTATGCTGTTTCTTAAAACATTAATTTATTAAAGTCTAGGATATAAGTAATGAAACAAATAAATGGTTAGGCGACCTTTATTCCATAAACTTAATCAAACTCGGTAGGTAACAATTACCGATTGCATACGATATGTAACTCCTAGATTATGGGATCCTAAACAACTATTGTTTACTTTTTCATGTTTATCCCATCTATTCTTCAAAACTCTTATGCCTAGGCGACCTTTATCACATAAAAAATTGATCAAATCATCCATTAAAAACACCGGTGAGTTGTATTTCACAAATGGTTAGGTGACTATTATCCCATAAGCAAATACAAAAACACCTTGACTATTTTTGACAAATCAAATGAATAAGGTGACCCTAAAATCCATATGAATTGCACAAAAACCCCAAGTGAATTTTAAATGTATTGCATAGATTTGAAGTTTTGAAAATAAGGGTTTATATATGTATTACAATTATAGTTTATAAAAACATGGTCTCATGAATATTGCATGCATCCAACAATTCATGTATCATTTTGTAAAATTCATATCACTTGTTATGAGGTTCTTTTGGTGTCAAATAAATCTTCATTTTATTTGCCATTAACCGCGATCAATTATAAACCAAAATCCAGTATTTTAAATTTTAGTCGTACATCACTTTTAAGAACCGGTAACAGTCTTAATAGAATTTTATTTTATGCTTAAGACACGGACTTTTGGATGAGTTATAAAATCACCATTTAAACTTCCTTTTAACAATCAAAAATTCTGACTTCATGAATTTGTAGAATAAACTCATTTTATAAATTGAATTTAAACACTTAATCCTAATCGTCATTTTATGTGAAAACCCTAGTTTTGCTTGGGCCTTTCTGTTGAGCTTTGGTGATCTGGACATTGATGGTCCATCCAAGAAAAAGTATATGGACTAAAATAGTTGTAACAACGTAAATTTCAAAACAATTTTTTTCATTTTATAAAAACACAAATCATTTATCATTCATAAAAACATTAATGTTTTTAACTCGATCCATGCTACATAAAATTCCCAAGATCTGATAACATAGAATCCCGTGTGCGTGTACTGATCAAGCCGGCGCCTTCCCACGGTCATCACTAGTACCTGAAACAAATAACACCAACACTGTAAGCACAAAGCTTAGTGAGTTCCCCAAAATACCACACATAACACATATTAGCCACTCGAGGCTATAACTCTATGGGTCCGTGGACCCTACTCTGTGAACCCTCTGGTTCTAACTCTGTGAACCTTCCGGTTCCAACTCTATAACATGCATAGTATAAATCACATACAAATAATGCAGTACAACACATAACATACATAGCATACAAATACTCTGTCACATAACTCTGGTTACCTACTCAAGGTAAAGTATAGTGAGAAGACTCACCTCGTGTATCTCGCTAACTCGCAAATCCCGGAAATCACTCGCGCTCGATCCCCCGAGCTATAATCCTCCTATAACGCAATATATCTCTAATTAACACTTTCACAGCTAAGGTTGACTACCCCTATCAAGTCAACACTTGGTCAACTCTGGTCAACGGTCAACTTTGACCGGACTCGGCGAGTGCATTAGAGCGACTCGGCGAGTCTATACGTGCTCACTGATTCCCTAGGATCCTCTCTCGACACGTCGAGTACTTCCCTGACTCGACGAGCTCCACCTGGCATGAATCGCGGGGCCACCATGACTCAACTCGCCGAGTCTCAAGAACAACTCGGCGAGTTCCAGCTTGACTCAGTCCACTCGTCAACCCTCTCTGACTCACTGAGTCAACCCTTAACTCGGCAAGACCACTCGCTGAGTGGTTATGGACAATCTTCATGCTACTCGCCGAGTCTGTTCTTCGGACTCGGCGAGTCTATGCCATGCATGAACTCAAGCTCACTCCTAAGGTCAGATCCTTTCCAATAACCCATAGATCCAGTCCTTCGAAGCACATACATCACATAAAGTTACAATCTTGGTGCTCATGCAAAGGTCCAAAGGCCTTATTTGATGATGTGGTCACTAGAATGCCATTCTAAGCTTATGGCCTCCATTGACACTCATAAAGCTCAAGGGAAAGGGGTCTCTGGACCTCTTTGGGTCCAGATCTAAAGTACCAACACAAGAAGAGGCCAATTACTCCATGGATCTTTCCACAAAGAAACCCTAACTCTAAGATTTACACGAAGGACTGAGATAGGAACGAATGGTTACCTCAAATGAAGTCTATAAGCTCAGAAATCACTGGAATATCACCTTCTTTGGTCTCCTCTTGCCTTGATCCTCTTCTATGTGCAAAAACACCCACAATTAGTCAAGGATCTTCCTCTTCTCTCTCACAAAACGCTCAGGGACTCTTTAGGGTTCTCTCTGGGGTTGGTGGCCGCAAATGACAGCCATAAGCGCCCTTAAATAGGTCTCATACCCTGTAAATTAGGGTTTCATTAAACAGCATGGACTCGCCGAGTCCGGATGCGAACCCGGGCCCAAACCGCGATCATACTCGGCGAGTTTGAGCTCCAACTCGCCGAGTCCCCACACAAAACACCAAAATTATAAGAATAAATAATACCTGGGAATCCGAGTTGTTACAATTCTCCCCCACTAGAACTAGACTTCTCCCTCGAAGTCTCGCTCTGCAAATAACTCCGGATGCTGCTCACGCATCTCACGCTCCGGCTCCGAGGTCATCTCGGACCCCTTCCGATGCTGCCACTGAACCAAAACCAAGGGTACCTCCTTGTTCCTCAGAACCTTGATTTTCCGATCTCTGGTTGCCACTGGTCTCTCAGCATAATTCAGGCTTGCATCCACCTGAATATCCTCTAATGGAACCACTGCCGACTCATCGGCTATACACTTCCGCAGCTGTGACACATGGAAAGTGTCGTGAATCTGCCCCAACTCTGCTGGCAATTCCAAATGATAGGCTACCCGGCCTACCATCGCGATCACTCAGAATGGACCAATAAATCGGGGCCCCAACTTGCCCCTCTTCCTGAATCGAATCACTCCTTTCCAAGGAGAGACCTTCAAGAGCACAAAGTCGCCGACCTGAAGCTCAAGCTCGGACCGGTGTCTGTCCGCATAACTCTTCTGACGACTCTGAGCGGTCAACAACCTCTGCCTGACCTGCTGGATCCGCTCTGTCGTCTGAAGCACGATCTCTGTACTGCCCATCACACGTTGTCCAACCTCTCCCCAACAAATGGGGGTCCTGCACCTCCTCCCATACAACAGCTCAAAGGGCGGCATACTAATGCTCGAATGATGGTTGTTGTTGTAGGAAAACTCAGCCAAGGGCAAGTACGTATCCCAACTTCCCCCGAAATCCAATACACATGCCCGAAGCATATCCTCCAGTGTCTGAATCGTCCGCTCACTCTGCCCGTCCGTCTGGGAGTGATATGCGGTACTAAAATGCAGCCTAGTACCCAACTCCTCATGAAACTTCTTCCAGAATCTAGAAGTGAAACGTACATCCCGGTCTGAGACAATCGAGATCGGCACCCCATGCCGAGATACCACTTCCCTCACGTACATCTCTACTAATTTCTCTGCGGAAGAACTCTCGCCGATGGCAAGGAAGTGAGCGCTCTTCGTCAACTTTTCCACAATCACCCAAATTGCATCAACTCCCCTAGCAGTCCTTGGTAATTTGGTGATAAAATCCATGGTGATCTGTTCCCACTTCCATTCGGGAACCTCCAACGGCTGCAACTTACCATGCGGCCTCTGGTGCTCGGCCTTAACCCTACGGTAGGTCAAGCACCTCTCAACAAACCACGCAACATCCCTCGTCCTACAGGGCCACCAATACTCTTTCCTCAGGTCCAAATAGTGGCCCCTGGATGGATCGAAAATTTCGACCGATCAGCCTCCTCCTTCAAAATGGTACGCGTTCCTCCCACAAACGGCACCAAGATACGCCCCTGGAATGTCATAAGCCCCCGACCGTCGGTAACGAACTCTGAAATCAATCTGACAACTCGCTCTTTCTTCTGCATCTCGGGTTGCACAGCCTCGGCCTGTGCCCCACGAATGGCATCCAACACTGGAGCTATAACGGTCAATCTCAAACATACATCCCGCAGCGGGGTGCTCTACGCCCTGTGGCTCAATGCATCGGCTACCACATTAGCCTTGCCTGGGTGGTACAGGATCTCATAATCATAATCCTTAACCACATCCAACCACCTTCTCTGACGCATATTTAGGTTGGGCTGATCCATCAAATACTTCAAACTCTTATGGTCCATTTATATCGTACACCAAACCCCATACATGTAGTGACGCCAAATCTTGAGGGCGAACACCACTGCCCCCAACTATAGATCTTGGGTGGGATATCTCGTCTCATGAGGCTTCAGCTGCCTCGATGCATATGCTATCACATGCCCTCGCTGCATCAGCACCGCTCCCAACCCCAAGATCGATGCATCACAGTATACCACAAAGTCCTCCATCCCTTCCGGAAGGGCTAACACCGGGGCTTCACATAGCCTTTGGCGAAGTGTCTCAAAGGAGGCATGCTGCTCGGGGCCCCATGAAAAAGCAATACCCTTCCGAGTCAACCTGGTGAGCGGCACCGCGATCTTGGAGAAGTCCCTGATAAATCTCCAATAATAACCCGTCAACCCTAAGAAACTCCTGATCTTGGAGGGTGATCTCGGCACCTCCCAACTCATCATCGCCTCAACTTTGGCCGGGTCGACCAATATCCCTTTTTGGTTAACGAGATGACCCAAGAACTGGACCTCTCGCAACCAGAAATCACACTTGGAGAATTTGGCATAAAGCCTCTCTGACCTCAGAACTCCGAGGATCTCCCTCAAATGCTCCTCATGCTGCTCTCTAGATCTCGAATATACCAAAATGTCATCGATGAATACAATCACTGACCGATCCAGCATCGGCCTACACACTCGATTCATGAGATCCATGAACACTTTCGGGGCATCGGTGAGTCCGAAAGGCATCACCACAAACTCGTAATGCCCATAACGCGTCCTGCAAGCTGTCTTCTGGATGTCCTCATCTCGCACCCTCACCTGATGATATCAAGACCTCAAATCGATCTTGGAGAACCAAGATGCTCCCTGTAACTGATCGAACAAATCATCGATCCTCAGCAACGGGTAACGGTTCTTGACTGTCAGCTTGTTCAACTCCTGATAATCAATGCACATCCGGTGTGAACCATCCTTCTTTTTGACAAACAGAATAGGCGCTCCCCACGACCAGCTGCTCAGCCGAATAAACCCCTTCCCCAGCAGCTCCTGAAGCTGCGAGGATAACTCTTGCATCTCAGGAGGTGCAAGGCGATAAGGCACCTTAGCGATAGGCGCGGCCCCCGGAACCAAATCGATACTGAACTCCACTTGCCTCACAGGAGGCACACCCGGCAGCTCCTCTGGAAATACATCCAAGAACTCACGCACTATCGGAACCTCCTCAACTGACCTCGGCCTCTCGGGATACACCCGCGTATCCATCACATACGCCAAAAAACCCTTACAGCCCTGCTCTAGACACTGCCTCACCCTAGCGACCGAACAAAACACTGATCCAGAACGTGTACCCTCGCCGTACACCGTAAGAACTCCCCCACTAGGGTCTCGTATGGTCACCAGCTATCGCTCGCAGTCAATAACCGCACCGAATCGGCTCAACCAGTCCATGCCCACAATGACACAGACATCACCCATCGATATAGTAATCAAATCAATCGGGAACTCAACACCGAAAATCTCTAACACGCATCCCCGGAGAACCTCCGTGGCATATATCACCCTCTCATCAGCTATGGAAACTCACAGAGGCTGACTCAATGCCTCACGACTAACACTGATATGCTGACTAAAGGCCAAAGACACAAAAGACTGACTCTCACCGGAGTCAAATAACACTAAGGCAGGCACATAATTCACATGGAAAGTACCTACGCATAACATAATATAAGCATAATATCTCAACATCAAAATAAATACATGAAGGAATACATACCAGCCACGATATCGGGTGCGGCGCGGACCTCCTCCGCGGTCAACTGAAAGGCCCTCCCTCGTGCCCTCGGCGCCTCGGCCTACACTGGGCGACTATCGATAGCTCTGATGGCGGCAGGGACAAATCCCTGAGGTGCTCCCTGAGATGATCCTCGCAATTGCGGACACTCTGCCTTCCGATGTCCGGTCTGGTTGCAGTGGAAGCACACTGCAAACCCCTTGGGGCAGTCCTTGGCCATATGCCCCTCCTTGCCACACTTGTAGCAAGATCCTGCTCTACAGACTCCCTCATGACCCTTGCCGCACTTCTTACAAGTGCGGCCCTTCTGGCTCCCTGATTTGGGATCAGTGCGCTTGGCCCGCTTGGCTGCCGGCTGAGACTGCGCTGGTCGCCGATCCCTCCCCTGAGACTCCGCCTCCTCCCTGGCCTGAGTCTCTAGCTCAATCTCCCTCTTTCGGGCATTTGCCTGAAGCTCGGCAAATGTCCGGTACGAGGATTTCTCCACGAACTCCCGAATGTCTCGCCTCAAGATACTCAGATATCGGCTCATACGTGCCTGCTCCGTAGACACGTGCTCAGGGCAGAACATCGCCCTCTCATGGAACATCCTGGTAATCACCGTAACAGACTCAGTACCCTGCTCGAGGGTCAGAAACTCCTGGGCCAAACGCTCCCTCTCCACCTGGGGAACGTACTCATCTCGGAACATGGCAGTGAACCTCTCCCAGGTCACCACCGCAAGCTCAGCAGGCATAAAGTGCGTCGTCACAAACTTCCACCAGTCCTTCGCTCCCAAGCGAAGCTGGTTCAGCGCGAACCGTACTCTCAAATGCTCAGGAGATGAGCAACTGAAGAAACACCCCTCTATATCAGAAATCAATCTCATAGCTGCCATCGGGTCCTGGGTCCCATCAAACTCCGGCGGTTTTGTGTTGCTGAACTCCTGGAACAGCAACGCATCACCACCTTGTGGCCTCGCGGCAGCAATAGCTGCGGTGGCCGCTGCAACAGCAGCCTCAGAAAGAGCGGCATAACGCTCATCGAAGGTCTCAATCAGCGTGGTCTTAATAGACTCGAACATCTCTGGTATCTCTGCCCTGATGGCTGCATCCACCTCCTCATGGATGATCCAGCGAATCTCCTCATCACTGGTCCTACTGCTCTCAGGCATAAGACGTGTCCTCACCATTATCTACCTCTGAAATACAACATACGATAAATTAGAAACCATTCGAGCATACTCACACTCGACAACTCATTCCTCCTTGATCCTTGGCATTCCAAAGATTCCTACTTGGGTTGTACTCCGCCCCGGTGCTTTCAGTAGTACGGGCCCAATACTACTGTCCGCTCCATATCAGAATACACCCCAAGCCCTCCTCTTCGGATCCCAATTTCCAAGTACTCTATCATGCATAATCCACTCTCTAATAGATCTCTCATAAGCCCCTCGCTGCTAACTGCTCACTCTCAAGCATCTCATAGCAGCTCAACTCATCCTAGGCTAAGGCATAACAAATCAGGCCACTCGAGTCCTAATAGGAGTACCTAGCCTACTTTAGCATGAGAATACATCATATCAATATCAATATCACATAACATGAGGGTATTTTGGGAAATCACCGTTCTGGCGCGGACCGATCGTACACACAACTCTGCTCTGCGTTTTTCCAAAAATATTTTACTCTTTTTTATTTTTTTTTTGAAAATACCCCTCAAATCCTCAGTTTGAGTTCAAATACTCCCATAGATATACTCGAATCACTCAAACCAAGGCTCTGATACCAACTTGTAACAACGTAAATTTCAAAACAATTTTTTGCATTTTATAAAAACACAAATAATTTATCATTCATAAAAACATTAATGTTTTTAACTCGATCCATGATACATAAAATTCCCAAGATCTGATAACATAGAATCCCGTGTGTGTGTACTGATCAAGCCGGCGCCTTCCCACGATCATCACTAGTACCTGAAACAAATAACACCAACACTGTAAGCACAAAGCTTAGTGAGTCCCCAAAATACAACACATAACACATATTAGCCACTCAAGGCTATAACTCTGTGGGTCCGTGGACCCTACTCTGTGAACCCTCTGGTTCTAACTCTGTGAATCTTCCGGTTCCAACTCTATAACATGCACAGCATAAATCACATAGAAATAATGCAGTACAACACATAACATGCATAGCATACAAATACGCTGTCACATAACTCTGGTTACCTACTCAAGGTAAAGTATAGTGAGAAGACTCACCTCGTGTATCTCGCTAACTCACAAATCCCGGAAATCACTCGCGCTCGATACCCCGAGCTATAATCCTCCTATAACGCAATATATCTCTAATTAACACTTTCACAGCTAAGGTTGACTACCGCTATCAAGTCAACACTTGGTCAACTCTGGTTAACGGTCAACTTTGACCGGACTCGGCGAGTGCATTAGAGCGACTCGGTGAGTCTATACGTGCTCACTAATTCCCTAGGATCCTCTCCTGACACGTCGAGTACTTCCCTGACTCGACGAGTTCCACCTGGCATGAATCGCGGGGCCACCACGACTCAACTCGCCGAGTCTCAAGAACAACTCGGCGAGTTCCAGCTTGACTCAGTCCACTCGTCAACCCTCTCTAACTCTCCCTGACTCACTGAGTCAACCCTTAACTCGGCAAGACCACTCGCTGAGTGGTTATGGACAATCTTCATGCTACTCGCCGAGTCTGTTCTTCGGACTCGGCGAGTCTATGCCATGCATGAACTCAAGCTCACTCCTATGGTCAGATCCGTTCCAATAACCCATAGATCCAGTCCTTCGAAGCACATACATCACGTAAAGTTACAATCTTGGTGCTCATGCAAAGGTCCAAAGGCCTTATTTGATGATGTGGTCACTAGAATGCCATTCTAAGCTTATGGCCTCCATTAACACTCATAAAGCTCAAGGGAAAGGGGTCTCTGGACCTCTTTGGGTCCAGATCTAATGTACCAACACAAGAAGAGGCCAATTACTCCATGGATCTTTCCACAAAGAAACCCTAACTCTAAGATTTACATGAAGGACTGAGATAGGAACGAATGGTTACCTCAAATGAAGTCTTTGAGCTCAGAAATCACTGGAATAGCACCTTCTTTGGTGCCCTCTTGCATTGATCCTCTTCTATGTGCAAAAACACCCACAATTAGTCAAGGATCTTCCTCTTCTCTCTCACAAAACGCTCAGGGACTCTTTAGGGTTCTCTCTGGGGTTGGTGGCCGCAAATGACGGCCATAAGCGCCCTTAAATAGGTCTCATACCCTGGAAATTAGGGTTTCATTAAACAGCGTGGACTCGCCGAGTCCGGACGCAAACCTGGGCCCAAACCGCGATCATACTTGGCGAGTTTGAGCTCCAACTCGCTGAGTCCCCTCACAAAACACCAAAATTATAAGAATAAATAATACCTAGGAATCCGGGCTGTTACAATATTTGGATGAGCTTAATGGAAAAGTGTTGGATGAAAGGACTTAAGAGATTAAGCACTTAATTGAAAAGTGTTATTTTGCCGGGTACACCGGGCTTACCTTCGAGTACGCTGCCCGTACTCGTATGGGGTCCCGATTCTGGTTGGTAAGTACGCCATGCGTACGAGCTGAGTACATTGGGCATACTCAGCCTGAGGTTTGATTTGTTGACTTTGACTTCCGTTGACCGTTCACTTTTGACCAAGTTTGACCTTGGGCCAAACTGGAGGGTTTGGCCTATTAACTAAGATTTTGTCTGGTTATCGTATTGATCGCTCGGAAAGTTGGCCGGACAGCAGCTAAGGATTTCTTCCAGGAAGCTTCTACAATCGAGGTGAGCCTCCTCACTGTTTGTATGGTACGAAGGCACATATGCCAGCCTATTTGGTTTATGTACTGTAGGAAGAACCGGGGGTTAACCCTAGGCATTATGTATGAAAAACCAGGATGTGGCTCTTGGCATACTGTATGTTATTATGTATTGTAGGAAGACCCTAGGGTTAGCCCTAGGCATTATGTATGAAAGACAACTAGCAAAGTAGAGTAGTATGTATGCTAGTTGTCTTTGTGATGCTTGCATGGAAGACCGGGTTGTGGCACTTGGCACTTGTCTGTAAGACCCAGGGGGTGGCCCCCGGCTTGGCAAGAACGACCACATGGCAGCTTGTGCCATAAGGGCAAGACTATGTGCAGCACATGACACCTTTACTAATTATGATATATGTACGAATCACGGTTATGTATGGCATGTATGGATAAATTGATATGTATGGTATGTGGTATTTTGGGAACTCACTAAGCTTCGTGCTTATGGTTTTCAGTTTTGGTTTCAGGGATCTCTAGTATTCAAATAAAGGAGCTCGGGACGATCGCAACACATACACCTATGTTTTCCACAATATGTGATTTCTGGGAATAAACTCTGATAAATATTTTATTTGAAATGCTTTTTAATGTGTGAACCAAGTTACAAATGTGTTTTAGTTATATTAAAAGTAAAATTTTTGTTCATGAATTTTGGGATGTTACATGTCGTTAACTTGCATGATCATTGGGGTTAAAGTTATTGAATTGACTTATGCTAGTTAGTCTAATCATGATGATTAGTAGCTTTTATTTGGTAACTAAGGAAATTAATCCATTGTCTTGAGATCAACCATAGCAAACAAGAGGGATTCGAAACTAAACGACAGAATCTTTTATTCTTGATTTGAAATCGTTTTTCTAGTTGATTACTTTAGTAATTGGCAGAGTATCTTAATTAAGTTAATCAGAACTTGTAAAATCAGATAAAACTCCCCACTTCTAGTTGTTTTTCTTAGTTTAACTTTTAGCAATTATTTCATTAATTAAATATTGTTCCCTGTAATCGATATCCGACTTACCCAAGCTATTTTATAAACTGACTAGGTATATTGCCTGTAAGTGCGTAGTTGGCAAATTAAGTTAGGTTATAAATTTAAAACGAGTAGGTACTATTGTGCACATCAAAGTTTTTCGTGTCATTGCCAGGGAACAACTTACTTGATTTTTAGCTTAATTGTTTTAGTTATTTGACCCTTTTTGTGTGGTAAAAACTGCAAAATGTTAACTTTTTCTAAATTTTATTTTTCTGTGTGAGCAGCAACCACGCTGTGGGCACCTTGGCCATGTCGTGGTTATGTTACAGTTAGAATTGATTTTATTTCATTTTTGTTTGTTTTACACGTTTTTTCTACTTTTATCTTAGTAGGAAAAAAAATGGGAGACATCACGACCATGACAATGGACGAGTATAAACGACATATGAGGAACAATAACAGATGGGGTCTTGTTCCACCAAAAATCCAAACCACAAAAAAGTTTAAACTTTCGGGCCACATTCTTAATATGCTAAAAGATCAACCTTTTTATGGGAAGGAGCATGAGGACTCCTATGAACACATGGAAGAGGTGGTGAAGATTTCAAATTATTTTAATGCACCAAACGTGAGTAAAGATGCGGTGATACTTCGACTTTTACTGGTCACATTGAAGGGTGAAGCTAAGGAATTTTTAAAATCACTTCCCTTTGGAGAATTCGCTAACTTCTAGACTCTCAAGGGTCCATGACAAAGAAGGATCCGACCACAAATAAAGTTTTGTTTGAAGAATTCGCTAAAAATTCAAGAGAGTATCACAACCCAAAGGAGCATTTCACTAGAGGAAAATCAAGTAAAGATATAGGTCAACATGCTATCAGTTTAGTAATTGTAAAGTTCGACGGAATGCAAGAAAGGATCATGTCAAGATAGATGAGGAGCTTGTGGGGGACCCTATTCTACAAGGGGTAGTGAATTGGAATACAAGAGCGATCATGATACAAAAAATTCCACAATTAAAGCATGATATCTACCTATTAGATCGAGTCCAATACGGCATAATAAATGCTCACGAGTCAATGTTATTTAGATTTAAGAAACTAGCGAAAGAAGACATGAAGCCACTGATGCAACACTTAGAGATCAACAAGAATCTATCATGAGCATCTACACGCGCATTGGGTAATTAACAAATCTTGTGCAAGAAAAGCTACCAGATTCACCCTCAAGAAAAACCGAGCCAATCCAAATCTATCAAGTCTTGGCTATTTATTCAGAAGAATAGGAAGAATTGGAGCATATGGGGTCAATGATTCAATAGATCAACAGTCCAAACAATTGCCCGAATGAAAAGAAAAAGAAGAAATGATTCATGTTTTTTCCCGTTGCCATGATGTGGAGGCAATAGTGCCACGTCGTGGGCGATAAAAAAGAATATTACAACTTTTAAGTAGTTTAGTCGTATCGACCACCTCTCCCTTATACATCTCATGCCAAGGAAAATATGGTGATGTAAGGAAACACAAAATTTCATGGAGCATAAAAACTTGAAGAGCTATTGGAAAAAGATAGGAATCGTTCGAAACCTCTAGTTTCAACACCTATGATTTTTGAGGTGTTTTCTTTTACAAGACCTCCAGATCAAACCACAAATGCAGTTGAAGAAAAAAAAAGAGGAGAGTGATGGGTCTCATTTTGACAAGAAGAACCCAAAAAGAGACAAGAAAAAAACTAAAGAAGCAGAGATAAAGGAAATCACTAAGCGAAAGCACAAAGAAGTTGTGAACCCGAAAATGCCAGAAAGCTCAAAAAATGCATTTAAAAAGAAGGGTTGCTTACAAACGATCATGGTCCAAGATGATGGAGAATAGGGGGGTTACACTTCCACCTGACGCAACATGTAGTGGGAAAGAGTCCGTCTCATGACTCCTAAAAACGAAGCGCTTATATGGAGGCAACACGATTTTTGAGATTTTGCATTATCTTTTCCTTTTAATTTCTTTTTAGTTTTTGTTTTTATATTTAGTTTTAATTTAGTTTAACCAAATGATGATGTATATCTCTAGTCTTTGATCTTATGTTGTAGTATTAAACGAAAGTGAAGCAGTGACAAAGCTTATTTGATGAAAAGCTGTGAGATTTTTATAAGATTACAATTGAAGACCATGTTTTTGAATAAGTGCTAGGTTCCCACTTGATGAAGACAAGAGTTTAGAAAAAATTTTACTAAAAGAAAAGGTCGGGAATGGATCTAAATCCATTAGGAAAGAACGATGCATTATTTGCAATTTTTAAGGCATTCTGAGAAGACACCATGATGTGGTCATCATCACTACGCGGTGGCATTCGATTTTGTCATGGCTGCATTCGACCTGACACCATGACATCGCAACACTAGAAAACACTGTGGAGATTTTAAAATTGGCGATCATTGCAACAATTTGCTTGACACCACGACGTGGTGTTGCTTTCCACATTATGGCTGAGGTTCAACACACTTTTTGAAGATGGTTCTTTGGTTCATTTTGATCTGAAACATTTACATTCACATTCAAGAGAGAAAGGCTCAGAAGTACTGTTTCCAGCCATTATACGAGACGTCCAAGCTTTTATACACACTTTCAAAAATTCGATCTCGCCACTACTATTCCATTGGAGACAGTTCCAATTTCTCATTTTTAATTTTATGCTCTTTAATTGTTTTAGCACGCAATAGGGACATTGCATTATTTAAGTGTGGGGTAAGGGGTCGAATATAAGAATACAAGCATACTGATTAAGAAATTGAAAAAATTACTAGTATTGAAAAAATTATAAGAAAGATTTGGAATAATAATCTAAAATTGAATCTAGTTAATTTTTTTTATATTATTGTGTTGAGATCTAGGTTGCTAGTGTTGTGTGAGACGATCTGATGCGAGTTTCAATGTTTATTTGAGCCAATATATGTTCTAGTGTATTTGGAGCTTCCATATCCTATTGAAATCATGGAACCAAAACATGACCTTGCTTAGTTTGATTGCCATGATATGTTTAGCATCGTGTACCATAAATGTATCCAGGAGAGCTTATGTAGTCATTGAACTTTAGATTAATACCTCTAACCAATAAGGGTTGAAGTTAAGTTCCCTTGCTTAAATATATGTTTTTTTAGGAATTTTAGTTTTGACTGAAAAAAGGTGAGAAAAAAAAGAAAAAAATTAATAGAAAAAGTAAAAAAAAAAAAGTTGCAACAATTGAGAGAATAAGAGTCTACATAGATATGAAGATCAAAAAATATCATGAAGAAAAGTTCATAAATCAAAGACTCAAGAATAAGGTATTTTTGCCAAATTATTATTATTTATAATTTTTATTTCTAGCTTTTTTTCCATATGTATGTTTGGGTGCTTAACCAAAAATTACCTTGAGGTTAAGAAATATTTTTGAGGATATATATTTAGAGGGATGCATAAATTGAATGTTGTTCAAAAGAAGTGGGGGAAGTATTTATCAAGATTATGAGTATTTAGGAATGGAGAAGTTCTAAGAAAAATTTAGACACAAATACACGCATTGCGGTCTTGATTTAATGGCGAGGCTCAAAATGGATTGTCCTTTGTGATGTTGGTGATTAGGGTTTTGATATGATGATATGATAAAAATCAGTTTTGCTTGAGGGCAAGCAAAAGCCAACTATGGGGCATGCTTATATGTGCATATTTAGCCATCTATTTAGTACATTATCTTAATACTTTTAACTATAATTACGCTTATTTTGGGACAAAAGGTACTTACTACGGTTAAAATATGTTTTGTAGTAGCAAAGACATGCTCGAGATGAAAAGGATGCAAATGAAGAGCAGGAAGCAGGAAAATGCGAGCTTAAGCCCATATATATATATATATATATATATATATATATATATATATATATATATATATATATATATATATATATATGTCTGTGTGTGTGTGTGTTACTTAGACTGGTTTAGAATATATTGGTCCGATTTAGTCCGTCTTTTGTCCGAATTGATTTGGTTTGGATCGAACTAAATAGCGGTTTTATCGACAAAAGCTAAAAAAATTAATGTAACCGGGTTACCCGCTCCCGGAATCGGAACTGCCAGTTCCGGGACTAGTTCCAAACATCTAAGAACTGCCTAGAGCGGTTTCGGTTCTGGTTCTAACTTTCTAGGAACTGTCGGTTCCGGTTTCGGTTCTCACCAAATGAGGCGGGTACCTGATTATGCTCATCCTTAATTATTTTATTAATTAAATAACGTTCCCTGTGATCGACAACCGATTTAGTCAAGATGTTCTATAAACTGACTAGGTACACTATTTATAAGTGCAAAGTCGCAAAAATTAAGTTAGGTTATAAATTTCAGATGAGTAGGTACTATTGTGCACATCAACTAGTAATTGTCACGTTTGTTATTTTTCAACGTGGGTAAGGGTTACAACTTATTTCCAGTAGTCATAGAATTCAAATTAAAATAAATGGCTAGAACAATGACATGATTTTATTAAGAACCTTTAGACATTGTTTTAATCAAAACTATGGTTGGGCTGTTTTGGTAAAAGTGTGACCATAAAT
This sequence comes from Lactuca serriola, assembly GCF_051521515.1. Classification (NCBI taxonomy): domain Eukaryota; kingdom Viridiplantae; phylum Streptophyta; class Magnoliopsida; order Asterales; family Asteraceae; genus Lactuca; species Lactuca serriola. Next base: position 135,514,994 of record NC_136412.1, on the reverse strand, counting down.
CATTTTTGTACTAGTGGTTGCCATTATGGATATCTCTTAAATAGTGTAGGGCATGCACCTTGTGCTTTAAAGAGCATGCTTTAAATATTTGTACCTGATGCTTTAAAAAAATAGTGTAGGGCGTACATCTTGGAAAAATTAACACTAACAAATTATCTATACTAAAGTGCATGCTTTAAATATTTGTACCTTATGCTTTAAAAAAATGTATAATATCACTTTGATGGGATGCAATACCAGATGGCATCCCTATATGCGATTATATACATTGTTTAACGTGCATTTTATAGAATTGTACAGATGCAGATGCAGCTGCGGATGCCATATGTCATTTCGTCTCTTCAAAGTTCTATTGTACAACATTTTAAAGCATAACATTCAAGCTGTGTAATGAAAAGAAGCTTCAAATATGATTTTCTTTGGTGGGATCATGCATTTGGAAGGATGTAACTTCATTTGTATTATGTTTTTGTTATGGGCTACCAAAAAAGGTCAATGATATTTCATATTATAATCAAGAGTGTTTTGAACGATTCGATTAAGTGATTGAAGGATTGGATTTGAAAAACGATTTTGTGTGTGTAAGAATAAATTATGTAACTCTACCACAAGATTTAGATAATAATATATAAGTTGTAGTAGGTTTGATGGATATTATAATATTATTGATTGTCAAATGAACAATGTTACAAACTATTGTAGGAGGAAAAGATTCTAGATATGATACTTATTGTTATATGTACATATGAGTTTTTCAGCTCTGATGATGGGCTAAAAACCCTTACTTTCGTTTAGATTAGATGAACTCTTTATTACTATATGTTGATTTCTTGTTGGTGGTAATTGCATTTGGTGTCCTTTTCTGCGGGTTCCTTGCAGAAACGGGCTGTGTGTCCTTTTCTGCTGCAGTTGGCGCACTGCATATCTCGACAAGGTCCATGGTGGTGGTAATTGCATTTGGTGCATTTTGGGAGGTTGCCTATATAAGGCTTTGTTGGGTAGGTATTTATAGGGGCTGTAGCAGGTACAATGGCAGCATTTACTGATACCAGTTGTTTCTTTGCGGATTCTCGGGAAGACCCACCCTTCCCTTTCATCCACGCTCTATTCCTGCCATTGTTGTTGTTGTTGCTGTTGTTGTTGTTGTTGTAGTTGTTGTTGTTGTTGTTGTTGTTTCCTTTCTGTGGTGTTGGTGCAGAAGTGGTTGAGTTCTGATGACCTCCGTAGTCGATCAGAGATTGTGCCAGTTCCTTAGCACTTTCAAAGGTGTCAGGTTTAGAAGCTAACACGCTTGATCGCATTTGGGGCGTCAGTCCCCAGATGTACCTTTCTATCTTCTTGCTCTCGGGAGCAATCATATCTGGACAAAGGATTGCCAGTTCGCAGAATCTGTTGGTATAAGTAGCGATGTCGGTACCCACCATTCTGAGAGTCCATAGCTCGTGTTCAAGCTTTTGAATCTCTCCCCGTGGGCAGTATTCTCTCATCATCATGGCCTTCAAGCTCTCCCAGCTTATGGAGTTTGCCACGATTAGGGTAAGTACTTTAACGTGGCCATTCCACCAAGTTAAAGCTTTATCGAGAAGGGTGAAAGTTGCAAATTTGACCTTGCTGTGCTCGGGGCAGGAGCAGATTTCAAAGACTGCCTCCATCCTTTCAATCCACTGCCTCAGGGCCATCACACCACCAGTACCATAAAACATCTGGGGCTTGGCATTAGTGAAGTCCTTATAGGTGCATTCTCGAGGTGGTCCATGACTCTCGCCATGGTTGGATAGGTGTGTGCCAGATCCCGAGCCATTAGCACTTGAGTTATTGATCTGTGACATGGCAGCTGCCACCGCTGCGGTGACTGCTGCTTGAAACATTACAGCATCAAATTGGGGTGGTGGAGGTGGTGGTGGTATAGGTGCTTCCTCACCGTTGTTTCGCCTTGGATTCCTACGCGGAGGCATCCTTCAACTATAGATTGAAAAGACAAGGATAAGAATTTCATAGAATGGAAAATGTATGTGTCTCATGAACTAAATCGCTATAGTTCAACAACAGATGATAGTATGAGTCTTAAAATAGAAGAATGAAAGTTATTTGTAAGACTGAAGGTATGAAACAAGTATTTGGGTTCACAAAGACTATTCAAGGTTCGAACGAAATACTTAACATAGTAGTAGTAGTGCCACTTATATTAATATAAAAGTTGTTACAACGATTATGAAAATTTGACCCCTATAAGGGTCTCCGATTACAAAGTTCGAGAAATTTAAAGACTTTTAGCCGAGGTCCTAAGCTATAACAAAATTTGATTCCTTGACAAGCACTACTTGCGTCGAAGGTTGCGCTTGGAGTTTGACTCCGTATCTGATTGCTTTGAATCCATTAGACGCCTATCGAAAGCGGCTTGTTGTTCCCTTAGTTCGGCGAGGCCTACAATCATTTGCGCTTGAAACGATTCAGCTTGGAATTGGGTGTTGTCTTGCATCTTGTCCAACCTACGGATGTCAGAAGTGTGAACCTGCACTTCCACGTTGATATCCCGGAGTCGACTAGCTTGTACTCCAGACTGATAGGACTGATTGGCTAACTTACCCACCATTACCGGGAGTGCTCGATCAGCCGAACTTCCGCCGCGGACATCATAGAAGTCCCGGCACATGCCGTAGGGAGGGCGTAGGTTTTGCTGTTGGCTCCAATGGTGGAGGTGACTTCCCCAGACGGGAGTCGGTCCTTGAAAGTTCCTTACGAAGACGGGAGGTTGAATGGGTGGTGGATCGATAACTTCCGGCTCTGAGTCGGTACCGGAGTCATCACCCACTTTTATGGGTTCCTCGTCCTCTTCGGGATCATCTTCGATCCATCCTCCGTTGCCTTGGTTGGGAAAGTAGGGGTCGCCAGGGTGGTGAAATCCAGCCATTTGACTGTACGAGAAATGGGGTTATAAGAATTGAATAAAGTCGGAACATGTAAAACATGTAAGTTTAACTAGTTTAGATAGCAAATACTCCTATAGTATTTAAGTTCTTGTGTTTGATTCTTGTAATGGTTTGGTAAGTTTTGACTTGTTGCTTACTACGATCATTCCTCGATATACGTTGGTCCAATCTTGGGCAAATATAGTTGATCATGCTATATTTGTCCAAAATCTGATTACATATATCGAGTCTCAATCGTAGTGTCAACTTGTCTAAATACTTGTATAGTTGTATAACATGAAAATAGTTTGTGGTATGCATGTAATTGTACTTAAATGAACTATCAATTTAAGTTGAACGAAATGTTGTTTAAGTGTAAAAAGAAAATTTGTTTTGTCAGAGAGTATTAGTCCCTTAAGCATTTATAGTTTGTATATCTTATGTGGTTCGATATACTTAGTTCACTATAAACATTGCTCTGATACCAATCTGTCACACCCCCAAACCTGAACGGCGGAAACGTTCGGGGGCGGATGACTTCATGTGGTAACGTAACAAATGAATACATAGTAAAGAAAGCAATACAACCATCATATACATAATTGAAAGTTTACATTTGTCAAAAGATACATGTTCAAAACTAATTACAATATGATGTCAAAATATGAGATTAAACTGGCGCCGCAGCATCTCTTCTTCAAAAGCATATTAGTACCTGAAATTACTGAATCCCTGGGACATACAAGTAATTTTGAAAGAGTAGATCAGCATTTAAGCTGGTGAATTTCATAAGTATTTAAGTGACAATGTTTGAATGAAATGAAATGTTTTATCTTTGTTTGTTTGTGTTTAGAAAATCCTATATTTTCTACTAGTATAAAAGTAGCCTTCACTCAAGACCAATGTTTGTTTCCAAAATGTATGTAAATGTAAAATAACCAATGAGTTTGAAAACCTTGTAAATCAATGCATTTTTAATACCCCTTGTGAGTTTTATAACCATACTATTGACTCTGAATGCCTATACACAACGTTCTTCAGGCGTTGGAATGTTATGACGTTTGTCACCCCAAACGGTGGACTGTAGCTAACAGTCAGGGCGCGGGTTGTCAAGCCCGTATAGATCTATACACAAACACCATGCTCCCCCTCCAAGGGATTCTGGTATATAATACAGGACTTGAAATGTGTACTCGAACGTACATGAAGTTAGTGTCTCACAAATCCGTGGTATAAAAACAGATCTACTTGTTAAAATGTTACGTTTGTTCTTGTATACGAAAGTGAACTTCTTGAAATATGTGATTCTAGTACATAAGAGTTAGAAATTTGTTCGCAAAACTATACCTATTATAGTTTCCAAAAAGCGTGTCTTGTTTGTTTAGAAACATTGAGAAAAGGAATCACTTGTTTATGAAAGTATAGATTTTTGGGTGTAGAGTCTAGGATAGACAAGAAAATCTAAGAACAGTTTAGTTTATACATGCATTACAACAACATTATATTTTAAAAGGTAAAATGCTATTGTGACATATGTTATATATATATAAAAGTTCCTTTAAATGTTTATAAATCGCATGTGATTTGAATATATAACAGTATATAAAAGAGTTTCTTTATGTAACACATGATAATACTCGTGTGTTTTACTTGTAATCCCCCCCTTGAAAGCATATAAAAGTATTTAGAATAATTAAAAAGGTTGATTAAGGGGTATGAAACTCACTTGAAAGTTTGGGAGATAACGAGATGGAAAACCGGACAGAGTTTCGTCTCGGGAAACGGATTTTCCTCGGGATTCTCGGGAATCTCGGGAGTAAAATCGACCTTCGGGACTTGAGCCAAAAAGACCAGAGCTTCGGGTTTGAACGGACACGGAAAACGAGGCAAAGTTGAGAGAGAGAGAAGAGAAATGAACCCTTTCTTTGGAAACCCTCGCATCCTATTTATAGTAAGGCTGGTCTGCCTCGGTACGCGGGGCGTACGCTCGTACGCAGCGCGTACGCGTACGTCATGCATGACCGAAGCCTCGACTGCCTCGGTTCGGATGGGACAGGTTGCTGGGTACGCGGGTCGGATGGGACGCCGGGTCGGACGGGTCGGGGCTTCGGACGGGTCGGATGGGTCGGTTTCTTCGGATAGTGCGACGTGGACGATCGGAGGCCAATCCTCTCGGTTACGCGGGGCGTACAGGAGTACGCAGCGCGTACTTCGGAGGAGGATGCTGACTCCCCTTCGGATAATATCCGAATTTTGAATTAAATAAATAATTAATTTATTTAATAAACTTCAAAAATTCATATCTTCTTCATACGAACTCCGTTTTCGATGGTCTTTATATCCTCGCGTAGGTGAGACTACGCTCTACAACTTTCGTTTAGACTCCGTCGGCAAATTCCAAAATTATATTTTTATTATTTATTAAAAATCCATCGTGTTTAAGGAATTTCTTAGAAAATTCATAACTTCTTTATCTGATGTCGGTTTTTGCCAGACTTTTTACCGCTGGAATACCATTGTCGAGACCTTCGATTCTCGTTTAGGTCATTCCGGCCAAAAGTCGCTCGATTACCGATTCGATTTTTTAGCTGTCTGTTGCTAAGCCGAACTTGGAAAATCATAACTTCGCTATATGAAGTCGGATTTGGGCGTTCTTTTCACGTATGATCATGGTTCAAAGACATTTAATCATAGAAGGAAATTAAATAGAAGTTATTTGTACATTTTATTATTAAAGTAAATTATTATTATTCAGAAGTGGTTACAATACTTGACCCATTTTGGTCGTTACAAAGAGTTGAAATATCGGGTTGTCACATCATCCCCCCGTTAGAGAGAATTTCGTCCCGAAATTTAAAGTAGTAAAGATACTAGTGAACATGAAAGAGATGAGGGTACTTTTGTTTCATCTGATCTTCGCGTTCCCATGTGAATTCGGGTCCCCGCTTGGCGTTCCAACGAACCTTCACGATGGGTATGCGACTTTGTTTTGTTTGTTTGACCTCTCGGTCCATGATTTCTACTGGTTCTTCCACAAAGTTGAGGCTCTTGTTGATCTCGATCTCGTCGAGTGGAATAACAAGAGTCTCGTCGGACAGACACTTTTTCAAGTTTGAGACGTGGAAGGTTGGATGGATGTTACTAAGTTCGCGCGGTAGGTTAAGCTTGTAAGCCACTGGGCCGATTCTGGCAAGAATCTCGAAAGGCCCTATGTATCTTGGATTTAGTTTCCCACGCTTTCCAAATCGTATTAAACCCTTCCACGGTGAGACCTTTAATAAGACGTGGTCTCCTACCTGGAATTCCAAAGGTTTCCTCCTTTGGTCAGCGTAGCTTTTCTGTCGGTCTCTTGAGGCTTTCAATCGGTCACGAATCTGAACGATCTTCTCTGTTGTTTCACGTATGATCTCCGGACCTGTGAGAGTGCTTTCAGGAACTCTTCCTCTAGCTAACTGGGTATCGCCAACTTCAGTCCAGCACAGAGGGGATCTGCACTTTCGACCATAGAGGGCTTCAAACGGAGCAGCCTTTATGCTTGTATGATAACTATTGTTGTATGAAAATTCGACAAGGGGTAAATGAATATCCCATGCCTTTCCAAAGTCAATCACGCAGGCTCTCAGCATGTCTTCTAAAGTTTGTATTGTTCTCTCACTTTGTCCGTCTGTCTGTGGGTGGTAGGCTGTACTCATGTCTAGCCTAGTTCCCAGGGAACTTTGTAGTGACTGCCAGAATCTTGAAGTGAATCTACTATCTCGATCGGAGATAATGGATATCGGAACACCATGCAGTCGCACTACTTCCCTTAAGTAAGTTCTTGTAAGCTTCTCCATTTTCTCAGTCTCCTTGATGGGTAGGAAATGTGCGGATTTGGTCAATCTGTCGACAATGACCCATATGGTATCGAGTCCACTTGTCGTCTTGGGTAACTTGGTTATGAAGTCCATAGTAATCCGCTCCCATTTCCATTCCGGTATCTCTGGTTGTTGTAGTAGTCCTGACGGTTTCTGATACTCGACCTTAACCTTAGCGCAAGTAAGACATTTACTCACGAAGGTAGCAATTTCTGCTTTCATGTTAGGCCACCAGTACAGATTCTTAAGATCCAGATACATTTTATCTGAACCCGGGTGAACGGAATATCTTGAGTTGTGAGCCTCGGTCATGACTACGTTCCTGAAACCACCATGATTTGGGGCCCAGATTCGATCCATGAGATAGTAGGCTCCGCCACCCTTGACTTCTAAATTCTTCTCCATTCCTCGCAGGGATTCATCCGCCACATTTTCAGGTTGCAAAGCTTCCATTTGTGCTTGCTTAATTTGTGTGGATAAGTGGGAATGGATAGTTATGGTTAGAGATTTGACCCTCCGACCAGTGTATTCCTTTCGACTGAGGGTGTCGGCTACTACGTTGGCCTTGCCAGGATGATAACGAATTTCGCATTCGTAGTCATTCAGTAACTCGACCCATCGTCGTTGGCGCATGTTGAGTTCCTTCTGATCGAAAATGTGCTGAAGGCTCTTATGATCGGTGAAAATAGTACTCTTTGTTCCGTATAAGTAGTGCCTCCAGATCTTCAGAGCAAATACCACTGCTCCTAATTCGAGATCGTGTGTCGTATAGTTCACTTCGTGTGTCTTAAGCTGTCGGGAGGCATAAGCGATAACCTTCCCTCTCTGCATAAGAACACAACCAAGTCCTTGATTTGAAGCATCGCAATACACTACGAAGTCTTCTATCCCTTCGGGGAGGGATAGTATCGGTGCGGTGCACAAGGCCTGCTTTAGTGTCTGGAATGCCTTCTCTTGTTTCGCTTCCCAGTCAAAGGCCACACCTTTCTGGGTTAATGAAGTAAGATGTTTCGCAATGCTCGAAAAGTTCTTTATGAATCTGCGATAGTAGCCAGCTAGACCTAGAAATTGACGAATTTCTGTAGGTGTCTTTGGTGCCGACCAGTTCTCAATAGCCTTAATTTTGGAGGGGTCCACGTGTATACCTTCCTCGCTAACAACGTGACCTAAAAATTCGACTCTTCGAATCCAAAATTCGCATTTAGAGAACTTCGCATAGAGTTTCTCCGTTCGCAGTGTTTCTAGGACTTTTCGTAGGTGTTGACTATGCTCTTCCTCACTTCGAGAGTAGATAAGTATATCATCGATAAAGACGATGACGAACTGATCCAAGTAAGGGCGGCATACCCTATTCATTAGGTCCATAAATACTGTTGGTGCATTGGTTAATCCGAACGGCATCACCACGAATTCAGAGTGTCCATAACGAGTTCGGAAGGCTGTCTTTGGAATGTCCCCCCTCTAGAACTCGTAATTGGTGATATCCGGATCGCAGGTCTATTTTGGAGAAGTAGTTCGCCCCTTGAAGTTGATCGAATAGGTCGTCAATACGGGGTAGAGGATAGCGGTTCTTGACAGTAAGTTTGTTCAGCTCTCTGTAGTCGATGCACATACGGAACGATCTGTCTTTCTTCTTTAGAAACAAGATCGGTGCTCCCCAAGGTGAGAAACTTGGTCTTATGAATCCTTTGTGAAGGAGTTCATTAAGCTGACTGGAAAGTTCCTGCATCTCTGCTGGTGCAAGACGATAAGGCGACTTCGCTACTGGGGTAGCTCCTGGAATTAAGTCGATTCTGAACTCGACTTGGCGTTGCGGTGGTAATCCTGGCAGTTCTTCTGGAAAGATATCGGGAAAGTCGCGTACTACTGAGATGCTCTTGATGTCCTTCAGTTCTTGACTTGTATCGACGATGTGCGCTAGGAATGCTCGACAATCCTTCCGCAAGCACTTTCGAGCTTGGATGCACGAAATGATGCGAAGGTTTGCACTAGATTTGTCGCCGTAGATAACTAATGTTTCGTTGTTTGGGAGGTTAAGACGGACTGCTTTCTCAAAGCACATGATGTCGGCGCGAAGAAGACTCAACCAATCCATGCCGACTATGACGTCGAAACTTATAATTTGAACCGGCATGAGATTGATTGGGAAAGAATGGCCGTCTAATGTTAACGTACAGCCCATGTATATGCAATTTGTGTTTTCGGTTTTTCCATTGGCCATCTCTACAGTGAATGAATTTTCTAACTTGCTAGGTTTAGGTTTAAGTAAATGAACAAAGTTTTGACTCACGAAGCTTCTCTCCGTTCCACTATCGAATAATATGCATGCGTATGAATTATCGAGAAGGAACGTACCAGCAACTATAGTTGGGTCAGCTACAGCTTCGTCGTGGCCTATTGCCAAAACTCGTCTCCCACCTCCGGTGCCTGCTGCCTTAGGACAGTTTCTCTGGTAGTGGCCCACCTCGCCACAACCGTAGCAAGCCTGCCCTACACCCGCACCGGGAACTTGAGTGATCGGCTTTGTGGGTTCCTTGCAGAAACGGGCTGTGTGTCCTTTCCTGCTGCAGTTGGCGCACTGCATATCTCGACAAGGTCCATGGTGGTGGAAATTGCATTTGGTGCATTTTGGGAGGTTGCCTATATAAGGCTTTGTTGGGTAGGTATTTGTAGGGGATGTAGCAGGCACAATGGCAGCATTTACTGACACCAGTTGTTTCTTTGCGGATTCTTAGGAAGACCCACCCTTCCCTTTCATCCACGCTCTCTTCCTGCCATTGTTGTTGTTGTTGCTGTTGTTGTTGTTGTAGTTGTTGTTGTTGTTGTTGTTGTTTCCTTTCTGTGGTGCTGGTGCAGAAGTGGTTGAGTTCTGATGACCTCCGTAGTCGATCAGAGATTGTGCCAGTTCCTTAGCACTTTCAAAGGTGTCAGGTTTAGAAGCTAACACGCTTGATCGCATTTGGGGCGTCAGTCCCCAGATGTACCTTTCTATCTTCTTGCTCTCGGGAGCAATCATATCTGGACAAAGGATTGCCAGTTCGCAGAATCTGTTGGTATAAGTAGCGATGTCGGTACCCACCATTCCGAGAGTCCATAGCTCGTGTTCAAGCTTTTGAATTTCTCCTCGTGGGCAGTATTCTCTCATCATCATGGCCTTCAAGCTCTCCCAGCTTATGGAGTTTGCCACGATTAGGGTAAGTACTTTAACGAGGCCATTCCACCAAGTTAAAGCTTTATCGAGAAGGGTGAAAGTTGCAAATTTGACCTTGCTGTGCTCGGGGCAGGAGCAGATTTCAAAGACTGCCTCCGTCCTTTCAATCCACTGCCTCAGGGCCATCACACCACCAGTACCATAAACATCCGGGGCTTGGCATTTGTGAAGTCCTTATAGGTTCATTCTCGAGGTGGTCCATGACTCTCGCCATGGTTGGATGGGTGTGTGCCAGATCCCGAGCCATTAGCACTTGAGTTATTGATCTGTGACATGGCAGCTGCCACCGCTGCGGTGACTGCTGCCTGAAACATTACAGCATCAAATTGGGGTGGTGGAGGTGGTGGTATAGGTGCTTCCTCACCGTTGTTTCGCCTTGGATTCCTACGCGGAGGCATCCTTCAACTATAGATTGAAAAGACAAGGATAAGAATTTCATAGAATGGAAAATGTATGTGTCTCATGAACTAAATCGCTATAGTTCAACAACAGATCATAGTATGAGTCTTAAAATAGAAGAATGAAAGTTATTTGTAAGACTGAAGGTATGAAACAAGTATTTGGGTTCACAAAGACTATTCGAGGTTCGAACGAAATACTTAACATAGTAGTAGTAGTGCCACTTATATTAATATAAAAGTTGTTACAACGATCATGAAAATTTGACCCCTATAAGGGCCTCCGATTACAAAGTTCGAGAAATTTAAAGACTTTTAGCCGAGGTCCTAAGTTATAACAAAATTTGAGTCCTAGACAAGCACTACTTGCGTCGAAGGTTGCGCTTGGAGCTTGACTCCGTATCTGATTGCTTTGACTCCATTAGACGCCTATCGAAAGCGGCTTGTTGTTCCCTTAGTTCGGCGAGGGCTGCAATCATTTGCGTTCGAAACGCTTCAGCTTGGAATTGGGCGTTGTCTTGCATCTTGTCCAGCCTGCGGATGTCAGAAGTGTGAACCTGCACTTCCACGTTGATATCCCGGAGTCGACTAGCTTGTACTCCAGACTGATAGGACTGATTGGCTAACTTACCCACCATTACCGGGAGTGCTCGATCAGCCGAACCTCCGCCGCGGACATCATAGAAGTCCCGGCACATGCCGTAGGGAGGGCGTAGGTTTTGCTGTTGGCTCCAATGGTGGAGGTGACTTCCCCAGACGGGAGTCGGTCCTTGAAAGTTCCTTACGAAGACGGGAGGCTGAATGGGTGGTGGATCGATAACTTCCGGCTCTGAGTCGGTACCGGAGTCATCACCCACTTCTATGGGTTCCTCATCCTCTTCGGGATCATCTTCGATCCATCCTCCGTTGCCTTGGTTGGGAAAGTAGGGGTCGCCAGGGTGGTGAAATCCAGCCATTTGACTGTACGAGAAATGGGGTTAGAAGAATTGAATAAAGTCGGAACATGTAAGTTTAACTAGTTTAGATAGCAAATACTCCTATAGTATTTAAGTTCTTGTGTTTGATTCTTGTAATGGTTTGGTAAGTTTTGACTTGTTGCTTACTACGATCATTCCTCGATATACGTTGGTCCAATCTTGGGCAAATATAGTTGATCACGCTATATTTGTCCAAAATCTGATTACATATATCGAGTCTCAATCGTAGTGTCAACTTGTCTAAATACTTGTATAGTTGTATAACATGAAAATGGTTTGTGGTATGCATGTATTTGTACTTAAATGAACTACCAATTTAAGTTGAACGAAATGCTGCTTAAGTGTAAAAAGAAAATTTGTTTTGTCAGAGAGTATTAGTCCCTTAAGCATTTATAGTTGGTATATCTTATGTGATTCGATATACTTAGTTCACTATAAACATTGCTCTGATACCAATCTGTCACACCCCCAAACCTGAACGGCGGAAACGTTCGGGGGCGGATGACTTCATGTGGTAACGTAACAAATGAATACATAGTAAAGAAAGCAATACAACCATCATATATATAATTGAAAGTTTACATTTGTCAAAAGTTACATGTTCAAAACCAATTACAATATGATGTCAAAATATGAGATTAAACTGGCGCCGCAGCATCTCTTCTTCAAAAGCATATTAGTACCTGAAATTACTGAATCCCTGGGACATACAAGTAATTTTGAAAGAGTAGATCAGCATTTAAGCTGGTGAATTTCATAAGTATTTAAGTGACAATGTTTGAATGAAATGAAATGTTTTATCTTTGTTTGTTTGTGTTTAGAAAATCCTATATTTTCTACTAGTATAAAAGTAGCCTTCACTCAAGACCAATGTTTGTTTCCAAAATGTATGTAAATGTAAAATAACCAATGAGTTTGAAAACCTTGTAAATCAATGCATTTTTAATACCCCTTGTGAGTTTTATAACCATACTATTGACTCTGAATGCCTATACACAACGTTCTTCAGGCGTTGGAATGTTATGACGTTTGTCACCCCAAACGGTGGACTGTAGCTAACAGTCAGGGCGCGGGTTGTCAAGCCCGTATAGATCTATACACAAACACCATGCTCCCCCTCCAAGGGATTCTGGTATATAATACAGGACTTGAAATGTGTACTCGAACGTACATGAAGTTAGTGTCTCACAAATCCGTGGTATAAAAACAGATCTACTTGTTAAAATGTTACGTTTGTTCTTGTATACGAAAGTGAACTTCTTGAAATATGTGATTCTAGTACATAAGAGTTAGAAATTTGTTCGCAAAACTATACCTATTATAGTTTCCAAAAAGCGTGTCTTGTTTGTTTAGAAACATTGAGAAAAGGAATCACTTGTTTATGAAAGTATAGATTTTTGGGTGTAGAGTCTAGGATAGACAAGAAAATCTAAGAACAGTTTAGTTTATACATGCATTACAATAACATTATATTTTAAAAGGTAAAATGCTATTGTGACATATGTTATATATATATATAAAAGTTCCTTTAAATGTTTATAAATCGCATGTGATTTGAATATATAACAGTATATAAAAGAGTTTCTTTATGTAACACATGATAATACTCGTGTGTTTTACTTGTAATCCCCCCCTTGAAAGCATATAAAAGTATTTAGAATAATTAAAAAGGTTGATTAAGGGGTATGAAACTCACTTGAAAGTTTTGGAGATAACGAGATGGAAAACCGGACAGAGTTTCGTCTCGGGAAACGGATTTTCCTCGGGATTCTCGGGAATCTCGGGAGTAAAATCGACCTTCGGGACTTGAGCCAAAAAGACCAGAGCTTCGGGTTTGAACGGACACGGAAAACGAGGCAAAGTTGAGAGAGAGAGAAGAGAAATGAACCCTTTCTTTGGAAACCCTCGCATCCTATTTATAGTAAGGCTGGTCTACCTCGGTACGCGGGGCGTACGCTCGTACGCAGCGCGTACGCGTACGTCATGCATGACCGAAGCCTCGACTGCCTCGGTTCGGATGGGACATGTTGCTGGGTACGCGGGTCGGATGGGACGCCGGGTCGGATGGGACGTCGGGTCGGACGGGTCGGGGCTTCGGACGGGTCGGATGGGTCGGTTTCTTCGGATAGCGCGACGTGGACGATCGGAGGCCAATCCTCTCGGTTACGCGGGGCGTACAGGAGTACGCAGCGCGTACTTCGGAGGAGGATGCTGACTCCCCTTCGGATAATATCCGAATTTCGAATTAAATAAATAATTAATTTATTTAATAAACTTCAAAAATTCATATCTTCTTCATACGAACTCCGTTTTCGATGGTCTTTATATCCTCGCGTAGGTGAGACTACGCTCTACACCTTTCGTTTAGACTCCGTCGGCAAATTCCAAAATTATATTTTTATTATTTATTAAAAATCCATCGTGTTTAAGGAATTTCTTAGAAAATTCATAACTTCTTTATCTGATGTCGGTTTTTGCCAGACTTTTTACCGCTGGAATACCATTGTCGAGACCTTCGATTCTCGTTTAGGTCATTCCGGCCAAAAGTCGCTCGATTACCGATTTGAGTTTTTAGCTGTCTGTTGCTAAGCCGAACTTGGAAAATCATAACTTCGCTATATGAAGTCGGATTTGGGCGTTCTTTTCACGTACGATCATGGTTCAAAGACATTTAATCATAGAAGGAAATTAAATAGAAGTTATTTGTACATTTTATTATTAAAGTAAATTATTATTATTCAGAAGTGGTTACAATACTTGACCCATTTTGGTCGTTACAAAGAGTTGAAATATCGGGTTGTCACAGGTTATAAATTTAAAACGAGTAGGTACTATTATTCACATCAGCTAGTAATTTTCACATTCGTAATGTTTCAATGTGGGTAAGGGTTACAACTGTATTTCCACTAGTCACAGAATTCAACTTAAAATATATGGCTAGAACAATGACATGATTTTATTAACAACCTTTAGACATTATTTTAATCAAAATTATGGTTGGGCTGTTTTAGTAAAAGTGTGACCATAAGTCATTTTTGTACTAGTGGTTGCCATTATGTATATGTCTAAAATAGTGTAAGGCGTGCACCTTTTGGACATCCAGTTACTTCCCTTATTTTATTTAGTTTATATTATTTCCGTGAACATTTAATGTTTACATTGGACCATAGATGTATGTTCACATGGGTGAAAAATTAACGCTAACAAATTATTTTTAATAAAGAACATGCTTTTGACATTTGTACCTTATGCTTTAAAACATTGTATAATAGCACTTTGATGGGATGCAATACCAGATGACATCCCCATCTGCCATTATATACATTGTTTAACGCACATTTTAGAGAATTGTACAGATGCAGATGCCGGTGCAGAAGCTTCAAATATGATTTTCTTTGGTGGGATCATGCATTTGGAAGGGTGTAACTTCATTTGTTATATGTTTTTGTTATAGGTTACCAATGAAGGCCAATGATATTTCAAAGTATAATTAAGAGTGTTTTGAACGATTCAATTAAGTGATTGAAGGATTGTAATTGAAAAACACTTTTGTGTGCATAAGAATCAATTATGTAACTCAAGCACTAGATTTTGATAATAATGCATCAGTTGCAGTAGGTTTGATGGATATTATAATATTATTGATTGTCAAGTGAACAATGCTACAAAATATTGTAGGAGGAAAAGATTCTAGATATGATATTTATTGTTGTATGTACATATGTGTTTTTCAGCTATGATGATGGGCTAAAAACCCTTGCTTTCGTTTAGATTAGATGAACTCTTGATTACTATGTGTTGATTTCTTGTTTCATGGGTTGATGAAGTTGTTTTTTTCATTAAATATTGTTTGATAAATATAAACATCACTTATTAAAGTTTCTAATCTTTATTTCCTTGTCTCAATTTTTTTGTACTTAAACTATAGTGAATTGCATGAAACTGATTTACGTAATTGTTTACGATAAGTTAGTTGTTTAACTATGTTGGAGAGCAATATTTATTCATAATATATTTCGTCGATTATTAGACATGACCAAAGAATAGTAGCCTGTAGATTCTATCATTCAGTATCAAAATTATGTTAAGAACCAATTTAATATGCTTAACTTGCATGATCATTGGGGTTAAAGTTATTGATTTGACTTATGCTAGTTAGTGTGATCTTGATGATTAGTAACTTTTATTTGATAACTAACGGAATTAATCCATTGTCTTGAAATCAGTCTTAGGAAACAAGGGGGATACAAAGCTAAACAAAAGTATCTTTTACTCTTGTCTTAAAAGAGACTTTCTATTTGTTTACTTTAGTAATTAGTTGATTATTTTAATTAAGTCATCCGAACATGTAAAATCAGATAAACCCCCACTTCTAGACGTTTTTCTTAGTTTAACTTTTAGTAATTATTTTACTTATTAAATACCGTTCCCTGTGATCGACACTCGATTTAGTCAAGATATTCTATAAACGGACTAGGTACACTACTTATAAATGCATAGTTGTTAAATTAAGTTAGGTTATAAATTTAAAACGAGTTGGTACTGTTGTGCACATCAGCTAGTATTTATCATATTTGTTATGTTTCAGCATAGGTAAGGGTTACAACTATATTTTCACTAGTCACAGAATTCAACTTAAAATATATGGCTAGAACAATTACATTATTATATTAACAACCTTTAGTCATTGTTTTAATCAAAAGTATGGTTGGGCAGTTTTTGTAAAAGTGTGACCATAAATCATTTTTGTACTAGTGGTTGCCATTATGGATATGTCTAAAATAGTGTAAGGCGTGCACCTTTTAGACAACCAGTTACTTCCCTTATTTTATTTATCTTATTTTATTTACATGAACATCTAATGTTTACATTGGACCATAGATATTAGTTCACATGTTGGAAAAATTAACGCTAACAAATGATCTATACTAAAGAGCATGCTTTAAACATTGGTACCTTATGCTTTAAAACATTGTATAATAGCACTTTGATGGGATGCAATACCAGATGACATCCCTATCTACGATTATATACATTGTTTAATACACACTTTAGAGAATTGTACAGATGCAGATGCAGATGCAGATGCGGATGCCATATGTCGTTTCGACTCTTCAAAGTTCTATTGTACAACGTTTTAAAGCATAACATTCAAGCTGTGTAATGAAAGGAAGCTTCAAATATGATTTTCTTTGGTGGGGTTATGCATTTGGAAAGGTGTAACTTCCTTTGTTTGATGTTTTTGTTATGGGCTACTAACAAAGGTCAATGATATTTCATATTATAATCAAGAGTGTTTTGTACGATTCAATTAATTGATTGAAGGATTGGATTTGAAAAACGATTTTGTGTGTGTAAGAATCAATTATGTAACTCTAGCACTAGATTTAGATAATAGCACATATGTCACAGTAGGTTTGATGGATATTATAATATTATTGATTGTCAAGTGAACAATTTTACAAAATATTGTAGGAGGAAAAGATTCTAGATATGATATTTATTGTTATATGTACATATGTGTTTTTCAGCTGTGATGATGGGCTAAAAACCCTTGCTTTCGTTTAGATTAGATGAACTCTTGATTACTATATGTTGATTTCTTGTTTCATGGATTGATGAAGTTGTTTTATTCTTTAAATATTGTTTGATAAATATAAACCTAACTTGTTAAAGTTTTTAATCTTTATTGCCTTGTCTCAAGTTTTTTTTAGTTAAACTATAGTTAAGTGCATGAAACTGATTTACGTAATGGTTTATGATAATTAAATTACTAGAGATAGGATTGGGCATATACTAGTATAGGTGATAAGTTAGTTGTTAAACTGTGTTGGAGAGCAATATTTAATCATAATATTTGCTTGATTATTAGACATGACCAAAGAATAGTAGCCTATAGATTCTATCATTTAGTATCCAAATTACCTTTAGAATCAATTTAATGTCCTTAACTTGCATGATTATTGGGGCTAAAGTTATTGAATTGACTTATGCTAGTTAGTCGGATCATGATGATTTGCAACTTTTATTTGAAAACTAACAGAATTAATCCATTGTCTTGAAACCAATCATAGGAAACAAGAGGGATTAAAAGTTAAACAAAAGTATCTTTTATTCTGGATTTAAAAGAGACTTTTTAGTTGTTTACTTTAGTATTTAGTTGATTATTTTAATTACGTTATCTGAACTTGTAAAATCAGATAAGCTCCCCACTTCTAGAAGTTTTTCTTAGTTTAACTTTTAGTAATTATTTTATTAATTAAATATTGTTCCCTATGATCGACACCTGATTTAGTCAAGATATTCTATAAACTAACTAGGTACACAACTTATAAGTGCATATTTGGCAAATTAAGTTAGGTTATAAGTTTAAAACGAGTAGGTAGTATTGTGCACGCCAGCTAGTAAGTGTGAGATTTGTTATGATTCAGCGTGGGTAAGGGTTACAATTGTATTTCCACTAGTCACAGAAATCAACATAATATATATGGCTAGAACAATGTCGTGGTTTTATTAAGAACCTTTTGAGATCGTTTAAATCAAAAGTATGGTTAGGCTGTTTTGGTAAGAGTGTGACCATAAGTCATTTTTGTACTAGTGGTTGCCATTATGGATATGTCTAAAATAGTGTAAGGTGTACACTTTTGGACAACTAGTTACATCCCTTGTTTTATTTACCTTATTTTATTTACATGAACATTTAATGTTTACATTGGACCATAGATCTTTGTTCACATTTTGGAAAAATTAACGCTAACAAATTATCTATAATAAAGAGTATGCTTTAACATTTGTACCTTATGCTTTAAAACATTGTATAATAGCACTTTGATGGGATACAATACCAGATGATATCCGTATCTGCGATTATATACATTATTTAATACACATTCTAGAGAATTGTACAGATGTAGATGCAGATGTGGATGGAATATGTCATTTCGTCCATTCAAAGTTCTATTGTACAACGTTTTAAAGCATAACATTCAAGTTGTGTCATGAAAGGTAGCTTCAAATATGATTTTCTTTGGTGGGATCATGCATTTGGAAAGATGTAACTTCATTTGTGTGATGTTTTTGTTACGGGCTACCTGCAAAGGTCAATGATATTTCATATTATAATCAAGAGGGTTTTAAACGATTCAATTAAGTGATTGATGGATTGAATTTGAAAAACGATTTTGTGTGTGTAAGAATCAATTATATAACTCTAGTGAATAATGTTACAAAATATTGTAGGAGGAAAAGATTCTAGATATGATATTTATTGTTATATGTACATATGTGTTTTTCAGTTTTGATGATGGGCTAAAAATCATTGCTTTCGTTTAGATTAGATGAACTCTTGATTACTATGTGTTGATTTCTTGTTTCATGGATTGATTATGTTGGTTTTTTCTTTAAATATTGTTTGATAAATATAAACCTAACTTGTTAAAGTTTCTAATCTTTATTGCGTTGTCTTAGGTTTTTGTAGTTAAACTACAGTTAATTGTATGAAACTAATTTACGTAATTGTTTATCTTAGTATTGGTGATAAGTTAGTTGTTTAACTGTGTTGGAGATAAGTTAGTTGTTTAACTGTGTTGGAGAGTAATATTTATTCATAATATTTGCTCAATTGTTAGATTTGACCAAAGAATAGTAGTCTATAGATTCTATCTTTCAATATCCAAATTACCTTTCGAATCAATTTAATGTCCTTAACTTGCATGATCATTGGGGTTAATGTTATTGAATTGACTTATGCTAGTTAGTCTGATCATGATGATTAGTAACTTTTACCTTAACTAATGAAATTAATCCATTGCCTTGAAATCAATCACAGGAAAAAAGAGGGATTCAAAGCTAAACAAAAGTATCTTTTATTCTTGATTTAAAAGAGACTTTCTAGTTGTATACTTTAGTAATTAGTTGATTATTTTAATTAAGGTATTCGAACTTGTAAAATCAAATAAACCCCCCACTTCTATATGTTTTTCTTAGTTTAACTTTTAGTAATTATTTTATTAATTAAATATCGTTCCCTATGATCGCCACTCCATTTAGTCAAGATATTCTATAAAATGACTAGGTACACTACTTGTAAGTGCATAGTTGGAAAATTAAGTTAGGTTATAAATTTGAAACGAGTAGCTACTATGGTTTTAATCAAAAGTATGGTTAGGATTGTTTGGAAAAAGTGTGACCATAAGTCATATTTGTACTAGTGGTTGTCATTATGGATATGTCTAAAATAGTGTACGGTGTGCACCTTTTGGACAACTAGTTACTTCCCTTATTTTATTTACAAGAATATTTAATGTTTACATTGGACCATAGATATTTGTTCACATGTTGGAAAAATTAACGCTAACAAATTATCTATACTAAAGAGCATGCTTTAAACATTTGTACCTTATGCTTTAAAACATTGTATAAGAGCACCTTGATGGGATGCAATACTATATGACATCCCTTTCTGTGATTATATACATTGTTTAATGCACATTTTAGAGAATTGTACAGATGCAGATGAAGATGCGGATGCCATATGTCATTTCGCCTCATCAAAGTTCTATTGTACAAAATTTTAAAGCATAACATTCAAGCTTTGTAATGAAAGGAAGCTTGAAATATGGTCTTCTTTGGTGGGATCATGCATTTGGAAGGGTGTAACTTCATTTGTTTTATGTTTTTGTTATGGGCTACCAACAAAGGTCAATGATATTTCATATTATCATCAAGAGTGTTTTGAACGATTTAATTAAGTGATTGAAGGATTAGATTTGAAAAACGATTTTGTGTGTGTTAAAATCAATTATGTAACTCTAGCACTAGATTTAGATAATAATACATTAGTTGCAATAGATTTGATGGATATTATAATATTATTGATCGTCAAGTGAACAATGTTACAAAATATTGTAAGAGGAAAAGATTCTAGAGATGATATTTATTGTTATATGTATATATGTGTTTTTCAGCTCTAATGATGGGCTAAAAACTCTTGTTTTTGTTTAGATTAGATGAACTCTTGATTACTATGTGTTGATTTCTTGTTTGATGGATTGATGAAGTTGGTTTTTTCTTTAAATATTGTTTGATAAATATATACCTAACCTGTTAAAGTTTCTAATCTTTATTGCCTTGTCTCAAGTTTTTTGTAGTTAAACTATAGTTAATTGCATGAAACTGATTTGCGTAATTTTTTATGATCGTTAAATTACTAGAGATTAGATTAGGCAGATCCTAGTATAGGTGATAAGTTAGTTGTTTAACTGTGTTGGAGAGCAATATTTAATTAAAATATTTGCTCGATTATTGGACTTCACCAAAGAATAGTAGCCTATAGATTCAATCATTCAGAATCCAAATTACCTTTAGAATCAATTTAATGTCCTTAACTTGCATGATCATTGGGATTAAAGTTATTGAATTGACTTATGCTAGTTAGTCTGATCATGATGATTAGTAACTTTTATTTTGTAACTAACGGAATTAACCCATCGTCTTGAAAGCAATTATAGGAAACAAGATGGATTCAAAGCTAAACAAAAGTATCTTTTATTCTTGATGTAAAAGAGTCTTTCTAGTTGTTTACTTTAATAATTAGTTGATTATTTTAATTAAGTTATCCGAACTTGTAAAGTCAGATAAACCCCCCACTTCTAGATGTCTTTCTAGTTTAACTTTTAGTAATTATTTTATTAATTAAATACCGTTCCCTATGATCGACACCCGATTTAGTCAAGATATTTTATAAAGTGATTACGTATACTACTGATAAGTGCATAGTTGGAAAATTAAGTTAGGTTAGAAATTTAAAACCAGTAGGTACTATTGTGCACATCAGCTAGTAATTGTCACATTTGTTATGTTACAGCATAGGTAAGGGTTACAATTGTATTTCCACTAGTCACAGAATTCAACTTAAAATATATGGCTAGAACAATGACATGATTTTATTAAGAACCTTTAAACATTGTTTTAATTAAAAGTACGGTTGGACTGTTTTGGTAAAAGTGTGTCCATGAGCCATTTTTGTACTAGTGATTGTCATTATGGTTATGTCTAAAATAGTGTAAGACGTGCACCTTTTGGACAACCAGTTACTTCGCTTATTTTATTTACCTTATTTTATTTACATGAACATTTAATGTTTACATTGGACCATAGATCTTTGTTCGCATGTTGGAAAAATTAACGCTAACGAATTAACTATACTAAAGAGCATGCTTTAAACATTTGTACCTTATGCTTTAAAACATTGTATAAGAGCACTTTGATGGGATGCAATACCAAATGACATCCCTTTCTGTGATTATATACATTGTTTAATGCACATTTTAGAGAATTGTACAGATGGAGATGAAGATGCGGATGCCATATGTCATTTCGCCTCATCAAAGTTCTATTGTACAAAATTTTAAAGCATAACTTTCAAGCTTTGTAATGAAAGGAAGCTTGAAATATGGTCTTCTTTGGTGGGATCATGCATTTGGAAGGGTGTAACTTCATTTGTTTTATGTTTTTGTTATGGGCTACCAACAAAGGTCAATGATATTTCATATTATCATCAAGAGTGTTTTGAACGATTTAATTAAGTCATTGAAGGATTGGATTTGAAAAACGATTTTATGTGTATAAGAATCAATTATTTAACTCTATCACTAGATTTAGATAATAATACATTAGTTGTAGTAGGTTTGATGGATATTATAATATTATTGATTGTCAAGTGAACAATGTTACAAAATATATTAGGAGGAAAAGATTCTAGATATGATATTTATTATTATATGTACATATGTGTATTTCAGCTGTGATGATGGGCTAAAAATCCTTGCTTTCGTTTAGATTAGATGAACTCTTGATTACTATGTGTTGATTTCTTGTTTCATGGATTGATGAAGTTGGTTTTTTCTTTAAATAATGTTTGATAAATAGAAACCTAACTTGTTAAAGTTTCTAATCTTTATAGCCTTTTCTCAAATTTTTTGTAGTTATACTATAGTTAATTTCATGAAACTGAATTGCGTAATTGTTTATGATCATTAAATTACTAGAGATAGGATTAGCATATCCTAGTATACGTGATAAGTTAGTTGTTTGACTGTGTTGGAGAGCAATATTTAATCATAATATATGCTCGATTATTAGAATTCACCAATGAATACTAGCCTATAGATTCTATCATTTAGTATCCAAATTACCTTTAGAATCAATTTAATGTCCTTAACTAGCATGATCATTGGGGTTAAAGTTATTGAATTGACTTATGCTAGTTAGACTGATCATGATGATTAGTAACTTTTATTTGATAACTAACGAAATTAATCCATTGTCCTGAAATCAATCATAGCAAACAAGAGGGATTTAAAGCAAAACAAAAGTGTCTTTTATTCTTGATTTAAAAGAGACTTTCTATTTGTTTACTTTAGTAATTAGTTGATTATTTTAATTAAGTTATCCGAAATTGTAAAATCAGATAACCCCCCCCCCCACTTCTAGATGTTTTTCTAGTTTAACTTTTATTAATTATTTTATTAATTAAATATTGTTTGTTGTGATCGACACCCGATTAAGTCAAGATATTCTATAAAATGACTAGGTACACTGCTTATAAGCGCATAGTGGGAAAATTATGTTAGGTTATAAATTTAAAAGGAGTAGGTACTATTGTGCACATCAGCTAGTAATTGTCTCATTTGTTATGTCTTAGCATGGGTAAGGGTTACAACTGTATTTCCACTAGTCACGGAATTCAACTTAAAATATATGGCTAGAACAATGACATGATTTTATTAAGAACCTGTAGACATTATTTTAATCAAAAGTATGGTTGGGTAGTTTTGGTAAAAGTTTGAGGATAAGTCATTTTTGAAATAGTGGTTGCCATTATGGTTACGTCTAAAATAGTCTAAGGCGTGCACCTTTTGGACAACTAGTTACTTCCCTTATTTTATTTACCTGATTTTATTTACATGAACATTTAATGTTTACATTGGACAATATATCTTTGTTCACATGTGTCACACCCCGAAAACCGAAGGCAGAAACATTTCTGAGGTTGACTCCACGTTGAGTATCAAATCCAATGCACATAGTAAGTAAAGTAGAACAACCATTACATTACATAAAGAAAAGTTTTACAATTGTTTCAATAGTAAAGTGGTACAGTTGTGATACATAGTATATATATATATATATATATATATATATATATATATATATATGAACAAAATGAAACGGGTCTTCTGAGCACTCCGACTTCGGTCAAAAAGGATCTTCGGTACCTGTTTTAACGCTGACCTGAGAACACAAGCGGTTTGAAAATCAGCATAACGCTGGTGAGTTCATAAGCAGTTTTTGTTTGTGAAATGTTCATATTTCCTTTCTGTTTCTGAAAATGTAACACACGCCAAGAAAATCCCACATTTTCTTAAAAAGATTGGTTGTTGTTTCACATTATGTAAAGTAAAATTGTACACTGAAAACACATTTACCTTTGTGAAAAACGTACCTTTAGGTTATCTGTTTTGTTATATTGTTCTGGTTATGTACCAATGGATTCCCAGGAAAGTCCCATACTTTCCTGATTATATATTACCAATTGTAAAAGATGTAAGGTTATCTAGTTTGTTACACTTTTCTTGTAAAAGATGTAAAAGATGTATTCTTGTTAGACCTGGTTATGTACAAGGTTTCCCAGGAAAGTCCCATACTTTCCTCAATGTTGGTTATCAATGTAAAAGATGTTTTCTGTATACGTGGTTATGTTCAATGTTTCCCCAGGAAAATCCCATACTTTCCTGAATGTTGGTCTCCAATGTGAAAGATGTTTACCGAAAGCTGGTTTTCTTGTGAAGTGTATAAGGTTGTTCATTATTACTATAAGTAAATCTCTGTTATCCTAATTGCGAGTTCCATAACCATACGATAGACTGAACCTATGGCAATAAGTAGTCCACATCCTTATGACTTTCGTCACCCTTGAACCATTTCGGTTTGGCTGTAGCTAGCAGCCAGGTGTGGGGTAGTCAGCCCCTTATAGATCTATATACTTAAGTCACGCTCTCTAAATCCCAGAGATTCTGGTTACGGGTGTAGTCCTCCACTCGCGTATCTCTGTGGAGTGTTCGCCGAGGACGTGTCTCCAATCATACAGGAATAACAAATTTACTAGTAATAATATGATAGTCCTCCACTCGCGTATCTCTGTGGAGTGTTACCGAGGACGAACAGTGTACAAGTTGTATTGTTCATGTGTTCTAATGTCATGCTTTTAACTGATAAAATGTGGAAAACCATTTGTGAAATATATGAAACATAACAGTTTATAAAACCCATTTCACAAATAAATGTTTACGTGATCTACATGTTCGAATGGTTATCAGTTGTATCAATCAGTATTAAAAGCATATAAAATGTGAAACACACACACAAAAACAAGTTTTTGAGTACTAGAAACCCTTGTACTTTGCTTGTGTTCCCCCCTGAAAACAGTGAAAAATAGTGAAAAAGGGTAGGGGTATGAACTCACCAGACTCGGGAATGCGACAGTTTCGGACATTAGACGTTGGTTCGGGGCTTGATTACTCGCGATGTCCCTATGTAAAATGTAATAATGTCCATATATATCCAATTAGATTTACAATCACTAATTATATGGAACATTACACTCCAACGAGGTTAAACACCTCAAAACGAGCGTTTGGAGTGACCCGGGTGACATCTTCGGAAGTGTAATGGCACTAGGGACTTGGGATTTGAGTTTACTCCCCAACAGTAAACATTTAAAGGAGTTTACTGCCATACATCACACACACACATGAGTTCACGTCCGTGAACTCATGTTTGGGTAGTTTTGGGTGTTTTATGGCTTGAATGGACATGGGGATTGCTAGAATGGATTTATCAAATGCCTTGGATTAATTTGTTTGGACTTATACACCTTTAATGGGAGTTCACGGCTGTAAACATGGAGTTTATGGCCGTAAACTCCCCAAGCTTAAACCAAAATTAATTTGAGGTGCTTAGGACAATCACATGTGATTCTAGTTAATTTTCTAAGCCTTGGTATGAATTTTGGGC
Source organism: Lactuca serriola (assembly GCF_051521515.1). Taxonomy (NCBI): domain Eukaryota; kingdom Viridiplantae; phylum Streptophyta; class Magnoliopsida; order Asterales; family Asteraceae; genus Lactuca; species Lactuca serriola. The sequence continues at coordinate 135,489,569 of NC_136412.1, read as the reverse complement.
ATCAAATGACCTATAATTAGGATTTTACGGCCTTGGAGTATGTTCTATGGCCGTAAACTCATATATGTGGTGTTTTGATATGTTTAAGGTCTCCAAACTATTTTTAGATGGTTCTATGATTTATTCCAAGGCTAGTGGTTGAGTTTCAAGGCATTCTAACATGTTAAATGGTGTTTACTCCCCATGTTTGAGGAGTTTATGGCCCAAGCACATGCCTTGGCCATAAACTCTCTTTTGTCCTTCAAAATTCATGTTTTAAATGTTTCAAGTCCCGATTTGTAAGTCTCAAAGTCGTATTTAAGTCCCAACAATGATTTGGAAGGGTTAATTAGCTTAAAAACCCCATTTTTAAGTGTTTACGGCCCAAGCTTGATCCTTGGCCGTAAAAACATGTTCCAGGTCCTAAATCCTTGTTTAAACATCAATTTGAAGGCTAAAGAGGTTAGATAACAAGTTAGGGATGTTACCTCTTTGATTTGAAGCCTTAAATCTTTGTTTTTGGGCCTTTGATTATGGATGAGGAGAGAGGTTGGAGAGTGATTAAGGAAAGATGGCCAAAAGCTTCAAATGGAAGCTTTGAATCATTTATATAGTGTTCGGGAATTGGACACGGCGGAATTCTACCCGATACCAGCGTTAGGCGGGGCTTTTAGTCGCACCCGACCAAATTGCCGTAACCCGATATGGTCGATTCTAGAATTATTCCGATAACTATTATGTGGTGTTAGAATGATTTCAAATGGCATTAAGACACCCATTAAGTCATTTTAAATTAATACAAGTTAATGACTTAATTAAACGGCGAAATCGGAAATGGTTTTGGAAATGGCATTTGGTTGATCGAATTGGGTTACAAGTTAAGTTACAAGAAGTGATAAGGAATTTCGGGTTGTTACAACATGTTGGAAAAATTAATGCTAACAAATCATCTATACAAAAGAGCATGCTTTATACATTTGTACCTTATGCTTTAAAACATTGTATAATAGCACTCTGATGGGATGCAATACCAGATGACATCCCTATCTGCGATTATATACATTGTTTAATGCGCATTTTAAAGAATTGTACAGATGCAGATGCAGATGCGGATGCCATATGTTATTTCGTCTTTTCAAATTTTTATCGTACAATGTTTCAAAGCATAACATTCAAGCTTTGTAATGAAAGGAAGCTTCAAATATGGTCTTCTTTTGTGGGATCATGTATTTGGAAGGGTGTGACTTCATTTGTTTTATGTTTTTGTTATGGGATACCAACAAAGGTCAATGATATTTCATACTATAATCAAGAGTGTTTCGAACGATTTAATTATATGATTGAAGGATTGGATTTGAAAAACGATTTTGTGTGTGTAAAAACAGTTATGTAACTCTAGCACTAGATTTAGATAATAATACATTAGTTACAGTAGGTTTGATGGATATTATAATATTATTGATTGTCAAGTGAACAATGTTACAAAATATTGTGGGAGGAAAAGATTCTAGATATGATATTTATTGTTATATGTACATATGTGTTTTTCAGCTGTGATGATGGGCTAAAAACCCTTGCCTTCGTTTAGATTAGATGAACTCTTGATTACTATGTGTTGATATCTTGTGTCATGGATTGATGAAGTTGGTTTTTTCTTTAAATATTGTTTGATAAATATAAACCTAACTTGTTATAGTTTCTAATATTTATTGCCTCGTCTCAAGTTTTTTGTAGTTAAACTATAGTTAATTGTATGAAACTGATTTACGTAATTGTGTATGATCATTAAATTACTAGAGATAGGGTTAGGCATATCCTAGTATAGGTGATAAGTTAGTTGTTTGACTATGTTGGAGAGAAATATTCAACCATAACATTTGATCGATTATTAAACTTCACCAAAGAATAGTAGCCTATAGATTCTATCATTCATTATCCAAATTACCTTTAGAATCAATTTAATGTTCTTAACTTGCATGATCATTAGGGTTAAAATTATTGAATGGACTTATGCTAGTTAGTCTGATCATTATGATTAGTAACTTTTATTTGATAACTAACGGAATTAATCCATTGTATTGAAAACAATCATAGGAAACAAGAAGGATTCAAAGCTAAACAAAAGTATCTTTTATTCTTAATTTAAAAGAGACTTTTTAGTTGTTTGCTTTAGTAATTAGTAGATTATTTTAATTAATTTATCCAAACTTGTAAAATCAGATAAACCCCCACTTGTAGATGTTTTTCTTAGTTTAACTTTTAGTAATTATTGTATTAATTAAATATCGTTCCCTGTGATCGACACCTGATTTAGTCAAGATATTCTATAAAATGACTAGGTACACTACTTATAAGTGCATAGTTGGAAAATTATGTTAGGTTATAAATTTAAAACGAGTAAGGGTTACAACTGTATTTCCACTATTCACAGAATTCAAATTCAAATATATGGCTAGAGAAATGACATGATTTTATTAAGAACCTTTAGACATTGTTTTAATCAAAAGTATGGTTGGGCTGTTTTTGTAAAAGTGTGACCATAAATCATTTTGGTACCAGTGGTTGCCATTATGGATATCTCTTAAATAGTGTAAGGCGTGCAGCTTTTGGATAACCAATTACTTCCCTTATTTTATTTACCTTATTTTATTTACACGAACGTTTAATGTTTACATTGGACCATAGATCTTTATTCACATGTTGGAAAAATTAACGCTAACAAATTATTTATACTAAAGAGCATGCTTTAAATATTCGTACCTTATGCATCAAAACATTGTAAAATAGCACTTTGATGGGTTGCAATACCAGATGACATCCCTATCTGCGATTATATACATTGTTTAATGCACATTTTAGAGAATTGTACAGGTGCAGATGTAGATCCGGATGCCATATGTCATTTCGTATCTTCAAAGTTCTATTGTACAACGTTTCAAAGCATAACATTCAAGTTGTGTAATGAAACGAAGCTTCAAATATGATTTTCTTTGGTGGGATCATGCATTTGGAAGGGTGTAACTTGATTTGTTTGATGTTTTTGTTATGGACTACCAACAAAGGGCAATGATATTTCATATTATAATCAAGAGTGTTTTGAATAATTCAGTTAAGTGATTGAATGATTGGATTTGAGAAACGATTTTGTGTGTGTAAGAATCAATTATGTAACTCTAGCACTATATTTAGATAATAATACATTAGTTGTAGTAGGTTTGATGGATATTATAATATTATTGATTGTCAAGTGAATAATGTTACAAAATATTGTAGGGGGAAAAATATTCTTGATATGATATTTATTGTTATATGTACATATGTGTTTTTCAGCTGTGATGATGGGCTAAAAACCCTTGCTTTCGTTTAGATTAGATGAAATCTTGATTACTATGTGTTGATTTCTTGCTTCATGGATTGATGAAGTTGTTTTATTCTTTAAATATTGTTTGATAAATATAAACCTAACTTGTTAAAGTTTTTAATCTTTATTGCCTTGTCTCAAGTTTTTTTTAGTAAAACTATAGTTAATTGCATGAAACTGATTTACGTAATTGTTTATGATCATTAAATTATTAGAGATAGGATTAGCATATCCTAGTATAGGTGATAAGTTAATTGTTTGACTGTGTTGGAGAGCAATATTTAATAATAATATTTGCTCAATTATTAAACTTCACCAAAGAATACTTGCCTATAGACTCTATCATTCAGTATCCAAATTACCTTTAGAATCAATTTAATGTCCTTAACTTGCATGATCATTGGGGTTAAAGCTATTCAATTGACTTATGCTAATTAGTCTAATCAGGATGATTAGTAACTTTTATTTGATAACTAATGTAATTAATCCATTGTCTTGAAATCAATCATAGGAAACAAGAGGGATTCAAAGCTAAACAAAATTATCTTTTATTCTTTATTTAAAATAGATTTTTTAGTTGTTTACTTTAGTAATTAGTTGATTATTGTGACAATCGTCAATTTCTGGTGAAGTCAAAGTCAAATAAAGTCAACAAGTCAAACTGATCAACTCAGTTAACCCTTGTATATTAGGGTTTACCTTATGTTTACCATTATACAACACACCATCTTAATACAAAGCATATGCTTAGAAGTTTCACGTGTTAAGAAAACCCGCAACCAAATTAGGGTAAGAGATGGAACTAGTCGATAAAAACATTAATACATACCCTTTGAGGGCGTATATAGTGATGGGTTTTAGCCATAAGAACTTTCCTATGCGCGCATGCAAAACCCTAATGCTTGGATCTAGGCTTTCTAATTAAACATGCTTTGAATCCAAGACTTCTAATGACTAATTAGATTAAATAACAACATTGAAACAAATCTAGAACCATACCTTTGAATTCCTTGTTGATCTTGTAGTCTTGGAGCTTCTAGAGTCACAAATGTCACTCCTCTAATGGCTTACAAACACAATTAGCAAGGAAGATGATTTAGGAGAGAGGAGAAGGGAGGAAATCGGCCAGGGTTCTCTTACTTTAGATGAGATGCCGATTTCCCTTAGCCATGGGGTCTATTTATACTTGTAGACTCCTTAAGGGTTACAACCTAAACCCTAATTGGATAATCTTCTCTTAAGGCTATCCAAATCCTTTCCTTAGATAAGCAATGGACGATTTTGAAGCTATCCTAGCTTCTAGAATCCGTCCACTATATATCTATAAGGATTTATAGTCTAAAGCTTAACTATCAAACAATTGATAGTTTATACCCCTTTATTTAATTAATCTCTTTAAGTCACCAAATTTATTCCAATTAATTCTATGACTTATATTAATCAAATAACAATATATTATTCTTTATATTATTCTCATAATATAATATTTACTCTCTCTTAATAAATCATCCTATCAAGTTGCTATGGTGAAGGCAACCCAAAAGGACCATGCACAACCGGGTCAAATACTTGCCTAATATAGTTGCAGCCTTAGACACTATTCCAACAGTCTCCCACTTGGATAAGTCTAGTAACTATATGCACAAGTACAATTCGGTTTGCAATCGTAGCTCTCAAAGACGTTGTCAAACTCTGATCTAATCAATCTTGTCCTTTAGATAAGGGATCATACAGTCCTCTGTTAGATATCATGCTGACAATCCTATGGAATAGTTAGTCAAGCATTTAGGTTTCTCGATCTCTGATTTATTTGACATAGAACTTAATCGAACACATCAATTCAGTTCTGACCGGGCCCGACACATAAGTCAAATCAAATCATCGAGCGGTCGAGATATCGCTTTTACCTTCATAGATAAAAGTTACAGATAAACTTCGACTTATATGCATTTACTTATTTATTAATCAACTATACACAACAATGTGTTTTATAACACCGAGTTACTGATGCGTTTTCGCATTATCAATGTACAATCAAATAACAAATAACAAACCATATATCTAGGTTTTAAGACTATATGATATTATCGTCTTGCGATCACTTTTTATATTGTATTCCATAAGGTGATTCCAGCAAGCGCGGGTTTGTTCCAATGCTCAAAACTAGTTCATAAGCACTCATGAACATTGCAGCAACCCTTTGCTATGTCTAACACCATTTAGACAATCTACACACCAATTCATGACAATCTTCATTCATATCTACTTCCAACATATGAACGATTATGGACAATTTGAACAATTCGATTATTCCTAATAAACTCAATTATTCTGGAAGTCAAAACATGCAAAGTGAAACAATAGTTAAACAATTAACATAAGACAGTAACATTACTCATAAATAAAACTCCTTTATTTAATCATCAAATGTTAATTACATTTATCTATTACACGTTTCTAATACTATCTAATCTATGCTAATATCATCCTTCAGCCCAATACTCCTAGCATGCTGCAAGTGCTTAACCGTACTCAGTCCCTTCGTAAGCGGATCTGCTGGGTTATCTTCTGATGATATCCTCTTCACTACGAGTTGTCCTTCTTCTACACGTTGTCTAATGAAGTGATATTTTCTGTCGATATGTCTTGATCTACCATGATCCCTCGGTTCCTTGGTCAAGGCAACCGCTCCTTCGTTATCACAGAAAATCTCCATGGGCTCCTTTATGGCAGGTATAACTCCAAGATCACCGATGAAGTTCTTTAGCCATATTGCCTCCTTCGACGCTTCGCTCGCTGCAATGTACTCTGATTCGCACGTTGAATCAGCTACGGTCTCCTGCTTGGAACTCTTCCATGTCACTGCTCCTCCATTTAGGGTAAAGACCCAGCCCGACTGCGAACGGTAGTTGTCCCTGTCGGTCTGAAAACTGGCGTCACTATACCCTCTCACCTTCAAGTCATCACTCCCTCCGAGGACTAAGAACCATTCCTTCGTCCTCCGAAGGTACTTAAGGATGTTCTTCACCGCAATCCAATGTGCTCTGCCAGGATTCCCTTGATATCTGCTAACCATGCTCAAAGCGAACGCTACATCAGGGCGAGTACAAGTCATAGCGTACATGATTGAGCCAACTGCGGAAGCGTATGGTACTCGGCTCATTTCTGTTATTTCAGCTTTGGTACTCAGACTTTGAGTCTTAATCAACTTGGCATTACTTTGTATCGGTAATTCTCCCTTTGTTGAGTTTTCCATACTAAAACGTTTTAGTACCTTCTCTAAGTAAGTATTCTGACTAAGTCCAATTAGTCTCTTACTTCTTTCTCTTACTATCCTTATTCCCAAAATGTAGGAAGCCTCTCCGAGGTCCTTCATAGCGAAGCACTTCCCGAGCCAGGACTTAACCTCCTGCAGATTCGGGATGTCGTTTCCTATGAGTAATATGTCATCGACATATAGAACGAGGAAGCTTACTATACTCCCACTGGCTTTGACATATACACAAGATTCGTCATCGCTTCGTACAAATCCAAACTCTTTGAGTTTCTCATCGAAGCAAAGATTCCATCTGCGAGACGCTTGCTTAAGTCCATAAATGGACTTCAAGCTTACACACTTTATTTGGATGCTTCGGATCCACAAACCCCTCTGGCTGAGCCATGTAAACATCCTCAGCCAACTTTCCGTTAAGGAAAAAGTGGTCTTGACATCCATTTGCCAAATTTCATAATCATGAAATGCGGCAATTGCTAGCATCACTCTAATAGATTTAATCTTCGCAACTGGTGAGAAGGTCTCATCATAGTCAACTCCGGGAGTTTGAGTAAAGCCCTTCGCAACCAATCGCGCTTTATATGTGTGTACTTTTCCATCCACGTCAGTCTTCTTCTTGAAGATCCATTTGCACCCAACGGTCTTACGTCCGGGCACATAATCAACCAAATTCCAAACTTGGTTGTCATACATGGATTGGATCTCGCTATCCATTGCCTCTTTCCATTTTGCAGACTCCGGGCCTGACATGGCTTCCTTATAGCTATTAGGTTCATCAAGATTTACTAGTGTACCATCACTAATATACGTGTCCCCTTCGGTAGTAATATGAAAACCATAAAATTGGGGATGAACTCTAACTCTATCGGAACGTCTAAGAGGTAAGGACTCGTCAATCGGTTCAACCGGAGTTTCCTTCTCGGGTTGAGTGCCAGCGGTAGAGGTTCCTTCATCTATCGACTCTTGAATCTCTTCAAGTTCGATTTGCCTCCCACTATCTCCTTGGCTTATGAGTTCTCGCTCTCGGAAAACTCCTCTCCTCGCAACGAAGACAACATTGTCCTTCGGTTTATAGAAGAGATATCTAAAGGATGTCTGCGGGTAGCCGATGAAAATACATCGCTCACTTCAAGGTTCGAGCTTGTCGTGAGTATCTCGTCTTACGAAAGTCTCGCAACCCCAAACCTTGTTATGTGCCAACGAGGGAGCTTTCCCTGTCCACATCTCGTGAGGTGTTTTGGCGACCTTCTTAGTAGGGACTCGGTTAAGGATATGGGCGGCAGTCTCTAAGGCATACCCCCAAAAAGAGATAGGTAGTGAAGCACGACTCATCATAGAGCGAACCATATCCAATAAGGTTCGATTACGCCTTTCTGCCACACCATTCAACTGCGGTGCCCTAGGAGGCGTCAATTGCGAAACTATTCCACACTCCTTGAGATAATCGTGGAATTCAAGACTTAGGTACTCTCCTCCTCGATCGGATCGAAGCATCTTGATTTTCCTGCCCAATTGATTCTCCACTTCATTCTTGAACTCTTTGAACTTTCAAAGGTTTCTGACTTTTTCTTGATTAAGTAGATATACCCATATCTACTATAATCATCGGTAAAAGTCACGTAGAAGCGGTTCCCATCCTTCGTGGTTGATCTAAACGGTCCACATACATCGGTATGTATTAGGTCCAATAGACCCTCACCCCCTTCACACGTACTCGTGAAGGGTGATTTAGTCATCTTTCCAAGTAAACAAGACTCGCATGTGTCATCTTCCCTAAAGTCGAATGACTCCAACACTCCATCCTTTTGGAGTTGGGCTATGCGTTTCTTGTTGACATGTCCAAGATGACAATGCCACAAGGATGCTTTATCCATACTAGTGGAAGAATCTATATTCAAAACATTATTTCCTAAGTTAGCAACAATCATAACAGTTTCATATATTCCATTACATGCTATAGCTTCAAAGTAAAAGACACAATTTAGATAAGCCAAAATAGAACCATTCTCATTATTAAAAGAAAATCTAAATCCTTGTCTATATAAACCATGAAATGAAATGATGTTTCTAGCCATTTCTGGCAAATAGCAACAATTGTTCAAATCTAAACACAAATTATTCCTAAGCACTAAAGAATACACTCCAATCTTGGTCACAGGCGACGATCTTCTGTTCCCCATGATTAGATTGATCCTTCCTTGCTCCACATCCCTACTTCTTCTTAGTCCCTGCACATTAGAACAAATGCAATAACCACAACCAGTATCAAGAACCCAAGAAATAGCATGATTAGAATCATTAGATTTAATTGTGTATATACCTACGAAAGATGGCTTGATCTTTCCTTCTTTGATTGCTTGCAGTACTCTGGGCAGCTTCTCTTCCAATGTCCTATCTTGTGGCAGTGGTGGCACTCTGCCTCCTTCGGGTTAGGACAGGGCTTTAGCGGGATCAACTTTGGTCCCACTAGAAGAGGCACCATCTCGGGCTTTGACCTTGCGATAGTTCTTCGATGAAGCCTTCCTCTTCTTTCCCTTTCCTTGACCAATAGCCAAGACAGGAGCAGCAGGCGGATTGGGAGTTGGTGCAACAGACTTGTCTTTGAAGTTGCTCTCAGCAACCCTCAAGAGACCTTGGAGTTTGCTTAGGGTGACCTCTTCTTTGTTCATGTGGTAGGTAATCCTGAATTGGTTGTACATCGGAGGCAAAGAGTGAAGCACCATGTCGATCGCCAAGTCTTCCCCGAAGTCAACATTTAACTTGCGAAGGTGGTCGACATACCTTTGCATCTTTTGCAGGTGCACGGTAAGAGATTCTCCATGACCCATCTTAGCGGAAATCATGTGAGTGAAAATCTCATAACGCTCTTGTCTCGCGTTCTGGTGGTATCTCTCCAATAAGTCTTGGTGCATCTCGTACGGGTACATGTCCTCGTAGGACTTTTGGAATTCGGAGTTCATGGTGGCAATCATGATGCAATGTACCTTCGTTGCATCTCACTACTGAATTTCAAAAGCGGTGATTTCGGCCGGAGTAGCGATTTCAGGGTTGATCTTCTCGAGCTTCTCATCGAGGACATACTCCTTATCCTCATAGCGAGCAATGGTGCGAATGTATCTTATCCATTCGCTAAAGTTCGTTCCATCGAAGGTGACCTTTTGGAAAAGGCTCATCAACGTGAAAGAACTAGCAGCAGCGTTGTTTGCGTTCGACATCTACAAATAGAAAGGACAAAGATAGATTAGAATAAGAATCCCTAATTATCACCCAATAAGAAAAATTAGGGCTAGGATCCAACAATAACATTTACATACTAGAAAAGGGATGCCGTAATCTAACATGCAAATAAATTGAAGGTAAGTGAATGACGATTCACTAATTCTCCATCACAAAACTTAACTATTAGTCCTAAGTGTATTGAGAATTCCTAGGTTCGAATGAGATTCATTGAAACTATTCAATGGCATGTTTAAATCTCGATATGCCCCTCTTGTTTGTGACTGGGATACCGAGGATCACAAAGCGGGTGTGAATTACCATGCAAATTCACATGGTGCCTTCATTGTAACGATCACCTATTCGATGTGCCGGTAAACCACACACGCTCCATCGAACTATGATAAACAATGAATCACCCTTTGCCACCTTTGCTTAGAACCAATTAGTGTGCCGGTAAACCACACACGCTCCACTAACTTCTTAGCAAGGGTGAAAAGTGTAATTTCATGGGATTGCATCAATTCACTTTTCCTAAAGTAACTAAGATTGGGAAATTTAAAAAAAATGTGTATTTACTTTGTATTACTTATTATACTTTTAATGAGAGGATGAGGTTGCCCTATCCTACCCGTTCGGCTAACGACCCTCCACCAATCAAGCAAGCGGTGGGTGTGTGTGTACACCCATTAAGCGCCATTTTATAGGCCGCAACCTTATACCCACCTTATAGATCGGCTTCGTGAATGAGGCCGACTAACGGTAAGACTAGCATTTAGTTATACATACACACACACATATATATATATATATATATATATATATATATATATTATTCTAGTAATATCATATTAGTATAGGGGTGTATTTTAAACCTTTTAAAATCTAGGGTTTGAAATTTAAGTTGTCTAAATTAAAACTTTTAATCACAAATACAAATTTCAAAACTCGAGGGCAAGTTTTAAACATTTAAAACATGGAGGATCAAAGAACAAATAATTCCAATTAACAATTAATATCCTAATTATCTATATTTGATTTTATTCAAGATTTCTTTGAAAGATAATTACCAAAATAATTAAAATAATTAATTAATTATCATATAAGGAAATTAAATATTTTATTAGTTGATAAATACCTTTAACTAGATCAAGATAATAGTCATATATATTTTATTAGTTGATAAATACCTTTAACTACATCAAGATAATAGTCATATGTATCAAAAAATTGGATTTAGGTTGATCTATTATGATTAAGGTAAGTTTCCATAAGATAATTATGAAAAAATGCCGAATCTGGCCATTCTTGACGCTTGGACTCGCCGAGTGCACAAAGGGACTCGCCGAGTCAGGCCTACTCGCTGAGTCCACTTTGGAACTCGCCGAGTCCATGACTCAGAAACCAAAAAATTGAATTTTTTGCAGGTTTGTTTCAGTTAATCAAGCAACAATTTAAAGAAAACCAAGCTAGTCTCTGATACCACTGATGGGTTTTAGCCATAAGAACTTTCCTATGTGCGCATGCAAAACCCTAATGAGAAATCTCTCCAAGTATGTGAAATCTCTTCCAAATCTCTCTAAATATATGAAATCTCTCTAAGTATGAGAAATCTCTCCAAGTATGTGAAATCTCTCCCAAATCTCTCTCAAAATTTCTCTCAACTTTATATAATCACTTGGGGCATCCCGAACCTCGAATTATACGAAAAGAGCTTGAAAACGGAAGTCTACGCGAAAAACAGTCTTATGGAGCCGAACCCTCTTAAGGAGCCGAACCTCTTAGGAACCGAACTTGTCATAAGCGAAGGTGTCAGAAGTGAAGGTGTCAGAAGTGAAGGTGTCAGAAGCGAACTACACCCTCTCGGACCGAAGCTCAACAGACCAAACCGAACCTCAGACCTTCGGTCCCTCCCACCCCTCGCACCTTCGGTCCCCTTCTCTACTCTGGGTTCCTTCCTTCCCTTCTCTCGGTTGTCACTCTCTTAGAGCCGAACCTCGCAGGTTAGGTCCATATTGTCGGTTTTTGACCCAAACTTCGTTTTCAGCTCATTTTACGTGATTTTATCATAGGAGTTTCACACAAACTCGTATTTTAACATAATAAACCATAAATATCCATATTTTAATTACATTTTGGGGAAAATCTTTGCCTAAGAATAAAATGTATTTGGTGAGATATTTAGGTGGAGTGTTGACTTATCCTTTGGACAAGGACACAAACAACCTCCCCATACATTCATAGTACAACCCCCAGTCATTATTCACCCATACCTAGGCAATCATTGTCCTTTTTACACTCTTTTTCAACCCTAATCTTGAAAAAAAGTTGGGGAAATCTTTATCTCTCCTCCCACTTTATTCACGCTTTCTCAAGGAGAACAAAAAAAATTCTCTCTCACTCCCTCTCACCAAGATTTCGAGATTCAAGGCTAATCTTGAGCTCTTCACACACCTTGGTAAGTAAATCTCTTCCCACACTTGATTTCCTTACACTTCTTCACTTAAATCATGAGTTCCTTACACAAATATCACCATAATTATTGTTAGACCTTCGAATCTTCAAGCATCTCACAAGTGTTCTTGAGTTGAACACTTCTTTTATTCATCATCCATCTACTGAAATCACACAAGATGAGTTCCTACCCCTATCTTTTCATGTTTTTCTTAAGTTTTAAGGGGGGGGGGGGGGGGGAATACAAGTTAAAACACCAAGAACACAACTAAACTCAAATATCAGCTTTCAACAGAAAAGTTAATGTTCATTCACAGACTGTTTTGGTAAACTTAATCATTTTAGTTTTCAAAACTGTATTGGTTGCAAATATTTCAGGTTTATACCTTTAAAATGACTACTTGCACATATTCACACGATTTTTACATGATTTTCGGTGATTTTTACAAAACTGCATATCACAGTAGCTACGAATTTGGATCAGTTAGTGAATATGAACGTTTTCATACCAGATCAAGACTTCTAAAAATGATGAGAAAAATTATGAACAAACTACACACAATTTCTAAACTCCCAGAATTTACGGAATCTGTGTTTGACTCCGTATGAATTTTCTATAATTATTCCAAGAACAGGAACAGAATGGATAAAACTAGCAAATTGTTATTAACTCATTTACACCTTGTAACTTGTTGAGCAAGGCGTGTATTATCATATATAAATACATGTTGGTTATAGTATAGGTCATTTTACCTTGGAAATAGGTATTACACAGAGAACAAAAGGATTTCTAACCTTAAAAACATTTGATAAACTGTCATAGGCATGGTTATGTTCACGACATTACAAACTTTTTATAAACTATAATAAGTATAGTTTACGATCCATTTACTTTTCGAACTCATTATAAAAGGTTTTTCATTAACTGGGGTACAACTATAAAGTGTAGGGTTATTCATTAACTGGGGTACAACTATAAACTGCCAGGTTATTCATAAGCGGGGTACAACTATAAAGTGTCGGTTTATTCATTAAGTGGGGTACAACTATAAAGTGTCGGGTTATTCATTAAGTGGGGTACAACTATAAAGCACCGGGTTATTCATTAAGTGGGGTACAACTATAAAGTGTCGGGTTATTCATAAGTGGGGTACAACTATAAAGTGTCGGTGTATTCATTAAGTGGGGTACAACTATAAAGTGACAGGTTATTCATAAGTGGGGTAAAACTATAAAGTGTCGGTTTATTCATTAACTGGGGTACAACTATAAAGTGTCGGGTTATTCATATAAATGGGTACGAATACAAAGTACCGGGTTTATACAAAAAGGGGTAGACTACAAAGTACCGGGTTTTTCTTTCAACTAAACGAGTTTATGTCGATTTGAACTTCCATGATTTATTTTAAGCATGGAAAAATACTTGTACATTCTGGTTTTGACATTTAAGACTACACATCACTTTTGTAAGGAAAATATTGGATTTTTCTTGGTAACACACAACTTATTATAAAGATCGGTTTTCAAACTCTTCGTCTAAAAAGCTTATGAACTCATCAACTTAATTGTTGACACTTTTTCAAAACTACTTGTATTCTCAGGGAATCAACGAAATCAGGAAATCACAAGCTTTTGAGGATGGTACACTACGGCGTTGAACAACTATTTTTATATCATGCTGTAATCAAATCATTGAAATATGTAACACTTGAAACCATGTAATTCTTTTCTGATTATATTTATGATTGGTTGTATTTACTTTGAGCACTATTATACTCGTTGTTGTGATAATATACATGAAGTCCGCCACCCCCCGGACGTTTCCGCCATCCTTGGTTTGGGGGTGTGAGAGATTGGTATCAGAGCATTGTTTATAGTGAACTTAGTATATCGAACCACATAAGATATACAAACTATAAATGCATTGGGACTAATATCTTTGATTTAACAATTTCAAAACAATTATACTTTTACAAATGAAATAGTTTCTTGTTAAAAGTTTGAGTACATACATACATACTAGTATAGTATAATATCTAGGACAATACAAAAGTAAAACGAGGAGTTGGACACTACGAGTAGACCTTGGGATGTGTAATCAGACTTGGGATGAATATAGCCTAATCAACTATATTTATCCGAGGTGTGACTATTGTATGCTGGGGTATGGTCGTAGTGAGCAACAAGCCTAAAAACTTCCCATAAAAGAAAGTTACGAAGAACCAAACATAACATTTAAAATACTATAGGAGTATTTTTGTAATATTATAACTTATGTGAAAACTAAACAAATCCTTAATAATAGGTCTATAGTCACTGAGTGGATACTCTAAAGTTATATATAACTTAGGGATCATAGACATAGAATCTGTGGTCATTGCCTTACTTCCTTTTCCTTGTTTGGTTGTGGACCTAGGGTAGGATCACTTATTTGAAGGTCTATCATATGTTGTTATATGTAATTAGTATTCACTATGTCATTATAGAAGTTACTATTGAGGATCAAACCCCTATAAGTATTTCTAGGAATACGATTAATATATGCTTCCTACTCCTTCTATTCTCGCACGTATAGCATGGCAAGATTCTACTTACCAGGTGACCCCTACTTTCCTAACCAAAGAAATGGTGGATGGTTAGGAGAAGAACCCAAAGAGGAACCGGAGGTGATCAGCCCTCCGTACATAGACAGGGTTCCCGCAAACTGTTTTAACTACATCAGACCTGTGCCATATTGGGCAACTGTGATAGAGGGTTGTAGTCGACAACAACAACAACGATTACCATTTGGAGACCAACGAGGTTGCTATGACCTCAACCACGGGGGACCGATTGACAGAGCCCTCCCAGCGAATATCCGGCGGATCACGAACATCGGGGATCAAAATAGGGAGACTGCGAATCAAGTCCGGGAACTGCGTGCTACTATAGAAGCTACCATCTCACAAACTCGAGACTTGGAAAAGAACTGCCATTTCAGAGACCAAATAATTAAGGACCTTTTCGCCACTCGGGCGAAGGCAAGAAAGCGTTAGGATAGACACTCGACACTCGAAGAGAGAGTGGTCGCAGCCGAGCATAGGTTAGCAGAACAAAAGGACGCATCGACTATGTTTCAAGCACCACTAGGGATGGATTATCGTGAGCAGAGTTCATATTACTCACAAGACCTTGTAGATTAGGTTCATGAGTATGCGTTGGTCCTACTCTATTCCATGTGTAAGCTCAACCCTGCGATTTAAGTGGTTATACTAATCGGGGGATTTATTTGCTGTCAAAAACTTTCCTTACAATGATCTGGTGTACACCTGCATTGAGGTCAAAATTTTCTCTGAAACCAAAATTTCTAGAATTATATTAACAAAATGGGCTTACGGCAGGTCCATTAGACTCGAAGGTCTACTAAGTCTTACTCATGCAACTAAGCATACATCACGTGGTCGTAAGAAGGACCTAGCTTGGATCAAATTTCAAGGTTTCACTTGGATAATAGAACTACTAAATTCCATGGGTTTATTATATATAGAATCTTATTAGGAATTTCTTTCAGAACACTATAAGAATTGAAATACAATACACTTAGAACTAAGATGAACTTAGTTAGACAACTCATGACGCATAGCCCTTTCTAACGACTCATTATCGTCTCACCTTTAACCATTTTGGTTGAAAGGTGCCTTCTTTGTAGACCTATAGGGTGCGATCATACCAACGCTAATGCACTGGATCCCATCAGAACTCCTCAGCTAAGAGTGTTTGGGCAAAATCGTAACTAGGATGGGTAAATTTAACAATTGTACAAAACCTACTTCTACCCATTTCTGTAACTCCATCTCAGGAGTGTTTAGCAGAAACACTAAGAATAGTACAACAATGTGCGAAAATTTATATATGTGAATACAAATTGTAAGAATGCACTTGAGATAATCATCCCCACTCACGAAGTCGTTTTTCATCAGGAAACAGGATTATGTCTTCACCAAGAGGTAACCAACCAACTAGCAAGGCACCAACCCTGCAGATAGACTCTGCTACCTTTCAAGCTGCAGTCACGGCAGCCGTGGCAGCCGTCATGGTGCAGCTCAACTCTAACCCCATCAGCAGGCGCAGAGATGGTGCTAGAAATACTAACCGCAATAACAATTAAGAACACCAGCGGGCATTTACCAATGAAAATACCTTATTCCACAAACCTAAGAGCAAGAAAAGGAAGTTTTGGAACAAAAAGAAGCGCAACCTACCCCAAAAACTCACTAAAAGACAGCAATCCATGGCTGCCCTACAATTACGACAGTAGTCGCAACACATGCCTCGACACCGGCCACAACATTTGTCACTCAAGTCCCAGACAGGCAATATATGGGAACACTTCCAAAGTGTAACTACCATCAGACAGGAGCTTGCCGGATTCCACACTGTACCAACTGCAACAGTAAAGGACATACCATTCACTCCTGCAGGACCCCGACTCTACACATCACTTCAACCACCAATACCAATGTAAGTCCAGTATGCTTCCTATGTGGAAAAACATGACACTTCAAGAGAGACTGTCCAACTAAGAGGAATGACGGAGGAGCAGGAGGAGTGTGACAAGCAAACCGGCAAGGGCAACAAGGAATCTTATTAAGACTTTTTTAGTGTTTCCAACAAACAAAAAACGTTTAAGTACCATATGTTTGTAATGAATTTGGTATGTTTACAAAAAATTACCCTCTTTCAAAAAGTAGTTAAAATACCCTCTCGTTAAATCAAATCAAAGACACTCATATGTGATCTTAGGATCATTACCAGCAAGCCATGATGAGTTGATGTATACATTAGGATTAATTATAATCAAAATACTACATACTTAAAGCGAATAATTCCGTCCTAATTCCTATTCCATGTCTAGTGGTAGTATTAGGATAGAACCATTCACTCCTCGATTTCATCAATATCAAGTGACATACGACTTGCATAAACTGATTGATCATGGAATGATCGGCCGGGGATCACAATATAAAGTATCATTACTAGCTATCAAATCACGCTTATTGTCAGCACGAGATGTTGTGGTATGAATCATTTGCAGTAGCAATAACATCGATCAAAACGTAAAACACTAAAAGGAAACACATGATGCACTACCACTCTAACGAATACATATTACGAATAAGACTTAGTACATGTGTCATCTAGAAAATCCAGTGTCGTCATTTGATATGGATTGGTTTGGACTATCAACATGTCAATTGAATATGTTATGAGAAGACCCTCCATCTAACCAGCCGAATATCGAAACCCTCGTCTCTCACGACCCTAACTCTGACTTTGACTCTTTCTTCATCCTTCATCGCGAAATCCCAAAGCACTCTCTGGAGGTGTGTTATACCTTCTATAACCTTTTCAATTTATTCCTTGTAAACCCTTCGAGGATATCATGTGTATATCTGGTCAAGATCAAGCAGGAAAGCTTGGGACGAATACGGTTAGTCTATCACTACTAAGTGTATATACGAGGATAATATATAATTAAAGTTCTATGGACATTGGATGTGTGCTTCCACCCTATTTCCTACTCCTTGTCTAGTTGTGGACCTGGGGCAGAATCACCCATCCAACCGTCTTACCAACCCTAATTACATACGACCTATATGCGCGCGTTAATGATAAATGGACCAGGTATGAGTCCTACCAGGAACTTCGAGACAAGATTACCCAGGAGTACGAGTGAACGTCCTACCATCCGAATAAGTCTAGTCGTGTAAACTAAACCCACATGCTTCCTACCGATCTAACTGACAAACGAGAAACACTACAGCAGGCCCTATGCAGCGCTCTGAGGAGAAGTTATTACTTACGACTTAAGATAGCTAAAGACGTACGGAGTCAGCTAGGTCATGTATGACCTCGAACTATGAGCGGTAGTGTTCGCCCTAGAGGTCTAGAGGCACTATCTCCACGACACGAAGCGTACAATCTTCACCGATCATATAAACCTAGAAGGCACGGACGGTAGGGCATGTTATCCCATGAACCGGAACTGGACACCGAAGTTGATGGAATCAGAGATGGTAAATTCCTTTTGTGATTCTGGAAACCCTTATAGGGACTAGACTAGGCTTGAGTACAATCTACCACCAACAACCCGACGGACAGAGCAAAAAGAAACCGTTAAAACCTTGGAGGATATGCTAATGGCTTGGGTGATTGACTTCGGTAAAGCGTGGGAATGCCCGCCTACCACTCATTGAATTTTTGCACAACAACAACGATCACCCTAACATCAATGTCACTCCATTTGAAGCTTTTTATAACCGTAAGGGCAGATCACCACCGCACTGGGCTGAAGTGGGAGATACACAGTTAGTGAAAGGGCAAGTCCCTAACAGCACCCTCACTGGACCTGAAGTCAGAAGAGAAACTATGGAAAAGATTGTTCAAATTCGAGAAAGATTGAATGCATCTCAAGATAGACAAAAGAGCTATGCCGATAAGCAACGTAAACTCTTGGAATTCCAGGTTGGGGACCGTGTGCTACTGAAGGTCTCACCATGGAAAGGAACGATATGTTTTGGTAAACGTGGTAAACTAAATCCAAGGTATATCGTGCCATTCGAAATCCTTGCAAGGATTGGCCCGGTGGGATACAAACTTCGGCTACCTCAAGAACTTGACAACATACACCCGACTTTCCACATGTCAAATTTAAAGAAGTGTCTGTCAGAGGAAACTCTTGTGATTCCACTCGAGGAAATCGAGGTCAACGAGAGTCTCCACTTCATAGAAGAACCGATAGAAATCATGGATCGAGAGATCAAGAGGACGAAACAAAGTCGTATTCCTATTGTGAAGGTCCGTTGGAGCGCAAAACGAGGACCCGAATTCACTTGGGAACGCGAGGATCAAATGAAACAAAAATACCCACATGTTTCCCCAACCCTTGAAGTCCCAGTCGAAATGCTAATTTCGGTACGAAATTCCTTCTTACAGGGGGATGATGTGACAATCGTCAATTTCTAGTCAAGTCAAAGTCAAATAAAGTCAACAAGTCAAACTGGTCACCTCAATTAACCCTTGTATATTAGGGTTTACCTTATGTTTACTATTGTACAACACACCATCCTAATACAAAGCATCGCTTAGAAGTTTCACGTGTTCAGAAAATCCGCATCCAGATTTGTTGGATTAGTGTCTAAGTCCATAACTATTTTGGTATGTACTTGACCCGATGGTGCATGGTCCTTTTGGGTTGCCTTCATCGAAGCAACTTGATAGGATATATTATGGAGATAAAGGATTAAGTATGATTTATTAATATATTATGAGAATAATATATTAAAGGAGAAATAATTTTGTTTAATTAATATTAGTCAAGAATTAAGTTTGTGGCTAAAAGACATTAATTAAACTTAAGGGACTAGAACTGTCAATTGTGTGATAGTTGAATATTGGGCTAATGGACTCCGTATTAAAGGGGTGGATGAATTCTATGGGGGAAACCCATTAGAAATCGTCCAAAGGCCTTAAGAAAGGAGTACATGGGTTGCTTAGGGCCTAAGCATCCAAATTAGGGTTTCCTTGTTAGAGAACCCTAATAGCCTCACTATTTAAGGAACCCTTAAGCCCCAAAAACATAGAGAACTAATTAGCTAGGGTTTTCACACGTTTTGGGCAGCCTCCTTCTCTTCTCTTCTTCATCCTCTTTCTCTTGGTGTTTGTGAGCCATTAGAGGAGTGACATTTGTGACTCTAAGCTTTCTAAAGTCAATACAAGAAGGATTTGAGATTGTTATTGCTACATAACAATCAAGGTATGATCTACACCCTAATTCATATGTTATATTGATTATCATATATTAAATCTAGGGTTTATAGTCTTAGATGAATTGCATGTACAATAGAGAAACCTAGATCCAAGAATTAAGGTTTGTATGAGCACACAGGATGTTCTTATGGCTAAAACCCATCAGTGGTATCAGAGCCTTGATTGGTTTCTATTGTATTGATGCCTTGGTTATTTGTTCAAGCCTTAAAAAAAATCGATTTTTTGCCTCCTGCCTGATGAACTTGGTGAGTCCCATTGTGGGCTCGGCGAGTAGGCCCCTACTCAGCGAGTCCATAGGGTACTCGACGAGTTCGAGCATCAGAAAAGAGGGGATTTCGGGATTTCTTGCTGTTTTACTCATGGATACATGCCTTATCTGTTTTAGATCATTAAAATCTGATTTTATGCATATTTTTGAGTATATCCTTGATTAAACAAAAGATAATTACCAATTGATTAAATAATAACTTCCTTATATGATTAAAGTTGATTATTTGTATTAATTGGGTAACTTACTTTGCAAGAAATAGAAATTAGGTCAAATATAGATAATGATAAAATAAATTGTTTAATTTATATTATTTGTTATTTGATCCTTGTGTTATGAAAAGTTTCAATTTTCCCCCTTTAGGTTTTATAGTTTAAATTTGAACTCAAAAGTTTTGTTTTGAAATTTAAATAGTTGAAACCCTAATGTTTTGAAAAAGGTTCAAAACTTACCCTCAAGTTTTGGAATTTAAATTTTGATTAATAGTTTAATTTTGATGTATATTTAAATTCTAAACCCTAATGTTTTGAAATGTTTCAAAACTTGCCCTCAAGTTTTGGAATTTAAAAGTTGATTAAAAGTTTAATTTAGGAATGTTAAATTCTAAAACCCTAATATTGTTTTGAAAAGTTCAAATCACACCCTTATGGTTTTATTAATTAATTAAAGTGTATAATTAAAAGAGATTTAGTAAATCCATAAAGTTTTGGTGTACAATTTAATTAAATTAAAAGTATTATTATTAAATTAGACCACCTAGTATTTTAAAAGTGTAAAATACACCCTATACTATATATAACATTAAAAGTCTAACATTATATATATATATATATATATATATATATATATATATATATATATATATATATGTATAAGTAAAAGTCAGTCTTACCGTTAGTAGGCCTCATTCACGAAGCTGGTCTATAAGGGGTGTTTAAGGAAATTGCCTATAAAATGGCGATTGAATGGGTATCCACTCTTACCCACCGCACTCTTGACTAGTGGAGGGTCATTAGCCGAACGGGTAGGATAGGACAAAACCTTCCATGATAAGTATAATGAAGTATAAAAGTAACTAACTGTTTTCATAAAATTCCCATTCTTAGTTACTTTAGGCAAAAGTGAATTGATGCAATTCTATGAAATTACACTTTGTGCCCTTGCGAAGACGTTAGTGGAGCGTGTGTGGTTAACCGGCACACTAAATGGTTCTAAGCAAAGGTAGGAAAGGGTGACTCAATGTTTATCATAGTTCGGTGGAGCGTGTGTGGTTTACCGGCACATCGAATAGGTGACTGTAACATATGAGGGCACCATGTAGATTTGCATGGTTATTGACACCCGCTTTGTGATCCTCGGCATCCCAGTCACAAACTAGAGGGGCATATCGAGATTTAAACATGCCATTGAAATGTTCAATGAATCTCAAAGGATCTACGATTTTTCATAGATTTAAAACTTAAATTTCTTTTTCGTTTTTCATGGTGGAAATTAGTGAATCGTCATTCACTTACCTTCAAATGTTCTGAATTTGGGTTACGACATCCCTCTCCCAAGTTCTAGAATATTGTGTTGGGTCCTAGCCCTAGTATATCATTTGGGTGATTTACTAAGGACTCAATTGATCAACTAACTTGAATTTGTTTTCTCCCGTTTTGTAGATGTCAAAGTTCGACAACCATGGTCTTCCCAAATCCCGTGGAACAAGCATTCCACATGAAGATGATATTCCACGATTCGATCGAGGAACAAGAAATCACGCTTCACTTCCTCCTCCTCCTCCCCCCGTTGTTCTCCCTAACCCACAAGATCAAAGAATTGAAAGGTTCAATGTCACTAAAGCCCTATTGGAAATGAAACATGAAGATGGTAAACCCGTGTGTGCCCACGTTCTAGGAATACGTTGATAATGTTGGGTGCGTCATTCCCGGATAAGTTGGCTGTGAACTGGGTTCTGCAGTCACTTCCCAAATCATATAATGAGTTCAAGAGAAAGTATTATATGATGGATCATGACGAAAACCTCATTGACCTAACTTACATGCTCATTGCTGCTGAATCAAAAATAATTTGGCAAAGCAATGGAGCATATTTGTTTGGAAAGTCAACCAACCATGCTTCCGAGGACGTTCTAGGAGAACCGACCTGTGTTTGCTGCCAAGGGA
The DNA here is from genome assembly GCF_051521515.1 of Lactuca serriola. NCBI lineage: Eukaryota > Viridiplantae > Streptophyta > Magnoliopsida > Asterales > Asteraceae > Lactuca > Lactuca serriola. The sequence continues at coordinate 135,467,043 of NC_136412.1, read as the reverse complement.
AAGGGCGTTGGATACAAGTCTGCCCTAAGAGCCTGAAGAGTCCAGAAGATGGGAGAGTCAAACAGTATGGATGTGCTTCAAGTAAAATCCATTATCTAACTCCATTAAGTTCCTATTCATTGATTCTTAATACATAATGTGATAAGATTGCATTTGAATGTTTTGCAGGATCAGTGAAAAGAAAGGAAGCTTGATGAAAGAGCAAGATGAGTCTAATCACAAAGAAATGGGTCTCGATCGCATGGATTCGAAGATTAGATTTTGAGCTTAGAAAGTTATGATAGAATTGTTAGGAATATTTGACTACATAGTTTTCAGTTGATTTTGCATTGTAAGGACAAATTTTTTCCGCTGCTTTTATGAATAAAATAAATTTTGATTTGACTCATTTATTTATTTATTTATTTCCTTGCAATGAAATCGTTATGAAAAATTGATGTTTGCATATTTCTACAAAGAATGGATGTGATTCTTAATTATGATAATTGTGGAAATGTCGAGAATTTACCAAATAGGGAGAGTTTCTCATTGCCCAAGTTTCAATTGGACAAAAACTTGGAATCATGCAACTTGGTTGCACGATAAATGAGAAATTTCATATCTGGAAATTAGACTAATTCGTTGACAAAGTGTCAAGTAAAGGACTAGGAGATCGAGTACACAAAGTTGTGTGTTGATCAAGTCCACCACAAGAGTAACAAAGATATTCGTCATGATTCACTAAAGGTTTAGTAAATATGATTATACTTATAAGATTAAGTATAATTCTGAATTGATTGAAAAGGTTTAAATCAATAGCAGAACGAATAAGAAGAATCAAGTAACCAGAAAGATAAAAGTTTCTCTATTCTAAGAAGAAGGGAGAGTACCTTTTATGTTTTATGATAGGTCTTAATGATTAAGAACCATATCTCAATTAATCCTCTGTGTAAGTCTTAGTACAATTGTTTGTCTGAGAAGTGGAATCAAGAATCGAAGAAATGGTTAAATCAAGAAGTCAATCATACTTCGTTCCAAAAACAAGTCATAGAGTTAAGATTATGACATTGAGTGACAAGTCTCAAGAAGGGTTATAACATTCATCAAGTGTGGAATTTGGAAAAGGATTTTCTTATTTTCGTACATTTGAAATTGGAAAGTTGTGATGTGTTGGATAAGACAAAAACCAACTAGGACCAATTTATGAAGTGTTTTGTCTTGATAAAAGCTACACTAACTCTTGAATATTTGTTTGTCAAGAAATGCTCATTGAAAAAAGAATCTTATATGTCAAGGAGTCAGTGGGAGTCTTAATGGTCTTGAAAAGTTTCAAGAACTAATCAAGAATAAACCTTATCGATCATCACTAGCACACGAGTAGAGGTTTACAATCTATCGTGTTGACATTATCTTGTTTCTGTGCCGTTCCAATTGAGTTAATTATGCATGTGAGCGCTGCGAGTTCTCATTTGAATGCATAAAAGGCAAGGACCTTGATCAATGAAAAGTACATTGATAGGAGGGGGTGAGCTGCTTAACTACTTGGAAGACATGGTGGGCAGCCGTGTTACCATAAGGCAAGAAATCAAGATTAAGAAAGTTCGGTCCATATGAGTTTGAATTTGTCGTAAACTTTGTTTTTGACAAATTCACATGGATAGGAACACATACACCATTAAAATCTAAGTTTCATAAGATTCCCTCCTTCATGAAAATAACTGTGAGGAAATGCTTTCACTAAGAGAGATTTTAAGAAGATAGCGATTGTAAAATTGTACTCTCAAATTTGATTATGGTTACGGTATCCCTTTCCATGATTCGAATTGTGAGATTTGGCAATTTTTCTGAATTGTTTAAGACACACACATGAACTATCTAAGGCAAAGGTGTATAAGTTTATAAAGCCCTGATAAAAGATTATCAAAGCATTGGGTATTAGAAATATAAACTTAAAGAAATTCAATAGGCATTGTTTTTCTGAAAGTTAAGTTGTTTCTGAATACGTGTTAAAGCTAGTGGGAGAATAAGTGTTATGGTTATAATAATCATCGTGATAGTGGGAGCATAAATGTTATGATTGTATGATTATTAAGGCAAGTATTGCAAGTTAGCAATATTAATTATAGAAACCAAGAGTTATATTTTACAAAGTCGTAAGGATTGAATAGTCGTTTTGCTATAATTAATATGCTTCATTTCAAATCTAACGGCTTAGGTTGTGGAATGTTAATAAATTTAGTCAAGGATACATAGTACGTTCTCAAATTTCGATTATGATTATGAAATCCCTCTTCATAAATCAAATTGTGAGAATGTGACACGTAAAATATTATGGCAAAAGATTGATAAAGTATCGAATCTTTATGTAAGACATTATGCATCGTGTCTCACACGCTTCGGGTATAGGATCAATTGAAAATGCTATAATATTTGACCATTCTAAATTTTTTCCAAATGTCTAGCGCATTTAGAGGGAAAAAGGACAAGAATCGGTTTTGACTAAGATAATTAAACAACTATCAAAGGACAATCCAAAGTTCGCTGAGGATTGGTCGCTTGTGAGTAGTTGGAGGTATAGTATTGGATGGACCATATCGAAGTTATTATGAATAGATAAGATTCTATTAAGAATGAGTTGTCATATGGTAAGTATGGAAAGGTTTCCATATTAGGAGTCAGATATTAAGAATCAATGTCTAGATTAGAAACTTTTATGCAAAAGGATGTTCAAAGGAATGTACTTTGAGTGAAAGACATCACATCTATGGAATTGTCTTGTAACAATCTCCGATTGAGGACTTTGTACTTTCATTGTCAATATTCCTTGTGACTTTAGTATAGTGATATTACGAAAGGATCATTACATAAAATGTTAGAATCTAGCATATTCTATAAGTGGCAAGAATTTGATATTCTTTCACTTATAGAAAGGATTGGGAGTTGTGAAATGAGTATGATTGGTAATGTGCTCATTTGATCTATTTCACGAAGTAAGAACCATAGGTAAACATTGTGTGCATGCTAAGAGCATGGGACAAGTGTGGTAATAATTCAAGTAAGAAGTTGATTACCCGAAATGACAAATAATGAGTAATCGATGTGGTGATAAATAAAAGGTGTTTTATTTATACTCAAAGGTTTGAGGCCATATGGGATTAGTATTATCCTTGTGTTTCACTTTGCTTGTTTTGACTTCCTGAATAATTTAATTGATTGAGAACAGTCAAATTATTCGAACAGGCCACAGTCGTTCATAAGTTGGAAGTAGATACGAATAAAGATTGTCGTGAATTGGTGTGTGGATTGTCCAAAGTGTATTGGACATAAACAAATGTTTGCTGCAACGTTCATGAGTGCTTATGAATATGATTTGAGCATTGGATTAAACCCACATTCACTTGGATCACTTCATGGATTTTATCACGAGTGATTAGTGAGACGATAACATCTTATATTCTTGAAACCGAGATGTGTGAGTTGTATCTTTCAAGTCGGTTGCACATTGATAATATGTAAACGCACCAGTAGCTTAGTGTTATAAAACATATTGTTGTGTGTGATTTGGTGAGTGAGTGCAAGCAAGCATTGAGTCAAAGTTTATTCGTTCCTTTTATAAAAAGTAGGATAAAAGCGATATCTGTGGGCCCCTCGATGATTTAGTGATGGCACCTAAGCGCTTGGCCAAGCCGGGACTAAATTGATGTGTTCAATTGTAGTCTGTTGTCAGTCGTCATAAATCTGAATTCGGGAAACAGCACATAGACAGAAAGAATGATTTAGATCCATGTCTCAGTCTATACGATATCTAGAATGGTGGAATATATGATCCCTTATCTAAAGGGCACGCGTATCTGATAAGATCAGAGTTGACAACGGCTTTAGAAAGTTACGATTGCAGATCAGGATCTGAAGTCATACGCAGAATAGTTATTAGACTTATCCAAGTGGGAGACTGTTGGATTAGTGTCTAATTCCATAACTATTTTGGTATGTACTTGACCCGATGGTGCATGGTCCTTTTGGGTTTCCTTCATCAAAGCAACTTGATTGGATGAATTATGGAGAGAAAGGATTAAATATGATTTATTAATATATTATGAGAATAATATATTAAAGGAGAAATCATATTGTTTAATTAATATTAGTCAAGAATTAAGTTTGTGGCTAAAAGACATTAATTAAACTTAAGGGACTAGAACTGTCAATTGTGTGATAGTTGAGTATTGAGTTAATGGACTCCATATTAAAGGGGTGGACGAATTCTATGGGGAAACCCATTAGAAATCGTCCAAAGGCCTTAAGAAAGGAGTACATGGGTTGCTTAGGGCCTAAGCATCCAAATTAGGGTTTCCTTGTTAGATAACCCTAATAGACTCACTATTTAAGGAACCCTTAAGCCCCAAAAACGTAGAGAACTAATTAGCTAGGGATTCCACACGTTTTGGGCAGCCTCCTTCTCTTCTCTTCTTCATCCTCTTGCTCTTGGTGTTCGTGAGCCATTAGAGGAGTGACATTTGTGACTCAAAGCTTTCTAAAGTCAATACAAGAAGGATTTGAGATTGTTATTGCTAAATAACAATCAAGGTATGATCTAAACCCTAATTCATATGATATATTGATTATCATATATTAAATCTACGGTTTATAGTCTTGGATGAATTGCATGTACAATAGAGAAACCTAGATCCAAGCATTAGGGTTTGTATAAGCACATAAGATGTTCTGATGGCTAAAACCTATCAAAATTAGGGTAAGAGATGGAACTACTCAATAAAAACATTAATATATACCCTTCGAGGGCGTATAAAGTTCATAACGAGGCTTAACGGTGTTTACAAACCTTTCATTTTGAAGTTAAAACACTCACAAAAGTAGCAAATAAAACCTCTCTAAATCTCTCTCGCTCTCTCTCTAAACCTCTCTAAATCTCTCTCGCTCTCTATGTGAAATCAGGTTTCATAGCTCTAGCTAGTAGATGGGTCCAAGTATGTGAAATCTCTTCAAAATCTCTCTAAGTATGAGAAATCTCTCCAAGTATGTGAAATCTCTCCCAAATCTCTCCAAGTATGTGAAATCTCTCCCAAATCTCTCTAAGTATGTGAAATCTCTCCAAAATCTCTCTAAGTATGTGAAATCTCTCTAAGTATGAGAAATCTCTCCAAGTATGTGAAATCTCTCCCAAATCTCTTTCAAAATTTCTCTCAACTTTTTATAATCACTTGGGGGATCCCGACCCTCGAATTAGACGAAAACAGCTCGAAAACTGAAGTCTACGTGAAAAACAGCCTTAAGGAGTCGAACCCTCTTAAGGAGCCGAACCTCTTAGGAAGCGAACTTGTCAGAAGCGAAGGTGTCAGAAGCAAACTTCACCCTCTCGGACCGAAGCTCAGCAGACCGAACCGAACCTCGGACCTTCGGTCCCTCCCACCCCTCGCACCTTCGGTCCCTTCTCTACTCTCGATTCCTTCCTTCACTTCTCTCGGTTCACACTCTCTTAGAACCGAACCTCGCAGGCTCGGTCCATATTGCCGGTTTTTGACCCAAACTTCGTTTTAAGCTCGTTTTACGTGATTTTAACGCGGGATTTTCACCCACACTCGTATTTGAACATAACAAACCCTAAATAACCATATTTTAATTATATTTTGGGGAAAATCTTTGCCTAAGAATAAAATCTATTTGGTGAGATATTTAGGTGGAGTGTTGACTTATCCTTTGGACAAGGACACAAGCAACCTCCCCATACCTTCATAGTACAACCCCCAGTCACTATTCACCAATACCTAGTCAATCATTGTCCTTTTTACACTCTTTTTCAACCATAATCTTTAACAAAAGCTGGAGAAATCCTTACACACTCTCTCTCAAGGAGAACAAACACATTCTCTCTCACTCCCTCTCACCAAGAATTTGAGATTCAAGGCTGATCTTGAGCTCTTCACACACCTGGGTAATTAAATCTCTTCCCACACATGATTTCCTTACACTTCTTCACTCAAATCATGGGTTCCTTACACAAATATCACCATAATTATTGTTAGATCATCGAATCTTAAAGCATCTCCCAAGTGTTCTTGAGTTGAACATTTCTTTTCTTCATCATCCATTGATTGAAATCACACAAGGTGAGTTCATACCCCTATCTTTTCATGTTTTTCTTAAGTTTTAAGGGGGGGAATACAAGTTAAAATACCAAGAACACAGCTAAACTCAAATATCATCTTTCAACAGAAAAGATAAAGTTCATTCACGGACTGTTTTGGTAAACCTAAACATTTTAGTTTTCAAAACTATATTAGATGAAAATAGTTCAGGTTTATACCTTTAAAATGACTACTTGCACATATTCACACAATTTTTCTACGATTTTTGATGATTTTTACAAAACTTCCTATCACTGTTGCTATGAATTTGGAGCAGTCTGTGAATATGAACGTTTTCACACCAGATCTAGACTTCTAAAAATCATGAGAAAAATTATGAACAAACCAGACACAATTTCTAAACTCTCAGAACATACGGAATTAGTTTTCGACTCCGTATGAATTTTCTATAATTATTCCAAGAACAGGAACAGAACGGATAAAACTAGCAAATTGTTATTAACTCATTTACACCATGTAACTTGTTGAGCAAGGCGTGTATTATCATATATAAATACATGTTGGTTATATTACAGGTGATTTTACCTTGGAAATAGGTATTACACAGAAAACAAAAGGATTTCTAACCTTACAAACATTTGATAAACTGTCATAGGCATGGTTATGTTCACTACATTAAAAACTTTTTATAAACTATAATAAGTATAGTTTACAATCTATTTACTTTTCGAACTCATTACAAAAGGTTTTTCATTAACTGGGGTACAACTATAAAGTGTAGGGTTATTCATTAAGTGGTGTACAACTATAAAGTGTCAGGTTATTCATAAGTGGGGTACAACTATAAAGTGTCGCTTTATTCATTAAGTGGGGTACAATTATAAAGTGTCGGGTTATTCATTAAGTGGGGTACAACTATAAAGTGTAGGGTTATTCATTAAGTGGTGTACAACTATAAAGTGTCAGGTTATTCATAAGTGGGGTACAACTATAAAGTGTCGCTTTATTCATTAAGTGGGGTACAATTATAAAGTGTCGGGTTATTCATTAAGTGGGGTACAACTATAAAGTGTCGGGTTATTCATTAAGTGGGGTACAACTATAAAGTGTCGGGTTATTCATAAGTGGGGTACAACTATAAAGTGTCGGTTTATTCATTAAGTGGGGTACAACTACAAAGTGACGGGTTATTCATAAGTGGGGTACAACTATAAAGTGCCGGTTTTTTCATTAAGTGGGGTACAACTATAATGTGTCGGGTTATTCACTAAGTGGGGTACAACTATAAAGTGTCGGGTTATTCATATAAATGGGTACGAATACAAAGTACCGGGTTTATACAAAAAGGGGTACATTACAAAGTATCGGGTTTTTCTTTCAACTAAACGAGTTTATGTCGATTTGAACTTGCATGATTTATTTTAAGCATGGAAAAATACTTGTACATTCTGGTTTTGACATTTAAGACTACACATCACTTTTGTAAGGAAAATATTGGATTTTCTTGGTAACACACAACTCATTATAAAGATCAGTTTCCAAACTCTTCTTCTAAAAAACTTATGAACTCACCAACTTAATTGTTGACACATTTTCAAAACTACTTGTATTATCAGGGAGTCAACTAAATCAGGAAATTACAAGCTTTTGAGGATGGTACACTACGACGTTGAACTACTATTATATCATGCTGTAATCAATCATTCAAATATGTAACACTCGAAACCATGTAATTATTTTCTGATTATATTTATGATTTGTTGAATTTACTTTGAGCACTATTATATTCGTTGTTGTGATACTATACATGAACTCCGCCACCCCCGGATGTTTCCGACATCCTTGGTTGGGGGGGGGGGGGTGTGACAATTATTTTAATGAAGCTATCCGAACTTGTAAAATTAGATAAACCCCCCACTTGTAGACATTATTCTTAATTTAACTTTTAGTAATTATTATATTAATTAAATACAGTTCCCTATGATCGACACCCGATTTAGTCAAGATATTCTATAAACTGACTAGGTACACTATTGATAAGTGCATAGTTGGAAAATTAAGTTAGGTTATAAATTTAAAACGAGTAGGTACTATTGTGCACATCAGCAAGTAATTGTCACATTTGTTATGTTTCAGCATGGGTAAGGGTTACAACTGTATTTCCACTAGTCATAGAATTCAGCTTAAAATAAATGGCTAGAACAATGACATGATTTTATTAAGAACCTTTAGACATTTTTTTAATCAAAACTATGGTTGGGCTGTTTTGGTAAAAGTGTGACCATAAATCATTTTTGTACTAGTGGTTGCCATTATGGATATCTCTTAAATAGTGTAGGGCGTGCACCTTTTGGACAACCAATTACTTCCCTTATTTTTTTAACTTATTTTATTTACATGAACATTTAATGTTTACATTGGACCATAGATCTTTGTTTACATGTTGGAAAAATTAACGCTAACAAATTATCTATACTAAAGAGCATACTTTAAACATTTGTACCTTATGCTTTAAGACATTATATAATAGCACTTTGATGGGATACAATACCAGATGACATCCGTATCTACGATTATATACTTTGTTTAATACGCATTTTAGAGAATTGTACAGATGCAGATGCAGATGCGGATGGCATATGTCATTTCGTCTATTCAAAGTTCTATTGTACAACGTTTAAAAGCATAACATTCAAGCTGTGTAACGAAAGGTAGCTTCAAATATGATTTTCTTTGGTGGGATCATCCATTTGGAAGGATGTAACTTCGTTCGTTTGATGTTTTTATTATGGGCTACCAATGATATTTCATATTATAATCAAGAGGGTTTTAAACGATTCAAGTAACTGATTGAAAGATTGAATTTGAAAAATGATTTTGTGTGTGTAAGAATCAATTATATAACTCAAGCATTAGATTTAGATAATAATACATTAGTTGCAGTAGGTTTGATGAATATTATAATATTATTGATTGTCAAGTGAACAATGTTACAAAATATTGTAAGAGGAAAAGGTTCTAGATATGATATTTATTGTTATATGTACATATAAAAAAGTACATTTACAAACCTTTTATCATAACAATTCATGATGCATAATTAGAGTTTATGATGCATTATAATAATTCTTGAGCAAAAATGATGTTCAAAGTGTTCGGAAAAATATTCAAACATGAAACTAACCAACAAAAACACACAATTCAAAATCTATGTATAAATTATAAACTTACGAATTAGAAAAACATAACTGAATTTTGATGTAAACAACATATTACAACCAGCAAAATGTGTAGGTTGGTCCTATTTGACGCACTGTTCTAAAACAAAAATTGTTTTGGTACGAATCTGTTATGACGATATAACAATGAATCAAGATTAGATCTTGATTATCACAAAATTTTGTGTATTCCATTCATCATTTGAAAAATGAAATTGCAAGAGTTATTAGGATCTTTCTTATTCTTCACGAATAACTGAAAAACATGTATTTATAGGATTTCTTTATGATAGTTGGTAACTGTCTAAAAACTGAAAATAATTTTACAAAATACTTGTCATTTTAATTATTACGAATTTCTTAAGTTATTTAATAAACAAAATAATGATTTTCTAATTAAAAGTTAAAAAATATTTACTTAATCAGAAGAGGCATCGGGTTTAATACCCACGTGGGGTCAGAGGTCGGGAGTTCAATCACTGCAAACCCCAATTTGGGTGCCTCTTAAACTTGTGCCACATATGGGGAAATTTTCTCCTGAAACCCCTATGGGGCTGAGTTTGCCCTGTAAAGGAGCTCGAACCCGGTGTGCTCATTGAAATATACGAGTACACTTTCATTTGCCTTTTCGAAAAAAAAAATATAAGAGCCCAACATAACGTCCCAAGCCCATTAACTTATTCCAAGCCCATTAACCTTAGCCCAATGATTTATCTATGTTGATATATAATCGACCTTAGATTTGTATGAAATTCTATCTAATTACATTAGAACGATTGGTTTATAACAGTGGCGCAGTGTAGGTACCCACTTAAAAGTTGATATTAACCCTAAATTTACTAACACAACCCTTAAAAACTTATTGTTTGCTCAAATTATCCCTTTTGACATCCATTTTTGCTGAAAAAAACTATTTTTGTAATTTTAACAGAAAAAACTCACAATAAACCTCAAAATTATCCCAGTAATATTATTTTTCTTGATTGTTCATAATGATACCTTTGGTTCATAATGATAGGTTTAAATATGTTGGTAATATATAAGCTGTGATAAAAAGTTAAACATGAGATATGATCCATGTGTTAATGCCAGTATAGTATGAATTTGACAGGGAGAGGACCTGGTCCATCTAGAAAGCTTTTGTGGGAATCTGTTAGTGTCTCCCTTTTTTCATGATCTACACGTTTCATTTGAACATGTTTCAGGTAAGAAGGCCAATATGCCTTTATGGTTTCCTTATTCTCGCTTTTACCCAATACCTCCTTTAGCATCAATCTGCAAAAGTGATTATTGTGTTTGAACTACTGCGAGTCTGGCAATGCATATACATCCTTTGGATGACAAATCTCAAAGAATGCATCAAAAAATGGGGATCGCTCCCACATGCATTCATCCTCAGTGGCTATAAAAAACATTTTTTCCACATTTATAGCAGGAGGAAAAGGGAGCCTACTCCTTAGATCATCAATGTCAATCTCAAATGGTTGCACTTCTTGATTTTTTAAAGACATTTTAATATGAACTTCGCACTCTCTTGCTAACTTGAGCGCTTTCCTCATCTTAAGGAAAAAAGAAGCATCGAGATCTGTAATCGCAAGTCTCAACCAAAACCTGATTTGCTTGAGTGTAAAGTCTGGAAACAAGAGCCTAGGCATTATCCTACTTGTTAAGGAGAAACAGTGTAATTTTGGAGCAATAACATGTACCACGTCGACAAGTGGGGAGACCAACAAGGAAAATCTCTTCATTGAAGCACATGTGAAACGAAAGCTTCTCGACGTCCAACATGTTAAATCCAGGGTCAAACTCTCAAGAAAATGTAGTCCTGAATTGATTGTCTTGTCCAGAGATGCTTTGTTCCTAAACAAAATGCCGCATAAAGTTAATGTTGGAATTACTTTGCTTTTCACAAGCTATGTAAAACAGAACAAGTTTTAAACAGGGAGAGAATTTGAGGCAAATGCTTCTTCTGTGATTTTATTATATTTTTGTGGACAAATAACACCATACACATTGCCTGTATTTAAAGAAAGAACTAGCGAGAAAATAGAAACTACCTCAACTAAGCTAAAGACCAGGACTCCTCTGGTTGATTTATTCTACTAAACTAATAAAACGTGCTTAATAATAAAAGAAAACACCTGAATTATTATAACATTCTCCCCTTAATTCAGTGTTTTGTGACTGATTTCACACCAATCAATTCCCTCATTTCTTCATGCTTTATCCTTGCCATTGTTTTTGTCAGAATATCTGCTTTTTGCTTTGTCCCACACACATGATTTACGATAATCTCCCCATTTTCTACACACTCTCGAATAAAATGGTATCTTATATTGATGTGTTTGCTGCGCCCATGGAAAACTGGGTTTTTCATCAAATCAAGGGCTGATCGATTGTCCACAAAGAGTGTCACTGGTGGCACCTTTTGTCCCGTTATTTCAGTGAGAAGTCGTCTTAACCAGATCCCCTGGCAAGCTGCCATTGTTGCCGCCATAAACTCAGCTTCACAACTTGATAATGCCACACTTCGTTGCTTCTGTGAGGTCCAGGTGACCAGGTTCCCATTCATGTAGAATGCTGCACCTCCTGTGCTTTTCCCATCATCTAAATCTTTCCCAAAATCACTATCTGAATACCCTGTGAGAGTGACCTTACTTTCCCCTCTCTTGTATGTCAATCCATAACTCAGTGTCCCCTTCACATATCTTAGAATGCCTTTGACTGCTTGAAAGTGTTTTACAGTTGGTTTGTCCATAAATCGGCTGTCTACCCCAACTATAAAAGAGAGATCAGGTCGAGTATGAGTGAGATACCTGAGAGCACCAACTATGCTTCTGTACTCCGTGGGGTCTACCAATTCGCCTTCTTCATCTTTGCTCAATCGTAGCTTGTGCTCCATTGGACTCCTTGTTGCATTGCAGTCAATCATTCGTGTCTTGTTGAGAATGTTCTTTGCATAAGCCTCTTGCTTCAATGTAATTCCTGTATCACTTTGATTGACCTTGATTCCTAGGTAGTAAGTTAATAGTCTGAGATCGCTCATCTCAAACTTTGCATTCATCTCCAATTTGAAGTTCCTTACGTCTTCATTACAGCTTCCTGAGACTAGCAGATCATCTACATAAACCCCCACGATTAGAACATTCCCATCTTTCTTTCTTGTATACACTGAGTATTCTTGGTAACATCTTCTGAATCCCAAATCCTTCAAGTAGCTGTCAAGACACGCATTCCACGCTCTTGGCGCCTGTTTTAGCCCGTACAGGGCTTTCGATAGCTTGTATACTTTCCCAATTTTCCCCTTCTTTTCGAATCCTTCTGGTTGTGTTACGAAGACTTCTTCATTCAACTTCCCATTCAAGAACGCTGATTTCACGTCGAGGTGATGGACTTTCCACCCATTGGACCCAGCGAGTGCCAAGATCACCCTGACAGTTTCGATCCTAGCCACAGGAGCAAACACTTCTTCATAATCTACTCCTTGTTTTTGTACATACCCTTTTGCGACGATCCTGGCTTTATACTTAAAAATTTTTCCAGTTGGATCTCTTTTCACCTTGTAAACCCACTTCAAACCAATCGGTTTTCTTCCTGTTGGGAGTTCGACAAGTTCCCAAGTGTTGTTCTTCTCGATTGATGCTATTTCACTCTTCATCGCAGCAATCCAATTGCATTTTGACTTTGCTTCTCGGTACGATATGGGCTCTTCCTCATCTTGAACGAGCATTAATCTTGCTATCTCTTCTTCGGTCATCGGGGCTGTATTTTCATACAAGTCGGAGAGAAGACGGTACCGCTTTGGGGCGCCACCGCCTGTGGAGCTAGAGGCGGTGCTATCTGAATTTATCGGCGAGATTGGTGAATTAGGGGTCACCGGCGAATTTGGGGATGTGGGTGAATTTGTCACTGAAGATGGGTTTAGAAACTCGTCTTGTGGGCTTATAGGTGGGCTTATATCCAAGTCATTGGGCTCCATTTCTTCATTACCCCAATCTTCATTATTTTGACAATCACCGTGACTCACTTCATTTGAAGGTGCAGGTCCATCTTCATTATTCTCGCTAATTTCGTTGACTTCATCGAAGTTAAAGTCAGCCACAGTGAGAGTTACACCTGGATTGCTTCTAATTTTCTTCGTCTTCTCCCAAGACCATGTTTGATTTTCTTCGAAGACTACATCCCGACTCACCTACACTGATCCTATGTCTGGATCCAATAGTCGATACGCCTTCGTCCCTTTCTCTGCACCTAAATGTACGACTTTCATGCTTCGATTATCTAATTTCTTCAGTTGATTCTTGGCAGTTCTCATGTGAGCAACACATCCAAAAACTCGGAGGTGACCCACCTGTGGTTTTCGACCAGTCCACATTTCATAGAGTGTAGAACTGTCAAGAGCTTTTGTGCTGATTCTGTTCAAAACATACACTGCGTGGCTGACTGCTTCACCCCACAATACTTCAGGGACATTCATGGTCTTTAAGTTACTCCTTACCATCTCTAGGATTGTTCGATTGCGTCTCTCCACCACCCCATTTTGTTGTGGGGAGTAGGGGGAGGTGTAATGGCGTTCTACACCCATTTCGTTACAAAAACTAGTAAATTCATTAGACAAGAATTCACCCCCCCGATCTGTTCTTAATATCTTAATTTTTTCCCCTGTCTCATTTTCTACTTGTGCCCTGAAGTTCTTAAACGTCTGGAACGCTTCACTTTTGGTTTTGAGCAAAAACACCCACATTACTCTACTGAAATCATCAACTAGGAGCATGAAATATCTATTTCCTGATGGTGTGGGAGGTGAGACTGGGCCACACAAGTCGCCATGAATGAGTTCTAACTTCTTCTTTGCTCTAAATCTTGAGTGTGATGGGAATGGCTTTCTAGTCTGCTTTCCCATCAAGCACCCTTCACATGGTTGTGTTGGAACAACAATTTTTGACAGTCCTTCAACAATTCCCTTGTCTGACATTTCTTTCAATGCTCCAAAGTTAACGTGCCCCATTCTTGTGTGCCATAGCCATGTCGGATTAGAAAGTTCTGCAACCAAACATAGTGAATTTATCTCCTCCAATTCTATTTTGTACAAACGATTTTGAGATCGCTGGACCTTCATCAACAATCTCCTAGCTTTATCACGGACCCACAGATATGGTTCCCTTATAGTGATCTCATCGCCACCTTCAGATAATTGGCCAAGGCTTATTATGTTGCTGCACAAATCAGGTATATAGTATACCTCTTTCAGTTGTCTTTGTTCGCCATTTTTGCATTGAAACTGAATCATGCCCTTCCCTTCAATTCGAACTCTCGATTCGTTCCCAAATCGTACATAGCCTTTAACTATCGTGTCCAGTTCTCTGAACTTTCTCTTGTCTCCGGTCATATGGTTGCTCGCCCCTGTATCTAGGTACCACGACTTTGAATGTCGTTGGTGTTCTCCCTTCGTTTTCAACTTTGGGTTTACGCCTTCCTCGTTTAAGAACACCTCCCCTATTTCTTCTTCTATTTCGAAAGAAGCCAGTAGAAGTGTAGGTTCATTATCAAGATGATCCTGGATCAAATTGTTTTCTTGTACCCTCTCTCGTCTAGGGTTCTTACACTCAGCTGCATAGTGCCCGTGCTCCTGGCAATTATAGCACCGAACCCTACTTTTGTCTTGATTGCTTGAAGACGCACGTTGCCCTTCCTTTTGATTGTGCGGGTGACCACTTCCACGTCCCCCACGACCTCCAGAACTACTGCCTCTACCACGGCCTCTGCCTCGTCCACGAGTGCTCCCACGATTCTCTTTGCGCTTTAGATCATCTCCCCTCCTTTTGTACTTCTCAGACCATTCTTGATGAGTTAGAAGTAGTTTGCGATCGTCTGCATCACCATGCCCTTTCATCCTCTCTTCATGTGCTTTTAATCTCCCGATTACCTCTTCAGTGGTCATCGTTTCCAGGTCCCCAAATTGTTCCAGTGTGGAAGCAAGTTGGAGAAATTTGGAAGATACAGCCCTGAGAAGTTTCTTCACGACATAAGCTTCTTCAACTTTATCTCCCAATGTTCGCATTGTGCTGACCAGATGATTCACCTTCGCAGCAAATTCATCCACTCCTTCCGAGTCTTTCATTATCAAGGATTCAAACTCTGCTTTTAACGTCTGAATCCTTGCAGCCTTCACACGATCAGCTCCCATGAACATCATCTTTAGGGCATTCCATGCTTCCTTTGCAGACTTCTTTTCTGATAGCGATAGCAGCAGATCCTCCGGTATCCCTTGATAGATCGCCGCCAACGCCATCATGTCTTTCTTTGTCTCCACCACTGTGTTTGAGGTTCGTGGTTCAACTGCATCCCACACGCCTTGTGCCAACATGAACACTCTCATCTTTATTGCCCATGCTGCGTAATTTTCCCTCGTCAGCATCGGATAGTGGAGAGAAATCTGGTTATCCTTCTGACCGTTTCCATTGTCATTCCCAGTCATCTCTTCACGAGATTGGTACTTGGGCATACACCAGGTTGCTCTGATACCACGATGTTGGAATTACTTTGCTTTTCACAAGCTATGTAAAACAGAACAAGTTTTAAACAGGGAGAGAATTTGAGGCAAATGCTTCTTCTGTGATTTTATTATATTTTTGTGGACAAATAACACCATACACATTGCCTGTATTTAAAGAAAGAACTAGCGAGAAAATAGAAACTACCTCAACTAAGCTAAAGACCAGAACTCCTCTGGTTGATTTATTCTACTAAACTAATAAAACGTGCTTAATAATAAAAGAAAACACCTGAATTATTATAACAGTTAACTCTTTCACGTTGCTTCCTAATGATATCAAATGGACATTCTTCAATGGTCGTTTAGACCATGGAAGCAAATCCACGCTGCAGGAAAAGAATCGGAGATTTGGGACATGATTGATTTCCAAAGCAGTAGAGTTGCCATCAAATGTAGCTATATGTAATTGGTAAAGCCATGGAAGGTTTTCAACCTTGATGGCTTTAAGGCCCTGAGAACAATGTAAAAGCTCTATCTTCTCTAGCAAGCGACAAGATGACAATATGTCATGGAGCACCACTTCACTTATGATCACACTCGACAAATGAAGTTCTCGTAGGGACAAACATTTGGGATGATGTGTAGTCTTCATCGAAACAAAATGGTTCTCCATCATAGGTGGAACTCGGATCACCCTCAAACCAAAAACTGTGGATTTTACACTCGAAGATGAAATTCTTATCTTAGTTAGGTTTTCTCCTGAGAGTATCTCATCTGGCAAACGTAACGAGGCACCAAAAAGACGGATGTCGAGGGAAAGCTCTTTAAGACAACTTTTGGTTGCTACGCTTTGGATCCATTTTTCAGTAACAGAAGCGGACTCCTGGTTCTCAATGTCAATCAAAAGTTCTAACTTTTCGATTGGTATGTTTTCATGGTGATACCTTATCAGAGTGCGCTCCATGTCGACCAACTTCATGTGGTTTCTCTTTTCTTGTTCCTTGAGGACACAGAATCTGAGGGTAGGGATTGTAGACAAAGCTCGTAGCCATGATTTGGACAAGACACTGGTGCGGGTGGCTTCTTCTACGGGCAACCACAATTGTATATGTTGCAACAACTCCGAAACATCTTCTAGTATTGGACATGGATTGCTTTTCCTCCCTTTTTGATTCATACCTATCATACGAAAATATCATCTCTTAGATCAAAGAATTATATAAGAATGAAAACACACCGATACATCTTGCATGTATGGATCAGTAAAATAAAAACTGTTTGATATCTTCAATACCCAGATTTTCCAATCATTTAGTCTCAAGTTTATGCCTTCAACAAGATGCAAAACAAATTGACGAAATATACCTGATATAGGAATCAGCGGAAGCCGCATATAGGCAGTTCGTGAATTATCATACCATGATACCACACTTTAATGGGTATTTATAATCTATATTATGTTTTATAATTTTCTAAATGCCAAATTTATTCCTATTAATGGGTAGTCGTGCGGGAGTGGTTATTCGGCATTGACTAGAAAATAAAATCATTTATCCGTTTGTACTAAATATTATCTCAGAAAAACAATATTACTATCAAATATGGTGTAACGTTTTTTAATATTTTGATAAACTGTTATAATGACTTTGCATACCCATGTGAGTTTGATGTCAAGAGTTGAACCTCTTAAAATTTGCGTCTTGCAATTATGTCCGGTTTGTGTCGGAAGTCTTCCCTGGATCCGCTTGGGGGCCGAGGTTGCCCTGTAGAGCTCGAATTCGGGGTCAACATTGAAATACTGTGGTGAGGCTTACACTGAATCTTGGTACCCCCTGGCCAGTTATGTGGTGGTGGGCTAACCCGAAGCTTGGTACGAAATTGTTCAAACAAAGGGCATGTAAGACTTTTAGTGAAGATATCGGTTAGTTGAAGATGCGTAGGGAATGAACTTGGTGTATAGTTTTTCAGAGGATACCAGTTCCCGAACAAAATTATAATCAATATCAACATGTTTTGCTCATTTGTCATATATGGGATTTTGACTGAGAAATAAAGCACTTTTGTTATCGCATTAGAGGGTTGGGATTAAATCAAGCAAGTCGTGAAGCTCACGTAACAAATGGGTAACCCAAATAATCTAAAATAATCTTAGAAACAGTGCTTGTCATGGCTCTATACTCGAACTCTCAAGTAGAATCAGAGACAGTAGGTTGAATTTTAGCACTCCAAGACACAAGATATCCTCTGCGGAATATAGAATAGCCATAGGTTGAGCGACGTGTCTCAATACACCCAGCCAAGTCAGCATCAAAATAGTTAAGGACAGATGAAGAACGTGGCCGATTAAAATGAATTCCATAGGAGAAGATGCCTTTAACATAGTGAAGGATGCATTTCACTGCATGGAAATGGTCGATCGTAGGCACCAGAAGGAACTGGCTAACTTGATTAACAATAAACGAGAGATCAGGATGTGTAATCGTGAGGTATTAAAGAGCACCAACAAGTGATCGAAATAAGGTGGGGTCCTTGAACTGAACACCTATGGTGATGTGGCGAAGAGATGCTCAGTTATGGACACATAAGTAGCCGTTCATTTGGACTCTAATCGAACGACATGAGTTAAAATGTCGTGAGCATATTTGGCTTGAGTAAGGAAGAGGTCATCAGAGGTGTAAGTGCCTTCAAGAACAAGAATGTAGTTTAGTCGACCAAGATCCTTCATAGCATACACATTATTCATACGAGTTATAAAGGTGAGAATTTGTGTGGGATCATTCCCAGTAAGGATAATATTGTCGACATACACCACAAGATAGAGAAGAGTGACGCTTCAGTGAAAAACAGACAAAGATGTGTCCACCGGACTACAGAGAAAACCAAGACTTATTAAGAAAGCACTAAGAAGACGAAACCATGCATGCGGTGCTTGCTTTAGACCATGTAGACCTTTATTGAGTCAATATACATGAAGAGGAAATTGATCATCAATGAAACATGGTGGTTGTTCCATAAAAACAATGTTAGATAGGGTGTCATTGAGAAATCCAATTTTTACATCAAGTAGATATAATGGCCATTTTTGCATTACCGCAAGAGAATGATCAACTCGAACACAAGAGGCTTTGATAATTGGACTAAAGGTGTATGAGTAGTCATGGTCAGGAAATTGAGTGAAACCTTGAGCAACTAGACATTATTTATAGTGATCAACCATGTCGTCACAATGAAACATGGTTCAATATGTCCACTTGGATCCCGTAATATTGGTGTTTTTCAGTCGAGGAACTAGACATCACACATTAATGCCGCGTAAGGCCGCCATGTCCTCTTCCATTGCCATCAACCATTGCGTGTGTATAGCATCCGCATCATGATGTATGTATTTTTGTTATATATATGAAAACGTGGTTGGCCATTGCATGGTGATGGCATCACCACGACGTGCCAAATTGGTTTGTGATCGTGCAATGAGTGCCACGTCGTGCTGACCATTTTGGGCTAAAACCCTAATTTCCAGACTTTAAGTCATATTTAAAGGAAGTTAAGGCTAGGGTTTCCTCCATCCTCAACGTCTCCTTCAAACGACTCCTTGTGAAAACCCTAGTTCTTATGGAAGCTTTTGTTCTTATTTTGCTAGTTCCTGGTGGTTTTAAAGGAAGAAGAAGTGGATTTGGTGTTTTGATTCAATAAAAAAGGCTTTCCTTCACTTGTGTGCATCATGTAGACTCTTTGTAACTCCTTAGGTTTCCATCTTTTAATGCCTTTGTCCTAAGATCTAGGTTTTATGTCATGTTATGGTCCCACTGATGTTGTTTGTATGGGTTGAAGAGATAAAGTTTGCAAGTTTATGGTTTCTCTATAACCAAGAGCATTATATCTCATAGACCTAGGTAAAGGTGGTGATTTGGAAACCTTACTTTATTCGAGTTTATATTGTATCTTTTGACCTAAATTTAGGAAAAGGACATGCATGGGGTATGCATGTCCATAAAGTTTGCATTTTTAGGAATCATTAGGGTCCCTAAAGTGCTTTTGGTAGTGTTGGATGGAAGAGCTCATGGATTCAGTACTTGATGGTCCAATCCCATCTACAAAGTTGCCTTTTTGAACCATAGAATTTAGCTCTAGGCTTAGAGGGATGTCTCAAGGGATAAAGTTAGAAACATTGTCAATAAGACCTTTGAAGGGACCATATCTAAGCTTTGGAGCTCTTGAAATTAGAAGAAAATAGATTAAGCTCGATAGAGCTGTTCAGACGAGTCCCCATGATGCGACCTTAGGTTGCCATGACGTGGTGACTTAGGAATCATCGATTGTTTTGGCATTTTGTACCCACGACGTAGACAAGGGAGGCCACACTTCGAGTTTTAGAAAGATAGCCTAAGAGTTTATCTTGACCGTTGACTTTGCGGGTTGACTTTTGACTCATTAACTTTTAGTCACACTTCGAATTTTTGAAGGATAGCCTAAGAGTTTATCTTGTGTGGTGATCTAAGTGGTGTTTAGCACCTATTTCCTAATGTGTCAGCCGTTGACTTTTGACTTCTTTAGCAAGGTGATTCTTCTCACGGTACTCGCAGATCGAAGCCACTAATATGGCCCAATACATTGTGCTAGTTGTCTTTGTGACTCTTGCTTGTATATGTTGGGCTGGGCCTATTTATATTTGTTGGGTTGGGCCCATTTGTATGTTGGGTTGGACCCATTTATATATACTGGGTTGCGGCTATTTTTATAATGGGTTGGGCCCATTATTATGAATTTTGGGATGGGCCCATTTGTATGTTGGGTTAGGCCCATTTGTAGGTATGACAATGGGGGGGGGGGGTTACCATCCCCATCCCCGAGTCTGTAACCCCATCCTTAACTCCATCCCTATCCACAATAGATATGGGGAATCGTATCCCCTCCCTTCTAGATATTGGAGTTACCCTCGGCCCATCCCCAGCCCATCGTCGTTCTATCAAAACATGATGTCAAAATAAATCAACTTACACAAAAAAATAATTTCATGTTTAATAAGCTATCAGAACAATATGTCATAATTAGATTGGTTAGATCAATCATAAAGTTTAACAACCATCATTTGTACTCGTCCGATCAAAAGCATTTGGTTTTCCTTGATTTTTACTTGAAACATATATAGCTTGTTTTTAGAATAATAATATTTATACACATGTATGATATAACAATTGATATATTAATTGAATACTTACCGTGACTTCATTTCGTAACCAACTTTGGCTACACATTAATTCCCCAACTATTTCCGGTTTGAGTTGGTTATGGTGTTTTGTAACTTTCTTCCCACTCATGCTAAAAGTTGATTTTGAAGAAACTATGGAAATTGGAATGGCTAAGATATCTCTAAGGATCTTATGTAATATAGGAATCTTAAAACCATTGCAATTCCACTACATTAATAGGTCAAAAAGTCTAAAATCTTGTATTCTTTTAGGAGAACTTGTCCAATAGGAGACACTATGCCTAACATTCTCAGTGGAATTGACAGTCACATAAAATCCATCTTGCACAAAAAGATTAATTATATATACACAACATCACATCTGAAGTATTCTTCCTTTCAAAATTGGTGATGAAGTAGTAAGCATACCTAAAAGCTTGTCGATGATGACATCATTTTTTGAACAACTGTCAAGTGTTAATGTTGACAACTTGTTGCCAATGCTCCAATCCAAAAAGCATGTCATCATAGCTTGTGACAATGCATCAATAGTGTATGGAGATGACACATGCATAAAATTGTATTAAACAAAATATAACACTTCTAAACTTCATCATGTATAAATTGCAAATAATAATATTAATTATAGTAAATACCTCATAATTTGATTTTGTAACCTCTAGTTTTCATCTATATAATGTGTTGTGATTGCCAAGTAACATTTCTTTTGTTTACTTGCTATCCATATATCAGATGTGAGAGGAATCCTACTATCATTCTATTCAAAATATTTCAATATATGACATTTTTTTGATCTACGTATACTTCTATTATATCGGTCTTGATGGTATTATGAAACTGCACCTTAAATAAAAGTTGAAGACTTTCGTTACACTTTTTAAAACCATAATGTTCAACAGTTGAGAGTGGATAATTATGAATTATAATCATCTTTTCTAGTTCATCTATAGATACATCTGTATCATATGAATATTTACTCATTTAAGCATTACCATCGATAGTTTTTTTTTCTTGAACTAATATATGTTGTGTAACGCCTGGTTTTTGGTATGAACTTATCTTTCCAATTGTGTAAATTTCCATTTTTAAATCGGCGTGTTGGAAGCATCAACATGGCGTGTCATGATGACTTCGGCCGCTAAAATTAGTGAACCAACATGGCGAATCGAGGTGCCTCAACTCAGCATGTTAGCAGTTGGGAAGGAACCCCTAATTTTGAGGGTGTTGTACCTTATTTAAAGGCCTTAAGTCCCTTGGCTGGCCTCTTTACCAACCTCCTATGTCCAGAAACCCTAAAATCAAGCATCATCTTCCATTGTTGAGTGAGGAAGCTTGTAGAGAGCCTTGATTGTTCATTTTTGGTACATTTTGAAGGAGCTAAGGAATTAGGAGTTGCTTGTCTTGAAATAGAAATATTGGATCCAGAATCACTATCTCATTTGCCAAGTTTTTGAGGTATCAAATTCTCACCTTGCTCATTAATTTCTTAGATCTCTTCTTGGGTTAGATTGTATGCTTTTAGCCATGGTTGGGTGGATGATGGGGGACTAGGACCTCCCAAATGTTTATTCTTTCATATCTAAAATCTACATGAACTCTATTGGCATAAAGGTGCCAACTTTACGGTCTTAAGGACTTCATGCATTCATTAAGTCATTCTTTTGGCCTCTTTTGAGTAATGGAGTCTCTCCTAATCATGCTTGAGCGTAAAGTTGGGAACTTTATGTGGCCATTCAACTTTAAAGAACCAGATCTACATTTTGGGGCTATGTCTTTGGTGATTAAGTACTTAATGATTAAGCCTTCACCCTTTTAAGCCTAGGATTTGGGTTTTGAACCCATTTTGGTAGTTCCTAGGGGTAAAGTTGGAAAATTTACCCTTCTAGATGCCATTTTAGTTGAGATCTAAGTTTTGAAGCTCTTAGATTCAATAATGTTAGCTTAATGTATTAAGATGTCAGGTTTCTTGCGAACTCGGCATGTTTATTGATAAACACGGCGAGTTGGATCGATTTCTTCCCAACCTTACAGTTAATAGAGAAACATGACGAGTTGAAGGACAACTCAGCGTGTTGGGTAAACTCGGGTTGTCAAATTTGACTTTTGACTTTAGTCTTTGACCAAGTTTGACCTATAAGGGGATTTGGGGCATTTTGTGTTGTATTTAAGGAATTGTTTTTGTTTAGCGGTTGAGTAGAGCCGATATTCGGCGTCGAGACTTGTTCAGCGATCGTTCAGTATTCGAGGTGAGTTTCCTCACTGGGTTCAACGGGTCTAAAGCACTAAGATCGCCCCTCATTTGAGTTTTCCAGAAGGATTTCGTTGGGGTACCTCCAGAGAGGCAGGTACAGTTCAAGATTGATTTGGTTCCAAGTGCGGCCACGATAGCCAAAGCACCTTATCGGTTGGCTCCTCCAGAGATGCAGGAGTTGTGTACCCACATGCAGGATCTATTAGACAAGGAATTCACTAAGCCGAGAAGTTCACCTTGGGGAACACTGATCCTATTTGTGAAGAAGAAGGACTCGTCCCATCGCATGCGTATCGACTACCGGGAGTTGAATAAGGTAACGGCGAAGAACCGTTATCCCCTCCCGAGGATTGATGATCTTTTTGACCATCTTCAAGGTGCATCTTGGTTCTCCAAGATTGATTTGCGATTTGGTTATCATCAGATGAGGGTCAGGGACGAAGATGTGCAGAAGACAACTTCTTGGACTCGATATGGTCAATACAAGTTCGTGGTGATGCCTTTTGGGCTCACCAATTCTCAAGCCTTGTTCATTGATCTCATGAACCACGTGTACAGACCGATGCTGGATCAGTTTTTGATAGTATTTATATATGATATTGTGGTTTATTCCAAGACTCGGGAGCAACATGGGGAGCATTTGAGGGAGGTACTAGAGGCTTTGAGGAGAAAGAGACTCTACGCAAAGTTCTCCGAGTGTGAGTTCTGGTTGCACGAGGTGCAGTTTCTGGGGCACCTTGTCAACTAGAAGGGTATTCTATTCGATCCGGCCAAGATCGAGGGCGTGATGCAGTGGGAGGTTCCGAGGTCTCCATCTGAGATTTGGAGTTTTCTTGGTTTGGCTGGTTATTATTAGAGATTCATCCAAGATTTCTCCATGATTGTTGTTCCATTGACCATACTGACCAAGAAGTCGGTGACATTTCGCTAGGGGCCTAAGCAACATGCAGCTTTCAAGACTCTTAGACAACGATTGTGTGAGGCGCCAATTCTGACCTTGACAAAGGGTAGCTTTGATATTGTGGTATATTGTGATGCCTCGATCAAGGGTTTGGGTGTTGTATTGATGCAATGAGGTCACGTGATCGCTTACGCTTTGAGGCAGCTGAAGCATCATGAGGTGAACTATCCAACACATAATTTAGAGTTGGGGTTGTGGTCTTTGCCCTCAAGATTTGGTGGAATTACCCCTATAGGGTACGTTGTACTATTTACACGAACCACAATATGTTGAGGTATTTGATGGATCAATTGAACCTGAATATGTGGCAGCATCGTTGGTTGATGTGCTGAAGGATTACGATTGTGAGATTCTTTATCACTCAGGAAAGGCCAATGTGGTGACTGTTACTCTCAGCCGCAAGGCGGTCGCGGCTCCGATCCGAGGTTTATGCTTGAGGATGATAGTGATTACTCAGTCGTTGGAACAGATTTGGGAGGCATAGGCTGATTCTATGAAGGAAGAGCGTTAGAAGTGTGAGTGGATTGCGGGTCGATGGCTTCCTTCGATTATGGTAGCCGCAGACTATTGACTTTGTATCGGAGGGTCTGGGTTCCGTATTAAGGAGGGGTGCACTAAGTTCTGATGGAGGAGGCTCACAACTCGAGATTCTCCATTCATCTCGGGGCGACAAAGATGTATAGGGATCTTCGCCCTAATTATTGGTGGCCCTGCATGAATCGGGATATAGCATGATTTATGGAGTGGTACTTGACTTGAAGGAAAGTTAAGGCCAAGCATCAACGACCTCACAGAAAGATGCAGTCGTTGGAGATTCCCGTATGGAAATGGGAAGACCTCATGATGGATTTTATTACAAAGCTTCCTACGACCGCGCACGGAGTGTATTCTATTTGGGTCATCGTGGATCGATTGACCAAGAGTGCACACTTCATCCCGATCCATGAGAGTATTTTTGCAGAGAAGCTAGCCGCTATTTATGTTTGTGAGATGGTGGCACATCATGGGGTGCCAATATTGGTGGTTTCAGACCGGGATGTTCGTGTCACTTCCAGATTTTAGAAGCGGTTTCATGACGAGATGGGCACTTGTCTCCATTTCAGTACAACATTTCATCCGCAGACCGATGGGTAGAGTGAGCGGATGATTCAGACTCTTGAGGATATGTTGCGTGCATGCGTATTGGATTTTGGTGGGAGTTGGGATATGTGTCTTCCGTTAGCGGATTTTCGTATAACAACAATTATTACACTAGCATTGATCGACCTCCTTTTAAGATGCTTTATAGGAGGGAATACAGGACCCCGATTTGTTGGGACGATTCATGGGGAGTACCGAGGTGGTACGCAAGACTACTGAGCTGATTCAATAGGTTTGGAGTAGGCTCCAGAAAGCTCAGAGTCGGCAAAAGAGTTATGTCGACAAGCGCTAGTAAGACTTTGAGTTTCAGGTGGGAGATATGGTTCTCCTGACGGTGTCACCTTGGAAAGGTGTCATCCGGTTCAGGAAGCAGGGCAAGTTGGGACCCAGGTATATCGGTTCGTTTAGGGTTTCAGCTCAGGTGGGCCAGGTTGCGTATTGTCTAGATCTTCCAGCCGAGCTCAGCCAGATTCATAGCAAATTTCATATCTCTTATTTGTGGAAGTGTTTGGTGGATGATTCTGCAGTTGTACCGTTGGAGGATATTCAGGTGGATGCCCAGCTGAGTTATGTTGAGAGACAAATGGCAATATTAGATTGGAAGACGAAAACCATGAGTAAAAAGGTTTTGGAGCTATTGAAGGTGTCATAGCTGCACCGAAAGAGGCCGGAGTGGACTTATGAGCCCGAGGAAGAGATGAGGGAGGATTACTCAGGAGTGTTCAAGGCAGCGGACTTCGAGGATGAAGTCCGATGCAAGTGCAGGAGAATTGTAACGCCTGGTTTCTGGTATGAACTTGTCTTTCCAATTGTTTAAATTTCCTTTATGAACTCGGCGTATTGGAAACCTCAACATGGTATGTCATGGTGACTTTGTCCACGAAGATTAATGAACCAACATGGTGATTCGAGGTGCCTCAACTCAGCGTGTTGGCAACTGGGTAGGAAAGCCTAATTTTTAGGGTGTTACACCCTATTTAAAGGCCTTAAGTCCCTTGTTTGGTCTCCTTACCAGCCTCCTCTATCCAGAAACCCTAAAATCGAGCATCATCTTCCATTGTTGAGTATGGGTGCTTATGGGGAGACTTGAGTGCTCATTTTTGGTGCATTTTGAATCAGCTAAGGAATTAGGAGTTGCTTGGCTTGAAGAAGAAGTCTTGGATCCAGAATCATTATCTTATTTGCCAAGTTTTTGAGGTATCAAGTTCTCACCTTGCTCATTAGTTGATTAGATCTCTTCTTAGGTTAGATCGTATGCTTTTAGCCATGGTTCGGTAGATGATGGGGGAGTAGGACGTCCTAAATATTTATTCTTTCAAATCTAAGATCTAGTTGAACTGTATTGGCGTAAAGGTGCCAACTTTCTAGTCTTAAGGACTTCATGCTTTCATTATGTCCTTCTTTTGGCCTCTTTTGAGCAATAGAACCTCTCCTAGTCATGTGTGAGCGTAAATTTGGGAACTTTATGCGGCCATTTAGCTTTAAAAGGACCAGATCTGCATTTTGGGGTTATGCCTCTGCTGATTAAGTGCTTAATGATTAAACTGTCACGCTTTTATGTCTAGCATTTTGGTTTTCAACCCATTTTGGTGGTTCCTAGGGGTAAAGTTGGAAACTTTACCCTTGTAGTTGCCATTTTAGTTGAGATCTGAGTGTTGAAGCTCTTAGATTCGATAA
Organism: Lactuca serriola; assembly: GCF_051521515.1. Classification (NCBI taxonomy): domain Eukaryota; kingdom Viridiplantae; phylum Streptophyta; class Magnoliopsida; order Asterales; family Asteraceae; genus Lactuca; species Lactuca serriola. The sequence continues at coordinate 135,440,008 of NC_136412.1, read as the reverse complement.
TGTTATCTTAATGTTTTAAGATGTTGGGTATCTACAAACTCGGCGTGTTTATTGATAAACACATCGAGCTGGATCGATTTCTTCCCGACCTTGTAGTTAATGGAGAAACACGACAAGTTGAAGGACAACTCGGTGTGTTAGGTCGACTCAGGTCGTTGACTTTGACTTTTGACTTTAGTCTTTGACCAAGTTGGACCTATAAGGGGCTTTGGGGCATTTTGAGTTGTATTTAAGGAATCGTTTCTGTTTAGGGGTTGAGTAGAGCCGATATTCAGAACTGGGACCTGTTCAACGATCGTTATGTATTAGAGGTAAGTTTCATTACCGGGTTCAGCAGGTCTAAGGTACCAAGGCCAAACCTCATATGATTATGTTAATTTATGTATTTTCTGTGTGATACTTGTATGTACTTGTATATGTAGGTCTATTGGGTGGGCCCGTTATATGAGTGTGGGCGGGGCCCGTATCTTATTCATATCCGAGTGTGGGTGGGGCCCGTATCTCATTATTATCCGAGTGTAACTATTAATTATATATATCATGTGTACATATATAGTCATAAAAGTTCTTCCATATTCATACGTACCAGTTACATCATTAGTAAGTTACCATCGGGGTAGCATAGGATAATACTTATACTATTGCTAGAACAATGAGTCAGTTCATTCATGAGTCAGTACTTATTACCATGAGAACACATACAACTATACTAGAAGAAGAACATATACAACTATACTAAAAGAAGAACATATACAACTATACTAGAAGAAGAACATATACAAATATACTAGAAAGAGAACATTTACAACTATACTAGAAAGAGAACATATACAACGATACTAGAACGAGTAACAATACATTACATATACATGAATACGCTATCATAATTGTGATCCACGGTATCGGAGCATGCCTTCAATGTCATGGCCCGAGTTATAGCCAGAGTCTCTTGGATGGAGAGCGTGAGTTTGCTTATAGATCTATACTGGATTGACTATCCTACACCTTGCTGCTAGCTACAGCCGGACCTGCAAGTCTGTAGGTGCCAAACGTCATACCTTTTTACGACCTACACTGTTGTGTTACCTAGTTGATAATATGGTACAATTAATCACATGATACCTTAATATAAATCCGGTTTAAGGTAGTTAGTACAGCAGTAGTTCCTATAATACAACACTATAGTACTACAATAATTTACCCTTTACATACATTTAGTGATCATTTCACTTAAACATTAATGTACAAACTATATTTTGTTAATGATAGTTACACTTGGGAAAATTACACTTTTACAATAAACGAACATACAAAACAGTTACGCCTTGGAAGAAGGCTACTTTTAATAGAAAATATAGGTTTTTCTAAGAGATTCAAACTTTTACAAACACTTACAAACATTCGCATACTTTTATCACCGATGTTTACAAACTCATACTTAAAACCACGTTCAAACGTTTTGATACAAACACCAACACTAAAATACTTATGAACTCACCAGCTTAATGCTGATAAACTCTTTCAAAATAACTTGTATTCTCAGGTCGTTAGTAGACAAGTACCGAGGCCAGCTTTTGAGAAGATGGAGCGCATCCAAGACTCATCTTTTTATTTTGATTTACTTTTTGGTGTCTATAACTGTACGGAACACAATTGTATTAAAATTATATATTTAATGCAATGGATGATGTTGTTTGCTTATTTACTGTTATACTGTGTTGTGATACTTTACATGACGTCCTCTGCCCCAGAACGTTTCCACCGTTCTCGGTTTTGGGGTGTGACAGATTGATATCAGAGCATTGTTTATAGTGAATTGAGTATATCAACCCATAAAACATATACTAACTATAAACCTATTTGGGATTAAAACACTCTGACGAAGAGTCTATACTTTAAATACTAAAATATTTAATTAAGTATACAAGTCTGCATTCATACTAAAATCAGTGTCACAATGACAAGAACAAAAGTATTACGATTGTTAAATATCACAAGTGAGCTCGGGGATGTATGGTCAGTCTTGGGAATGGCATAGCCTGATCAACTATGCTGGTCCAAGGAGTGATTAGCATATGCCCTATAATGGTTGTTATATGTTAACAAGTCTAAAAACTTACCAACAATACCACAAGGAGAACAGTAGAACCTAAACTTAAAATACTATAGGGGTATTTTGTGCTACTACAAGCTATTTATACATCAGATTCTTATACCTCTTATCTCGCGTAGATTTAAATGGTTGGATTCCATCATGGCGACCCGTACTTCCCAAATGAAGGCAATGCTGGGTGGATCGAAGAAGAGCCCGAAGATGAGCATCCAATCCCTTTGGATGATCACCTTGCAGAAGGCTTTTCTGATGGATCTGACTCTGAGCCTGAAGTCAACAACCTAACGCCAGTAGGTCAAGCCCCAAACAACAATCCCCGACCAGCTTTCCCAGGTCCCACACCCTTGTGGGAAACCAACTTGAATCGCTGGAGTGACGAACAGGGTCAACCCTCACCTTACTTTGGGGACCGAAGCTTTTACAACCTCAGCGAAGGTGGCTCTGTGGATCGAGCTCTGCCCGTCATTATCGGCAGAATAGCTCGTAATGGTGAACAAGGTCGAGCAGCCATCGACCGAGTCATGGAGATTGATGCCAACTCTGGTGTCAACACAGTCCGCATCCTCCGTATTGAAGAAGAAATGGAACGGACCAGGAGAACCAATGAAACCCTACAACAACAGTTGGCTGCCTCCCGAGCCGAAGTCATAGAACTTCGAGTTCGCCAAAGGGCTCCTGAACGACACCTTCAAGAGGTGGTTCGTCAAGTGGCAGACCTCATGGTTCGCTCGAGGAATTCCCATCGTCGTTAGAAGATGTCTAGTACATCTTTCTCTTTTGGTTAAGGAATAGCCTTTAGTATCTGTGCTCTAAGTAGCATTTGTCTGTAAAATATTCCTAACTTTCAGTACTCTAACTAGGAATCTAGGAATTGTCAAACTTTCCGTATGGTATGATGTAAGACCTACTGTTAGGTCGATTTTCCCTGAACTTATTACATCAGTAATACCAATATTATTGACAACTATCTAATCTGTGGGAAAAATCTGTACGCTTGTGTTTTCCTACTAATCTTCTTTGTTGTGATCTCAAACACTCATTCAACTGTTGGGCTATGGTTAGTTAGTCTATGTGTCACTCTCACCCCACTTACAATTGATTCTTACCATTGTGTTTATCTTTATAAACTTATAGCTGAAAGATGCCTCCTCGCAAATCTCCCAGGAATAACCCTACACCCCTACCACCTCCTCCTCCTCCATTCATCGATACTGTGGAGCCTAACCATGAAGGGCTCCAACATAGTCGCATATACCGTCAGATTCAGCGAACTAGTGGCCCTCTGCCCCAATATGGTTCCCACTGAAGGGAAAAAGATCGAGAGGTATATATGGGGGCTAGTGCCTCCATATCAGGGGAATGTCCTATCATCAAACCTTGCTACCTTCGACAGTGCCAAGCGACTGGCACAGCGACTCATTGACCATGGAGTCAAAGCCCCATCAACAACAACAACCCTAGCCATCTCGGAACCCTCCAAACCCGCTGACCTTAAGCGGAAGTTCTGGGATGAGAAGAAGAAACAGCGAGCTACCAAAAAGCAACAAATTGTGGTAGTGCATGCCGCAATAACCCCTGTTGCTGCTACTGCTCCAGTGGGGCAGTATGCTCGAAGTTTGACTAAGTACAACAAATGCAACTACCACCACAACGGCCCCTGCCGTGAGATGCAGTGCTCTAACTGCAACAAGAAAGGACAGACAGTCCGTTTCTATAAATCTCCGGCGAGGCTGATCACCCAATTCCCCAGCTCTGGCGTGACACAAAGCTGCTATGGATGTGGCGAGGCGGGCCACTATAAGAGGGACTGCCCCATAGCAAAGAATGTTAGCGGAGCAGGGAGAGACTAGCGATAGGCCATGGGGAAGCAGTTGCTGACCCGACAGTGGTGACTGGTACGTTCCTTCTCGATAACTTCTATGCATGCATTCTCTTTAATAGTGGAGCGGAGCAAAGCTTCATGAACCATAAATTTGCTCGCATGCTTAAACAACAACCACACACACTTAAAGAACAATTCACAATATAAATGGCTAGTGGAAAAAACAGAGAGCACAAATAGCATATACTTAGGATGTACCCTAACTCTAGATAACCATTCATTTCCAATCGACCTTATGTCGGTCTCGATTACAAGCTTCGACGTTATCATCGGCATGGATTGGTTGAGTCTTCATCGCACCGACATCATGTTCTACGAGAAAGCAGTCCGTCTAAACCTCCCGTCTAACGAAACTCTTGTCATCTACGGCGACAAACTCGGTGCGAGTCTTCGTATTATATCAAGTATTCAAGCACAAAAGTATCTACGTAAAGAATACCACGCATTCCTTACTCACGTTGTCGATACGAGCCTCGAAATGAAAGAACTAAAGAGCATTCCAGTAGTGAGCAACTTTCCCGACATTTTTCCCAGAAGAGCAACCAGGATTACCTCCGCGACGACAGGTCGAGTTCAGAATCGACTCAGTCCCAGGAGCTACCCCAGTAGCCAAGTCGCCCTACCGATTAGCACCAGCAGAGATGCAGGAACAATCTGGTCAACTTAACGAACTGCTCAGCAAGGGCTTTATAAGACCAAGTTTCTCGCCTTGGGGAGCACTGGTCTTGTTCGTTAAGAAGAAAGACGGATCATTCCGTATGTGTATCGACTACAGAGAACTCAACAAACCGACGGTCAAAAATCGATACCCTCTGCCTCGCATAGACGATCTATTTGACCAACTGCAAGGGGCGAACTACTTTTCCAAAATTGATCCAAGATCCGGATATCACCAGTTACGAGTGCTACAGGAGGATATTCTGAAGACAGCCTTTCGAACTCGTTACGGACACTACGAGTTTGTGGTGATGCCTTTCGGATTGACCAATGTGCTCGTAGTTTTCATGGATCTGATGAATAGAGTATGCCGACCTTACTTGGATCAGTTCGTCATTGTCTTCATCGATGACATCCTGATCTATTCCCGAAGTAAGGAAGAGCATGGCGATCACCTGCGACAGGTTCTAGGAACTTTACGAACGGAGAAGCTCTATGCGAAGTTTTCTAAATGTGAATTTTGGATCCGAATAGTCAAATTCTTAGGACACGTGGTAAACGAAGAGGGAATCCACGTGGACCCGTCCAAAATTAAGGCCATTGAGAACTGGTCAGCACCAAAGATGCCTACAGAAATTCATCAATTTCTAGGTCTCGCTGGCTACTACCGCAGGTTCATACAAAACTTCTCCCGAATTGTGAAACCTCTTCCAATACTGACCCAGAAAGACGTGGCCTTTGACTGGGAAGAGAAATAGGAGAGAGGTTCCAAACGCTCAAGCGAGCCTTATGAACCGCACCAATACTATCCCTCCCCGAAGGGATAGAAGACTTCGTTGTCTATTGCGACGCATTAAATCAAGGGCTCGGTTGTGTTCTGATGCAACGGGGTAAGGTTATCGCCTACGCCTCAAGATAGCTGAAGACACACGAAAAGCACTGTCTTTACCGACCACAAAAGTTTACAACACATATTCGATCAGAAGGAGCTCAACATGCGACAACGATGGTGGGTCGAACTACTCAATGACTACAAATGCGATATTCGTTATCATCCGGGTAAATCGAACGTAGTAGCAGACGCCTTAAGTTAGAAGGAATATTATGGTCGAAGATTCAAGTCGTTGACAATGACTATCCATTCACACTTGTCTAAGCAAATTCAGGCGGCCCAGCTTGAAGCCATGAAACCTGAAAACGTGACGAGTGAATCCCTTAGCGGAATGGATAAAAATTTAGAAGCCAAGGGTGGCGGAGCCTTATATTTCATGAACCGGTTCTGGACACCAAAGCACGGTGGTTTCTGAGACTTGGTCATGAACGAGGCGCACAACACTCGGTATTCCGTCCACCCAGGTTCAAATAAGATGTATCTGGATCTTAAAAAGTTATATTGGTGGCCTAATATGAAAGCAGAGATTGCTAACTTCGTAAGTAAATGCCTTACTTGAGCAAAGGTTAAGTTCGAGTACCAGAAGCCCTCCGGTTTACTACAACAACTAGAGATTCCAGAATGGAAGTGGGAGCGGATCACTATGGATTTCATAACCAAGTTGCCCAAGACAACGGCTGGACTTGATACCATATGGGTCATCGTCGATAGATTGACAAAGTCTGCACACTTCCTGCCTATCAAAGAAACTGACAAGATGGAGAAGCTTACGAGAACATACATTAGGGAAATCGTACGACTACATGGTGTACCTATATCCATTATCTCTGATAGAGAGAGTAGGTTCACCTCAAGATTCTGGCAATCGCTACGACATTCCCTGGGAACAAGGCTGGATATGAGCACAGCCTACCATCCACAAACCGACATACAAAGTGAGAGGACCATCCAAACACTAGAAGATATGTTGAGAGTCTATGTGATTGACTTTGGAAAGGCATGGGATACTCATTTACCCCTTGTCGAATTTTCCTACAATAACAGTTATCACATGAGCATCAAGGATGCTCCATTTGAAGCCCTCTATGGCCGAAAGTGCAGATCCCCTCTGTGCTGGGCTGAAGTGGGTGTTACCCAATTAGCTAGGGGCAAGTTTCTGACAGTACTCTCACAGGCCCGGAAATCATTTGGGAAACAACAGAGAAGATCGTTCAGATCCGTGAACGATTGAAAGCCTCTAGAGACCGACAGAAGAGCTACGCTGATAAGCAAAGGAAACCTTTGGAATTCAGGGTGGGAGACCGATTCCTTCTTAAAGTCTCACCCTGGAAGGGCTTAATATGCTTCGGTAAGCGTGGGAAGCTTAATCCAAGATATATAGGGCCCTTCGAGATTCTCGCAAGAATCGGCCCTGTAGCTTACAAACTCAATCTACTCGACGAACTTCGTAACGCACATTCTACATTCCACATCTCTAACTTGAAAAAGTGTCTGTCCGATGAGACTCTTGTAATCCCACTCGACGAGATCGAGATCAACGAGAGCCTCAACTTCGTGGAAGAACTAGTAGAGACCATGGACCGAGAAGTCAAGCAGACGAAGCAAAGCTGTATCCCAATTGTGAAGGTTCGCTGGAATGCCAAGCGAGGACCAGAATTCACTTGGGAGCGTGAGGATAAGATAAAACTGAAATATGCTCATCTTTTTGCTTAGTTATTTGTAACTACTTTATTTGTTTAGACTTTAATTTCGGGACGAAATTCCCTTTAACAGGGGGATGATGTAACAACCCGAAATTTCCATTCGGTCAAACCCTAAAAGTCAACCACTTGGTATCATAAGTTAATGTCATTATTTCTTATTTTTAAGAAATTTAAAGTTTGTTTGATTATTTTAATATTATTTTTAAACGAACGGGTGAAAGAAAGTGCCATCTCGGGTTTTGATTTTTAAAAACCACAAACACCTCGTGTCTTAGAAGTTCCTGGCCAAACTATTATGTTTGGGTCGAAAAATCATCCCAAAAATCCATGAACTCATGCTTATCCATGAGTTTACTCCCCAAGACTAGCCATTTGTGTTTACTCCCCAAATACCAAAAGAGTAAACTCCAAAATATCCTTTCAAATATCATCCTAAAACATATTCAAGATCTTCAAACTTGTAAGTGTTCTAACCATTTCAAGTTGGTATAACACTTAATCTAGTGTTTGTGCATCTATTCATCCATTCATTTGTGTATTTTGTCTAGATTTCCAAAAACACCAAGAACACACACCAAGTGTTCTTGGACTTTTAGCTCAAATCAAGCTTCCTAATAGTAAGTATTTCCATCCTTGAGTCTTATTAAGCTAGTATTACATATAAACATCAAGAAAATATGCCAAGAACACAAGGATTAGGGTGTTCACGGTCCAAGAATGTTCTTGGGCCGCAAACACCAAGAAAGGCACCAAAGTGTGCCTAAGTCACTTGTTTAGCCCTAGTTTGATGTTTAAGCCTTACCTTGACATGTTTAAACCTTCCATTGATGTGTTTATGCCTTGAAAAACACCAAATACCAACATTTATAGGTGTTTACGGTTTGGGGATCTCCCAAAACCGTAAACACCCTAAAGTGTGATTAAATGGGTCATATTCCTTCCTTAGGCCTAAAAACTAACCTAGAAAATTACCTAGTTGTGTTAAGGACTTGAAAACATGGCAATACCCTTTTCCATAAGGGTTTACGGTAGTAAACCCAAAGGGAAATGACCATGAGGCCGTAAACTCCTCCAAGGAGTGTTTTTGTTGCCCTTGTCCCTTCCAAAGGCCAAACCACCAAGTAGGAGTGCCTAAAATGACTTGTTAAACCTCAAAACAACACATGGTTGCAAGGAGTAGAGTTTACGACCGTAAACCCTTGATTTTACTGCCATAAACTCCCAGGGTAAAGGTCATTAAAACCGTAAACTCCAAAGGAGTTTACTCTTGAACTCCAAACACCCTAGCTTTGCCCTACCAACACTTGGATGCAATCCTTGTGATCTTTAACACATGAAACAAGTAATTTATTAGTTATATTTTGGCTAATTAGTTATATATATGTTCATTATATGATAACTAGGCTCGTGCGTGTGTATAAGTCTTCATTTGTCACCTAGCACCGTACCCGACACTTCAATCCAATCCACTCACCACAAGTGAGTTCATACCCCTTTAACTAAACTTTGAAATACTTTTAAATGTTTTAAATGCTTTAATGGGGGGGGATACAAGTTGAATACTTATAGTTATTACATCAATCACATGTGATTAATAACTACAAAACCAATGATTTCATTACTATTCAAACTGTTTATCAAACTGTTTTACTTCAAACTGCTTTACAAAATCTTTTACTTATCAATTACTTTTACTTAAACTCTTTTATACTTATTATAAATTGCATGCCCATATATGTATAATTATATAAGCAATGTTTAAAAGGCTTAGGAAGGCCGCCCGCCCTATTTCCTTTTCGCGCTTGAGATATAGTCGGGTGGGGTATCGGGTATCGGTCCGAAGGTCGTTTAACTATTAATTATATATCATGTGTACATATATAGTCAAAAAAGTTCTTCCATATTCATACGTACTAGTTACATCATTAGTAAGTTACCATCGGGGTGGCACAGGATAATACTTATACTATTGCTAGAACAATGAGTCTGTTTATTCATGAGTCAGTACTTATTACTATGAGAACTTATACAACTATACTAGAAGAAGAGCATATACAACTATACTAGAAGAAGAACATATACAACTATACTAGAAGAAGAACATATACAACTATACTAGCAAGAGAACATATACAACGATACTAGAACGAGTAACAATACATTACATATACATGAATACATTAACATAATTGTGATCCACTGTATCAGAGCATGCCTTCAATGTCATGGCCCGAGTTGTATCCAGAGTCTCTTGGAGGGAGAGCGTGAGTTTGCGTATAGATCTATACTGGATTGACTATCCTACACCTTGCTGCTAGCTACAGCCAGACCTGCAGGTCTGCGGGTGCCAAACGTCATACCTTTTTACGACCTACATTGTCGTGTTACCTAGTCGATAGTATGGTACAATTAATCACATGATATCTTAATATAAATCCGGTTTAAGGTAGTTAGTACAGTAGTAGTTCCTATAATACAACACTATAGTACTACAATAATTTACCCTTTACATACATTTAGTGATCATTTCACTTAAACATTAATGTACAAACTATATTTTGTTAATGATAGTTACACTTGGTAAAATTACACACTTTTACAATAAACGAACATACAAAATAGTTACGCCTTGGTAGAAGGCTACTTTTAATAGAAAATATAGGTTTTTCTGAGAGATTCAAAATTTTACAAACACTTACAAACATTCACATACTTTTATCACCAATGTTTACAAACTCATACTTAAAACCACGTTCAAACGTTTTGATACAAACATCGACACTAAAATACTTATGAACTCACCAGCTTAATGCTGATAAACTCTTTCAAAATAACTTGTATTCTCAGGTCGTCAGTAGACAGGTACCGAGGCCAGCTTTTGAGAAGATGGAGCGCATCCAAGACTCATCTTATTATTTTGATCTACTTTTTGGTGTCTATAACTGTACGGAACACAATTGTATTAAAATTATCTATTTAATGCAATGGATGATGTTGTTTGCTTATTTACTGGTATAATATGTTGTGATACTTTACATGACGTCCTCCGCCCCAGAACGTTTCCACCGTTCTCGGTTTTGGGGTGTGACACTCTACCCTGGGACTCCTCCTCCTCTCTGGTCTGCAACTCTAGCTCAATCTCCCTCCTCTTGGCATTCTTCTGAAGCACAACCAATTTTCAGTATGATGAGTTCGCCACGAACTCCCGTATATGCCTCCTCAATATGCTCAGATATCGGATCATACGTGCCTGCTCGGTAGACACATGCTCAGGGCAAAACAACGCCCTCTCATGGAACATCTGATGAGTTGAAAACTCTTAGATCGATTAAATCTTCAGTAGGTTAATCAATAAAAACAAACAAACACAGTAAACATGAGATAGAATCCAAGTATTGCTTCATGATTCAAGAATAGTCACGCCTCAGCAGAGCTCGATGAAGAACTTCCATTGTAGAGGCGAGCTAGGGTTTGTAGTACAATTATGAGAATAATAATGAAAGAAATAATGACAAAGGATGCATGCATGCACCTTTAATACTAAACCCTAATAAAAATAAACATGGTTGGACAGGCCCAAACCAGTAACAAAACTAGGCTAAGGGGCGAACCAAAGACACAATACTTCATGTCCCAACAATCTCCCCCTTTGCATCAATTGGGGCGAGACTTCACTTCTGTTGATTTGTTTCAGTACGCTGCACCACTTTGAACAGCTTCAGAATGATAGCAAGCAGGACTTGATGAAAATCAATGTACCATCTAATCATGTCAGTGAAATACTTCTTGTCATCTTCACTGTTCTACTTGCATTTATGTATGATATCCAAAACGTGTTTTAAGCAAGTTGTAGTGAAAAGATGTTTGTCAATTAGAGCGAACAAGCACTTTTGACCTTCGCCTTTGGTGAACATCACAAAGTTGAGCTTCGGGTCTATCTTCCCCATCTTCATTCTATTGATGTTGCTAGATGAACCAATGTGTACCACCGTTGGCTTCTTTTTAAGGACCGAAACAATTTCTTGATCCATCTTTGCCACTTCTAGAATGTAGCACACCAACATCCTCTTGATGTGATCGATGATCAGCTCATATTCAACTGGATTGGAGAGCAAAAAGTTGTATATCAAAATCCAGTCGTGGGGATTGAGATTTGGTAGATCAGTTAGATAAATTGTATGCTCAGAGTTAGCTGAACCTCTGGTCACCTTGAATTTAACATTGATGAATTTCCCTTCTGCAGTCGGTTTAAGTACCCTGACAGTCGTTATCTTTTGAGCGCTCCAGGTAAGATACTGAAGCTAAGCAAACTCGAGATAGTAGTCAATCAGATCCCTGTCGACATTTGGGTCAGGATGGGGAACTTCAGCAATAGGAAGGAAAAAGTGAAAGACAAATGCCTTTCAGATTATAGTCATGTCAAACTAAGAATCCCTAGAGTTCTCACGGTCTAGTGACACTACCGGCTCATGCCAATGTGTGCTTGGACATTCGATAGCTTCCTTAATCAGCTTTTCCAACAACCAAAGAGGAAAAAGCATTTTCCTACTTTCCAAGAGATCGTGAGCTTCTTTCATTTTTCTCTCCTTCTCTTCGGCTTCCATGGCAGCCTTAACATTGAGATCAAGTTCCTTGTCCCTTTTCTTTCTCTTCAGAGCCTCGGCAATGGTCTCTTCTTCTTCGTCACTATCTTCTAGAACACCTTTTCCCTTGTCCTTCGCACTAGAACCCGAAGCTTCATTACCCTTCGGTCGTTCAGTGGTGACCTTCGGTGGAACAGTTTTGCTTGTAGGAGGAGGCTGAGTAGTGCTTGTAATTCCTTTTCCCCCTTGTTTCAGAGGGACAACAATCTCTAAAACACCCTCTATGAAACTTAACATTTCAAGTGTCGGACCAAGATTTTCTGCAAGATGACGTCTGACAGAAAGAGTGAGAACTGAGTCGTGCGCTTCCAGAACATTGGAGAGAATGGCATGAACATCTGAGACACAACTCTTGACGACGGTCCTCTCCCAAAGAAGGTTTACAACCTCATTGTTTGCCTGAAAAAGTTGCAGTGACTTGGTCTTTAGTTGAGTTGTTTTGAGAGCCACTCCATCCATGATCCTGTTTTCCATATCCAGATCTTCTTGGTGCTACTTGAGACGCTCATTGATAGAGGTCTGCAATTCAGTGTTACCTGTTTGGATATTCTGACGCATGGTGGCAAAGTGCTGCTTTTCGGTCTTAAGAGACACAACAAGGTTTTCCACAGTGGTGTTCACCTTGTTTGCATTCAACTCTACAACACCCCGTAATGACTTAGCATCATGAATTAGTTTTTCGACTTTTTTGGTCACTTCTTTGCAGGAGTTGGTGGAGGCATCTATAGCATAGGTTTCCTTAGCAATTGAAGCCTCGTGCTCTTTTACAAATGCGGCCATCATAGCCTTCACTACAGCTTCTGAAAATGAATCTTGGGAAGAGGAGGAAGATGCCAGAAGCTTGTCAAGCTTCTCGTGCAAATCCTTGAGGTGCCTCTTGGTTACAGGAGCATCACCATCATCATCGCTATGCACCCTGTATGCACTTTAGTAGAAGGTATCGAACTCGACACCCTCACCACCAAGAATGGTATTGGTTCCCGTCGACTAGGTAGGGGAAGGAGGTTTGGTTGTAATAGGGGTTTCGGGTGCTGAAGTATGAACCCTCGTATCAGATACATTGGCATGAACTCCAGTAATGGTTGTGGTTGTCGCTTCAGAGAATATAGGAGTAGGAATGGGAATGGTGGAAGTAGGTTGAGATGTGATGATAGGGGAAATGGGAGGAATGGAAATGGGGATGGAAATAAGTGGAGGAGAAGGTGCTTGGGAGCGAATTGTTACCTCTAGTGTAGGCGAACGAGGTGGTGTGTCTCCATGAACCGAACCTTCGTCATCTGAGCTTTCACTCTCTAATTCTCTTTTGTTGGGTTGAATGATGGGTTGGTGACCAGTAGGCATGTACTCTGAGTCACTTGATGAAGAAAGAATGAGCTTCCTAACTGCTTTCTTGGCTTTCTTCTGCTTGGGCTGGGATGGTGCTGCCTTCTCAGACTTTCGCTTCTTTGGAGTTTGCACCTTCGATGCTTTAACTCGTTTTTCGCCCTTTTTTGCTACTTGCTTTATGCCCCTCTTAGCAGGTTTGTCTGCTTCTTCAATAGACCTCATTATTTCTGGATTGAGTTCCCTTGGACCAGATGAAGGGAGCTTCTTGTACTCCTGAATAATCTTGCTTTCAGTGGACACACACGCATACATTGACCTGGAATTGAGCCAATGAAGAGATACTTCGAGGGATCAGTGACAATGATTTTCGTAGTGTGAAATGTAGCGATGGATGTGAGTAATGAGTCTGCCATGATGGGAACTTGATAGCGCTCCATTTTCCATTGAGTGACAATGGTCTAGAACCAGGCACCAGAAATTTATGTGTGGCGAGAGGTAGATGACAAACTTTGAACCAGTTGTAGCCATAGAACAGAACCATAATCCAGGTTGATACCATTGTACAACCCATAAAGTAGAGTCATAAATGACTTGCTAGCACCATCTGAGCCGGCACTCCATTCTGAAATCCCTTTGAAAAGGAGGGTGAAGAGTCCACTCCATTGAGGAGGAAGGCACGATTTCTTGACCTTGGTCACAGTAGTTAGGGTTTCGGTATACCCCATGTTGTAGAACATCGAAAATAACTGACATGTGGAGATGGAATTAGGATTCACCATGGATGCTTCATAAGTAAGCCTTAGCAGCGAACATAATCGATTCTTGGAGAATGAAGTCTTCGGGTTGAGAATGTCGAAATAAACCCTTTCTACAGCTTTGTCATAAGTAGTAGTGGAGTAGATTTGTGAGAGGCACGCCATTGCTACGACTTCCACCTTTGATAGAGCGATGACGAGTGGGGAATACTTGAGACATTCCACTACTCGATACACGTAAGTATTGTAGGTGAATGGTGTGAGATGGATCAACAAGTTTTGGTAAGGCTTGATTGTGAGAAGAGTGGAGCGAGCAGAGGTTTCTTGAACTGAAGAAGAGTCTGCCATTGTTGAAGCTTAATGAATAGTAAGATGAACAGTGAACACCGAATCGCCTGAAATCTCCTTCTTTGCTTGACAGAGTTGAAGAGTGGTAAAGAGTAAGACAACGGTAATCAAAACCCTTATATATGATTTTGTAGAGAGAAAAAAATCCGGAGCAATGATTCCACCTTTTTGGGAAACGACGCCTAAAAAGGCATTATTAAACAACAAGCAACCCCAAAAATGTGCAATCGATTAGACTTTCAAATTCATGCGCCTTTCCATACTTATCCCCTTTTTCAAATGTGCAATTGATTAGACTGTCTACTGACTCACCTCTTGTACCTTTAATTGAATCGTCACCGCCATAATTAACCGAGGCTATATACTGACTCATCCATTCGTTTGTAAATAACTCTATTGCACCATTAGGAACCGAAGTTATATATTTGTGAATACCTTGTGAGTAACCGAACTAGACTTTTGGAAAATCCAGGATTTTCATGCAAGATAGTGTCAAAGATAAAGAAATAAATCAAACTATTTATGGGATTTTGTGATGTCATTTAAGACACATCGCAGTGGATCCCGGGCACGAATCTCTTCCTTCAAAGTCAAGAGAGACTTCAAAATGCTTGTTTGGATTCCCGTTGAATTACGATCAAGTACTTGTTAAGATGCATTGAAAGGCATCTTTTATATATAAGGCTATTAAGGGTGGCTTTCGCTTCAGTTCAGGTTTTGGTTCTTGACAGAAGACCAAAATAGAAGGAAGTACTTGTGAGACCGATGTGGCATGTTAAACAAGTAGGTTTGGAACATATTCAGTGAGTTCTTGACATAAGTATATTTAAAATCTCAAAGAAAAATAAAAACTGGATCCTATGGGAAGAAAAGTCGTGCTGAAAGACATTTTCATAAGGATCTCTCAAAATAAAAGGAGATTTCAAGGTACTTCCACAAAAGTGGTTTCGTTAATTCAAAGGTGATAGCTAGAACATTTAATTGTTTACCGTCAATGCATTATATGTATTGAATTTTGGGTTTCACTTAGCATGTACTGGCATGAAACTAAGATCATTAGCATAGAAGTTGTGTAACCGTAAACCTCAATGGTAGTTGCTGAGAGTCTCAAGGGTTACATTCATGAAATGAATTATGATGGAGAATAAGATTGAGGTGGTTAAAGAACCGAATGTACATCGACTATAAAAGATAGACCAAGATGAAAAACTATTAACTCAATTGGAGAAGAATAAGGTAGCTCATGATTAGAGTGAATTTGACAGCCTAATTGGGAAGATGTGATTTGTATATATCAAGTCATTAAGGCTTCACTCAAAATATTTGGAGGCTTGGGTCAGCATGTAGCAGCATTCTTCTAGGGACACTTAGCTAATACATAGATAAAGAATTCTACCTGCCACAGCTCCATCATTGAGAATAGTCCTTATACACGAATTACATTAAGACTGAAATAAATTGAAATATAATGAAAGAAAATATTTTTGAATGATGATTTGAATTTTCTGAAAAGAAATAAAAACATAAATGATTTTTTTTGGATTTTATAAGATTTCCTAGAAAATAATTAAAAACAGAAAGAAAAATATTTTTGGATTTTATAAGATTTTCTGGAAAAGAATTAAAAACAGAAAAAACAAATTTGGATTTTATAAGATTTTCTAAAAAAGAATTAAAAACAGAAAGAAAAATATTTTTGGATTTTATAAAAGGAAAAACATAAAATAAATTACGAGAAAAAAAATGTACATACTATACAACCGAAACCGTCACTCGGAGATAAGAGGCGAACTGAGCCCGGTAGGACCAAACCCGAAATAGACCGAGTGTTCGGTTAATTTCGGTTCCCAAGAGAAGCAAACCCGAAATGGACCGAGCGTTCGCTCTATTTTTCTTCCAACTTTTATTGAGGTGAAAGTGATTTCGAAACAGATTAAACTTCCATCACTCCTAATCCTTATAGGCTTTTATTAAAACTTGCTTCAGGCAAGGCCTTAGTAAAGATGTCAGCCAATTGATCAGTGGTTCTTATGAAATGAATTTCTACATTACCATCTTCCACATGATCCTTGATAAAGTGATACCTCAGTGCTATGTGTTTCCTCTTTGAGTGTTGCATTGGGTTATGAAAAATCCTAATAGCACACTCTGAGTCACAATATAGTGGGATTTTCTTCATGTTCAGGCCATAGTCTCGAAGTTGACTTTGTATCCAAATCACCTGAGATGTACACAATGCTGCCGCTATGTATTCTGCTTCGACTGTAGAGAGAGACACACAAGTTTGTTTCTTTGACTGCCAGCTAACAAATTTTCCATCCAGAAATTGGCATCCTCCAGTGGTACTCTTTCTTCCAGTCCACATCCTCCTAGATCAGCATCTGAGAATGCTTGGATAAAGAACCCTGATTTGGCTGGGTACCATAGACAGAGAGAAGAGGTTCACTTTAGGTATCGAAAGATATTCTTCATAGCTAGCAGGTGAGGCTCATGTGGATTAGCTTGAAACCTAGCACAATAACAAACAAAGAACATTATATCTGGTCGACTTGCTGTTAGATACATTATGGACCCTATCATCTGACAATAGAGGGTCATGTCAGCTGCCGTTTTGTCCAGAGAAGGTGTTAACTTCATTCCAAATGCCACAGGAACCTTTACTTTTGAATCTCCCATCATGCCAAACTTGGCAAGCAAGGTCTTCGTGTAAGCCTCTTGATTAACAAAAATGCCTTCGGGTCCCTGTCTAATATTCAAGCCAAGGAAAAAGTTAATAGTACCCATTGAACTCATTTCAAATTTAGTCTCCATCAACTTCCTAAATTCAGCTGTTAAGCTAGGATTTGTGGAACCGAAGATGATATCATCAACCTAAATTTGAACGATCATAAGGTGGTCATCCTCTTTCTTACGAAAGAAGGTTCGGTCAACCGAACCTTGTTTAAACTTTGACATTTTGAGAAATCTAGTTAGCATTTCATACCATGCCCTTGGTGCTTGCTTGAGACCATAGAGTGCCTTGTCTAGAATGTAGCAGTGATCTAGATACTTCTCGTTCACGAAACCCTGTGGTTGCTCTACATACACTATCTCTTCCAGTTCTCCATTTAAGAAGGCAGACTTCACATCCATTTGGTATACTTCAAAGTTCTTTCGTGCAACATAGGCTAGAAAAATACGAACTGATTCTAGCCTTGCTACTGGAGCAAAGGTCTTTTCGTAATCTATGCCTTCTTCTTGACAGTAGCCTTTCACAACCAATCTTGCCTTGTTGTGAATCACATTTCCTTCCTTATCCATCTTGTTCCTGAAAATCCGCTTTAGTCCAACCATAAAAGCATCCTTTGGTGTTGGAATCAGTCTCCACACTTTATTTCGCTCGAACTCATTGAGTTCGTCATGTATCGCCTGTAACCAATCAGAATGATCGAGTGCAGTGTTGACCGTCTTCGGTTCAACCTTGGAGACAAACGAATTAAAAATGAAAAAATCCACTTTAGAGAATAGTGCAGTTTGTTTCACTTTCAGTTTTGATCGTGTGAGTACCTTTTCTATTGATTCACCAATCATTTGTGTTTGTGGGTGATCTTTGGTCCATTTGGTGAGAGGAGGGTAATTATGATCATATGGGCGATCCAGTTCAGCATTCACTTCTTCTTCGAATTCTGACGGAGTTTCATTATCGTTTGTATTTACATTCTCCCCCTCGAATGATGATACCTCTTCAGCTTCAGGCTTAGAATTCTCCCTCTGGACTTACATTTCGGTTGGTATTGATGATGATGGGCTCTCCCCCTAGAATGGTGAATCTTGGCTATCTGGAAAAGACGAACCCCCCACTGAATATGAGAACTATCTTTTGGAGGTTCGCTTGTGTCAGGTTGTTCGGTTGTTATCGGTTGTTCATCCGCCATTTTCCTTTGCAGCATCATCGATTATCTTCTTCAAGTTGTCTACCATGTTGTCCGCAGCTTTGGATTTAGAGTGAATAGCCTTTTCTGGTTCATCAAATAGCAGCATGTATTGCTCAAAGAGGTTTGAAATTGGTACCGTAACTTGACCAGATTTTGGGAATATTTCCTCCACATAACCTTTGGTTGTCTTTAGTTTCTTGACATAGTTATCATCGAAGGTGACATAATAGGTCTCTTCAATTTTCTTTGAATGCTTGTTCAGAACCCTATATGCTTTGGAGTTTAAGGAATAACCTAAAATGATTCCTTCGTCTTCTTTGACATCAAACTTGTTTTGGTGCTCCTTTGAATTGAAGATAAGGCATCTTGAACTGAACACATTGAAAAACTATACATTAGGCTTTCGGTTGTTCAAGATATCATAAGGAGTGATGGAGAAACGTTTGTTGAGATAAGATATGTTCTGCGTGTAGCAAGCAGCAGGAATGGCATCAACCAAAAAATATACAGGTAGAGAAGCGAAGCTAAGCATGTTCGAGCTGCTTCACACAAAGATCGGTTTCTCCTTTTGACAGTTCCATTCTAGTGTGGAGTATATGGAGCCGATAAGTTGTGAGTTGTCCTCTTCTCTTACTTGGTTGAGAGCTGAAACTACCTTCCCGTAGGTTCTTCTCATTGGTTGGTCTAAGACCAAAACCATCCTTTCGGTTTCTCTCACTTAGAGGACTGAAACTTCCTTTTCGGTTGTCATCGGTCTGAGTACCGAAACTCTTCTTTCGGTTGCTATTCTTTTGTGGACCGAAACTCTGTTTTCGGTTTTTGATTCTGGGGACCGAAACTCTTCTTTCGGTTGTTTTCATTATGTTGAGTACGAGAAGCTGAGTTTGCTTTTGCTTCTTCATTTAACTTAGTGGTCTTTTCATAGCAAACGTAAGTAGGGTTTTGGAGATCGCCAAAACTGTTTCCTTTCAGTGAGATTCTTCTTGTATCTCAAATTACGTTGATGCTTTCTTTCTAACACCAGTTTTGGAGTTTTGTGGATGTTGTCCTTCTGCTTCGGTCTTTGAGCATGAGTTCGCTCTTTAGCGAAGAGTTTTCACTTGACACCATGACCGGTTCGCTTGAAGGAATTTTGGTACCACTTGTGCTTGGCACATCAAGGTGTGTAGGTTTATTAAGTGTTTCCACCACATACCTAACTTTAACCCTCCATGATGTTTTGTTAGATAGACCTACTGTTTCATCGGCATTATCAATCGGTGCTGACCAAAAAAACTCATCACAGCCATCAGCATTATCTTCTTCTACTAATGTTGTCAGTTCGGCTGTCTGTTGCTGAATAACTCCTTTAACTATATAAACTTGATTTATAGTTGTTTGAACCTTTTGATATACAACAACCTTTTCCTTGATGACTTTGTTCTTGTCTTTGGACAAACGAGCGAACTCAACAAATTTTTGCAGAAATAAGATTTTTGTTGGTTTCTGGTTCGCTCTTGACAAATTCGAAACAATCCACCTCATCTTCTATAGATATTTCACTCATATCATCATCCTCATTGAATTCAGAAGTGTTTTCAGTGTCAATTTTATTTTCTGAACTTAACTTGGCATTCAAAGAGTCAAATTTTTGTACAAGTTTCACTGCAAAACACTTGTTTTCTCGCTCTTTCGCTTCATCTAGTCCCCCATCAGTGGTATAGCCTCTCATTTGTGACACCCCAGAGGTCACCATTAGACACTTTTCTGCAACGTCTTCTACTTTCACCAACAAAACCCTGCCATGAGTGGGCTTCCTTACTTCTTCATCTTCACAATGTGCGGACCAAACTTCAACACCGCCGAACTCATCGTCAACAATATTTCCCTGCACAATAAGAGCATTCATAGTGTTATTGGATCCATCTTTCTTCTTCTTGATTTCCTCCCATCGTCGTATGAGGTTCGCTTCCTCAGCATCATCATCATTCTTATCTGACATCTTTCTCAACATGCAATCTTTGGCAAATTGATTTTTGCCTCCACAGTAGTGACAATTAAAACCTGACTCACCACTAAGTTTTACTTTCTTCTTTGGTTTTTTGGTCTGAGAAACACTCTTCGGTTCCTCCTTTTCTTTCTCAGCACTGTAGCTTCCCTGCCAGTTTCGGTTCTTATTAGTTGGGAACCTTCTTCTGATGAACTTCTTGGGATTTGACACCATCAAAGCATAATCTTCACTTGTTAGATCATATTAAAAAAGATCTAAATCTTCTTCTTCTTCAGAAACATTCTTGCCTTTGGAGATTAGGGCCAAGGACCCCATGCTAGAAACAGCATTCGTTTCTTTAGTCATTGCACTCTCATGTGAATTTAATATTCCGACCAGTTTTTCCAGAGAATAAGCCTTGAATTGTTCATGTGCCTTCACAATAGACACCACAGCCATCCATTCGGGTCTAAGGCCATTCATGAATGTGACCTTCTGTTCAATAACTTTCCTTTCAATCCCATGCTTTATCATATTACTAAGGAGATGATTAAAGAAATCGAAGGCTTGAATAAGCTTCTCTTCAGGCTTCTGCTTGAAGTCACCAAATTCTGAGAGAAATAATGTTTGGATTGAATGCTCAAGATCTTCATCCGTAAAGTACAGTTCCTTCAACCTGTCCCAAATTTCTTCCGTTGTTGTGCATTAGCTTACCAACCGAAACATGTCCAATTGTAAAGCAAACCTTATCATCCTTAAAGTTTTGATGTTGCACTAAAACTTGTCCTGTGGATCTCCTCATCACTGGTCCCACCGCTCTCGCGGTTGTGGCGTGTAACCACCATGATGTCTCTAAAACAAAACACATAAATCATCAAAGACTCGCTCAACCACACACACACTCGATTACCCGACTCTACTTGCTCCTTAGCATCCTAAGGATTCTTACTTGGGTTGCATATTGATCCGATGTTTTCAATAGTACCGACCCAATACTACCTTCCACACCAACATGTAGTCACCCCATGTCCTCCTAGGATCCCAATTCACAAATACTTTATCCCTGATGAATATCAGACTACTCTCTCACTAGACCTCTCATATGCTTATCTAGGTATCTCTCCTAGATTATCTCTCGACTCATAACGCTTTCTAAGTGATTCCTGCTAGATACTCCTACTCAGCACATATTCAAGGAATATAACTGATAACATCGATCAATATCATCTCCTAGGTTAAGGCATCACAAATCAAGCAACTCTAGCCCTAAAATATTAAATACCTAGCCTATCCTCTTGCATGCATCCATAACATTTCAAGAATATCTCATAACAAAAATAAGTAAGGATATTTTGGGAAATCACCGTTCAGGCTTTGGCCGATTGTACACACTCCTCCAACTCGTATTTCTCTTAAAACTCTTATTCATTTTGGGAAAAATCATTTCTTTTGAAAAAATTTCTCAAATCCTCAGTTTGAGTCCAGACACACCCAAAGGTACATCTGAATCCCTCAAACCAAGACTCTGATACCAGCTTGTAACACCGAAAATTTTCAAACAATATTTTCATTTTAACAACCACATAATTCTCATAAACACAATTAAAAAAAAACCCAAAGTGACAAATGATCAAAAACACATGTCCATAATTGTTTGAATAAAATCTAGAATCCTCAAAAATATAACTCTATCCCGTGTGTACAATCAAGTCGGCGCCTTCCCACGATGCTGAGAAGTACCTGAAACACATATCATAATACACGGTAAGCACTAAGCTTAGTGAGTTCCCCAAAATACCATACATAACTCATTAGCGTCTCATGGCTATATCTCAAATAAAACCCTCTGGTTGATGTGTCTTAGTGTAACCCTCCAGTCCCACAACTCAACTGGACCCTCTGGTCCTAACTCAGTAAAACTCAACACAATACATAGCATAAATTACAAAGACAGAATGCAGGATATCACAATACTCAATAAGCACATAAGACCCTTCGGTCACACAAAATTACGACTCAAGGTAAGTATAGTGAGAAGACTCACCTCATAAGCAAGCAAATAAACCTCGTACACAAATCACCAATCCAGCCTCCGCTTAACACATACGATAAATATCTCTATTTAACAGGTAAACCACAAATCTAAATAAACCAATCTCTTTTGTCCCTCTAATATCTTGGGATGGGTAAAAGACCATTTTACCCCTCCATGGTCTCCATAATCCCTGACTTGACCAAACCCTAAAGTCAACCAAAGTCAACACTCGAGTCAACAGTCCATGTTAACCTGACTCATCGAGTGCATCTATGTGCCTCGTCAAGTCCCCTCGTTCCTTTAGAAATGTCGTGAAAATCCAACTTAACTCGTCGAGTTGTCTCACCAACTCGCTGAGTTACTCATGTCCAGACTCGTTGGGGAAAACCCTAGCCGACTCATGAAGTTGGCTCATCAACTCGGCAAGACCTCTAAGTCTATTTTCTCATTCAAACGTTTTACGGAAGAGTTACAACCCCAAAATCTAGATCTAGTCTCCCAAGACTGAGATACCACGTAAAGTTGCAAGCTTTACGTCCATGCATGGCACTTAGGGCATGAAAGCCAAAACAAGTTCCATTTAGAGTCCTAAGCATAAAATCTCTCCTCTAACTTGATAAAGCTTGGACCTTTGGGCTCAAGGGACCTCACAAGGTCCAGATCTAAAGTCGCAATCTCTTGGAAAGCCAAAAATGCTCAAAGTCTCAACGAAACATGAAAAAAACCCTAAAACTCCCTAAACACAAGATCTAGTCAAAATAATGAGCAATGTGGTGACTTTTACCTTCAAAGAGAAGCTAAGGATAGATAAACACTGGATCTAACAGTCCCTTCTTGTTAGCCCATCCCCCTTCTCTCTCTCTCTCTCTCTCTCTCTCTCTCTGATCAATCTAAACGATTAGGGTTTCACACAGGGGGGTAAGGTGACATGGGAGGCGGAAATGAGGGCTTAAGGTCCTTTAAATAGGACACAAACCCGGGAAATTAGGGTTACCTCTCATAGTGCCAACTCGTCGAGTTTGTCCCTCCAACTCAGCGAGTCAGTCGAAAAAACCCACGCGACCAAAACCCTTCTATACTCGACAAGTTGGGGCCTCCAACTCGTCAAGTTGCTCAATGAAAATCATGAAAATTATAAAAACATTATACCCGGAATCGGGATGTTACATGAATAAGAAATTAAATAAATGGTTTATTAACGTGTTATGAAAATAATATATTAATGAAAAATAGTATTATTTAATTAATATTTAATCAGAAATCAATTGGGATTAATTTTGAGATTAATTGGATCAATTAAAAGAATAGGAACTATTTCGTTATTTATTAATAGTTAAGAAAGGTGTAACATCTCAAAAATTAGGTATACCTTGTGAACCTTCTTCTTTGAGTGATTGTCATATTGAGCCCTTGATAAGAAGATGCTTGGTTGACAGGTACATGGGGCGTACTGCGGTGTACGCTCAGCGTACTTGTCCGTGTTTTGATCGTGAAGGATTGTCAGGTACATGGGGCGTACCAATGTGTACGTGGGGCGTACCCGACACAGAAGAGAAACCCTAATCCTTTGAGCCTCCCTATTTAAAGAACCTTATGACCCTTTGTTGTCCACCTTTCTCCAGAGTCTTCTCTTCTCAAAACCCTATATCTCGTTCATATAGCAAGGAAGTGCCTTAGAGAGCTTATTGGTGCGCTCTTAGCCATTGGAGTAAAGTGAAAAGCTTTAGAAGAGGAAGAGTTAGAGCTCAAGCTTGTAGATCCGAGTTTAGCAGTGGGAAAAGCTCTAGTTTGAGGTATAAAGCTTCATGCTTTCCATCTTTTATGTTTGTTTCATAAGAAGGATGTTTTAGGGTTTTTGTCCCCCAAGTTTATGGCTTTATGAGTTGTTGAGTTCTTGGAAGCCGAGATATATCCCATGCTAGCTCATTTAGGGTTGTTATGTGATAAAATCCAGTCTTGGTTGTCAAAAGTTGATCATGCATGAGATATGGACCTTTAAAGGTTGGAAATGGAGTGGTTTGGGTGTTGGTGACTTCTACAGCCGTGCAAAGGCTTAAAGTCACCGACTATATGGATTAAGTCGTATTAGAGAAGTCAGATCTGGAATTTGGACGCAAGTATTAACTGATTAAGACCCAAAAATCAAAGAATATTGAAACTAGGAGTTACGTCGTGCGTAATCCCAGTACGCGGAGTGTAGGGGTCGCGTTCCCTATTTCTGTGAGGTTGCCGGGTACGCCCATCGTACAGGTCTGTTACGCGCAGCGTAACCCGAAGAGAGTTGACTTTTATTGACTTTTAGGGTTTGTTAATATTTGGGTCTTTGAGCCATGAGAGGGGTAAAATGGTCTTTTACCCTTTTGAGAGTGCCAAGAGAGAGTTTAGTCTAGCCTTTGAGAGTTATATTGATTAGGGTATTTATTCCATGTGATTAGGCGGAGGCTAGACCAGATTTTACCAAGACACCCGAGGTGAGTCTTCTCACTAAACTTTGCCGTGAGTGGTAATTAGAGCCATGTGATACAGTTATTGTATGCTATCTATGTGATGTGTTGCACTGCATTATTTCTATGTGATTTATGTTGTGTGTATATTAGAGTTAGGACCGGAAGGTCCACAGAGCTAGGACCAGAGGGTCCACATAGTTAGGGCCCAAGGGACCCACAGAGTTATAGCCTCGAGTGGCTAATATGTGTTATATGTGGTATTTTGGGGAACTCACCAAGTTGTTATGCTTACAGTGTTTTGTGTTATGTGTTTCAGGTACTAGTGACGATCGCGGGAACGCGCCGGCATGATTCGTACGTACACATGGAGTTTTATATGTTCTTTTCATCTTGGGATACGTTTTATGAATTGAAATGTGATACATTGAGATTTTTAGATCCATTATGAACGGAAATGTGTTTTGAAAATGTGAGGATTTGAGGAATTTTCTGAATAAAAATAAAAATTTTCAAAAGAAGTAAAAGATTTTGAAAAGAGCAGAGCAGAGTCGTGTGTACGATCAGCCAGCGCCCGAACGGTGATTTCCCAAAATACCCTTATTTTATGTGATTATGAGATATGATGTGGTATATTATGCATGCTAGAGTAGACTAGGTATTCTCATTAGGACTAGAGTGGCCTGATTTGTGATGCCTTAGTCTACGAGATTGCTGCTAGGAGATGCTTTAGAGGGAATAGATAGCAGCGAAGGGCTTATGAGAGGTCTGGTAGAGAGTAGCCTATGCATAGTGAGAGTAGAGTACTTGGAATTTGGGATCCTGGGAGGAGGACTTGGGGTGTATACCAATGCGGTGTGGACGGTAGTATTAGGCCCGTACTATTGAAGACACCGGAGTGGTGCACAGTCCAAGTAATAATCTTTGGAGTACCAGAGGTCAAGTAGGGTTGAGTTATCGAGTGCGAGTATGCTCAAGCGGGTATCTGATATTTTGTTGTGTTATATTTCAGAGAGACATCATGGTTGGGACACGCCACACACCTGAGAGTAGTGGTACTAGTGATGAGGAGATCCGCAGGATGATTCATCAGGAGGTGGTTGTGGCCATCCGAGCTGAGATACCGCAGATGTTTGGGTCTATCAAGACCACTCTGATCGAGACTTTTTACGAGCGTTATGCTACTCTTTCTGATGCTGTTGTTGCTGTGGCCACCGCAACCATCACTGCTGCTAGGCCGCAAGGGGGTGACTCGTTGTTATTTCGGGAGTTCATCAACACGAACCCACCAGAGTTTGATGGAACGCACGATCCGATTGCTGTGATGAGATGGGTTTCTGATATTGAGGGGTGTTTCTACATGTGTTCGAGGCCAGAGCATTTGAGGGTCAGGTTCGCGCTGAACCAGCTTCACTTGGGAGCGAAGGACTGGTGGAAGTTTGTGATGACGCATTTTTCGTCTGCTGAGCTTGCTGCGGTGATCTGGGAGAGGTTCACCGCTATGTTCCGTGAGGAGTATGTTCCCCCGGTGGAGAAGGGGCGTTTGGCACCACTACTAGAATATAGGCCTTTAATGACGCGCGAACAATGACACGCGGTGATTTACGATACGCAAAAGTGTGTGCGTTAAAAATAATGTCATCTCCCAAAAAATATGAAGGATTTAGGTCACTCATTTTTGCGTGACCTAAAATTAGTGTCAGAAAAAAACACGGAGGGCACCCATTAAGAAAAGCGTGTCGTGCAGGCATGTCGCTTTATAATTAAAAAAAAACATGGAGGGCAGCCATTAAAAAAGTGCGTCGTGCAGGCATGTCGCTTTATAATTCTTAAAAATGAACGCGCTTCTTATAACAAGGTCGCGGGGGATCTAGGGTTTTTTTAAAAAGGTGATCTCTGTTCGCTACATCTGCTCACTTCTGCTCATCTCCACTCAGCTCTTCCCACCGGCGACCTACGCTCACCTCTTCCTGCCGGCATCCTCGAGCTCACCTCACTTCCCCGAGACTGCAACGATTGCTCAAGTTTACAAGCATTTGTTTAAGAGACAACCATTTTCGGATCCTCACGCTCACAAGACTACGATTTAGGGCTCGTTACATTGTTCTTGTGTCAGACATACAACAAGGAGATTTAGGGTTTTACAACTTCTCCCTATCACCATCTATGAACTAATGAAGCCCTAGATAGGTACGATTCAAGCATCATCTATGTTAAAGTTGGTCATGCCTCCTTCAAAAATAAATCGCAATATATCTTTGTTGTTCCTCCCCATCAGGTAAGTTGATGGTCCTTCATTCTCGACCACCTAAATTCTCGCTCTTTTTTTTTCTCTCAATATTTCTTCTCCATTCTCCCTTTTTTTTTTCTCTCGATATTTCTTCTCCATTCTCTTATAGTTATGTTATGTGGTTAATTTGTTTATACATATACTTGATACTTGATAACTATGTGTTGTCAGGTTTCTATTTCAGCCCTGAAGCATTGAGTATTGAGGAACAATGCAAATGGATTAAGGAGAGTTCTAACTTTCCTGAAGCAACTTGTAATCTGCCGGTGATAAGGAGGGGCAATATGGGCATGTGCACAGGGCCCATTTTTTTCATGGGGCCTTTTTTTTAATACTACATTAATGAATCAGGCCCAAATGCAAAGAAAAGGAAGGCACGCGAAGGGAAGGCAGTCGGCAAAAGCATCATACAGCGAGCAACGAAGCGAGAGTTGATTAATCAATCGATTACCAGTCATTTGCGTCCACTCCTGAGTCCTACTAATCAGGTTAATATATACAACTCCGGTGTGTGCGTGGTAGTGATGTGAGTTTGATTATTTCCTTTTTACACGATGTTCCTACAAACTATAACAATTTCCATATTTGAATGTGCCACATTGATTGAATTGTTTGATATTTTATCGAAATCTGAGCCAATTTTACATATTTGATTGTTGTTATCGTTAGGATGTGTTAATGGTATTGATTTTGATGGATGATATTCAGTTATCTAGACGTTCTTTTAGGGTTTACATGTTTATATCAAAATTAGGAATAAATTCTAGATTCAGAGTGATGTTAGCATTGTTAACTATATGTTAATTTACAGTTTAAATTTTACCATTTTCCTAATTGTTAACTCTTCACTTCAAGGTTAGCCTTATAGACTATCAGATTCTGCCAGCAGCTCTATCGAAGGTATTGATCAATGGAATTATGTCTACTCAATAGCAATTCTACATATGGGAAAATAATTCTAGTGCAAGGCTTCTGAAAATTCCACATGTTATGTTTAGGTTCAGAAGAAAAAAATGAAAGTCATGTCATCCTCGTCATCGAAGTACAAGCTTCTTGTCTTTCATCACTATTGCTCAATATTATCAGGCTATGACATGGATTGTCATTTATCAGTTTTACAAAGGCAAACCTAAAAAGAAACATTTTTTTGTTGATATTATTCTTTTCCATGGAATTCTCTCAGGATATTGAAAAAGCTTAGGAGATATGGAATTTCAAGGATACTATCCTACGAGCTACTAAATACAGCATATTATCTTTCTGCCTTTCTCATAGCATGGTAAGTGATATGGAATTTAAAGTTAATAGTTTTAAGAAATTAACGTCTATATATTTATGTCATTTGAACTTCAGTGGCTTACAATACAATCATCCAGGGGCAAAAGTGGACTTAAGTTTTGTCAATCTATGTATTCTATCTTTACTTGTCCGAATATCTTTACGAGCTATTCAGAAGGGGAACTTCTTGTTGAAAGGAGTATTCAACCAACTTTTGCTATTGCTTGGTCAAACCTTGCTGGCCTTTTCATGGAGTCCCGTGATCTTAATAGGGCACTCTAGTATTACAAGGTATATACATATTATTATTATTATTATTATTATTATTATTATTATTATTATTACTTTTGTTGTCAATGACATGCAAATGTTATATATATGTCTTGTATTATTCCGATGGATTTACTCTCAGTGTGGATCTTGTTTATTTCAGGAGGCTGTCAAACTTAAGCCAACATTTTCTGATGCCTATTTGAACTTGGGAAATGGATACAAGGTGAGTACTCCATTGGTTTTCTGATAATTCTTGGTAGATATTAACACAAGGAGATTGTTTTTCTTTCTAAAATTGTTTTTTCTTTGCATTTTATATGCTTTGGGAATGGCTACAAAAGCTATTGTATGTTATGAGCGTGCTCTTCAGTCTAAACCAGACTATGCCATGGCTTTTGGTTAGTAATAGTAATATTATCATGTTTTGTTTCTATCTTTTACATGAACCAACTATTTGACTTTTACTAAGTTGACTTTTACATTGTTCAGGGAATTTAGCTAGCATATATTATGAGCAAGGTAACTTGGAGATGGCAATTAACCATTATAAGCAGGCTATAGCTCGTGATGTTGGATTTCTGGAAGCATATAATAATCTTGTGAGTTTTTCATTCTCTTCTATAATCAATTTTTTGTGTGTTCATGCTTTTGACAATATACTTTTCACAAGGGAAATGCACTTACGGATGCTGGAAAGGTTGTTATTTTTGCATTTAGGTGTGCTAAAAGAGTTGATTGATGATTGAACAAACAGGGGAATTATGTGGATGCTATTTATTGCTACAATGAAGTTATTCGCAATGATCCTTTAGCACCTGATGGTCTTGTTAATCGTGCAACCTTTCCTTGCGATTGCATATCCCCTTGATCCACTCCTTGCACTTGAAATCAGGTAATTTTATGAATCATATGAGTTATTATATGATTTTCTTTATTAAGTCTTTCTTTTCTGTATACTACAAAAAACACATTAATTGCTACTTACAGTTGATACAAAGCAGCTGTCAGCTTCAACATCATTTCTTGGCTCATATCTGTCATAAGTATCATAGAAGATCTCATCCACAGGTCCAAGAAGGTCTACCCCATACTTCAGCAACAACACATGGGAAAAACTTTCTTTTAATCTTTTTTTATTAATTCATCTCATCAAAATATAATAAAATAAAACTCACTCGTTTCCAGAGTTCATTTGTATGGGATGAAAGTGACTGGGAGCAGGGACTCCATTGACCACATGACAACTAGACATACCCATGGAATCCATATGAGGCGGACCTGGAGTCCCCATTGGAGGTTGCCGTAGAACTGGGTATCCCATGGGTAAGTTGTTAACTGCACTGGAAAGAGTAATATTGAATAATAATTCTACACTTTCTAAAAAATACAACTTCTTTCTTTGTAGCAATAGATTACCATACCTGGCATGGGATGTACCCCATTGTGTATGGGACCCATAGGTAGCTTTGGAGGCATTGGGTACTTCATAAGGTGATATTGATGCTCGAGTAAATGATTGAAAAGGATGATCTGCTTCTTTAATTTTAACCTTATTTAGTAGGCTCTGAAAAAATATGCATTCTCTTCTTCTAACTTCTGCCAAACTATCCACCAAAAAAGGAAAGTTAACGTGACAATGTAAAAATGATAATAATAATAACATAACAGTGATTACCAAGAGTTGTAAAACCAGGATCTATACGTGCATCATTTAATAGAGTTTTTACCACCTCATCCCTATTCATATACAACTGCAAACAACGTTCTATCAAGTTTTGAACCTGCAACATTCAAGATTTATATCAACATACACCAAATCTTGACTTGTCTGTAATAATACTACAAGAAAGAAGAACAAATTCCCTTACAAGTTCAGTATCCTCCCTGGAAACTTTTCTGTTGTGATTACTGGAGATGGAAACCAAACCAAGTCAGGAACAAGAGTTTCTATTCAATTATTATTTTGGTCACTTTGAGACTCGTGTTGAGTTTCCGGTGTGTCCATTTTTTATATGATTTTGAATTAAATTTAATATTTTCTTACTCAGAAGCTCATAGACATGACTTAAGGTCACACTTGGATTATGTTGGGTATTTTTATTTAGAAAATGGAACCCCTTCCTGAACAAGAACGATTTGAGGTGAGGTGTCCATTATTAATCCAATAATCTATTTTTATAAAAATTATAATATGATATATTGTTGATATCATAAATTTTTATGCAGCTTGGATACAGGGATTCTCTACAATCTCCCTTACAAGTAAGTTGTTTTTGCAAATTTGTATTTTCAATTTCTATTTCTCTTTATTGTCTATTCTAATGACATGATATGTTGGTTGAGTAGCTTTACAATCACATGCTCCTCCAACATCTATTTTTGCATCAGTGAACTTTCTGTTTGCTGAGTCACTAAACATTAGGTAATAAAAAGTAAGTAGATCTTTTTATAAACCCATTTTCTATATATATATATATATATATATATATATATATATATATATATATATATATATATATATATATATATATATATATATATATATATATATATATATATATATATAACGACTATATGGCTTACAAATTTAGAGAAATGACCAAGCTGACATGGCAGCATTCTTTTCAGCTTGTTTCTTAGATGTAACCACAATTAACATCACTACGGTCGGGCTATCGAACACGGGGTCAGAAGTGAATTACGAGTCCTCTCGGCTTTGTTCACCTATAAAGGTACAACCAGCTAGTTCTACAGTGCATGTGAACACGGGCAAATGCCCCAGGCCTGACCTAAAAATATAAATATACTGGCTTGAATGCATAACCGGTATAGGGTCCTAAAAGAGCTTAATTAGATATCTGAGTTGATTAAACGAGCTTAATTAGACGCTTCATCTGCAGGTGGTTAACAAGGACTGGATGGAGAAGAACAAAAGATGATATTTTTCTAGATGTTACAATTACATCTACTTTACTACCTTTTACATGAAATTTTACATTCTTTTTAAGCTGAAAGTGTAATTTAACTTATCTTTAATTTTCAAGTTTCAGTTTTACCTTCCTTTGTCTGTTGACTTGGTACTACTTGTTTTGTATTTACATGTAAAAAATGCATATGATATTGAAAAATTGAGAAAATCTGGCTACTCAAAGAAACAATTCTATGCTGAGGCTGTAAACCTTTAAAAAGAGGTATGATATTTACTATAAATCACTGTCAAAATTAAATATGTTTGGATGCGTTTTTAACTATAAGATTATCTTGTTTGTAATATTTAAAGAAATTATAAGGAAATAAGTCCTAGTCATCACGTTAAATCCTCTTGAGGTATGTTTGGTTGGATGAAATAGACAAGGTAATGGAATGAGTCATTATATTAATGATCATATTTTGTTGGTTTGATATGAATGAGATATAATGGAAACCCGTAATGGAAACCTGTAATAGTCTAGCTGGATTAGCTCGATCATCTTCTTGGTTTGATATGAATGAAATATAATCGAAACCCGTAAGATATTTAGTAGATTCTTTCAAGCTGGTGGATGCGAGCTTCGTCTTGTTTTCATAACGCAATATGTATAGTTTTTAGTTTTATAACCAAATATGTTAGAGAGGGGTTTGTCTGTATAGTAACAATCATGTTTTCATAATGCAGGGGTATATGAGTCTTTTGACATAATATGCATATACCTGGAGAGTGATCAATCTGTTGGGACTGACCCAGATAAGAACTTTTGGGTGAAATACAGAATGGTTGTTTTGAATCAAAAGAATCCTTCCAAGACTGTGGAAGGAGTCATCTATTTGTACAAAGACATGGAATAATTATGTGCTTTAGTTTATGAAGGTTTCTGATATGCTTGAAGTAGATGCAGGGTTTCTTGTAAGAGACACAGTTGTTTTCGTTTGTGAAATCTTGGATTGTTGCCCATGTGTGACATCCCCAAAATCTCGGCCAGAAAAGACCGATTTTCATTTATGCTTTTAAAATAATTTCAGAGTAAATCCTTTTGATTTGAAAGAGTTGCGGAATTTGTTCCCAAAAACAAAACATGATAAAACAATGTTTACCAAAGCATTTCATAAAAGAAATGTATTTTCATTATATAATCAAAACTCGGGGTGTCATGTTCCGATACAGACCAATAAGCATAAACGATAACATTACAAGTCATTAAACAAATATATACATATACAGACGTGTAAACAAAACAACTTGATGGTTCATCCATCTTATGCCCTCGTGCCACTTCCTGTAATACAAATAAAACTGAGTAGGTCAGTCTTGTGTAAACAAAACAACTTGATGGTTCAACCCACAATAAATAATTATATTTAATTTCCACCAACCAACAATAACCTAATTACCCATTCCCGTTATTCTCACTTTATGTCCCTAAAACAACTAACATAAGGGACCTAGTCTAAGAATATTTCATCGGGGCGACAACACATGCTTCAGGGGTTCCTCAGCAATATAAGTCAAACAAGGCAACCATGAGGGGGATGGAGTTCAGCGAATGAACACCCAAGTTCATTAACACCTACAGGTGGCGAACCTGCTAATGTTTCCACAAGACTGTCTAGAAAAGTCCGTGGTCGTCATCTAAACTCCGCTAGATGACTAAATCAAACAACAACGAGGCCTCTCATCTGTTTATTACACACCAACTATCTACCCATGTTCTACCCAACATATTAGTAGATAAAATATACATTTATATACATAGTTTAAAAACCTTTATAGCATGCTTTAATCAATACATATTCCACATAATAGATGAGGCACACACACATAACACGTATTTCATAGAAAACAAATCAGATCCATGAGATAGAAGAGAGTGAATATACATTCACACATATAACACAAAATATACACGTAACACGTATTTCGTATAAAATACTTCATGATTATGCGTTAGAAGAAAGTAACCACACACTCACACCTATAAACAACAATATACTTAATACACTCGAACCATACTTGTATTATTATCGTGTTTATGAAAGGTAGTATACACTCACTTGATCAGAAGATGATCAGACAGCACTACGACTTCTAGAAGTAGTAAATATCAGCAGATCTGGAAGATCTCTACAAAAATCGAACTTCTCGCGGACAGAGCTTCGGATCGGGAACCGCACTTCTCGGGATCTTCGGGATCCCGGGACTTGCCTCGGGGCTCAAGAATAATATCGGGGCTTCGGGGTATTTCTGGCACGCAAATCGATGCAAAACGGGAGAGAGAAGAGAGAAAATAGCAAAAGAACTCGACTGTCCTCGCATCCTATTTATAGGAGGCTAGAGCCTCGGAGTATGCGGGACGTACTGCTCCGAAACGTCATGGCATTCGTCATCCAAAGAACTCGAGTGCGAGGTGCGTCATGCTTCGCTGTACGTGGGGCGTACATGAGTACGCGGGGCGTACTTCGGATCAGGTCGGTGACTCCTTCGGATAATCATCCGAATTAAAGATTAAATTTAAATACAAAATAATTAATAAACTTCGGAAATTCATATCTTCTTCATACGAACTCCGTTTTCGACGTTCTTTATATCCACGCGTAGGTGAGACTACGCTCTACAACTTTCGTTTAGACTCCGTCGGCTAAGTTTAAATTTATTTTTATTATTTATTTTTAATAGGCCGGGACAGAAAAGCTTCGTTATAAATTCATAACTTCTTCGTTTGATGTCCGTTCTCGCCTAACTTTTTATCGCTTCGATACCAACAACGAGACCTTCGATCTTCGTTTAGATTGCTTCGGCTAAAAACCGCTCGATCTCAAATCGAGTATTTTGGGCTGCACATCGC
Source organism: Lactuca serriola (assembly GCF_051521515.1). Lineage (NCBI taxonomy): Eukaryota > Viridiplantae > Streptophyta > Magnoliopsida > Asterales > Asteraceae > Lactuca > Lactuca serriola. The sequence goes on along the minus strand of NC_136412.1, from coordinate 135,405,667 downwards.
TAAGCCGAAACTTCGATAAATCATAACTTCCTCATACGAAGTCAGATTTGGGCGTTCTATATATATTCGGAAACCTCGTTTCAACTACTACAACATTAACCAAAGATATCAAGTTTATTTTACACGTAAATTTTGACACTTATTTTTATTCTTAATTAATCAAACCACGTAATTAAGCAATTAAGCACAAAACACATAATACTCAAATAATATACTTCTATTATTTCAAAACGGGTTACAAAGGTTAACCTAGACTATTACATTGCTAAAAATGGGAAACCCGGAAACACAGGCGTTACACCATGGTTCGAGTTTGCTGATCTTGAGGTCAGTAGTCTCTTAATTCCTTGTCTTTTTTCATTCTCCTTTTCTTTTTTAATAAAAAGTTTATCTTTTTTCTTTAGGTCATCTGCCTTTGACTTTTAGAACTCTACCTGTTAGTCCACCTAGACCAAGTTACTTAACAGGAATTGGAATGAGAAGAGTCTGTTCACTGGAGATCAGACCACACTTAATGGATTCAGGGCTTGCAGCCTCTCAAAGTTGACATATTAGTGCCTTGCAGCCTCTCAAAGTTCCTGCATTCATGTTATTCATTTAGAAAGGAAATTGTCAAAGGAGAGTGTCAAAGGAGAATTTAGTCATGGGTTTCTTTTAATGGTGTACATGTTCTGTTTTCTATAATAATATTATTGAATATTAGCAATGTGTTACATTTACTTACTATTGGAATGATTATTTGTATTTGACATATTAGTGCAATGAATTATCTTTATTGTTTATGGTATTTTATTTTATATTATGAGACTTGTAATGTGTTATTTAATTTGAAAATTAGTAAATCTATCAAAAATATAAAATTTTAAAAACATTTAAAATTATGACACGCAAAAATGTGTGCCGTCCTCATTTATGACAGGGGCTTCCTTGATACGCATTGTGTGTCATTAACACGCACGTCGTAAGGTTAAGACACACAAATGCGTGTCGTCTTCCTTTATGACAGGGTCTTCCTTGATACGCATTGTGTGTCATAAACACACGTCGTAAATGCGTGTCATAAATGAGCGTCGTAAAATCGCGTCATCTATAGACGACGCGCAAAAGCGCATCGTCTCTCTTTATCACAGGGCCTTCCTTGACGTGCATTTGGGCGTCGTCTGAGCGTTTTACGACGCGCAATGAGCGTCGTAAAAGGTTGTTTTTCTAGTAGTGCACAGGAGTTTCTGACCCTCAAGCAGGGTACTGAGTCCGTTATAGTGAGTACCAGGATGTTCCATGAAAGGGCGATGTTTTGCCCTGAGCACATGTCTATCGAGCAGGCACGTATGAGCCGATAACTGAGTATTATGAGGAGGGACATACGAGAGTTCATGGCGAACTCATCATATCGGACATTTGCCGAGCTTCAGGCAAATGCTCGGAAGAGAGAAATAGAGATGGAGACTCAGGCCAGGGAGGAGGCAGAGTCTCAAGGGAGGGATCGGCGACCGGCGCAGTCCTAGCCAGCAGCCAAGCGGGCCAAGCCCGCCGATCCGAAGACTGGGAACCAGAAGGTTCGTACTTGTGGCAAGTACGACAAGGGTCATGATAGGGTTTGTAGGGATGGGTCTTGCTACAAGTGTGGCAAGGAGGGACATATGGCTAAGGGCTTCCCCAAGGGGTTTGTAGTATGTTTTCACTGCAACCAGACCGGACACCGGAAGGCCGAGTGTCCGCAGCTGCGAGGGTCAGCACAGGGAGCTTCTCATCGATCTGCCCCTGCTGCTGTTAGAGCTTCAGAGAGTCGGTCGATGAATATTGAGGCACCGAAGGCACGAAGGAGAGCCTTCCAATTGACCGAGGAGGAGGTCCGCGTTGCGCCCGATGTTGTGGCTGGTATGTATTCTTTCATGTATTATTTTGATAATTGAGATATTGTTCTTATATTATTATATGGGTAGGTACTTTTCTTGTGACTTTTGTACCTGCTTTAGCGTTATTTGACTCGAGTGCGAGTCGATCTTTTGTATCTTTGGCCTTTAGTCAGCACATCAGTATTAGTCGAGAGGTGTTGAGTTGACCTCTGTGAGTTTCCATAGCTGACAAGAGTGCGGTGTATGCCACCGAAGTGATTCGAGGATGTGTACTCGAGATCTTCGGATTTGAGTTCCCGATTGATCTGGTTCCGATTGTGATGGGAGATGTTTGTGTTATTGTGGGCATGGATTGGTTGAGCAGATTTGGCATGGTTATCGACTGCGAGAGACAGCTGGTGACCATACGAGACCCTAGTGGGGGAGTTCTTACAGTGTCCGGCGAGGGTACCCGTTCTGGGTCAGCATTTTGTTCAACCGCTAGAGCGAGGCAGAGTCTACAACGGGGCTGCAGTGGGTTTGTGGCGTATGTGATTGATACGAGGGTTGATTCAGAGAGACCGAGGTCATTTGATGAGGTTTCGATAGTGCGAGATTTTCCGGATGTTTTCCTTGAGGATTTGTCGGGTGTGCCTCCCGAGAGGCTGGTAGAGTTCTGTATCGATTTGGTTCCGGGGGCAGTGTCTATCGCCAAGACACCCTATCGTCTTGCACCTCCACAGATGCAGGAGTTATCCTCGCAGCTTCAGGAGTTGTTGGGGAAGGGGTTTATTCGGCCGAGCAACGTCATTGTTATCCTTGTTGACTCGTCATGGATAATGTAGCATCCACACTTGGGGCCTATAACGTTTTGGGCCATTATATTAAAAAAGTAAAATAAAATTTAAAATTATAATAATAAAGTTTTAAATAAAATGCTAAAAATAATAAATAAAGTCACACAGTTAATTAAAATGTTTATACAAGTAATGAAATTTATTTAAAAAGGGAAAGTTTGTGAAAAGGGTTAACCGTGTCAAAATAGTGAAAGATAGGTTAACTAGGCGAAAGGCCTTTGTGAACACGGGCACAAAGGTATTGATTTTAAAATTAGATTTATAAAAGCTCAGATTCATAAATTATTAAACTAAAGTGTGTTAAGTTGATATGAACAAATTTATTTCAATTTAAACACAATGGTTACACAGGCGGACTTATCCGTAATTGTTTTTGGTGCACATTGTGTACGATATGTTCTTATTCCTAATCAACTCAACAACGAAATCTGTGTTTGCTTTAATATTATCTTCAAATAGTTACATAAGCATTTTTGTGTCATATATACACTTTAATGACACACAATGTGTGCATGAAAGACACTTTTTCCAGTAGCGTTTGCTATTTCTTGAGGTGGCCTTCTTAACTTCCATTGTAGATCTAAGTGTTTTACCTTGACCGTCGATTGATGTTTGGGAATTCTCCGGAGAAAGTCATAAAAAAATCAAACAAAGGGGAATATGACGAAATAGATCCCGAACTGTGAGAAGTTTGGTTGTACGAAAGAATGGTCTAAACCCTTCAAATTTTAGGGCACCCGATAATTCACGTCCTAAATTCTTCAAATATATATAGAAATGACATTTTGTTTACGATACCAGTTTTGTGTATCATAAATCCACCTGTGAAGTTTATCGAGAAAATGACACATACGCCCTATGAAGTTTCTAGGGTTGACCCTTTTGGCCACTTAAGTTTTTTCGTGGTTTTATGAGGGAACCAACTTGTGGGCAACCTATTCTTTTAGTTCCCTTTACTTGTTTTAGCCGGTTTAGAGGATGCGTAGACAAAACTTGGGGCCCACCTCTGTCTGTCACACACACACACCAGAAAAAACCCAGCAACAACCAAAGTTGTTGCCTACTTCAACCCATCCTCTTGTCTTCCTTCTATTTTGATGGCAGACTGATCCAATCACCACCAAACCACCGCCATGGCCAGTTGATGCAAGCCTACAACCGCAAATAGGACCATCGACACTGTTCACCAGAGAAGAAAAACCGGCGAGAATCACCATTTTCCCTCCAACCTTCATCTCTTTTCGACCTTCAAGCAGCTTCCAATCATTTTCCTTACTCCTCCATCAATCTTAGGTAATCCATTTTCTTTTCTGTTCAGAACTCATTCAAAAATCTCCAAGAACAGTCAGCACCTACCATGGTGGCCGGTGACATGAACAGTTTCGACCGTATAATCCCAGTGATGGTTCGGTCCTAAACAGATATATGTTGTTCCTCATTGGCAGTACTCTCTTCTGGTCGTCACCTGTTACAGCCAAGAACAACAGAAGTTATGAGTGTTGAATATCACCGGTGATGATGGGTACCACCCACCACAACAGCGGCGACGAGTGGTGGTAGCACAACAGCTCCGCTGCTTCCGCCTTCCCAATCTAGCTTTGATCGAATAGGAAAGAAGGTGCACATATCAGGGTTGTTTGGAGTGGGGTTGCGGTGGTTCTATGGTGGACGATGGTGGTTTTCATAAGGAAGAAGGTGATGGCAATGGTGGAGAGAGAGAGAGAGATGTCATGGGACCTTTTAGTTTTTTTAATTTATTAAAATATAAAAATAAATGAAGTGGCATAAGGGGGTAACCGGGTTACCCCTTCGTTTTCTCAAAAAGGACCTATTGGAATGGACAAAACTAAATTTGTTCCTTTAAAAAGTCACTTAAAAAGTTAAATGACCAGAAGAGTAAACTCTAGAAACTTTATAGGGCGTAGTTATCATTTTTGATTTTCCCCAAAGTTTATCTGTCATTAAAAACCTTTAGTCGAGAAGTGGTTCTTCTTTTCAGAAATGTGTGCTTGCATTTCTCAAGAGAAAACTTTATGATGATGGGAAAATTTTCTAGATCTCATGGTTTTAAAATTCACACACGAACAAACATATACATTACGTATATATTTATACTCATACAAATACATTGATTTGATTGAAATTAAAGGGGTTCCGAACATAGATTACTCCGCCATGCGCCCATAGAACAACATTTGTTTCTTCTATCAACATAGACGTATAGAAAGCTTGTACAATAGGCATTGTGGGCCTGAATATTGTAGCTAAACTGCCCGGTGTATGATAATATAATGTTCATTTTGGTCTTTATTATAAGAAAAAATTATGGGCATTAATTATGTAATACACAAATTCATCATCCAGTTATGATTGTAGGTTCTCTGAAGCCATAACCAGATGGACTTCATAACTCTGATGCACCCAGATGGACCCGAGTTCTACAAATAGGAACACGTGTCACTGAACCAGTCGCCTGAGCAAATTGCGTCTGAAAAGAAACATTAACCATATCAAAACTTACTAGTTTTAACATGAACCTTTTTACCATCACTACGGATACAAGAAGTTTATGTCTAAAGATAATATGTTAGATTATAACCTGCAAGGAGGCCATTCTTTCTTCTTTGCGTTCAGCTATTGAAACTTGCAAGAGTTTTTTAGTTGAGTTCATCTCAGCTATCTGATTCAATCTGGTTATTAGAAATAAAATAACATATGAAAAGCAGAAAACATTAAAAATGCAAAAAACTGTAGGTAACTCGTGTAGTAACCATTACCTTGCCAATTCTGAGCCAAACAAATGTGAATAGCTACCTACAAGATATGATAAATGTCCACTTATTAAAACCAGTTTCCATGTAATATTAGCTGTTTAGAATATGGAAGTAATCGCTCCAGATATTTGGAAAAACTCAGATATCAAAAGTAAAACTTATTCACAAAGTAAACTAATCCATTCGAAAATTTTCTCAAACTTTTGTTGATCATTTAAAAGGAAAAGTAATGGTGAATGTTCTACATTTTAAAGAGTTTAAATTATACTAGAATAGCAAGACTTAAAATATAATGAAGCACAATTGAGTAAGGATTGCACGTACTCAATGGATGTTTTCTTTGAAAAAAAAAACTCCTACATAGTATGTTTGAAACTTACTCAATCGCATGGAATGAGTTTCCATAGAGCAGTCGTATATGATGTACCAAGAAAGCTATCATAAATTTAAAATAATAATTGACAGTTTGGTTTATCATATCTTCATTCTATTTTATTAATTCACCTAATATAGATTTGTTGGGTTTTGGCACTGCTTGCCCTAGTATACTCAGTTCTCAAACTTGTTTTTTTATTTTATAAATAATAGGACCCATAGTAGCTTTGTGAAAAAGCTTGAATTGCTATGAAGGTATGCTAATTGAAAAAATTTAGCTATTGCAGATGGAATGAGTTCATGAATTAAAATCACTAAAACTAAACTGTCAAATTTTTGGTCTAAAGATATCTCATGCTGTCATAGTGCCAACAGATCAGCATCTTTAGTGATATTTAAGGAACAAGCACGCCAAGAACTACCGATCAGATATGCAACTTCCGTCAAGATCTCCATTGTCTCCAGCATAAAAGAGAAAGTTGAGCAATAAAAAACTTTGGAATTAAATCAAGTACTAAAAAACCATATTTAAATTTACCTGTCCCAGCATCCACTAGAGGGGCCTCTGGACAAACCCACAAAACCAACTCTTGAAATGTTATGAACACTTAGCAGGTACCGATCTGGTTCTACTAGACTGACAGCAGATCAATGTATAAGTGACAGGCGAACAACATAAACTTAAAAAGACTAAAAAAATTAAAAAATATCTTGAAAACACATGATTCAGAAAAGTATAAATGTATCAGTTTTTACCATCCAAGTTTTTGTATTAAATTATTCGGTATCTTTTCTAGTTTTTGGATCTAAGTGCATCATACAGGAAAAAAATAAAATCGCCACATAAAAGTCCTGGTGATTATCATGACCGAAAAAGACACAGATCCATAACTTTATGAAAACAATGCATGATTTTCAGATATGTTGGAAACGATTGTGATCTACCCTCCTAATCCAGTAGTTGACTAGCTAGTTGAAAAATGACACATTTTTTTTCTTGATGATTAAAGCGGTACTTGATTTTTTTTATATTTGGGAGAATTTCATATATTCTTAAAGGGAGAATTTCATATATGCCCATCTTAAACTTCAAAATATCATATTTTCCCAGCTTAATTTCTAAATATCATATTTAACCTTCATAAACCATCAAAATATCATATTTGCCCAAATCAATTTTTATAATGTTTTTAATATTTTATAATTATTTTTTATACCTTAGAATTATTATAATAATTAAAAAATTTTAACATATTATCCTTACATTTGTGATAATGGAATGTGAACTGCTAAATTGTTGGAATATCACCTCTTGAAAAACAAAAAGATTCATCTTAAACCCTTTCTATGAAATATATGTTGATTATTTAGTTTTTGTTGTTGATTATTATCATGTTGTAGATGGGGGATATTTTAGATATTACCAATGATATTTTGATGTTTAAAAAGTGCATATACGATATCTTGATATTTAAGATGGGCATATATGATATTTTGATGTTTAATAAAGACATATATGATATTTTGAAATTTTACGAAGGTTAAACATGCTATTCAGAAATTAAGTTGGGTAAATATGATATTTTTATGTTTAAGAAGAGCATATATGAAATTCTTCCATTCTTAAAAATCAAAATATTATATTTGTCAAATTTAATTTTTTAATATCATATTTATCATTTATAAACCTTAAATATATCATACTTGCCCTAATCATTGTTTACAATGCTTTAAGTAGTTTATAGTATTTTTAATATCTTAGAATTATTGTTATAATTAAAAATTTTAATAATCTTATACATACATCTATAATAATGAAACATCTACTTTTATATTATTGGAATGTTGTTCTCTTGACAAACAAAAATTTCATCTTCTGCCCTCCCCATGGAATGTATGCATTGATTGCTTAGTTTTGTTCTTGTTGGATATTGTGATGTTGTAAATGGATAATATTTTAGATTACCGTCAATATTTTGATGTTTAAAAGAAGTATACACATAATATTTTTATATGTCAGATGGGCATATATGATTTTTTTGATGTTTAAGATATATATATATATATATATATATATATATATATATATATATATATATATATATATAATATTTTATAATTTTATGAAGTGTAAATATGATATTTATAAGTTAAACGGACAAATTAGATTTTGATGTTTAATAAGAGTATATACGAAATTCTTCTTTTATTTTTAAGCAGTTGTTATGTGTTAGTGGCCACGTCACTCGTTTAACAACTCTTATTGTTTAATTAACAACTCTTATTTGTAAATGACCACAGTACTCATTATATTTATTTTAATGTTTGACCACAAAACTAATGGTTTAGCGAAAAGGCACCAAAAATAGGATGCTTGAAAACACAGGATTCAGAACAATATAAAATAATCAATTGCTACCATCCACGTTTTATTAAATTATTGTGGATCTTTGCTAGGTTTTAGATCTAAGTGCATGATAACGGAAAAAAAAGAAATCAAAACATAAAAGTCCTAGTGATTATCATGACCGAAAAAGACACAGATCGATAACCTTATGAAAACAATGCATGATTTTCTGATATGTTGGAAACGACTGGGATATATCCTCCTAATCCAATAGTTGACTAGCTAGTTGGAAGAAATAGCAAAAAAAACAAACATTGCTTACATCGACGGAGAGATATCATGGGGATGTGTCAATGTTGGATTTAGATTCACAGGGTCAAGCATAACAACAGCTGTGAAATCATATTAAATGAAACTGAACATCGTATATATATAGCGTGGGCGTAACCCTGACCCTGATTTGTAGCCTTGGTGATTTGCATTAACCTCCTTTACTATTGTACATATCTTCACATAGAGCCTGGCGTTTAGGAAAAATAGCACTTTTGTTACTTGATGAATCAAGCAGTACTTGATATTTTTGGAAGAATTTCATATATATTTTTCTTAAACTTCAAAATATCATGTTTGCCCAATTTAATTTCTTAATAGCATATTTCTCTTTATAAACTTTTAAAATATCATATTTGCGTGAATCTTTTTTTACAATGTTGTAATAGTTTATAATATTTCTTTATTTCTTATATTTATTATAATAGTTAAAATCATTAGTCGTATTATCCATAAAACTATAATAATGAAAAATCTACTTATAAATTGTTGGAATGTCACTCGTTTGACAAACAAAACAATTCATCTTTAACCCTCTTATTGAATGTATGCATTTATTGCTTAGTTTTTGTTGTTGTTAAATATTGTCATGTTGTAGATGGAGGATATTTTAAATTATCATTGATATTTTGATGTTTTAGAAGGGCATATACATGATATTTTCATATTTAAGAATGACATTGTAACATCCCAAAATCTAGGTACCTCTATTTAACCCTTCTTCTTTACCAAGTTGTCAAGTTTAGCCCTTGAGTGGAAAATGTTGCAAATGAGTACGCTGGGCATACTGAAGAGTACGTTGTGCGTACTCATGCGCTTATTATGGACTCAGACTCAATTAGGTAAGCTGGGCGTACCAAAGTTACGCTGGGTGTACCAAAGTTACGCTGGGTGTAACTGGCTCAAATGTAAAACCCTAAATGAGACTTGAGGACTATAAAAGGATTGATAAGGCCCCTACCTCAGCCACCATATTACAGTGAGTGAAACCCTAACAGATAAAAAACCCGTTATAAGCTTGTGTGTGTTCTTAAGCTTGAAAGTGTGATTTTGTGGTGGTGAAGGAGAAGAGGAGGCGATTGTGGGAGCTAGAAGTTGGAGGACAAGCTTAGATCCGAGTTCTACAGAGGATGGAGCTTCATTCGAAGGTAAAAAGCTCAAAGCTTTCATTGCTATTTTTGATTTGTGCTTTATGGACCCATTTTTAGGGTTTTTGGTTCCAAGGTGGAGACTTTTTGAACTAAGGATCTCCATAAACTTAGATCTACCCTACTCCAGTGCAATATGTTATAGGTTCATAAAAATCTTATCTTGGACGTGAATATTAAGGCATGCATGAGAAATAGGCTTAATTAGGATAAAGGAAAGGTTTTTAGAGTGATTGGTGACCTTTACAGCAATGCAAAGGCTTAAACGTTTCAACTTTATGGATTAATTGGTCTTAGAATAGTCAGATCTGGAATTTGAGCTTATGTCTGAACCGTTTAAGACCAAAAATCAATAAGAGCATGAAATTGAGACTTACATTGAGCATAAATCTCTGAACGCGCCGCATAAGGGGTTGAGAGCCCGATTCTGGATCGCTGGCGTACGCCCCGTGTACAAGAGCTAGTACGCGTAGCGTACTGCACTCTGTTGACTTTCGTTGAATTTTAGGGTTTGGTCAATAATTGGACATTTGGACCTTTGAAGGGGTAAAATGGTCTTTTCCCCCCTTCTGAGAGATTATAGAAAGGGTCTATTCTAGCTTTTGAGAATCATGGTTAATTAGAGGTAAAATACTTTATGTGATTAGGCGGAGGCTAGAGCAGTATTTTGAATTCGAGACTTTCCGAGATTTCCTAAGGTGAGTCTTCTCATTATACTTTACCTAGGGTGGTAATTAGAGTTATGTGACAGAGTATTTTGTATGCTATTTATGTGATGTGATTTCTATGTGATTTGTGTTATGTATGATTGAGAGTTTATAGAGTTAGGGCCAGAAGGTTCATAGAGTTAGGACCACAGGGTCCATAAAGTTAGGACCAAAGGGCCCACAGAGTTATGGGACTAGAGGGTCCCACTGAGACACATTGACCAGAGGGTCATACATAGTTATAGCCTCGAGTGCCTAATATGTGTTGTATGTGGAATTTTGGGGAACTCACTAAGCATTTATGCTTACAGTGTTATGTGTTATATGTTTCAGGTACTAGCGAGGATCGCGGGAAGGCGCCGGCATGATCCGTACACACTGAGAGTGGGGTATTTTGATATCTTGGGATATGTTTTATTATGATGACATTTGTTGAACATGAGATTTGGGAATACTAAATGAACTTTATGTTGTTTGAAAAATGAAAAATTGTTTTAAATTTTCACGTCGTTACAAATTGTTTTATGAAATATATTATGTTTGGAAATGAAAAATTGTTTTGAAAATTTACGTTGTTACAAGTTGGTATCAGAGCCTTGGTTTGAAGGATTCAGATGCACCTTCGGGTGTATTTGAACTCAAAATGAGGATTTGAGAAAGTTTTTTCATAAAAGAAACAATTTTTCTAAAAAACTAAAAGAATTTGAGAAAGGCAGGAGGAAGCAGTGTGTACGATCAGCTAGCGCCCGAACGGTGATTTCCCAAAATACCCTTATGTTATGTTTTATGAGATATGATATGATATGCTATGCATGCTAGAGTAGGCTAGGTATTCATATTAGGAATAGAGTGGCCTGATTTGTGATGCCTTAGCCTAAGAGAATACTGCTACTATGAGATACTTCGAGGGTGAGTAGGTAGCAATGAGGAGCTTATGAGTGATCTACCGGAAGGTAGTCTATGCGTAGCGAGATATAGAGTACTTGTGACTTGGGATCCTAGTAAGAGGACTTGGGGTGAATGTCGATGCGGTGTGGAAGGTAGTATAGGGCCCATACTACTGGAAACACCGGATCGGTGAACAGTGCAACTAAGAAACCTTAAGGTACTAAGGAAAAAGTAGGGTTGCTTTATCAAGTGTGAGTATACTCGATCGAGTCTCTAATATTTTTATGTTGTATTTCAGAGACATCATGGTTGGGACACGCCACAGACCAGAGACCAACGACATGAGTGACGATGAGCATCGTCAGATGATCCACGATGAGGTGGTTACGACTATCCACATAGAGATACCGGAGAGGTTTAAGTCTATCAAGACCACTTTGATTGAGACATTTGATGAGAGATACGCTGCAGTTACTGAGGTTGCGGCCGCTGCAGCTACATTAGTTGTGGCTGCTGCTAGACCTCAGAGGGGTGACTCGTTACTGTTCTGTGAGTTCAACAATACAAAGCCACCAGAGTTTGATAGGATGCATGGTTCAATTTCTGTGATTAGATGGATTTCTGATATTGAGGGATGCTTCTACACCTGCCCGTGTCCAGAGCAGCTGAGGGTACGGTTCGAGCTGAACCAACATCGCTTGGCAGCGAAGGATTAGTGGAAGTTTGTGATGGAAAACTTCACTCTTGCATAGATTTCAGAGGTGACCTGGGAGAGGTTAACCACCATGTTCAGAGACGAGTACGTTCCCCCCGATGGAGAGGGAACGGTTGGCGTAGGAGTTCTTATCCCTCAAGCAGGGGACGGAGTCCGTAACTGTGATTACACGGATGTTTCACTAGAGGGCGTTGTTTTTACCTGAGCATGTGTCTTCTGAGTAGGAACGCATGAGTCGATATCTGAGCATACTGAGGAGGGACATTCGGGAGTTCATGGAAAACTCGTCATACCGAGCATTTGCCGAGCTCCAGGAAAATGCTCGGAAGAGGGAGATCGAGTTGGAGATTTAGGCCAGGGAGGAGGCCGAGTCTCAGGGGAAGGATAGCCGGCCAGTAATGTCTCAGCCGGCAGCCAAGCGGGCTAAGCCTGCCAATACGAGATCTGGAGGCCAGAAGGGCCGCATTTATGGGATGTGTGGCAAGGGACATAATGGAGTGTGTCGAGCAGGTGCTTGCTACAAGTGTGGCAATGAGGAGAATATAGCCAAGGACTGCCCCAAGGGATTTATGGTTTGCTTCCATTGCAACCAGACGAACCATTGGAAGGCCGAGTGCCCGTAACTGTTACAAGGATCTGCCCCTGCTGCTGCACGAGCTACTGAGGGTCGGCCAATGAAGGCCGAGGCACCAAAGGCTCGCAGGAGAGCCTTTCAGTTGACATCGGAGGAGGTTTGCGCAGCACCCGATGTCGTAGCTGGTATGTATTCTTTCATTTATTTATGCTGAGTTTTAAATATTTTTCTTATATTATGGTATGCGTAGGTACTTTTTTTGTGAGTTTTATACCTGCTTCGGTGTAATTTGACTTGGGTGCGAGTCGAACTTTCGTGTCTTTAGCGTTTATTCAGCACATCGGTATCCGGCGAGAGGCTTTGAGTCGACCTCTACGAGTTTCTATAGCTGACGAGCGAGCGGTTTATGCTACGGACGTGATTTGAGGATGTATACTGGAGGTCTTCGGTGTTGAGTTCCCGATAGATCTGGTCTCGATTGCGATGGGGGATGTTTGTGTCATTGTGGGCATGGATTGGTCGAGCCGATTTGGAGCTGTGATAGACTGCGAGCGCTAGTTAGTGACGATACGAGACCCTAGTGGGGGAGTACTTACAGTATACGTCGAGGGTACCCGTTCTGGTTCAGCGTTTTGTTTGGCTGATAGAATGAGACAGAGCCTACAGTTGGGAGGTAGCGGGTTTGTGGCCTATATGATGGATACACGAGTGGCCGCAGAGAGGCCGAGTTTGGTTGGTGATGTACCGCTAGTGCATGAGTTCCCGTATGTTTTCCCCGAGGAGTTGTCGGGTGTGCCTCCCGAGAGGCAGGTGGAGTTTCGCATCGATTTGGTTCCGGGAGCGGCGCCTATTGCCAAGGCACCCTATCGCCTTACGCCGCCTGAGATGCAGGAGTTATCCTTGCAGCTTCAGGAGCTGCTGGGGAAGGGGTTTATACGACCGAGTACCTCTCCGTGGGGAGCGTCGGTCCATTTTGTGAAGAAAAAGGATGGTTCACACTGGATGTGCATTGATTATCGGGAGTTGAACAAGTTGACGGTCAAGAACCGTTATCCACTACTGAGGATTGACGATCTATTCGATCACTTGCAGGGAGCATCTTGGTTCTCCAAGATAGACTTGAGGTCTGGATATGATCAGATGAGAGTGTGTGATGAGGCAGAAGACGGCGTTCAGGACTCGTTATGGGCATTACGAGTTCGTGGTGATGCCTTTTGGGCTCACCAGTGCACTTGCAACGTTTGTGGATCTCATGAACAGGGTATGTAGGCCAATGTTGGATCGATCGGTGATCGTGTTCATCTACGATATTCTAGTGTATTTGAGATCTCGAGAAAAGCATAAGGAGAGTTTGAGGGAGATCCTCGGATTTTTGAGATCGGAGAGGCTTTACGCCTAATTCTCCAAATGTGATTTCTGGTTACGAGAGGTCTAGTTCTTGAGGCATCTCGTTAATCAGAATGGGATATTGGTCGATCCAACCAAGATTAAGGCTATGATGAGTTGGGAGGTGCCAAGATCCCCCACCGAGATCAGGAGTTTTCTAGGGTTGGCCGGCTACTATCGGAGATTTATCAGGGATTTCTCCAAGATTGTCGTTCCTCTCACCAGGTTGACGCGGAAGGGTGTTGCTTTTATGTAGGGTCCAAAGCAGCAAACCTCATTTGAGACTCTTTGCCAGAGGCTGTGTGAAGCCCTTCCATTGTTAGCCCTTCCAGAAGGGATGGAAGATTTTGTGGTGTATTGTGATGCATCGATATCGGGGTTGGGTGCGGTGCTTATGCAGAGAAGGCACGTGATAGCATATGCATCGAGGCTGCTGAAGCCTCATGAGACGAGGTATCCCACCCACGGTTTAGAGTTGGGGGCAGTGGTGTTCGCCCTCAAGATATGGCGTCATTATTTGTATGGGGTTCGGTGTACCATATACACGGACCACAAGAGTTTGAAGTACTTGATGGATCAACCATACCTGAACATGCGCCAGAGGAGATGGTTGGATGTGGTAAAGGATTATGACTGCTAGATCTTGTACCACCCAAGCAAGGATAACATTGTATGCGATGCCTAAAGCCGCAGGGCGGAGAGTGCCCCAATACGAGACATTTGTATAAGGATGACGGTGATGACTCTAGTGTTGGATACCCAGGGCGGTCCAAACACATATGGGGCCCGGGGCAAAAAGGAAAAAAAAAGGCCCCTTAAAGGCAAATATAATAAAGATTAAAAAATATATCATTTACTCTTCAATATAAACGTGTTCTATTAGCACTAAGAAGCAAACTAGGTTGTTTATCTTTTGAGCTAATTTGAGTTTCAACCAACTTTAGGTGGTAAAAATCGTTTAGGTAATAATTTTTTTATATATATAAACTACATAGCCCATAAATTTTGGGCCCCCTGGAGTTGTGGGCCCTGAGTGGTCGCCCGGGTTGCCCACCTTCTAGATCGGCACTGGTTCATACCATACGAGAGGCCCAGGCGGAGGCTATGAGACCAGAGAACCGCAACAGAGAGCGGGTGATAGGGCAGGTATCCGATTTCATTACCGATAGCCGAGGGCTTTTGACCTTTCAGGGTCTGATTTGGGTGCCATTTACAGGCGAGGCACGTACCATACTGATAAAGGAGGCGCACAGATCAAGATTCTCGATCCATCCCGGGGCCACTAAGATGTATTTGGACCTGAAGAGAGACTATTGGTGGCCCTGTACGAAGAGGGATGTGGCATGGTTTGTTGAGAGGTGCTTGACCTGTCGCAGGGTTAAGGCCGAGCACCAGCGTCCGCATGGCAAGTTGCCGCCACTTGAGGTTCCCCAGTGGAAGTGGGAACAGATTTCTATAGATTTCATCACCAAATTGCCCAGGACCGCAAGGGGTGTCGATGTAATTTGGGTGATCGTTGACCAGCTGACGAAGAGCGCTCACTTCCTTGCTATCAGTGAGAGCTCTTCCGCAGAGAGACCGGCGGAGATATACGTGATGGAGGTGATGTCAAGGCATGGGGGTGCCAATATCAATTGTGTCAGATCGAGACGTACGTTTCAATTGCAGGTTCTGGAAGAAGTTCCATGAGGAGTTGGGTACGAGGTTGCACTTCAGCACCGCTTATCACCCACAGACAGACGGACAGAGTGAGTGGATGATTCAGACGCTCGAGGACATGCTTCGAGCATTTGTATTGGACTTCGTAGGAAGTTCGGACACATACCTACCATTGGCTAAGTTTTCCTACAACAACATCCACCATTCGAGCATTAGTATGCCCCCTTTGACCTTTTGTATGGAAGGAGATATCAGACTCCCATTTGCTGGGGAGAGGTTGGGAAGCAAGTGATGGGTAGCACTGGGATAATGCTTCAGACGACCGAGCAGATATAGCAGGTCAGGCAGAGATTGCAGACATCTTAGAGTCGCCAAAAGAGTTATGCGGATAGGCGATGATCCGAGCTTGACTTTCAGGTTGGAGACTTCGTACTCCTGAAGGTATCTCCTTGGAATGGAGTGATTCGATTCATGAAGAGGGGCAAGCTGGGGCCCCGGTACATTGGTCCGTTCATGGTGACCAAGAGGGTGGGCAGGGTAGCATATCGTTTAGAGCTACCCTGCGGAGTTGAGCCAGATACATAATACGTTCCATGTGTCTCAGTTGAGGAAGTGTATAGTTGATGAGACGGCAGTAGTGCCGCTGGAGGATATTCAGATAGACGCGAAATTGAATTACGTTGAGAGGCCAGTCGCAATTGTGGATCGGAGGATCAAGGTTCTGAGGAACAAGGACGTGCCCCTGGTTCAGGTCTATCGGAAACATAGAATAGGGTCCGAGTTGACTTGGGAGCCAAAGTCAGAGATGCAGGAGTAGCATACGGAGTTGCTTGCCACATGAGACTTCGAAGGTGAAGTCTGGTTCTAGTGGGGGAGAATCGTAACATCCCGAAATTCAGGTACCTCTATTTAACCGTTCTTCTTTACCTAGTTGTCAAGTTTATCCCTTGAGTGGAAAATTTTGCAAATGAGTACGTCGGGCATACTGAAGAGTATGCTGCGTGTACTCATGCGCTTATCATGGACGCGGACTTAATTAGGTACGTTGGGCGTACCAATGTTACGCTGGGCGTAATTGTCTCAAATGAAAAACCCTAAATGAGACTTGAGGACTATAAAAGGAATGATAAGGCCCCTACCTCATCCACCATATTACAGTGAGTGAAACCCTAAGGGAGGAAAAACCCGTTATAAGCTTGTGTGTGTGTTCTTAAGCTTGAAAGTATCATTTTGTGGTGGTAAAGGAGAAGAGGATGCCATTGTGGGAGCTAGAAGTTGGAGGACAAGCTTAGATCTGATTTCTATAGAGGTTGGAGCTTCATTTGGAGGTAAAAATATCAAAGCTTTCCTTGTCATTTTGATTTGTGCTTTATGGACCCATTTTTAGGGTTTTTGGTTCCAAGCTGGAGACTTTTTGAGCTAAGGGTCTCCATAATCTTAGATCTGCGCTATTCCAGTGTGATATGTGTTGTAGGTTTATAAAATTACTATCTTTGACATGAATATTAAGGCATGCATGAGAAATAGGCTTAATGAGGAAAGAGGAAAGGTGTTTAGAGTGATTGGTGACCTTTACAGCCATTCAAAGGCTTAAAGGTTTCGACTTTATGGATTAAGTGGCTTTAGAATAGTAAGATCTGGAATTTAAGCTTATGTCTTAACCGTTTAAGACCAAAAATCAATAAGAGCATGAAACTGATACTTACACTAGGCGTAAATCTCTGAACGCGCCGCGTAAGGGGTTGAGACCCCGATTCTGGATCGTTGGCGTACGTCCCGCGTACAAGAGCTGGTACGCGCCGCGTACTACCCTCTGTTGACTTTCGTTGACTTTTAGGGTTTGGTCAACAATTGGACATTTTGACCATTGAAGGGGTAAAATGGTCTTTTCCACATTTTGAGAGATTATAGAAAGGGTCTAGTCTAGCTTTATAGAATTGTGGTTAATTAGTGGTAAAATACTTTATGTGATTAGGCGGAGGCTAGAGTAGTATTTCGAGTTCTAGACATTCCGAGATTTCCCGAGGTGAGTCTTCTCACTATACCTTACCTAGGGTGGTCATTAGAGTTATGTGACAGCGTATCTTGTATGCTATTTATGTGATGTGATTTCTACGTGATTTGTGCTATGTATGATTCAGCGTTTACAGAGTTAGGACCAGATGGTTCACATAGTTAGGACCGGAGGTTCCACAGAGTTAGGACCAGAGGGTCCACAGAGTTATGAGACTGGAGGGTCCCACTGAGACACATTGACCAGAGGGTCATACATAGTTATAACCTCGAGTGGCTAATATGTGTTGTATGTGGTATTTTGGGGAACTCACTAAGCATTTATGCTTACATTATTATGTGTTATGTGTTTCAGATACTAGCGAGGATCCTAGGAAGGCGCCGATATGATCCGTACACACTGACAAAAGATTGTATTTTGAGATCTTGGGATATGTTTTATTATGATGACATTTATTGAACATGAGATTTGAAAATACTAAATGAACTTTATGTTGTTTGAAAAATGAAAAATTGTTTTAAATTTTCACGTCGTTACAAATTGTTTTATGAAATATATTCTGTTTGGAAGTGAAAAATTGTATTGAAAATTTACGTTGTTACATACATATATGATATTTTGATGTTTAAGAAAGGCATATATGATATTTCAATATTTTAAGAAAAGGTAAGTATGATATTTAGAAATTAAATTGGAAAATATTATAGTTTGATGCTTAATATTCTTCCTTTATTTTTAAGCAACTTGATATTTAGAAATTAAATTGGAAAATATTATGTTGCTTTTAAGAATGCACCCATTGCTTCAACAGAGTTGTTGGACACTGTTGCACAACATGTCCCAAACTTTGGAATAGAACAGGTCAGTCTTTGGTTACCTCTTTTTGTTAACTTTTTAATATTGTATTAAACTAGTTTTTGTTTGTTAATTTGGCAGGATGAAGCTCATTGTCCATTTCATATTAAAACTAGAGTTCTTTCATGGGAAATCAACCACATTGCTTATCAAGAACATGTATAATGGACCTGGCCTTGCTTGGGAACAAAATGAGGGACTTGAGGTCTGTTGTTGGGTTCAACCTGTGATTGATTCTTGTATCCTGAGGAATATTTTGATAGTTTTAGTGTTTTATTAATTTCGAATTCATTTAACCATTGACCAATAAAACTAACTTGTGTGTGATTATGTGGTGTAGAAATCCTCTAAAAAAAGGATGATTTAATTTTATCTGCTCTTCTTGTTGTTCTTGACTCTGTGTAATCAGAATCTTTCCCAAGATCCAAACTAGAAATTTTTAAAATTTTAAATTGGAAACTTTTAAATTTTTATATTTTTTTAAAAGAAAAGGAATAGGTACGGAATTGCTACGGAGTTTCATAGCTATTTAGTTCCGTAGTCATTTGGATCCGTAGCTATTTAGTTATGTAGCTATTATGTAGCAAATCAGTAGCTATTTATTTCCATAGCTATAATTTAGCCACATGCCATAATGCTACGGACATTTTTCCGTAGCAATTCCGTAGTTATCCGCTTATAGCTATGGAATAGGTACGGATTGTGTTGTAGCTATTTTACCAATTTCTTAGTAGTGAAAATTCATACTAATTGACAAACATACACATTATGTTTATATTTATACTCATACTAGCCCTTACCCGCACAAAGCAATGGGTGGCAAATAGTTTGTTTCAACATTTATTTCAATTTGGATATGTTATATTTCAAGGAACAAAAATTACTTTTCAACGAATCGTTTCATTTCGGTGCTTATTTGTCATTCAGTAATGTTCGTATATATTTAATTAGAAATAGAAGTATGTTAATGTTTTTTTGTTAGAAAAGAAAGTGTTGCTCTTGATTAAAAATCAATGTTTATTGTTGTTTTTATATAAATGTATAATATTGATAAAAAACGCGATTAACTCTACATTTTTTCAGTATAATTATGATTTATGTTTTTTTTCTCACAACAGACAAATAACTATTATAAATAAATGGTTCAATACAGTACAAAATATAAATTATGTAAGTCGTTCAAATAGAAATAATCTCCCTATATTAATAAAAGAATAGTTTTGTTTGTACACATGTCAATATATCAAAGCTCTTCTAATAATTTATCATGTGTCAATATATTTAATGCAATCCTTTAATATGAAATCATTTAATTTAATAAGGCATTGAATTGCCATTATATTTTTTGCTTTTACAACAATTACCTCCAATTGTATTTTACTATTTAACTTACTATTTATACAATCCCTACATATTAGGTATATAATTAGTTCACATATAATATCAAATTTAAAAAATTAAACATATTTAAGACATAAATATATGCTTATCTTTTTTAATCATTATTTCTATTTTTTGTGCAACTATATTACGTAAATAAGGAAATTTTGATTTCCATTCCATTTTTTATCCCATTAAATAAAGAGATTTTTATTTCTACGATAATATAAGTCATTCTTCATCTAGAATTGTATTCTTTTCAACCGACGATAACTTCTACAAGTTATTCGTAAACACATAGGTACATACATTGGCATATTTTGTTCTTCTTCTTTAATTTTTAAGAACATTAATCCACTATTTTTTATTGTATTTGTGAATAAATAACCATTTTTAAGTTTAAACCAAATTGATGAAAATATGTTCTGAAAAAAGTAGCAACACATAGTAGTCAAAATGATTACTTTATCAAACATTTTCCTCGATCGACGTTTTTTGAGGCATTACAAATACTATATTTTACATATTTATTTCAATCAATGATTATAATTTTACATAAATAAAAAAACAAAAATCTCTTAATTAATAACTTATTGAAAATAATTCATTAACAATTTGAGTTTTTATTATAAGAAATATTTATTTTTGTAATCATTGTGCCTACGGGCTATAACTTAGTAGAATTATATAAGAATACATGAAATACAAAAATATGTAAAAACACATAATTGATTGTACTTATTATACATTATGAATCTATAAATAAATAAAAAAAGTGATGAAATTAAATTAACTTTCAAATAATAACCCCAACTATATTGAATACAATAGCTAAAAATGAGCAAAATGAATTTGTTAGTGCAAAAAAACAATGTTAACTCTGTATACTAAACTCTAAACCCAAAATTATGTTTCAGCAACATCATGTTTATTGATAAAAGCAGGACTACTAATCCATATTGAAACCATCCCAAGTTCCAAGCAGAACTCAAAGCTTTTATGGAGAAGTCCAAGTCACGCCTTGATAGTAATGGTAAAATCAGATGTACGTGTGAAAAATGTGATAACTGTTACTTCAAGTACCCGACTGTAGTTGAATGCCATATAATTATAAATGGTTTCAGTAACTCGTACAAAATTTGGATCTATCATGGTGAATCTTTTATTCCTCCAGTCGTCTTGCCATGTAACAAAATGGCCGATTTAATCGACGATGTGATGTGGGATTTGAGAGAAAATGGTACCAACCTTAATACAGGAACCTCGAATACAATGGGTAGCAGTGTGGATGATGATTTTGCACAGTTGTTGGAAGAAATGGAAACTAAATTGTATCCTGGTTGCATCTTTTCTTCCCTTGAGTTTCTAGCAAAGTTAATGCATATCAAGGTGAACAACAAATGGACTGATAGTTCATTTGATCAACTCCTTGAGTTGTTGCAATTAGCATTTCCCAAATGCAACAAGGTTCCCCTTTCACATTATCTAACCAAGAAGAAAATGAAGTCTATTGGTCTGGGGTATGAGTCGATACATGTGTGCAAAAATGATTGTTGTCTCTTTAGGAAAGAACACGATTCATTGCAAGTTTGTCCCGTTTGTAAAGAGAGCCAATGGATCGATAAAAATACCAAGGGTAAGAAAGTACCTCATAAGGTGTTACAGTCTAGACTACGACGTTTATATTGTTCAAGGCACACTGCCAAAAATATGATTTAGCATAGCGCCAGACGTTCATAAGATGGTGTGATGCTTCATCCTATTGATGGGGAACATTGGCAAGATTTTGATAAAAAATACCCTGACTTCTCGAGTGAACCCCGTAACGTACGCCTAGGTCACTAAGCTAATATTTTCAATTCATTTGGAAACATGTGTAATCCACATAGCACATGGGCGGTCATACTTACCACATACAATCTGCCACCCTGGATTTGTATGAAAGAGTCATTATTCATGTTGAATTTTTGATTCCCGACCCGAAAGCTCCTGGTAAGGATATTGGTATTTTCCATAGGTCGTTGGTGGAAGAGCTTAAATATTTGTGGAACTCAGGCGTACGTATTAAAGATGCGGTGACAAACACATTCTTCACGATGAGAGCTATGTTGTTGTGGACAATAAATGACTGACCAGCTCGTAGTAGTCTATCAGTTTGGAGTGGACAAGGGTATAGAGCATGTGCTACTTGCAATGAAGACACTCTCTCGTACCGTGCAACAAACAAATTCGTATATATCGGTCATCTTCGTTTCCTAGATGCTAATGATCCGTTAAGAAAAATGTCGGACTTTAATAGGAGGGAAGAGACAAGACCCGCTTCGAGGCACTTTAGTAATAACGACATACAAGAGCAACTAAGTCGTCTACTAACTCGTAAACCGGGTAAACATCCTGAGCATGGAGGCGAGGAGCCAAAGCAGCAAGATTACGAGGTGAACTGGTCGAAACGAAGCATTTTCTTCAAACTCGAGTATTGGTCTTCTCTACTGTTGAAAAAAACATAGATCTCATGCATTTGCAGAAACATGTGGATGAGAGTTTGTTAGGTACTCTTCTAACGAACGATAAAAGCAATGACACATCAACTACACGAGAGGACTTGAGAATTCTAAACATTCAGAGAAATGAATGGTTGCAAAAAAATGGTGACAAGTTTCATAGACCCCATGTAAGATACTCTTTCACGAAATCTAGTCGACAACTCTTTTGTCAATTTATAAAAGATGTTAAACTGTCGGATGGGTTTGGTTTTAACATCAGTAAGAAAGTGAACGATACCAATACTAACATTATTGGGTTAAAATCACGTGACCACCACATTCTTATGCAACGTTTGATACCGATTGGAGTAAGAGGGTTGTTAGACAATGACACTTATACACATATTGTAGATCTTTGTACGTTTTTCAAGCAATTTTATTCCAGAACATTGAAGGTGGAGTATATGAGGAAAGCAAAACTAGACATTATTGCAATCTTGTGCAAGTTAGAATTGATTTATCCTCCAGCATTTTTTGACATTATGGTTCATTTACTTTCGGATTTACCTGATGAAGCGATTGTCGGTGGCCTGGTATGTATAAGATGGATGAATACCTTCGAAAGGTATATGAGAAAACTAAAAAACTATGTCAGAAACAAGGCGAGGCCGGAAGGTTCTATAGCTGAGGGTTATGTTGCTGAAGGTTATCATTTTGTTCGATGTAACTTCGAGATGTAAAGAATCGTCCGGAAAGAAAGGAAGATGTTGTCATTGAAAAAACAATGTTTTGGATGTTTGAGTCTAACTGTCGACCGACCAGCACAACTCAAATAAAAACTCTTAATTTAACGGAAATGTGTAACATGGAATGGTTTGTATTGAATAGATGTGAAGAAGTCACACAGTATATCAAGTAACTAATTTTATCTCTAACTTTCATCCATAATTTTTCTTTATCTTTTTGAATTTATATCTTTTGGTCATCAACATAGGAAATTCAAATCTAAACATCCCCAAAGTGATGAAAAGAGAGAATTTCGTAACTGGTTTCGTGAAAAGGTAATATAAATTAATAAAAAAATTTGTTTCATTGATCTAAGGAATACATAATACATATTACTTTATAATTGCTAGGTTCATCAAATGAAAATAGAAAACTCTCTAGAATTCCACAAAGAATTGTTGGTACTTACAATGGGTCTGCAAATGAATGCTTATTATTATACCGCATGCATAGTCAATGGTGTTAGGTTGATGATACTTAGTCTTGATGCACAACATACAATACAAAACTCTGGGATTTTAGCGGTGGGTGAGAAAGGCGAGAAATATTATGGACAGTTAGAAGAGATTATAGAGTGAGGTATACACATGATTATTCAACGATACTATTTCGTTGCAAGTGGTTTGATACTCGAATAGGAGTTATTTCTAGTGATAATTTCACTAGTATCGACACATGACGCGAAGCATACAAAAATGCGCAACTCATATATGCTTCACAAGCCAAACAAGTGGTCTACATCAGAGAGCCAAACAATAACCATCGGTGTGTTGTCGAGCATGTTAATCATCGAAGTATTTGGGATCTACCATCGAGCGATGATCGTGTCCAAAATGTTGACAATGGCTCACATGAAAATGTAGACAATGTCGATGTACTTCAAAATATCTCTTCATCAGATGCTCCACTTTTTATTGATTTCAGCATGTACTTTCAAAACATTCCTAGAGTCATTATTGATGTAGAAAGTGCAATAGAAGTTCCTCCGCCTACTGGTAGAGTCAATGATGTTTCTGATTGTGAGACTGATTACGATGAGACCAATTCTGATTAGATACCAAAGAAGACATTGATGGATGTGAGGAAGATTCTGATTAGAACAGTTCTTATGTAATACGTGTTTGTAATATGAAATTTATTTGGATTTCAAGTTTAAATAGAAATGTTTATTCCTATGTAAATGTTTATTTCTATGTAATGTGTATTTGTAATAAAAATTGTATTTGTATATCTTATAATTTTTCAGGAAATGACGACAATATGACTTTTGTTTATGTATACCATGGTGGTAGAGGTGTTGGTCATCACGATTAGGATGGTAAGTCTTATTATGAATTTTTATTTACGATTTTTGTTGAATTATTATGAATTAAATATCGATTCTAATAATTTTTAACTACATTTGTAGTTGAGCAACGTGTATGAAGGAAAGTTCGAAGGAAAAGCGAAAAATACAAAGCTTGAAAAAGTGATCTCACGGAACCAGGGCAAACCAATTAGCATGGAATATGATAGGGATATCACATTTGATCCCGTAGGACAGCCAAAAGACACGTTTTCCCGGGAAGTTGGAAAACAATGTGGCAATGATTATGCTCTATCCTACTAATCCAGTAGTTGGGTACCTAGTTGGAACAAATAGAAAAACAAAATTGCTTACATCGACAGCGAGATATCATCTGGATGAGTCAATTCTGGAATTAGATTCACAGGGTCGATCATGATAGCGGCTGTGAAATGGTATTGAAATGAAACTGAACATCGTGTGTGTATATATATATATATATATATATATATATATATATATATATATATATATAATGTGGGCGTAACCCTAATCCTAAACCTGATATGTAGCATTAGTGATTTGCATTAACCTCCCCTACTACTGTACATATCTTCACATAGAGCCCAATGGTTATGCAAAATGACACTTTTTTTTGCTTCATGAATAAAAATGTACTTGATTTTTGTATTTTTGGGAGAATTTCATATATATTCTAAAACATAAAAATATAATATTTGTCAAACTTAATTTGTTAATATCATATTTACCCTTTATAAACTTTCAAAATATCATATTTGCCCAAATCAATTTTTACAATGTTTCTAATAGTTCACAAGATTTTTTATATTTTAGAATTATTATAATAATTAAAAAGATTTAAGCATGTTATACATTCGTCTATAATAAATGAAACATCTACTTCTATATTGTCGTAATGTCACATTTTGAAAAACAAAACGTTTCATTTTCAACATTCTTTGTTGAATATTTGTATTGATTATTTTATTTTTGTTGTTGTTTAATATGATCCTGTTATAGATGAAGGTTATTTTAGGTTACTCGTTACCATTGATATTTTGATGTTTAAGGATAGCATATAGATAATATTTTGATATTTAAGAGAGCATATACAATATTTTTTATATCTAAAAAAGACATATATGATATTTTATAATTTTCTGAACGCTCAAGATGATATTTATAAATTAAATTGGAAAAGCGTTGATATTTTAAGATTTAATAAGGGTATATAAAAAATTCTTCCTTTATTTTAAACCATTGTTAGGTGTAAGTAGCCATAGTACTCCTTATATAAATATATTGTTTACCAACTCTTATTTGTAAATGGGAAGAGTAGTGATGGTATTTAGCTTAATTTTTGACCAAAAAATTCATGGTTTCACTAAAAGATAAAATTATGAATGTGTTAAATGAAATTGTAATAAACATGACTGATAATTATATTTATTTTAAAATTCAATTTCAGAAGAAATCGATGTTCATAATTCACATAAACTAAAATTGTGCATGTATTTTTCGTTTTACATGTCACTAAGTTAAAATCTATAAGTCTTAGAAAGCTTGACGACAAAGATTCCATTTTAAGAAAGTTTTGTCGGAATGTTTATTTAGCTGATTATTTGATTACTCACACCTGATGTTTTGATATTAGTACATTGTGGCTATATTAATTGTGACTTTGCATTTCAAGCATATTTGGATTCCTTTTTTATTTCAAGGCAATGTGAGTTTTACAATATCTTAGCGATAGTTAATGAATTTTGATAAGCATGCCAGAAAAAATACATATACACAAACTTGCTATTGACAGTTGAAACTCAATAATTAAATATGTTGATAAATATTCATTGATTGTCAATAACTAATTGCCAAAATGACATAATATTCTATATATATTATCCTATATTTTTAAAATTGATCTATGTTTAAACAGATCTTAGATTTGATCAACTTACCAAAACTAACTATGGGTAATGTAATAATTGTGTCACGCATCTTTTACATGGTATTGCTCATTGACTAACGTGAAGAAACCCTAGACTTCTCGTCTGATATATATACTCTGCCACTAACGTTATATATTTCTAAAAAACAACCATAGGAAACAGAAAAATGCTCAACAAATCGACATAATGGTAAGGATATTCTCACAGGTAAATGATTCTACTACTAACCATTTTGCAGGAGGAAGTAGTAGAACAATACAACAACCATTCAACACTTATATTTGTAACTGGGTTTAAACCCATGTAAACCACGATTGGTAAAGAAAAACATTATTTTTAGTTTGAAATCTTAATTACTATTCAAATATTTGCAAAAAAAATTATTAATTTATAAAAATAAAATAAGTTTTCTCAAGTCCAAGGTATTCATTCGAATTGTTTTAGATAAATGATAACAATTTAAATAAGGTAATCTATCACTAAGGTTAGGAATTGCGACAAATTAATATGTCATCAGAAATTTGTTTTTCATCTGTTTACGACTAAGTAACCTATGAGTAAGCATATAGTACACAATCTCAATTAAATACTTTATCTTTCGACATTACCCTTGTAAAGCCATCTCCAATGGATTAGACCCATGGAGAGTTGTATGAAATATCAAGTAGGAAAGAGAATGTATACATTCATTTAAATTCCTAAAAAATTCATAAATTTCGATTACAATTTCACTGAACCGTTACCTGCTCATTCAACTCCACACTCTCTCATCTTTCTTATATTCAAGTTTATTCTATTAAAACCCCATACAACTCAAATTGTGGATGGTCTAATGGAGATATGTGCAAATGCTACATGTCCATCACTCAATAAACAAAATATAATAATATAAAAAATAACGGCAACCATACATGCAAATACATCCACACAATGAAAAATAAATTAATTTATTTTTCACTACCATATGATAATAATAAACAATGATGCTAATAGTAAAGACTAAGAGAATGGGTACTTCAACCTTACCCATCGATTTAAATGTGGATATAATTCTCTTCTTTATTTTTAGCCATGGAATTCCAATATAACGTCACACAAATTCATAGTAAAAATTGTATTTCTAAAACAATAAACCATACAAATGAGTTTTCCAAAACCGATCAAACTGAATATATTATGTAAACATCAGAGTTAATATTGTAAATTGCCAATGCGGAAAAATTGGTCGATGTGTTGCAGTCATGTTGGGCCCTTTGCATTCGTACCAGAAGTACGTGAAACCATGAATGTAAAACCGTAACTACAAAGCTTAGTGAGTTTCCCAAAATACCATGTCATCTCAAGGTAGTACTACTGGATCTATTTCACCCCAGCGTCTATTTCAACTCATATGTCAGCTCAAAGCTATACCGGGTGTATTTCACCTTCGGGTCTATTTCATCCTCGAGTCTATTTCAACTCAATAGGTATTTTTTAACCGTACGGGTCTATTTCACCCCCACATACATGTAACAAACAGGCATACATACATACAACAAGAGTAACAAAGAGAACAAGCACATAACATATCCTAGTAGGCCGACATAGGTCCCTAATTTGATTGCTTAGGCCCTAAGCAACCCATGGATTCCCTCCTTAGAGGCCTTGGACGATTTCTAATGGGTTTCCCCATAGAATTCGTCCACACCATCCTCTATGGAGTCCATTAGCCCAATATTCAACTATCACACAATTGAGAGTTCTAGTCCCCTTTATTTAATTAATGTCTTTTAGCCACAAAGTTAATTCTTATTAATTCTTGACTAATATTAATTAAACAATATGATTTCTCCTTTAATATATTATTCTCATAATATATTAATAAATCATAATTAATCCTCTCTCTCCATAATTCATCCTATCAAGTTGCTTTGGTAATGGCAACCCAAAAGGACCATGAACCATCGGGTCAAGTATATACCAAAATAGTTATGGACTTAGACACTAATCCAACAATTATACTACACAAAATACTTCTATAGTATTTTAAGTTTCTTTGTAGTAATGTTGGTAAGTTTTTAGACTTGTTACAACACCATAACCATTCTTGGGTATATGCTAATCACTTCTCGGACCAACATAGTTGATCAGGCTATGTCATTCCCAGAACAGACCATACATCCCCAAGCCTACTTGTGTTGTTCAACAATCGTAATACTTTGTTCTGTTCTTGTATGGCACTGATCCTAGTATGAATGCTGGTACGTAAACTTTTAGTTAAATATTTTAGTATTTAAAAAGTATTAACTCTTGGACAAAGTATATTAATCCCTTTGTGTTTATAGTTTGTATATCTTTATGGGTTGATATACTCGATTCACTATAAACAATGCTCTGATACCAATCTGTCACACCCCAAAAACGGAATGGCGGAAACCTTCTGGGGCGGAGGACGTCATGTATAGTATCATAACAATGCATAGTAGTAAACAAGAAACAACATTATCCATTGCATTAATAGCATAATTCAATACAAGTGTGTTCTGTTTTAATGATATAAGATACCAAAAATGAATAATCAAAATACAGATGAGTCTTGAATGTGCACCGTCTTCTCAAAAATCTGGCCATCTGTACCTGTCTATTGAGGACCTGAGAATACAAGTTATTTTGAAAAAGTTTTTCAACATTAAAGCTGGTGAGTTCATAAGTACTTTATTGTCATTTGTTTGTATATGCTTGAAGAAAATGTTTGTAACAGTGTAATGTAAATGTTTGTAAGTGTTTTTAGTAAATGTTTGTATCACCTAGAAAATCCTATATTTTCTACTAAAATGTAGTCTTCTACCAAGACCTGACAGATATGTCTGTTTTTTCCTTTGTAAAAAGTATGTGTTTTCTCCAAGTATAACTATCATTGTAAAAATATAGTTTACATTATCGTTTATGTGAGAAGATCACAAAGTGAATGCAAATGGGAAAATGATGAAGTACTGTAGTATTGTATATAGCAATTACTGTTGTACTAACTACCTTAAACCAATTGTTAATTAAGGTATAATGTGACGAGCTTGTAACCATACTTGATCGACTAGTAATAATGTGACACACGAAGACGTCGCAATGTTATGACATTCGTCACCCGAAGACCTGCAGGTCCCACTGTAGCTAGCAGCAAGGTGTAGGACGGTCAGTCCAGTATAGATGTATACACAAATTCACGCTCTCCCTCCAGGAGTATTTGGTTACAAAACATGACACGACTGTTGGTTGTTATGCCATGAAGTAGTAGCTCACATTAGTGTTACAATATTCTTGTATTTGTGAAATATGTACCCTCTATACTAGTATATTGTATGTTCTCTTGTATAGTGTATTGTATGTACCCTCTGTACTAGTATAGTGTATGTTCTCTTGTATAGTGTATAGTATGTACCCTCTGTACTAGTATATTGTATGTTCTCTTGTATAGTGTATAACTAGATTAGGACCCGCGTTAAACGCGGAGAACACATAAATAAAATGTAAATTTATATAGATATTACAAAATAATTATAAAAAAAGTAGGGTTATTGGTATTATTGAAATGTGTAGAAATTACACTAAAATAGGTAAATATATATAGCGTTGAAGGACCTATTTATAGACAATATTTTTTTGTTTTATTAAATTAGTGACCTTAAAAAAAATTTACTTGGGACATGGAAAACAACTATATATTGCCAACCATGCGTGAAAATGGGTCTACACAAGTATAATCCAACATTTAACAATGTATTTTCAAAATACATTGTTATTTTATGGCTATATTGCGAAATATAACTGTTTATTTCAAAAAATGGCAACTTATTTATGTTCCATCAAAATAAACCACATAAAACCCCCCACAATCTACTATAATAAATAAAAATAATTTTCCCACTTGTCAATCTCTAATGAGTTTTGACACTTGTCATTTTATGATATTTTTTAAATAAATAATATACCCATGTCATTATGGTTTTTTTTTAATTTTTAAAACTAAAAAGCCACATAATCTTATACTTATATATGTAAAGTATAAAATGTAATAAATATTACAATATGCAATTAATATGTTTAATTCTTTATTTCAAAATTTTATTCTAAAAAATACTTATTATTTACATTTTAATATTTTATTTTTCTTTAATTAACCCGTGTAATACACGGGTTTTACACCTAGTATTAATATAAAGAAATTATAACCAATAAATCTGCAACGAAGCTGATCATCTCCCTCCACTTCAAGTCTAATATCATATCTTTTTTTCCTTAATCTGAGTTATTGTCACTATCATCGACAATGTTAAGATTCATTGATGACTTTTTTTTTTTATTTTAAGGATAATATGATAGAAATCATTTATCAAGTCCATCATTTATGTTTATACCTTCATTTTAATATTTATGTTTATGAAATAACATTTTTTTGTGAAATTCATTCTATGGTTTTGAGTATGTGCAGGTACGTTGATTTTTTTGAAGTAAAGAAAGTAGGGCTTTTGTTCGATGTTGGTTCCTAGGTTTGGTTCTTATTTTTTATGATTTCTCATAATCCATTGTGTTTTATTTTCTATCTTTATCTACAATCTTTATTTATAGAACACTTTATCCATATAGTCATTCACTATAGAGTTTAATGAAGGAAAAAAGAAACACCCCTTTAGTTTTATTTACTTTGCAAATTATTGAGCCTCCATGCAAAGCTTCTTATGAGGTAAATGTCAATTACGAGTCTACCCCTTTTCCTCTTGTAACAATTATCTCACTTCAAAACATCTGCTTTTGTGTTTCAACATATTATTGATAACATGAAAGATCCAAGCATTGTTGCATTTTGGTTAATCATAATGCCTCCAATTATGGGAGGATTTAAATATGCTGATGAGGTCAAACATAAAATATGGTGGTAATACAAGGTTCTTCTATTTCTTATTTATTTATTTACTTATTTTTTAATTCAACTTTATTACGAAATTAAATAGTTTCTTTTGTTGATATTAGTATTTCTTGTTTAGAAAAATATGCGATATGATCAACTTCGTGATGCTATATGTGACAACCCGAAGTTTTTCCATCGCCGTAACCCGTTCCGCCCGTAAAACTCGTCTTAAGTGAATTGTTCCGATTTCGTTTTTGGATTAGGTCATTTAAGTTAAGACTTTTATTTTGACCTCGTAAGTATCCAAACACATTAGAAACACATGAAAACGCTCCAAACTAGTAACTAAAAATTTTTTAGTTTCGACCATATCGGGTTACGACAACTTAATCGGGTGCGACCAAAAGCCTCGGTTAACATCAGTATCTGGTAGAATTCCACCATGTCTCAAATCCAAACCATATATAAAGTTGTTTAAGCCTCATTTGAAGCCTTTTCATTCTCTCTCTAACCTCTCTCTTCAAATCCAACTTCTTGATCCAAAATCACTCATTTCAAGCTTCAAATCACCAAGGTAACTATCCTAGCTCCTAGTATAACATCTTTAGCCTTCAATTTCGTGTTCAAATCAAGGAATAGGACCATAAACATGTGTTTACGGCCTTGGAACACTCTTGGTCCGTGAACACATATAAATGGGGTTTCTGAGCCTTAAAACCCTTCCAAACCACCATTGGAGCTTAGATACGGCTTAAGGACTTATTGGATTGGACTTAGAACACCTTAAACTAATCATTTAGGGAGTAAACATGAGTTTACTGCCCAAGATCATGCTTGGGCCGTAAACACCCTTTCATGGGTAGTAAACTCCTTTTTAGGTGTGAAAATGCCATTTACACACCTCCTAAGCCTTGAACTAATAACTAGAAGCAACCACAAACGAATTAGAAGCCTTAAACTTGATGAAAACCCTTCCCTTAGGTGTTCACAGACGTAAACCCCCAAGAATGGGTTCATGGGCCGTAAACTCCTATAAATGGGTTAAATGGTACCCTAAATTCACCCCTTAGCTTGTAAAAATGAGTTGAATCACATATGATCGACTTAAGACCACCAAAACATCAAATGAAGGTGTGTGGGGGAGCTTACAGCCGTAAACACTTAGTTTACTGCCGTAAACTCCTCAATTGGTCCCTAACATGTCCAAATTTCACCCCAATGCCTTGAAACCAAATCCAGCATCACCCCTTAAATGTAATAAGGCCATTTAGCACTCTAGAACACCCCACCATGAGTTTACGACCGTAAACTCATGGGGAGAGGGTCCTTAGGGCAGTGAAATCCCTTAGGAGTTTACTCTTGAAGAGTAAACTCAATATCCAAACCATATATGTCCATAGATGTCACCTGGGTCACTCCAAACACTTGAAATGAAGTGTTTTCGCGACTAGAAGTGTATATCCTCAACTAATTAGTGATTTAAAATCTAATTAGATACATTTGTGTATCATTTATTATTACATAGGAACCTCACACGTTTTCAAGCCTCGAACCGATGTTTAGCATCCTAGTCGACACATTTCTCGTCTGGTGAGTTCATACCCCTACCCTTTTTCAATGTTTTTCAATGTTTTTAGGGGGGAATACAAGCAAAAGTACAAGAATATTTTGTGCTAAAACTTATTATCTCAATTGAAATGTTTCATATTCCACTTGCTTTTAACAATTGAAACTGTATTAACCAACTGTTTAACTTGCAGAAGCAGTTTACAAACCGATTTCATATCTTATTATATAATGTTATAATATATGTTTCATAAATGATTGGTTCCTTAACATTTTTTGTTAAAAGAAGTAGATTAGTACAACTGTTTTTTCTTCGGAGAACACTCCACAGAGATACGCGAACGGAGGATCGTAATTGTAAATAGAATTTAAACAGTATTTTTCCGCATTATTACTTGTAGATTTGTTATTCCTATAAATTGGAGACACGTCCTCGGAGAACACTCCACAGAGATACGCGAGTGGAGGACCTCCTCTGTAACCAGAATCTCTTAGATAGGGAGCATGACTTAAGTGTATAGATCTATACGGGGCTGACTACCCCGCACCTGGCTGCTAGCTACTACCAAACCGAAAGGTTCAAGGGTGACGAAAGTCATAAAAGGATTTGGACTACTTACTGCCATATCTAGTCTATCGTATGGTTATGGAACTCGCAATTTGGATAACAGAGATTTACTTGTTAGTAATAATGAATATAGTAAATTAATAACCTTTGAAATTAGTTTACTATGATGATAGTTTTATATACGTGTCAAAACTAACATACACTTGACAAGGATAATCAGGTTTTCAGTATACATTTTTTACATTACATAAACATTTTAAGTCTGGTAGATACTTGTACATTACATTCAGACTCGGTAACTAATCACAAAATTTTTAGGAAAATATAGGATTTTCCTGGGATAACAACTATTCATAACCAGAATTGTGTAACATAATGGAAAACTAAACATTACTTTTAAGAAAATATGGGATTTTCTTGGATAACCACTTTTTCAGAAAACAAAAGGAATCTTGTTCATTTTCACAAAACAAACCGCTTATGAACTCACCAGCTTTATGTTGATTTTTAAACTGCTTGTATTCTCAGGTTCTCCTTAGACAGGTATCCCGTGTTCTTTTGCAGAAGACGGAGCGTATGGAGTCACGTCTTTCTTTTGTTTAAACTTACGTATCTATGAAACTTGTATCACTTTACTTTTAAATAGATGTAATGAAAACTATGTAATGTAATGTTTTTTGTTTACTTCGCTTACTATATATATTGGTTGCGATATTCATGAAGGCCTCCGCCCCGGAACGTTTCGTCCTTGGGTTTCGGGGTGTGACAGATTGGTATCAGAGACCTTGTTTATAGTGAACTAAGTATACCAAACTTTACATGGTATAAGACTATAAAAATTTTGGGGCCTAAGTGCTCTGAACTAAAAGTATACTTCAAAATATAAGTATTTTCAAAAGTATACAAGTATACCTAACCATCGAAATTCGTAACTATAAGTAGAACAAAACATAAGTAAATGGGTGTTGGATGCAGTAGTTAAACCTGGGCAGTTATGTAGTCGTGTCTAGGATCATTATAGCCTGATCAACTATATTCATTCGAGACACGGCCAACATGTGCTTGGGAGTGACTGTGGTGTTCAGCATGCCTAAAACTTACCCAAATACCCCAAACAACGAGCCGTCATCGCCGCAAATCATAAAATACTGCGGGAGTATTTCTAGATCGAACTTTGTTGTAGAAAATTCTCATTCAAGCCTTGCCCTTCGATCATTCCTTTAGCGATAGTTTATCTGCCTTGATAATTCTTTGACAACCCAAAAGTTTCTGTTAGTTTTAACGTCGAAGTTAACGTCAAAATTAGTTACATCAAAAATTAGCCAAATTTATCCCGAAAATATTTTTGACCGGATTTAAACCCGTTGGAATATTTTAAATAATATTCGTCAAGCGAACAAAAATTAAGGCGGTATAATTTTAAAATTTGTCGTGATTAATAATAGTGGTGAAAAACCCCGTTCGCGGTTGGTGTCAGGGGAACTCCAGCCAGGCCATAAGCTCCACCCTATATAAGGGAGGAGTGGGTTTCACTCTGTAACAACCCGAAATTTTCCATCGCCGAAAACTCGTTCTACCCGTAAAACTCATCGTTTGCCGATTCATTTCCGATTTCATTTTTGGGCTAAATTAATTAAGCTTATGTATTTATTTGATACTAAAGATTGTCCAAACCTGTTAGGAACTCATGAAATTAGCCCAAAATGCTTATTCCAAAAATTTTAGAAACGTCCCCGCCGAGTTACGAA
This sequence comes from Lactuca serriola, assembly GCF_051521515.1. NCBI lineage: Eukaryota > Viridiplantae > Streptophyta > Magnoliopsida > Asterales > Asteraceae > Lactuca > Lactuca serriola. The sequence goes on along the minus strand of NC_136412.1, from coordinate 135,370,535 downwards.
AACTTAATCGGGTGCGACCAAAAGCCCCGTTTAGTGTCGGTATCGGGTAGAATTCCACCGTGTCCCGAACTTGGATACTATTTAAAGTGATCCAAGCTTTCATTTGAAGCTTTTGCTTCATTTCACAACCATCTCTCTCTAACCTCTCTCCTAAATCCAAGTTTAAGGGTCCAAATCATCAATTTAAGGCTTCAAATCTTTGAGGTAACTTCCCTAACTTGTTATACAACCCCTCTAGCCTTTAAATTCGAGTTTAAACAATGGATTAGTACCATTATCATGGGTTTACGGCCTTAGAACTATCCTAGGCCGTAAACTCATTTAAAGGGGGTTTTTGAGCAACAAAACCCTTCCAAACCACAACTAGAGTTTTAGATATGGCTAAATGACTTCATGGATTGGACTTACAACACTTTAGACATGGATTTTGAAGGATTTGAAAGAGTTTACGGCCCAGGAAGGTGCCTAGGCCGTAAACACTAAGTTAAAAGGGTTTTAAGCCCTTAAACCCTTCCTAGACTCAAACAAGGCTTAGATATGACATTTAGAATATTGGTATTGGCCTTAGAACATCATAAACATAATTTTTGAGGAGTAAATGGGAGTTTACGGCCAAGGCACATGCTTGGGCCGTAAACCCCTCAAAAATGAAGAGTAAACCCCTTTTAACACGTCCAAATGCCTTGAAATTCAACCAATAGCCTTGTGGTAAATCCTAGAGCCATCTAAAAATAGTTTGGGGACCATAAACACATCAAACATCCTCTTAATAAGAGTTTACGGCCATAGATCATGCTCTTAGGCCGTAAACTCCTAAATGTGAGTTAAATGGTGCCCTAAATTCATAACAAGGCTTGGAAAATTAACTAGAATCACATGTGATTGTTCCTTGTGCCCCAAAATAATTATTCTTGACCATAGGAGAGTTTACGGCCATAAACTCCAAGTTTACAGCCGTGAACTCCCTTAAACATGGTATAAGTCCCATAATTTTATTCCAAGGCATTTTAGAAGTCCATTCCAACAATTCCCAAGTCCAAACAAGCCATTAAGCACTCAAAATCACACCAACATGAGTTCACGGCTGTGAAGTCATGTATGTATGTGTTTCATGGTTGTAAACTCCCTAAAATGTTTACTCTTGGGGAGTAAACTCAAATCCCAAGTCCCTAGTACCATTACGCGTCCATAGACATCACCCAGGTCACTCCAAACACTCGTTTTGAGGTGTTTAATCTCATTGGAGTATAATGTTCCATATAATTAGTGATTGTAAATCTAATTAGATATATATGGACATTATTTCATTTTACATAGGGACATTGCGAGTAATCAGGCCCCGAACTGACGTTTAGTGTCCGAAATCGTCGCATTTCCGAGTCCGGTGAGTTCATACCCCTACCCTTTTTCCGTGTTTTCAATGGTTTTTCAATGTTTTCAGGGGAGGAATACAAGCAAAAAGTACAAGTGTATTTTGTACTTAAACTGATTTTCAACTCAATGGTTTTACTTACTAAATGTCTTGATTTCCAAAGATTTGTGATAACTGACGTTTCAAATTGCAGGTTAAACATAGATTTCTTTTAAAAGTGTTATAACTATATTATCTTTGAATAAGAAAACATACTAATCATATTTAAGTTCAATACGAATACGAATGTAACCTAGTACGAATACGAATACGAATGTAATCTAGTACGAATACGAATACGAATGTAACTTAGTATGAATACGAATACGAATACGAATACGAATACGAATACGAATACGAATATGAATACGAATACGAATATGAATACGACTACGAATACGAATACAAATACGAATATGAATACGAATACGAATACGACTACGAATACAAATACGACTACGAATGCGAGTACAACTACGAATGCGAAATGACGCCTTTGGTTGACACTAAGACTTCGAATATACAGTTAGTGTACCCCTTGAGTGTCACCAGAGTTTCGAATTTAATACGAAAATGCGCCTCTGGACCTCTACTGAGTTTCAAATATATCCGCCTCAGAATGTCGACAGAGCTTCGAATACAAAACTAATATACTCTTTTGGAACTCAGCAGAACTTCAAAAATACTGTAATGTACGCTTCTTTGTGATTCCAAATATTCGAAAATACAACTAAATTAGTAAATAATAGCCATTCTAAAGTAGAATAACTAAGGGTTTAGAATATTTAACCAATACTACACATATGGGAATTACTATTACTTCGAAATGAAACCTAAGAAACCAACCACCACACATAGGAAAATATGGGATTTTCCTGGGATAACATAACAACCAGTAACGAACCTAGATACAAATAGACAACTCAACACATAGGAAAATATGGGATTTTCCTGGGTAGTATAACAACACATAAACGGATAAAGTAACAAACGAATAACTAAAATTATAAGGAAAATATGGGATTTTCCTGGAATGACATAACCAACCGTTGTCGAAATTGTAACAAAGGATAACCAAACCGTTTCCATAAGAAAATATGGGATTTTATTGATCAACAACTTTTCCAGATACTAAAGGAACTCGTTCTTTTCAAAACTAAATCGCTTATGAACTCACCAGCTTTATGCTGATTTTCAAACTGCTTGTATTCTCAGGTCAACGATAGACAGGTACACCGCAACCTTTTGGAGAAGACGGAGCGTCCTGAAGACTCGTCTTTACTTTTGTTTATATTACACATGTGAAACACTTGTACAACTCTACTTTCAAACAGATGTAAACAATATTATGTAATGTAATGTTTTGTGATTACTGCTTTACTATTTGCATTGGATTTGATACTCAACGTGGAGTCAACCCCGGAAATGTTTCCGCCTTTGGTTTTCGGGGTGTGACAGATTGGTATCAGAGCCCTTGTTTATAGTGAACTGGTATACCAAAGCTTACATGGTATAAGACTATAAACATTTAAGGACCTAAGTGCTCTGAACTAAAAGTATACTCTACAAATATAAGTATTTTCTAAAGTATACAAGTATACCGACCGTCGAGATCCGTAACTACAAGTAGAACAAAATATAAGTAAATGGGTGTTGTACACTGCGGTTAAACCTGGGCAGTTATGTAGTCGTGTCTAGAATCAATATAGCATGGCCAACTATATTCATTCGAGACACAACCAACATGTGCTTGGGAGTGATTGTGGTACACAGCATACCCAAAACTTACCTAATATCCCAAACAACGAGTCGTCGCTACAGCGAACCATGAAATACTATGGGAGTAATTCTCGAGCCGACCCTTTGTAGAAATCCTCGTATACGCGTTGTTCCTTGGTCATTCCTCTAGCAATAAAATTTTCTGCCTTGATAACTCTTTCCTGCCTTATCGCTTAATATAATGTTATATATGTGTTGATGAGATATCCTCTGATCCATATCACTCGATTCAATTCAGAGGACTTATGATCCTCCCTTTCCTGATCTTTTTAGATCAAGATGCCTCCGAGGAAAAGACCCATCTCGAAGAACACCAACAACCCTCCGCCGCCACCACCTCCTCTTCAAATCGATCTAGAAACACTTCAAGCAACCATTTCTGCCACCATATCAACTCTCCTACCTCAACTAAACCCCAATGGTTCGGGAGGTGGTTCCCAAAACCAAAACCAAGAAGGTAATCAGGGACACCGGAAGGAGTGTTCCTATAAAGACTTCATGAACGCAAAACCGACATTCTTCGATGGCACAGGGGGTGTCATTTCTCTAACTCGGTGGTTAGAGAAAATCGAATCTATCTTCGAGATTTGCGCCTGTTCGGAATCTGATAAGGTGAAATTTACCGCCTGTACGCTCACCGATAAGGCTTTGACTTGGTGGAACGGCCGAGTCAAATCCCTGACTTTACCTATAGCCAATGCTATGGGATGGGAAGTTATGAAGGAACTACTACGTGTGGAGTATTGCCCTCTGGGTGAAATCCAGAAGCTGGAACATGAGCTATGGAACCTGAAGATGAAAGGTTCCGATATCGCTTCTTACACTTCTAGGTTTGATGACTTGGCACTTCTTTGTCCGGGAATGGTTACCCCGGAGAGCAAAAAGGTAGAAAGGTTCATCTGGGGATTAACTCAGCCGACCAAAGGGAACGTTATAGCAGCAAATCCAGATACCTATGACAGCGCCAAGTGTCTGGCACAAACTTTGATCGATCACAATGATGACCAAGAGGAAGCATACACCACTCCCGAGCCAACAGAAAAGAGTGGCGAGAAAAGAAAGTTTTGGAGAAAGAAGAAGAAGAGTCAGTCTTCCCCAGAACCCTTAAAGAAACAACAAATAGTGGCAGTCCATGCTGCCACTACCCCTGTTGCTATTTCTGTTGTCAATTCCACATCTCAAGTACTTGTTACCGGATATGTCGGTACCGTCTCGTGGTGTGACCGATGTAACTACCACCATCGCATCCCTGGCCCTTGTCGTGCAAAGTTCTGTAGAGGTTGTGGCCAGGAAGGTCACCTCGCACGAACCTGCAAAACCCCAACCCAGACAACTAGTCAAGTTTCTAGAGCAGGTATCGGTCAAACCTGCTACAGCTGTGGAGAGGTCGGGCACTATAAGTGAAACTGTCCAAAGACAGTAACGTCTAGCAACACCGGGAGAGTCCTATCTATGAGGAAGGAAAGGACAGCCGCCGATCCCACCGTTGCCACAGATATACATCTTTTCGATAAATCTTGTGCCCGTAATCCTTTTCGATTCTAATGATGAAAGGATTTGCTAACCGTTCATTCAAATATCTTTCTAAATTAAATCCTTCGTTAATAATCGAAATGTGCACCGTTGAGATGACCAACCAGTGAGAAAGAAAGCGTTAACGTCATACCCTTTGATCGTATCCTCAAATCGGATGGTTATCCCTTTCCATTTGATCTAAAGGTAAACCTTTCATGGAAAGCTTTGATGCAAACTCGGCATGGAATGACTTGGTCTCATTCATGCGGTTAGTCTTGTCTTCGAAAGGGTCGTCTGTTCATAACTTTCCTTTAACCCAACTTTCATATTCTTCGTGCATCAAAGCTTAGAAAGTTTTTCCATCCATTCCCCGTCCGTATGATATTCGGAAAACGGGAAGTCTGTAACTTTTTCCCTGATGCCTTTCCAAGAATTCTCGACAATTCTTTTCCGAACGTCTAGTCAAGTCTCGTATAAATCTAGTTCATGCAGCTACCTCGTAGCCGAACCTCTGGAAGATGATGTATCCAATACAGTGACCAGGACCTGATGTGATCACCACGAGTTCGTAGTGGTACCCTTCGGTCAAATCATTTTCCTTGATCTTGTAGTAAACAAAGCAGCCATACCGTGGGCTCATAACCCACAGGTCCCAGAATTCTCTTTCAGGATCATCAAACCCTTAGTTACTCTGCCACATGAAGATGTACCTTCTTGTTGGAGTTTGTTTTCTATTGGAAGCCTTATCCTAGGGAAAACATGGAATGCTTTGGAAAAGCGAACTACTTCCCTCATGGTACATTAGACCCTTCGCGACCCTTGTGAAATTGATTCCGTAACCTTCAAACTTCGATTGCCCTCGGAACTCAGTAGCACCCATCTGACACTTCACGTCTCGGTCTTTGAGAAGTATCTACCTAACGAAATTAAGACGCGTCCCGATAGTGAGGGTTCGCTGAGACGTCAAGCGGAGACCCGATGTCACTTGGGAGCGCAAGAACCCGAAGCAGCAAATCCATCCGGATCTCATTCAAATTCATGTCTTGTATCGTAATCATTGAATTTCAAGACAAAATTCCCTCTAACGGGGGGATAATGTAACAACCCGAAATTTTCCATCGCCGAAAACTCGTTCTACCCGTAAAACTTGCTGTTTGCCGATTCATTTCCGATTTCATTTTTGTGCTAAATTAATTAAGCTTATGTATTTATTTGATACTAAAGAGTGTCCAAACCTGTTAGGAACTCACGAAATTAGCCCAAAATGCTTATTCCAAAAATTTTAGAAACGTCCCCGCCGAGTTACGGAAACTTAATCGGGTGCGACCAAAAGCCCCGTTTAGTGCCGGTATTGGGTAGAATTCCACCGTGTCCTGAACTTGGATACTATTTAAAGTGATCCAAGCTTTCATTTGAAGCTTTTGCTTCATTTCACAACTATCTCTCTCTAACCTCTCTCCTAAATCCAAGTTTAAGGGTCCAAATCATCAATTTAAGGCTTCAACTCTTTGAGGTAACTTCCCTAACTTGTTATACAACCCCTCTAGCCTTCAAATTCGAGTTTAAACCATGGATTAGGACCATTATCATGGGTTTACGGACTTAGAACTATCCTAGGCCTTAAACTCATTTAAAGGGGGTTTTTGAGCAACAAAACCCTTCCAAACCACAACTAGATTTTTAGATATGGCTAAATGACTTCATGGATTGGACTTACAACACTTTAGACATGGATTTTGAGGGATTTGAAAGAGTTTACGGCCCAGGAAGGTGCCTATGCCGTAAACACTAAGTTAAAAGGGTCTTAAGCCCTTAAACCCTTCGTAGACTCAAACAAGGCTTAGATATGACATTTAGAATATTGGTATTGGCCTTAGAACATCATAAACATAATTTTTGAGGAGTAAATGGGAGTTTACGGCCAAGGCACATGCTTGGGCCGTAAACCCCTCAAAAATGAAGAGTAAACCCCTTTTAACATGTCCAAATGCCTTGAAATTCAACCAATAGCCTTGTGGTAAATCCTAGAGCCATCTAAAAATAGTTTGGGGACCATAAACACATCAAACATCCTCTTAATAAGAGTTTACGGCCATAGATCATGCTCTTAGGCCGTAAACTCCTAAATGTGAGTTAAATGGTGCCCTAAATTCATAACAAGGCTTGGAAAATTAACTAGAATCACATGTGCTTGTTCCTTGTGCCCCAAAATAATTATTCTTGACCATAGGAGAGTTTACGGCCGTAAACTCCAAGTTTACAGCCGTGAACTCCCTTAAACATGGTATAAGTCCCATAATTTTATTCCAAGGCATTTTAGAAGTCCATTCCAACAATTCCCAAGTCCAAATAAGCCATTAAGCACTCAATATCACACCAACATGAGTTCACGGCCATGAACTCATGTATGTATGTGTTTCATGGTTGTAAACTCCTCAAAATGTTTACTCTTGGGGAGTAAACTCAAATCCCAAGTCCCTAGTACCATTACGCGTCCATAGACATCACCCGGGTCACTCCAAACACTCGTTTTGAGGTGGTTAATCTCATTGGAGTATAATGTTCCATATAATTAGTGATTGTATATCTAAGTAGATATATATGGACATTATTTCATTTTACATAGGGACATCGCGAGTAATCATCGCGAGTAATCAGGCCCCGAACCGACGTTTAGTGTCCGAAATCGTCGCATTTCCGAGTCCGGTGAGTTCATACCCTTACCCTTTTTCCGTGTTTTCAATGGTTTTTCAATGTTTTCAGGGGGGGAATACAAGGAAAAAGTACAAGTGTATTTTGTACTTAAACTGATTTTCAACTCAATGGTTTTACTTACTAAATGTCTTGATTTCCAAAGATTTGTGATAACTGACGTTTAGAATTGCAGGTTAAACATAGATTTCTTTTAAAAGTGTTATAACTATATTCTCTTTGAATAACAAAACATACTAATCATATTTAAGATCAATACAAATACGAATGTAACCTAGTACGAATACGAATACGAATGTAACCTAGTACGAATACGAATACAAATGTAATCTAGTACGAATACGAATACGAATGTAACTTAGTATGAAAACGAATACGAATACGAATACGAATATCAATACGAATACGAATACGAATACGAATACGAATACGAATACGAATATGAATGCGAATACGAATACGACTACGAATACGAATACGAATACGACTACGAATACGAATACGACTACGAATGCGAATACGACTACGAATGCGGAATGACGCCTTTGGTTGACACTAAGAGTTCGAATATACAGTTAGTGTACCCCTTGAGTGTCACCAGAGTTTCGAATTTAATACGAAAATGCGCCTCTGGACCTCTACTGAGTTTCAAATATTTCCGCCTCAGAATGTCGACAGAGCTTCGAATACAAAACTAATATACTCTTTTGGAACTCAGCAGAACTTCGAAAATACTGTAATGTACGCTTCTTTGTGATTCCAAATATTCGAAAATACAACTAAATTAGTAAATAATAGCCATTCTAAAGTAGAATAACTAAGGGTTTAGAATATTTAACCAATACTACACATATGGGAATTACTATTACTTCGAAATGAAACCTAAGAAACCAACCACCACACATAGGAAAATATGGGATTTTCCTGGGATAACATAACAACCAGTAACGAACCTAGATACAAATAGACAACTCAACACATAGGAAAATATGGGATTTTCCTGGGTAGTATAACAACACATAAACGGATAAAGTAACAAACGAATAACTAAAACTATAAGGAAAATATGGGATTTTCCTGGAATGACATAACCAACCGTTTTCGAAGTTGTAACAAAGGATAACCAAACCGTTTTCATAAGAAAATATGGGATTTTCTTGATCAACAACTTTTCCAGATGGTAAAGGAACTTGTTCTTTTTGAAACTAAACGGCTTATGAACTCACCAGCTTTATGCTGATTTTCAAACTGCTTGTATTCTCAGGTCAGCGATAGACAGGTACACCGCAACCTTTTGGAGAAGACGGAGCGTCCCGAAGACTCATACTTACTTTTGTTTATATTACATATGGAAAACACTTATACAACTTTACTTTCAAATAGATATAAACAATATTATGTAATGTAATGTTTTGTGATTACTGCTTTACTATGTGCATTGGATTTGATACTCAACATGGAGTCAACCCCGGAAATGTTTCCGCCTTTGGTTTTCGGGGTGTGACACACGCCCACCTTTTTCCCACCTTAGACACTCTCTCTCTCTCTCTCTACTTTCTCTCTCTACAAACGGGTTTTGGTAAAAAATCACTCTTTCAAGCTCCAAATCGGTAAGCTAACCTTCCTAGCTTGTTATCTAACTTATCTATCTTTCAAATTCGGGGCTTAAACATCCAAAAAGCTCAAGAACATGTGTTTACGGTCTTGGGAGCCTCTCAAAACCGTAAACCCCTTGAATGTGGGTTTTAATGCTCAAAAACCCTTCCAAAACACTTCTCATGTTTAGCAATGACTTAAAGGCTTACCTGAAAAGATTTAGAACTCCAAAATCGGACCAAAAGGGGAGTAAACATGAGTTTACGGTCTAAGAACATCCTCAGACCATAAACCCATATGCGTGGACCATAAACACTTGTTTAAGTGTTAAACTACCCCTCAAACACCTCTAAGAGCTTCCATGAACTTCCTTGAGTGCATAGGACCTTATTTTCCTTCAAGATATGCACCAAAGCATACAAAATCATGTCACACTTGAGTTTACGGTCCAAGAAGGTTCTTAGACCGTAAACACCCATTCTTAGACCATAAACACCCCCAAAGGGTGTTAAAGTGCCCCTAAGACTTTGTATGGCTTGGAATTGGACCTAGAACTTCATATGCTTAACCTACAACCACCAAAACATAGGATTCATGGACAAAATGAGTTTACTACCATAAACTCATGTGTTTAAGGTAGTAAACTCCCCAAGAACAACTCCTTAGACTGTAAACACCTTTCCAAGGTGTTTAAGTGCCCTAAACACCTTCCTATGCTCCTAGAATTGACTAGAACCTTGCATGCATGAGTTAGAACCACCAAGAAACCAAGGAAATGGACCAAATTGAGTTTACTACGGTAAAATCATGTGTTTACGGTCATAAACTCCTCAAGGGGTATGCATAGGCCGTAAACTCCTTTTATGGTCCCTTTTGAAGCCTTAAACCCTTCATAAGCCCTAGAAGTGAACCTAGCCTAGTTCCACGAGTGTTATAAGACCTTAATGCATCAAAGAACACACCATCCATTAGTTTAAAGTTGTAAACTCATGGGGACAAGGTCTTAGGGTCGTAAACACTATAAAGAGTTTACTCTTGAAGAGTAAACTCCCTATCTAGGCCATACACACCCTTAGATGTTACCCGGGACACTTCTAGCACTTGTAGCAAAGTGTTTTTATGACGTATGACATCCTTACTTGCTTAATTAGTTATTAAATGACTAATTGGATACTTAAATGTATCATTACATGTTAAATAGGATTCGCGTGTGTGGTCAAGTCCTCACTTGACACTTAGCATCCTATACCGGCACCTTCCCCCGATCCACTTACAACAGGTAAGTTCATACCCCTAAATTAACCTTTTAAATGTTTTTACATGCTTTTATGGGGGGGGGGGGGAATACAAGTTAAACATGCCAGTTATCATATCAATCACATGTGATTGATAACCCGCATGCACAAGAATTTATTACACTGTTAACTTTTTTTACCAAGTATGATACTGTAAATGGCCTTCCACATCTTGACTTGTACAAAGCTTTTCTCAAATTATTTCTCACGCTGTATGTTTTACTTAAAATCCTATTACGGCAGTATGTTAAACAAAGGATTCTTTACCCAAAATGTTTCATCAAAGTTTCATTTAAAACTACTTTATGAAAGTTTTCCAAAGAATTTCTAAAGCTTTTCAAACTTATTTTATAAAAGATACCAAGTCGTGATTTTCTTCAGCATAAAGGTTTTCCAAAGTTTTCATAGAAGTTTTCTTCCATGTTTTATACTCCTACTTCATTAGATTCTACTGCCTTGTTATACTTCTACTTAGTTAATGCTCCTACTTGGTTAAATGCTACTACTTTGTTAACACTTTTACTTCGTGATACGCTTATACGTCACAATACGCTTAAACTTCACAATATGCTTATACTTCACGATACGCTTGTACTTCAGAATACGCTTATACTTCACAATATGCTTATACTACACGATACGCTTCTACTTCACGATAGGCTTCTACTTCACGATACGCTTCTACATCACGATACGCTCCTACTTGTTAACACTTATACTTTGTGAAACACTTCTACTTCGTTAAACACTTAAACTTAGTTAAATGTTCCTATTGCTTAAACGTATGCCTATGCTTGTATAGATATATATAAATAATGTTTAAAGGACTTAGGAAGGCTAGTTCGCCCTATTTCCTTTTCTTCGTTGAGATGTGGTCTGGTGGGATCGGATGTCCGTCCGAAGGTCGTTTGATCATTAGCTATATATTATGTATACAAGCATAGACATATAGGTTTTCATTAGTCAATTCAGTTGTGAGTCTCTATCATTAGTCCAATATTTTACATCAGATCTCACTATACGAGATACATCTTCAGTACATGGCCTTCTCCGTTGTCAAGTTGGTAACTAGAGTCTCTTGTAAGGAGAGAGGAGATTGTGTGTATAGATGTATATGGGATTGACACCCCCGCACCTTGACTGCTAGCTACAGTCCACGACCTACCAAGCCAAGGGGTGACAAATGTCACACTTACACTGACGCTTGCAGGGCGTCAAGTTCTCTAGTGTCTATCAGTATGGTTACGAGTATCTCGGGGTTACCTTATAATTCATGGCCTTAAGGTAACAATTTTTAACACGGTATTCACTGTATTCACTGTTTTTAGACCTTGCTAGACGTATCATTCATTTGATATTGTCTGGGGTCTGTATTCACTGATTTTAGACCTTGCTAGACATATCATTCAGTTGATACTGTCTGGGGTCTGTGTTCACTGTTTTAGACCTTGCTAGACGTATCTTTCATTTGATACCGTCTGGGGTCTGTGTCTCCTTTTGTTAGACTGAGCCAGGCGTACCGTTCATTCGATACTCTCTTGGATTCTATGATTTCTTTTGCCTTAGTCAGCAGTCTTCACTGCTGAGGCATATGTTATTTTCCCTGATATTCTCCTACTTTCTTTCAAAATCAATACCACATTTTGATAGTGATAGTGTTAAGGAAAAGTTACTTTTTACCACATAACTCCGTCCAGTCTTGGTAGAAGGCTGCTTTTAATTAGAAAATATAGGATTTTTTTGAAAGGACTCTAATTCACTGTATACTTTAAAACTACTACTTATATAAAGTTATTTGTATAAAATGACACTAAATACTCATGAACTCACCAGCATTTGTAAAAATGCTGATACTCGCTTTCAAATAACTTGTATTCTCAGGTTAGCAATAGACAGGTACATTCCAAGAGCTTTTGGATGAAGACAGTTTAGTCCCAAGCTACACCTATATTATTACTTGTATTACTTTGATGATTCTATACAATGTAAACTATGTAAAACTATTACTATTAATGCAATGGTTGTTGTACTTTGATTACTATATTGCATATGTTGTGATACTTGACATGACGTCATCCACCCAGAACGTTTCCGCCGTTCCGGTTTTGGGGTGTGACAGATTGGTATCAGAGCATTGTTTATAGCGAGCTCAGTATATCAATTCATAAAAGATATACAGCCTATAAATACATAGGGATAAAACACTCTGACCAAGAATTATACATTAAAATATAACCATATTTTACCAAAGTATAAGAACATCCATAATCTAAACACTCGAACACAAGTATCACAAGAAGAACAAGAATAAAAGTCTTCGGATGTTGAGCACTACTGTCAAACCTGGGTAGTTATGTAATCGTAAGCTGGAATAAATGTAACCTGATCAACTACATTTATTCGAGATGCAATGAACGTGTGCCTAGGAGTGATAATGGTGTTGCAATAGGTCTGAAACTTACCAACTAGGAAAGCTAGAGCCAAACATAAAGTTTAAAATACTATGGGAGTATTTTGGAATACTAAAAGACTCACATTAATCCCAGAATCATATTCAGAAGTTAAGAATCAAACAAGAAATTAAAATACCATAGGGGTATTTTAGGATCCATAGATAACCTTGTGTGAAGAACTAAAAAGATCCTTATTGACATACCTACAATTACAGAGGGTATACTCCCAAGGTTATATATAATAAGGATCCCATAGGCTAAGAATGTGTGGTTTTGCTCTACTTCCTTTTCCTCGTTGGGATGTGGATATAGAGTAGTATCACATATTCGAAGGCCTATCGGTTCTAAGCTATATAAGATTTGTATACCCTATGTAATCGTAGCAGGACTCGATATGGATCACCCAGTAAAATGTTAATAATCTCTTAGGATTCTTTAGAGATTTCCATTCTCGCTCGAACCCTGTAGAAAACACTATCCATTTTAGTACTCGACAGAAGATTTGATTCCGACCCCGAAGAGGTTCATTGAGAATATTTCCAGTTCGGAAATGAATGAACTAGGTCGAGACTATTGAAATCACCAAGTGCCTATATCTTTTTTGGGACATCGGTAAGAAATTCGACTAAACTTCCGAGATTTCCAGTCATCAATCATGAAGTGATGACACCCAGAGTCGGATTCGGAAGTAAGGCGGAGTAGAAATTCAATATGTCTATAGGAGAAGAGAACCTTAGGTGACTACCCGAAGGAAACCAACGCCGGTCTTAGTCAAAGATACGAGGTAGACAAAGGGAGCCAGTACATGGAACCCGAGAAGTGTCTTTCCTCGTGTTCATCACGCTAATACACCCATAAAATAATACAATTTCATGAGTTAGTGATTACACTACTCACGCTATGTGTTATGTAAATCGTCTTTTTCCCGTTGCAAGTAATACGCTTAGAGCGGATCCCCACACCTTATTGAGGTTGTTGAGCCATAAGTGTTCATGAGCCTTCCCTCCCGCAGTCTTCGTTCCGAACTGTTCTAAGATCTTTCCAGGCCGGAGAGTGAAACCTTTCCTAGTATAAAGGTAACTCAGTAGGAACGACTCCCATCTTATGGCCTTTTCCAATACTCATACTCCTACATTGAATACCTGGACTACATCATAGGGATGTAGGTCGACACTCAGACAGCCAGTATCCGAAGCACGGGAAAAAATTTTATGCCTAATATAGTAAGGACAGATACGTCCAGGGTTAACCTTCGTCTCTCGTCAGCTTGTGTTCCTTTTCCGTGTAGGAAAAACCATGCCTCCAAAGAAGAGTAACCCATCCGCCGGCAAGAAACCGACTCTCCTAATTGATGAAGCTACGTTCCAAGCTGCAGTCTCGGCAGCCGTAGCAGCTGTCATGGCTCATCTGAATGCTAACAACGCCAATGTTAGCAAGAGCCCTATCTGGAATTCCGATCCCAGCAATGGACACCAGCAACCAACACTTGTATACCCAGCCACCCATGAACCACAACCAAACCCACTGAAGAGAAAACTGAAGATCGAGGAGGAAAGTACCTCGGCTCAAGGACCTCCCGAAGGGCAACGATCTGAGACAGTCAATACCCCTGCCAGCCCATCCATCCCGACTTCAAGAAGACCATACCTACGAAACCTTCCCCACTGCAGCAAGTGTAGCTACCATCATCATGGTATCTGTCGAGAACTCTATTGTGCTAGGTGCCACATGAAGGGGCATACTGCTCGCGTCTGCAGAACCCCGGTTGAGTTTATTACATCAACCAACAATGTGGCGAACCGTACAGTTTGCCACCTATGTGGTAAAATGGGACACTTCAAGAAGGACTTTCCGACCGAAGGAAACAACAAGGACACAGGAGGAGTCTAACTCTAATGCTTAGGGAGAAGCATCAAGGAACCTGGTAGATTTTGGTACGTCTCTTAATCTCAAATAACTAACCGAAAACATTAAAAGACTAATTCAAAATGTAATTACTTCCCCGTTAAGGAGAAAGTCGCAGCACTGTTATAAAATTTAAAATTTCATAAGGTAAAACTATAATGGCTAAATATATACGTTACGGCCATGTATAATTGAGATGGATAGACCTAGAGTGAGTGAAGGCCGCCTCATTTCCTGTTCCTCGTTTGGTTGTGGATTTAGGGCGGAGTCGCTCAGTCAACAGTCCTCCCCACCTTAATTATACATGACTAGTATATGTTAGGCGATTATAGAAATGCCTCGTGAGAATCCATTCATGAAAAGGTACTTTACTCAGAAACACTCAGGACCCTCTATAGTTCCACGTCGACTCTATCAGTCCAAGTATCCACGACAGTGATACACGGGACGAAACCCGAGACGCCTAGAACTTATGTGCCCGTTCGGCACATGACTCTATCGACCTTCATTCTATATCATGTCGAAGTATGCCAACTTCGATGCCTCTATCGATCATGGTTCGACTTAGTGCAACCATGTGTAAATCCTTAGTGTTGTGTAAAAAGAACTTTGTCCATAGCCATTTCGGCAAATAAAGGTTCTCCCGAACCTAACCAAAATAAAAATAATTAAGACTAATGTGATCTGTCAGTCGTCGCTCTTGTTTCAAACCTTCCGAAGTACCCAGGAGAAGGGTACCGCGCGCTGTTAACCAACCCTTCTTAATCAGATAGAAACCAAAGCGAAAGACACTACAGGTACTCCAGAAGACAATAACCACCTGAAGCATACTCTGTAGATCCCCCAGAAAGACCCTTTGCAACTCACAATCAGGTTTGTGAACCCAAAGGATAGAACTCATGGGACTGACTACTATAACTGAGTATATTCATAAGAGTGGTATATAATTGAGATCAAAAAGATTTAAGATGTGTGTTTCCTCCCTACTCCCTGTTCCTCTTTGGGTTGTAGGTCTGGGGTGGAGTCGCACAACTGAACGTCCTCCCGACCTCAATTATATACGGCTTGCATACACCAAGTATTAGCGGTTAAGCCAAGTATGAGCTCTACCACGAACCTCATAGTAAAACCCTTCATCCTAACCCCTACGGGTTGAGCTACTATAATGACCACAAATCTGAAATTTGTTGTCGTCCCGGTTAAGCCAACATAGTAGCTAACACCCTCAGTTGATAAAGAAATCTGAGTCGTAAGAGTCAAGGACATTGACTACGACCATCCACTCACGCTTAATCCCCCGAATTAAGCATCTCAGCGGATATCCCAGAAATCCAGAAGTTGCGATAAGTTGAACTCTGAGAAGAGTGGATGAGGAGATTAAAGTTCCGAGTGGTGGAACCCTCTATTCACTAGATTTGACCTAGACCGAGAAAACTGAGAACCTTCGGAAGAGTAGTTGCCGAAGATGTTCGCACTACTCAGGCACTTCGTCCACCCCGTTACAGACGAGTAGTGCCTAGGATCCTCCGCCCCCTCGCATGGAGGAAGTCACCGTCATCCTATAGACGATAGACTAAATTATCCAAAGTGAACACTAGAATATCGAGAACCACAGGATAACCTCCGCAGCTAAGAATACTTGAATAAATTGCGAAAGTAGATTGTGTTAAGCCTCAAACCCAGATCCCAAAGAGATTATCGACTTGACACCAGTCTAGGTGTTATTCGATGGGTTATACGAGAGCATGCGCTTTCTGCAACTAGAATAAACCAATGCCTTAGAGAATAGGGCATATCTTAGAGATTCATTGGACTACTAGGTGTTCCACGAATACTATCTCGCGCAGAGATAATAGAATCACCTCCTGAGATAGTCCAACACTCGTCTGGTGAAACCCTATCTCCCCGACCCTGAGGGTTTCCGTTATAAATATCTCAAGAATCGGAAGTGCAGGTTCATTTTGCACGAGATTGAGATAGACACTCTGCAGCAAACAGATACCCGTAGACACGCAATCCATCCGATGATCTAGAAACAACCTAAAGGACTACACTTCCAGTATGAGAGAGAACGTTTGGAACTTCGGAATGGCGATCACGCCAGTGATGATCTCGCCATAGAAGTACACTATGTTCTAAGTACTGAAGAGCTCCACCCTTCCGAGAGCTTAGGACCATCAGAGATTCTTCATGGAAATTGGTCCAACCCTCGTCAGACCACTACAACTTCCGGAAATTCCACATGTTTCACCCGAGATCCATTCACTTGTTAGACTTGATAAGTGTTGACCGACGTCACTCTTTGTATCCCACTCATCTTGATAGGAACCATTGGGAAGCCTAACTTCGTAGACGAACCAGTAGGATTCGCTAACCGCACAAGACGGAGTCCGCATCCCGTAAGTGAAGTTCGTTAGAACGCCAAGCGAAGGCCAGAGTTCACTTGGGAGTGCGAGGACCAACCGGATAGGGAGTATCCTCATACCTTTACTCGATCGTTCATACCTACTTCCTTGCCTAAGCCTGAATTTCGGGACGAAATTCCCTCTAACGGGGGGATGATGTGACAACCCAAAAGTTCCCATTAGTTTTAACGTCGAAGTTAACGTCAAAATTAACGTTGAAATTAGTTACGTCAAAAATTAGCCAAATTTATCCCGAAAATATTTTTGACCGGATTTAAACCCGTTGGAATATTTTAAATAATATTCGTCAAGCGAACAAAAATTAAGGCGGTATAATTTAAAAATTTGCCGTGATTAATAATAGTGGTGAAAAACCCCGTTCGCGGTTGGTGTCACGAGAACCCCAGCCAGGCCATAAGCTCCACCCTATATAAGGGAGGAGTGGGTTTCACTCCCACCTTTTTCCCACCTTCGACACACTCTCTCTCTCCCTCTCTACTTTCTCTCTCTACAAACGGGTTTTGGTCAAAAATCACTCTTTCAAGCTCCAAATCGGTAAGCTAACCTTCCTATCATGTTATCTAACTTACCTATCTTGCAAATTTGGGGCTTAAACGTCCAAAAACCTCAAGAACATGTTTTTACGGTCTTGGGAGCCTCCCAAAACCGTAAACCCCTTGAATGTGGGTTTTAATGCTCAAAAACCCTTCCAAAACACTTCCCATGCTTAACAATGACTTAGAGGCTTACCCGAAAGGATTTAGAACACCAAAATCGGACCGAAAGGGGAGTAAACATGAGTTTATAGTCTAAGAACATCCTTAGCCCGTAAACCCATATGCATGGACCAAAACACTTGTTTAAGTGTTAAACTACCCCTCAAACACCTCTAAGACCTTCCATGAACTTCCTTGAGTGCATAGGACCTTATTTTCCTTCAAGATATGCACCAAAGCATAAAAAATCATATCACACTTGAGTTTACGGTCCAAGAAGGTTCTTAGACCGTAAACACCCATTCTTAGACCATAAACACCCCCAAAGGGTGTTAAAGTGCCCCTAACACTTTGTATGGCTTAGAAATGGACCTAGAACTTCGTATGCTTAATCTACAACCGCCAAAACATAGGATTCATGGAAAAAATGAGTTTATTACCGTAAACTCATGTGTTTAAGGTAGTAAACTCCCCAAGAACAACTCCTTAGACCGTAAAAACCTTTCCAAGGTGTTTAAGTGCCCTAAACACCTTCCTATGCTCCTAGAAGTGACTAGAACCTTACGTGCATGAGTTAGAACCACCAAACAACCAAGGAAATGGACCAACATGAGTTTACTACTGTAAACTCATGTGTTTACAGTCGTAACTCCTCAAGGGGTATGCATAGGCCGTAAACTCCTTTTATGGTCCCTTTTGAAGCCTTAAACCCTTCATAAGCCCTAGAATTGAACCTAGCCTAGTTCCACGAGTGTTATAAGACCTTAATGCATCAAAGAACACACCATCCATGAGTTTACAGCCATAAAATCATGGGGACAAGGTCTTAGGGCCATAAGCACTATAAAGAGTTTAGTCTTGAAGAGTAAACTCCCTATCTAGGCCATACACACCCTTAGATGTTACCCGGGACACTTCTAGCACTTGTAGCAAAGTGTTTTTATGACGTATGACATCCTTACTTGCTTAATAAGTTATTAAATGACTAATTGGATACTTAAATGTATCATTACATGTTAAATAGGATTCGCGTGTGTGGTCAAGTCCTCACTTGACACTTAGCATCCTATACCGGCACCTTCCCCCGATCCACTTACAACAGGTGAGTTCATACCCCTGAATTAACCTTTTAAATGTTTTTACATGATTTTATGGGGGGGGGGGGGGGGGAATACAAGTTAAACATGCCAGTTATCATATCAATCACATGTGATTGATAACCCGCATGCACAAGAATTTATTACACTGTCAACTTTTTTTACCAAGTATGATACTGTAAATGGCCTTCCAAAACATCTTTACTTGTACAAAGCTTTTCTCAAATTATTTCTCACGCTGTATGTTTTACTTAAAATCCTGTTACGGCAATATGTTAAACAAAGGATTCTTTACCCAAAATGTTTTATCAAATTTCATTTAAAACTTCTTTATGAAAGTTTTCCAAAGAATTTCTAAAGCTTTTCAAACTTATTTTATAAAAGATACCAAGTCGTGATTTTCTTCAGCATAAAGGTTTTCCAAAGTTTTCACAGAAGTTTTCTTCTATGTTTTATACTCCTACTTCATTAGATTCTACTGCCTTGTTATACTTCTACTTAGTTAATGCTCCTACTTGGTTAAATGCTACTACTTTGTTAACACTTTTACTTCGTGATACGCTTATACTTCACAATACGCTTATACTTCACAATACGCTTATACTTCACGATACGCTTATACTTCACAATACACTTATACTTCACAATATGCTTATACTACACGATACGTTTCTACTTCACGATATGCTTCTACTTCACAATACGCTTCTACTTTACGATACGCTTCTACTTGTTTAACACTTATACTTTGTGAAACACTTCTACTTCCTTAAACACTTAAACTTAGTTAAATGTTCCTATTGGTTAAACGTATGCATGTGCTTGTATAGATATATATATATATATATAAATAATGTTTAAAGGACATAGGAAGGCTAGTTCGCCCTATTTCCTTTTCTTCGTTGAGATGTGGTCTGGTGGGATCGGATGTCCGTCCGAAGGTCGTTTGATCATTAGTTATATATTATGTATACAAGCATAGACATATAGGTTTACATTAGTCAGTTCAGTTGTGAGTCTCTATCATTAGTCCAGTATTTTACATCAGATCTCACAATACGAGATACATCTTCAGTACACGGCCTGCTCCATTGTCAAGTTGGTAACCAGAGTCTCTTGTAGGTAGAGCGGACATTGTGTGTATAGATCTATACGGGATTGACACCCCCGCACCCTGACTGTTAGCTACAGTCCACGGCCTACCAAGCCAAGGGGTGACAAATGTCACACTTACACTGACCCTTGCAGGGCGTCAAGTTCTCTAGTGTCTATTAGTACGGTTACGAGTATCTCGGGGTTACCTTATAATTTATGGCCTTAAGGTAACGGGTTTTAACACAGTATTCACTGTATTCACTGTTTCTAGACCTTGCTAGACGTATCATTCATTTGATACTGTCTGGGGTCTGTATTCACTGTTTTTCGACCTTGCTAGACATATCATTCAGTTGATACTCTCTGGGGTCTGCGTTCACTGTTTTAGACCTTGCTAGACGTATCTTTCATTTGATATCGTCTGGGGTCTGTGTCTCCTTTTGTTAGACTGAGCCAGGCATACCGTTCATTCGATACTCTCCTGGAGTCTATGATTTCTTTTGCTTTAGTCAGCAGTCTTCACTGCTGAGGCATATGTTATTTTCCCTGATATTCTCCTACATTCTTTCAAAATCAATACCACATTTTGATAATGATAGTGTTAAGGAAAAATTACTTTTTACCACATAACTCCTTCCAGTCTTGGTAGAAGGCTACTTTTAATTAGAAAATATAGGATTTCTGGAAAGGACTCTAATTCACTATATACTTTAAAACTACTACTTATATAAAGTTATTTGGATAAAATGACTCTAAATACTTATGAACTCACCAGCATTTGTAAAAATGCTGATACTCGCTTTCAAATAACTTGTATTCTCAGGTCAGCAATAGACAGGTACATTCCAGGAGCTTTTGGATGAAGACAGTTTAGTCCCAAGATGCATCTATATTATTACTTGTATTACTTTGATGATTTTATACAATGTAAACTATGTAAAACTATTACTATTAATGCAATGGTTGTTGTACTTTGATTACTATACTGCATATGTTGGGATACTTGACATGACGTCATCCACCCAGAACGTTTCCGCCGTTCCGGTTTTGGGGTGTGACAAATTCATTCATGCTTTATCGCTTAATAAAATTATATGTCTGTCATAAAGAGATATCCCTTGTTTCATATCTCTTGATTAAATTCAGAGGACTTACCATCCTCTTTTCCTAATCATTTTAGATCGAAATGCTTCCAAGGAAAGCACCCAGTTCAAGGAACAACAACCCTCTGTCATCACCTCCTTCTCAATTCGATCCTATGATGTTCCAGTTTGTTGTTTTTGCCATAGTGACGGCTACAATAACGCTATTGTACCCTGACAGGTTCGGTGGACCAGGAAGTAACACCTACCCCCAAAACAATGAAATTGTTCAGGAGCATCAGAATGAGTGTGATGAGAGTAATAAGTTTATCTAGAAAAAGCGAAAGGGTCAGAGTTCCCAAGGACCCTCCAAAAGGCATGAATCTGTGGCAGTTCAAGCTGCCACTACTCCTGTTGTTGTGTCTACAGTTCAAGCGCCTACCATTAGGTGTGCGGGTAACCTCCCTTGGTGCAACCAGTGCAAATATCACCATTATACCCCTGGCCCATACCTCGAGATGATCTGCAAAAGATGTGGCAAAAAGGGCCACACCGCTTGAAACTACAAAACACCAACCCAACTAGTGAATCAAGCTTTCGGATCAAGTACCGAACATGCCTGCTTTAAGTGCGGTGAAATTGGACATTTCAAGCGAAACTGCCCAAAAGCAGCAACCACCAACCACGCCATCAACGCTGGGATAGCTCTGGCTATAAAGCCGGAAGAGGCAACGGCTGATTCCACCCCCGTCGCGGGTAAGTTTCTTCTTGACAATTCTTATACCCGCATCCTTTTCGAATCTAGTGTCAAGAAAGTTTTATTAGTCATTCATTCAAATATCCTTGTAACATAGTCCTCGTCTAGTAACCGAAACATTTACTGTCAAGAGGGCTAGTGGTGAGAATGAGTGCGCTAACAAATTATTCCTAAGCTATACCTTTACTTTGAGTAATCATTCTTTTCTCGTTAACCTAATATCAGTTTCAATAAAGAGGTTTGATGTTATCTTTGGCATGTATCAGTTGAGTCCTGATCATACTATACACTTTGTTATGAAAAAGCTACTCGTCTCAATCTCCCCTCTGACTAGACTTTTATGATCTATGGCGATAAGCTTAGCTCTAACCTTCACATCATTTCATGCATCAAAGCTCAAAAAGTTTTCCCCGAAAGGAATGTCATGTATTCCTAGCCCATGTAACCATCGAGAAACAGGAAGTTGCATCCCCGAAGTTTACAATTCTTCCTGATGTCTTTTCCGAAAAGCTCCCGAGAATTCCTTCCGAACGTCAAGTCGAGCCTCGTATCAACTTAATCCCTGAAACTACCCTCGTAGCCAAAAGCTCTGTATCTCTTTGCTTCAATAGAAATGCAGGAGTTATCCAGTCGGCTTAATGAGTTGACTGTCAAAACTGATATCCTCTTTCCTTAATTAGATGACTTCTTCGATCAATTTCAAGGAGCTAGCTACTTCTCGAAGATACACCTTAGGTCAAGACACCATCAGCTACGAGCTCACGAGGATAATGTTTCTAAGACAGTATTCAGGACTCGATATGATCACTAAGAGTTCGTATTGATACCATTCGGTCAAACCATTTTCCCCTGATCATGTAGTAGGCGATGAAGACATACGCGTGGATCCTCCTAAGATCGAAACAATAGAAAATTTGTCGGCACCATAGACACCCATAGAAAACCTGTCAATTCTTGGGTTTCGCCGGCTATTATCGCAGACCCATTTAGAAAATTCTTCCAAAATCACCAAACCCTTAACCACTTCAACACAGAAAGGTGTATCCTTTTGTTGAAGTAAAAAGTGAGATACATCATTTCAAGTATTAAAGCAAGACTTATGCATCACACCTATCCTGTCCCCGTTTACTCGCTCAGACCTGAGAAGCCTAGCCAGAAAACCCTCGGGATTGCTCCAGCAGCCTAGCTACCCGAATGGAAATAGGAGATAACTATCATAGATTTCATCGTCAAGTTACCCGGATTCCCGAGTAAGTACGATACCAATTGGAGTAATTGTCGATCCTTCGATAAAATCCGCTAACTTCTTTCTGATTAGAGAATCATTCTAGATGAAAAGACTAATGCGAACTCACATCCAAGAAGTTGTCCGACTGCATGGTATACCTGCGTCCATTATTTTTGGTTGAGATAGCAGGTTTACCTCAAGGTTTAGGCAGATTCCTTCCGAAAACTCTCGAAACCAAGCTAGATATGAGTACAAATTATCATTCTCAGACAATTAGACAGAATGATAGAGTTATTCAGATCATGGAAGACATGCTGGGAGCATGTTTCATCAAATGCATAACGACTTGGGACAACCATTTACCTTTCATCGAACCCTCGTGTAACAACAGCTATCGCACCAGTATCAAGAGTGCATCGTTCGAAACCCTCTACAGTCAAAAGTACTGATTCCCTTGTATTAGGTTGAGGAAGGAGACACACAGTTAGCCAAGAGTCGATCCCCCGGTAGTACCCTCACTGGTCCTGAAATCATCCGCGAAATCATCGAGAAGATCATCTAGATCCGAGAATGATTGAAAGCTTCACGAGAGCGACAGAAGAGTTACGTCGATATACTACGGAAACCTATGAAATTCCATGTTGGAGATCGTTTCCTATTAATGGTCTCGCCCTGGAAAGATCTGATACACTTTGGAAAGTATAGAAAACTCAACTCGAGGTACATTGGACCCTTTGAGATCCTCATTAGAAATCGATCCCATAGCCTTCACACACCGAGTACCTTCAGATCTTAGCAACCTTCACCTTGTATTCTGCGCCTCTATTCTTAATGAATACCTATCTGATAAAACCTTAGAAATCCAGCCTGATGTGTGACAACCGTCAATTTTCGGTCAAGTCAAAGTCAACTAAAGTCAACAAGTCAAACCGGTCAACTCAATTTGCCCGCAGCTACTAGAGTTTACGTTATGTAATTTCTAAACAACTCTATATTCTAATGAGAGATCATAAATCGAAAAGTGCGTACATCTAGATCTCCTTAACCTAAAACGGTGGTACGTGGAGAGCCAAACCGATAAAACAATGTTACATACTCATCGGGAGTATGCAAGATCCTTAAACAAGGCTTAACGGGGTTTACGGACCTTGCATTGCGAAGCCGGACACTCAAAAAGGTCACCAATGAAACCTCTCTCACTCGTTTTCACTCCATCTCTTCTTATCAGAAATCTCTCCCAAATCTCTCTAACTATGTGAAATCTCTCCCAAATCTCTCTTTGTATGAGAAATCTCTCCAAGAATGTCAAATCTCTCCCAAATATCTCTCTGTATGAGAAACCTCTCCACGAATGTCAAATCTCTCCCAAATCTCTCTAAGTATGTGAAATCTCTCCCAAATCTCTCTTTGTATGAGAAACCTCTCCAAGAATGTCAAATCTCTCCCAAATATCTCTCTGTATGAGAAACCTCTCCAAGAATGTCAAATCTCTCCCAAATCTCTCTAAGTATGTGAAATCTCTCCCAAATCTCTCTTTGTATGAGAAATCTCTCCAAGAATGTCAAATCTCTCCCAAATATCTCTCTGTATGAGAAACCTCTCCAAGAATGTCAAATCTCTCCCAAATCTCTCTAAGTATGTGAAATCTCTCCCAAATCTCTCTTTGTATGAGAAACCTCTCCAAGAATGTCAAATCTCTCCCAAATATCTCTCTGTATGAGAAACCTCTCCAAGAATGTCAAATCTCTCCCAAATCTCTCTAAGTATGTGAAATCTCTCCCAAATCTCTCTTTGTATGAGAAATCTCTCCAAGAATATCAAATCTCTCCCAAATATCTCTCTGTCTGAGAAACCTCTCCAAGAATGTCAAATCTCTCCCAAATCTCTCTAAGTATGTGAAATCTCTCCCAAATCTCTCTTTGTATGAGAAACCTCTCCAAGAATGTGAAATCTCTCCCAAATCTCTCTAAGTATGTGAAATCTCTCCCAAATCTCTCTAAGTATGTGAAATCTCTCCCAAATCTCTCTTTGTATGAGAAATCTCTCCAAGAATGTCAAATCTCTCCCAAATATCTCTCTGTATGTGAAATCTCTCCAAGTATGTCAAATCTCTCCCAAATCTCTCTAAGAATGTGAAATCTCTCCCACATATCTCTTTGTATGAGAAATCTCTCCAAGAATGTCAAATCTCTCCCAAATCTCTCTAAGAATGTGAAATCTCTCCCACATATCTCTTTGTATGAGAAATCTCTCCAAGAATGTCAAATCTCTCCCAAATCTCTCTGAGTATGTGGAATCTCTCTCAAATCTCTCTCGAAATCTCCCCCAACTTTCTATACTCACTCGGGGCATTCCGACCCTCGAATTTGGCGAAAACAGCCCAAAAACGGAAGTCTACGCGAAAAACGGACTTAAGGAACCGAAACCCCTCTTAGGAACCGAACCCTTCTGAACCGAAGGCTGCTGAACCGAACCCGAAAGGTCCTCTCGGGCCCGAACCTCGCATGCCTCAACCGAACCCGAACGTTCGGCACCTTTCGGATTTGACCTCTTCTCTTCTAATGGCTACCGAACCTTCTCTTCTGATGGCCTGCCGAACCCTCGCTTCTGACCTTCGGACCGAGCCCTCGGACTAAGCCTCGCCTTCGCCTTCTTCTTCTGGCTCGCATTCGTTTCCGGCTCGGCACCAGCCTGACCGAACCTCGGCCTAGGACCGAGAGGTCTCGCTGGGAATGCTTTTTCTCCCGGTTTTCGACTAAATTTGCATTTTTGGCCCGTTTTTAATTGTTTTAACACGGGATTTTCACCCAAAACTTTATTTGAACATATAAGGACCCTTAACTATTAATTAATCATGTTTTTAAGGATAAAACCTTATCCAAAAGAGAGTGGGTGAAGTACAAAGGTAGAGTGTTGACTTTACCTTATTTTATGACACAAGCAACCACTCCCATACCCACTCCATGTCACTATTCACCACCAGTCCATCCCTAGTCACTTCATAGGTCCTTTCTCACTATTTTCAACTATTCCCACGTTCTTAGGGCTGGAACATCCATCCTCTCTCCTCACACTTTAGTCATTCTCTCATTTTTACCAAGAATCACACTCCAAACTCTCTCATCTTTTTTCTCTCTAATTCAAGAATTTCAAGGCATACTCCAAGACTCTTCTCCTACAATTAGTAAGTATCATCATCTTTCTTATGATTATTACACATCCTCCTACTCAAAATCAAAGATTGCTTACACAAACATCATCACATTCTTGTTAGATCTTCGAATCTTCAAGTGATTCTTCAAGTGTTCTTGCGTTGAACACTTCTCTTCTTCAACACTTACCTACTGAAATCACTCAAG
Organism: Lactuca serriola; assembly: GCF_051521515.1. Lineage (NCBI taxonomy): Eukaryota > Viridiplantae > Streptophyta > Magnoliopsida > Asterales > Asteraceae > Lactuca > Lactuca serriola. The sequence continues at coordinate 135,344,130 of NC_136412.1, read as the reverse complement.
GTGAGTTCATACCCCTACATTTTTATGTTTTCTTAAGTTTTTAGGGGGGGAATACAAGTTAAAACACCAAGAACATAACTAAATTTTTCTAACAGCTTTCATCAGAAAAGTTGGACTCCATTCATGGACTGTTTTGGACAACTTAAACATTTTTGTTTGAAAAACTGTTTTAGTTGTAAGTAGTTCCAGTTCTTAGCTTTAAAATGACTACTTGCACATCTCCATACGATTTTTCTACAATTTATGGTGATTTTTACAAAACTGCCTATCATTTCAAACACCAATCAGGACCAGTCTGTGATTATGGACTTTTTCACCCAAGTTGGAGGTCATTAAAAATCATGATAAAAATTATGAGTAAACTAGACACATTTTGGGAACCCTCAGAATTTACGGACTTAGTTTTCAACTTCGTATGATTTTTCTATGACTTTTCAAAAACAGTGTAGAAATGTTGAAAATTTGTTAACAGCTTATAACTTTCATAACACTTTATATTATGTTGAGCAAAGTGTATAACGATAAGTTCCAAATATTGAATGTGTTTCCTTGTTAGTTTATCATCATAAACTGAATTATAGTCATTCATGATAAGATTATTCATTCATTTAGAACACGTATATTAAGCTATAATGAGCATAGTTTATGGATTCATAGCATTAAAGCAGTGATAAAAGAATTCTTATACATTACAAACGTTTTGGATAAACTATAATAGGTATAGTTTATGTATCATTTACTTCTCAAACTTATTTACCAAAGGTTTTCAGTTTAGTTCACGTAAATCTGTTAATGAATAAATTTGTGAGTCATTCCCTTCGGGTTAATTCCAAAGTAACAAAGTCAAAAAGTCCTGTAAATTGTAACCAGAGTCTCTTGTAGGGAGAACGTGATAGTTGTGTATAGATCTATATTGGGTTTGACAAACCCACACCAGAGCTGCTTGCAACAGCTAGACCGGCAGGTCTGTGGTGACAAGTGTCATTTAACGGCGACGCCTGAAGAACGTCGTATTACGAGGTCGTCTATGTCAAGTATGGTTATGATAGCTCACATGTGGTATTAACAATCATAAGATTTACGGGTTCTAACTTTAAATTAGCGAGTTATGTCTATTTAGCTCACTGAAATTACTTTAAGTATAGAAAAATACTTATACGCCTTCATATCAAAAAGGGTTTTATGTCGATTTAAAATCACTTTTTACATCAACAATTACATACTTTATTGTATACTTTCGGTCTTGGTATTTAAGACTACACATCATTCATTACAGGATTTTTCTCACATCAGAAAGGGTTTTATGCCGATTTAAAATCACTTTTATATCTTTAAGTATGACAAATAGTTGTTCATTTTCGGTCCTGGTATTTAGGACTACATAACTTTTGTAAGGAAAATATTGGATTTCTCTTGGTATCATACATCTCTTTACAAAGATCGATTTTCAAACTCTTACTGTCAAAAGCTTATGAACTCACCAACCTTTGTGTTAACACTTTTCAAAACTACTTGTATTCTCAGGAATTCAGTGAAACAGGAAATCAACCACGTTTTGAGGATGGGACGATATATCGTCTAACAGTTCATTTTGTATCATAATGTAATTGATTTGAATCATGTAAACATACACTTTGGTGTAACTTTTTCAATTATATTTATGATGGTTGTATTTACTTTGAGCACTATTATACTCGTTGTTGTGATACTCTACATGAAGTCCTCCACCCCCGGACGTTTCCGCCATCCTTGGTTTGGGGGTGTGACATGATGTAACCAAGAACAATGAAATACCTAAACTTCCTGGACGAACGGATTAAGATCATAGATGTAGAGATCAAACATACGAAACCAAGCCGCATCCCAATAGTGAAGGTTCACTGGAATGTCAAGCGGAAACCTGAAATCACTTGGGAACGTAAAAGATTCGATGAAGCAAATATATCCGCACCTCTTTTTCCATAACTTGTATCTTAATCTTTGAATTTCGGGATGAAATTCCCTCTAACGGGGGGATAATGTGACAACCCGAAGTTTTCCATTGCCGTAACCCGTTCCGCCCGTAAAACTCGTCTTAAGCGAATTGTTCCGATTTTGTTTTTGGATTAGGTCATTTAACTTAAGACTTTTATTTTGACCTCGTAAGTATCCAAACACATTAGAAACACATGAAGACACTCCAAACTAGTAATTAGAAAAATTTTAGTTTCGACCATATCGGGTTACGACAACTTAATCGGGTGCGACCAAAAGCCAAAGTTTTTTCATTTATTTTTAGTAATTTACATATTTGGTCCCTGTGTTTACTTGATTTTTTCAGTTTTGGTCCCTAAAAGAATCAGGTTGTAGTTCTTACACCTTGTTTCACTATTTCATAAAACTTTTATGATTTCCTAAGTTAACAGCCAAGCTGTTAGTTTTTTTTTTTAAATGACCATTTTGCCTTTGAACCAAAACTAAAAACATATAGCACAACAACGAAATTATATATATATATATATATATATATATATATATATATATATATATATATATATATATATTACTTAAGTTTAGAGTAGATTACATTTTTGGTCATTGAGTATACCTGATTTTTTTTTTCAGAAGGTTCTGAGGGGTGGTTTTGGTATTTTAGGGTTAAATGCTACTCTAGTTGAGTTCACACTTCTATTATACCGTGCATTTTTACCTGCCCATGTATGGTACCGATTCTTTTTGAAAAAAGAATACGGGAGCCTATTTTCATCTTTCACAACATGCTTATATTTAACTTTAAAGTTCACATCAATTGTTGAAAAGGTATTTTTTTATTCTTATTTTGTTACTACCGGAGACATAAAAAAAACTTTCTAATGAGGGCGCTCATGTCTTTTGTACAACCCGTCTGTTATATTATGTCATGTCATCTGTTGTCCCTTCTATTGATTTTTTACAAAGGCATACACACACATGTAACATCATAATTTCATTATATATAACATCTAATTTTAACATTGAGTTTACTGTTTTTGAAAATAGGATCATAGTTACCGATTAAAAAGATGGAACCAAGAACCGAACACAACATCAAAAAAATAAAATTTCAAAACAACATTATACATCCAACTTGTAAGTACTCAACAAAGAACCATACGAATAAGTAAAAACATATAATTTTGAAAACAATATCAAACTTACAGATTAAAAGGATTTAAGTAAGAAATACATACATTTATTCGACTAATCAGACTAATGGGAATGTTGAAGTTTTTTTGCATTTGTTTTCTACGTGGGAATTATGACATAATGTTTGTGTAAATCGAATATTAAAATTTTTTGAATTATATATACAAGTCAATATGATGAAAATTAGCAGGTAATCAATTGAAATCTCATTTAAACTTAAAATAGAAGATATCAGGCTTGAAAGTGTATTGGTTCATAATAATATCCGAAAATTTCGAAATTAGAAATTAATAGTTTCCGAGATTTCAACATATAATATATTTGGAAAGCAATTTTGAATGGAAATAGAGCCTAAATTTAAGGTTTATATTAATAAGAAACCAATTTTGTAGTTGTAAGTTTGGAAAGAATTCAAGTATCATTTTCATTCAATTCCTACATTTAATTTCCTAATATAACGGATTGACTTCTTGTTTAATCAAGGTGACGTAAACAAATTGATCTATGGGTGTAAAACATATAAAGAAACACAATCAACGGTCCATATTGTTTTAGATGATGTCATAAGGTTTATCTTTTAATAATATTTAGAGATATGTTCTTCTTTTTCTCATTATAGTATGTTTGAACTGACTCACGTATGAACTGACTCTTGTATGTTTCTGTGTACTAGAAATAGTGAGTAGTAGACCTCTAAACTATACCTATTATAGTTTATTAGTAATCTTGTTTAAATAACTGTGTATGTTTGTACACCTTTGCTACCCGAAGGTGTTGAATTGCGGTACAATATTTTATATCTATAAACATATACATAATATATAACTAACATTCAAACGAAACTCAGACAAACAACATGGTACTCTAAGTCCACAACCAAATAAGGAACAGGAAATAAAGTGAGTTACCAGTCGTAAGTCCTTCCAACCTTGTTTATATAACTATATCTGTATAGACATGGTTTTGACAATAAATAAGTTTTTAAAAGAGTTAAAGGAAAGGATTAGCACATAAAAGAGTTCGATAAAAAGTTTAGCATGTAAAAGAGTTTGATACAATGTTTTGAAATAGTTTGTTTGAAAAACATCTTGAAGTATAAGAAATCTATATGTTTGATACTTATTAATCACATGTCATTGATTCAATAACTATAATGTTCAACTTGTATCCCCCCCTATAAAAGCATTTAAAATCATTTAAAAGGTAGATTAAGGGGTATGAACTCGCCTGTAGTGAGTGATTTGGATGAAAAAGTGGTATAGGATACGAAGTGTCAAGTGTAGTCTCGAGCACACACGGATCCTACTTAGCAGATATATATGTATATATATATATATATATATATATATATATATATATATATATATATATATATGTGTGTGTGTGTGTATAATTAGTGTTTATGGCCGTAAACTCATGAAGTCTTCCACCAAAGAGTGTTTTAAGGTCATATCAAGTAGCAAGGAAGTGTTCTAGACCCATTCCTAGCCTTAAGAAGAGTTTATGGCCAAATAGGAGCCTTAACAAGGGTTTACGGCCAAGGGAGATGCTTATGGTCGTAAACTCTCATTGTTCTTAGGAAATGGTTGTTTTCAAGGATGTAAATCAAGAGCTTCTACTAGATAACAAGTATATAGAAATGATAATTATGATATGGAAGCTAAAGGGTTGATTTTGGCCCAAAGAACTAGTGTGTGTTCTTGGTGTTCTTGAAGATCTACCAAAAGATGAATTTTATGAAATGGAAACATGGATGTTTACTAGTTAAAGCAATGTAGCATCTAATCAAGGAAGGAAACACTTACATCTTTGAAGATCTAGGTGAAAATCTTGATGTTAGTTGAGAGAGAATCCAATTGTTTTTGGCTTGGAAGTGTAAGAAATGACTAGAAATGAAGATAAAACACATATATAGGTATGAGTTTATTGCCAAGGTGGTGTTTAAGGCCGTAAACTCCTTATGAATGAAGTTTCCAGTTTGCAAGATGCACACTGCACTCTAGAATACACTTCCTAACATTCCTTCTTGAAGATACTAGGCTTATAACACTAAAACAGACCCTAAACAATGCTAAAAGATAGCAGAAGCGAGTCTGACTTTGATTGAATAAAATGGATGTACGAGATAGAAATTTTGGGTTATCATATATTGGATCGAGGCCTCGGGTGCGAGGGTTGCTACACGGATGCAACACGTGGCAGGATTCGGTTGGGCACTCTTAGTCAGGCGGTCGACGATTACCCAAATGCTAACATGTTGTCTAGCAGTCTTTGGAAATTTGGTAGTAAAATCCATGGACAGCTCTTCCCATTTCCATACAGGAACACTAAGGCTTTCTAGGGTTCCGTATGGCTTTTGGTGCTCTGTTTTGACTTGTAAGCATACTAAACATTCCTGTACATATCTTCCAATGTCTCTCCTTAATCCAGGCAACCAATAATCAGCCCATACATCATAGTACATTTTAGTTGTACCAGGATGTATTGACAGTTTAGACTTATGAGCTTCATCTAAAATCTTCTGTCTTGATCCACCAATATTTTGAATCCTTAGCCGATTCCTAAATACCTTCAATCCTTGTGGAACATCAAGTAAAACATCAGCATAATATACCATCCCTTCTTTCCTCACATTTTTTGGCTTTAAGGCCTCAAATTTACATTTCTCTAGTTCATCTAGGATAGTGAACTTTACTGTAGTGTGGGTAATAGTATAACACGTACTATTAGGATAAACCTTTCTACTAAGTGCATCAGCAACAACATTGGCCTTTCCAGGATGGTATAGGATTTCACAGTCATAATCTCTGATCAGCTCCATGGCTCGTTGTTTTCTCATATTTAGAGTTTGCTGACAAAATATATACTTGAGACTCTTGTGGTGGGTAAATAGTTGGCATTTTGTACCAAAAAGATAATGCCTCTAAAGTTTTCGGACAAATACCACGGTAGCGAGTTCGAGATCATGGGTGGGTAATTCTTTTCATAATCTTTCAATTGTCTTGAGGCTATCACTTTACCGTGTTGCATCAACACACAACCGAGTCTCAACCCAGAAGCATCGCTACACACGGAGAAATTATTATCACCTTCTGGAAGTGATAAGATAGGAGCATGAGTCAAAAGATATTTTAAAGTCGAGAAAGCTTTTTCTTGGGCTTCACCCCATTCGAACTTCACTTCCTTCCGTGTAAGACTCGTGAGAGGTACGACTATACGAGAAAAGTCTTTAATGAATCTCCGGTAATAACCCGCGAGACCTAAGATACTACGAATTTCAGAAGCATCACAAGGTGCTTCCCCAATTTTGAATGGCTTCGATTTTGGTAGGATCTGCGGATACATCATCACCAGAAATCAGATGATCGAGAAATTGAATTTTGCGAAGCCAAAATTCACATTTAGAGAATTTAGCATGAAGTTTCTTATTTCAAAGAAGTTCTAAGATTTCACGAATATGAACGACATGATCAGATTCAAACTTGGAATAAATTAGAAGATCATCAATGAATACGATGACAAACTTATCTACACAGACAAACGAAGGAAACCTTTGGAAATCCAGGTTAGTGACCGTGTTGTTTTGAAGGTCTCTCCCTAGAAGGGCTTGATACGCTTCAGAAAGCATGGAAAGCTAAATCCAAGATACATAGGGCCTTTCGAGATTCTTGCTAGAATCGGCCCTGTAGCTCACAAACTCAATCTACCTCGTGAACTCAGTAACATACATTCTACCTTCCACGTCTCGAACTTGAAAAAGTGTCTATCCGACGAGACTCTTGTAATCCCACTCGACGAGATCGAGATCAACGAGAGCCTTACCATCGTGGAAGAACCAGTAGAGATCATGCACTCAGAGGTCAAGAAAATGAGGAAAAGTCGTATCCCGATAGTGAAGTTTCGCTGGGATGCCAAGCAAGGACCTGAATTCACTTCGGAGCGTGAGGATCAAATGAAACTGAAATATCCTCATCTTTTTACTTAGTTTTTGTAACTACTTAATTGCTTAAACTCTAATTTCGGGACGAAATTCTCTCTAAAGGGGGGATGATGTGACAACCCGAAATTTCTATCTTGTACAAACCATTCACTTCAATCAAATTCAGGCTTGTTTCTGCTAACTTCTAACACTATTTAGAGTCTGTTTAAGCATTCTGAGCCTAGTACACCAAATGTAATGAGTGAAAGGAAGTGCCAGTTGAAGTTGTAACCTATCAAACAAGCCATACACCCTCAAATAAGGAGTTTACGGCCAAGGACCATGAATTTATGGCTGTAAACTCATGGTGGCCATAAACTCCATGCTATATATATGGTCCTTAGCCATTTTCAATCAGTTTTCACATTTCCAAGCCTAGAAATCGGATTCTCTCTCAACATTCATCAATTATTCTTCACTTTTTCGTTAAAAATGTAAGTGATTCCTTCCATCTAAGTTTTAATACTACTCTTATCCATGAATCACCATTAATTTCTTCCATGGAATCCATCTTTGTGTTTAGATCTTCAAGATCCTTAAGAACACCTAGGTGTTTTGGGCCAAAAACACCCACATTTGCCTTCAAATCGTAAGTATCTACCACCTATACTTGTTATCTACTTAGGTTATAGATTTAAGGCCTCGAAAACATCAAGAATTCAAGAAAAAAAAGGTGTTTATGGCCAAGACAACCTCCCTTGCCCGTAATCCCTAATAAGTGAGACATTGGACCATAACTTCTTCCTAAGGCGTGGATAAGGGACTAGAACACTTCCTTACGATTGAAAGTCCTTCAAACACACCATTTGGCACTCTTCATCATGAGTTTACATCCGTAAACTCATGTGTCTGTAAACTCATGGCCGTAAACTCAATTGGGCATGCCATCTTGGCCATACCACTAGTATGTGGCTATACAACCCTTAGAAGCAACCCTTAATTTGTACTTCTAGCACTTGAATCAAAGTGTTTCCTATGTCCTAGGGTGTCTTTCCTTGCTGAATTAGTTGTTTAAAACACTAATTGTATACATATATATATATATATATATATATATATATATATATATATATATATATATCATTATATGATAAATAGGATTTGTGTGTGTGCTCAAGTCTTCACTAGAATACAACACTTTCATCCAAACCACTCACTACAGGTGAGTTGATACCTCTTAATCAACATTTTAAATGATTTTAAATGCTTTTATGGGGGGGGGGGATACAAGTTGAAACATTATAGTTATTAGATCAATCACATGTGATTAATAACTATCAAACAGATGGATTTACTATACTTTTAACTGTGTTATCAAACTAACTACTTCAAAATATTTATCAAACTCTTTTACAATACTAAGCTCTTTACCAAACTTGTTCTTATATTCCAAACCTTTTCTTTTAAATCTTTCAAACTTATATACTGTCAAAACATGTCTAATGCATATATATTTATATAAGTAATGTTTGAAGGACTTAGGACACATAACTCACTTTATTTCCTGTTCCTTGTTTGGTTGTAGACTTAGAGTACCTTGTTGTTTGTTCGAGTGTCATTTGATCCTTAGTTATATAATATGTATATATGTATAGATATAAAAGCTTTTATCTCAGTCCAACACACTTAGTCATACAAACAACTCTACTAGTAAACTATAACAGGTATAGTTTAGGAAGTCACTACTCATTATTTCTAGTACAATGAAACATACAAAGAGTCAGTTCATACAATACTCAATACATACTATAAAGAGAATAAGATAGAGAATACTATAACGAGAAACAATACATACTATAAACAGAAACAGATAGAGAATACTATAACGAGAATCAATAGTTAATATAAAGAGAAACAGATAGAGAATACTATAATGAGAAACAATACTTACTATAACGAGAAATATATAGAGAATATTATAACGAGAAACAATACATACTATACACTATACAAGAGAACATACTATGATGAGAAACAAAGAGAACATACTACATACTAGACAGGGAGAACAAACACTACACTAGTACATACAATACATATACAAGAATACTATAACATAAATGTGAGTCACTATTTCAGGGCATGACATCACTGTTATGGCTCGTTTTGTAACCAGAGTCTCCTAGAGGGAGAGCGTGAATTTGTGTATAGATCTATACTGGACTGATAGCGCTACACCTTGCTCCTAGCTACAGTGGGACTTGCAGGTCTTCAGGTGACAAATGTCATACCATTTCGACGTCTTCGAGCGTCATGTTTTACTAAGTCGATCAAGTATGGTTACAATTGATGGGTTTAGAGCATTCTAACACTTCCTAAGTGTACATGCAACCCTAATAACCTTGGATCTATGTTTGTCTAATTATCATGCAAAGTTGGATTTCCAAGGTTATATTCCTATCTAGCATACATGGGGAACAATTTTAACTAGAATGAAAGATAGAATAACTTACCTTGTTGTTGCTTGTGTTCCTTGAAACCTTGTGAGCCTAGCACCCCAAGTGTGATGCCTCAAATGCTTCACACAACACCAAATGCTCTTGGAAAAAACTTATGAGAGAACACACACTACTTGAAATCGGCCAAGCCCTCCTGTTTTCTTTGTGTAGCCGATTTTGGTGGAGAATATGATTCTTATATAGTGTTGACACATCTAGGGTTACACCATGTAAACCCTAATGTGTCATGACTCTTCATTTCCATGACCCATGGGTTTGTAACTCCCATGGAGCATCCTATGGGTAGAACCCAACTTGATAATCCATGGAGCCTCTTAGCCCACTATACAAGATATGGATGATTTACATGATCAACCCATATATTTAATTAGTTCTCTTTTGACCACTTAATTAATTCTAAATTAATTATTGATCAAAGTAATCAAATATTATTATTAATATATATTAGGACTTATAATATATTAATAATCTCCAAATGTTATTTCTCTCATTTAGTCTAACCAATTGCATGGTGCCATGCAACCCAAATGGACCATGCTGGGTCGGGTCAAGTACATACCAGAAATAGTTATGGACTTAGACACCTTATCCAACAGTCTCCCACTTGGATAAGTCTAATAACTATTACTGCAAGTATGACTTCAGGAACCGATCGGCAATCGTAGCTCTTTTCAAGGTTTCTCAGAACTGAGAAGATGATGGTACGCCATTTAAGATAAGTGATCATATAATCCTCTGTTCTAGATATCAGCCGGACAAATACATGGAACACTGTCTTGCTTATTGTCCAGCATTTGTTTCCCAATTTCCGATTTGTTTGACATAGAACTTAATTGAACACATCAACTTAGTTCTGACCGGGCCCGGTACATGGTTCAAAACAAAATCATCGAGGGGCCCAGATATCAACTTCTAATCCAAGAAGGAACAGATAAACTTCGACTTATATGTTTGTTCTACCACTCTTTGAATTACACACAAGAGCACGATTTATAACATCGAGTTACCAATGCGTTTTTTCGTACAATCAATGCATAACCAACTTGTAAGTAACAAATCATATCTCTAGGTTTGAAGACTTATACGATATTACCGTCTCACGATCACTCGAGATAGAATTCCATGAAGTGATTCCAGTGAGCGTGGGTTGTGTCCAATGCTCAGAACTTATGAGCACTCATGATTGTTGTTGCCTTGTCCAAGACCTCTACAACCAAACATGACAGTCTTGATTCATACCTACTTCCGACATATGACTGACTGTGGAGGTTTGAATAATATGTTATACCAAACAAAAATTATTCTGAAAGTCAAAACATGCAAAAGAAATATAGTAAACGATCGACAAGAGATAGCAACACCTTACTCATAAATAAAACAATTTTTATTCATCATCAAATGTCAATTACAACTTACAAATTTCGAGGTTATCTAACTACTAAATCTAATATCATCCTTCAGCCCTATGCTCCGAGCATGCTGAAGATGCTTAACCCGAGTCAGTCCCTTTGTGAGGGGATCTGTCGGATTCTCATCTGATGATACCCTCTTTGCCACGAGGAGTCCTTCTTCGATCCGATGTCTGATGAAATGGTACTTTCTGTCGATGTGTCTGGATCTCCCGTGATCCCTTGGTTCCTTGGCTAAGGCAACAACACTTTCACTATCACAGAAAATTTCCATTAGCTCTTTAATAGCTGGTACAACTCCAAGGTCTCCAATGAAGTTCTTCAACCATATCGCCTCTGATTCACTAGCTGCAATATACTCTGATTCACAAGTAGAATCTGCCACTGTCTCTTGCTTGGAACTCTTCCAAGAAATTGCTCCTCCGTTTAGGGTAAAGACCCAGCCCGACTGAGAGCAGAAATTATCCCTATCAGTCTGGAAGCTAGCATCACTATACCCTACTACTCTCAAGTCATCACTCCCACCGAGGGTAAGGACCCAGTCCTTAGTCCTCCGTAGGTACTTGAGGATATTCTTTACCGCAGTCCAGTGTGCCTTGCCAGGGTTCGCCTGATACCTGCTAACCATACTCAGGGCAAAGGCTACATCGGGTCGAGTACACGTCATAGCATACATGATCGATCCTACAGCCGAAGCATAAGGTGTTCGACTCATTTATGCTATCTCACCCTCAATGCTAGGGCTTTGTGTCTTACTCAATCTGGTGTTACTCTGGATGGGTAACTCTCTTTTCTTGGAATCCTGCATGCGGAATCTCTTCAGCACCTTATCCAAGTAGGTACTCTGACTAAGTCCAATTAGTCTTTTACTCTGATCTCTCAAGATCCTTATCCCTAAAATATAGGCAGCTTCACCAAGGTCCTTCATAGCGAAACACTTCCCAAGCCAGGACTTTACTTCCTGCAGGGTTGGAATGTCGTTTCCTATGAGTAGTATGTCATCCACATACAATACCAAAAAGCTAACTATACTCCCACTAGCCTTGACATACACACAAGATTCATCTTCACTCCTAGTAAAGCCAAATTCCTTGACCTTCTCATCAAAGCAAAGATTCCATCTGCGAGGTGCTTGCTTTAATCCATAGATGGATTTCTCAAGCTTACACACTCTATTAGGGTACTTGCTGTTGACAAAACCTTCTGGCTGACTCATGTAAACATCTTCAGCCAATTTTCCATTAAGGAAAGCGGTTTTGACATCCATCTACCATATCTCATAGTCATGAAATGCAGCTATGGCTAACAGAACCCAAATAGACTTAATCTTGGCTACCGGAGAAAAGGTCTCATCATAATCCACTCCAGGAATTTGAGAGAAGCCCTTTGCAACCAGTCTAGCCTTATAAGTGTGTACTTTACCATCCATGTCGGTCTTCTTCTTGAAGACCCATTTGCACCCTACTGTCTTACGACCTGGTACATTTTCAACCAAGTTCCAAACTTGATTGTCATACATGGATTGTATCTCGCTATCCATAGCCTCTTTCCATTTAGTAGACTCGGGGCCTGCCATGGCTTCCTCGTAGCTGTTAGGGTCATCTTGACTTACTAGTGTCCCATCACTAATAAGTGTCTCACCTTCTGCAGTAATATGGAATCCATAGTAATGCTCAGGTGCACTCCTAACTCTCGTGGAACGCCTCAGAGGTACAGGTTTGTCAATTGGCTCAACAGGAGTTTCCTCCTCAAGTTGAGGGCTAGAGTTTGAAGTTCCTTCACCGCTTGATTCTTGAATTTCTTCAAGATCAATTTTCCTCCCACTGTCTCCTTGGCTTATAAACTCTCTTTCTCGAAAGACTCATCTTCTTGCTACAAAGACCACATTGTCACTAGGTCTGTAGAAGAGGTAACCAAAGGATTGTTGTGGGTAACCGATGAAAATACACCTCTCGCTTCGAGGTTCGAGCTTATCATGAGTCTCGCATCTCACGAAAGCCTCGCAACCCCAAATCTTGATGTGGTCTAGTTTAGGTACTTTACCAGTCCACATCTCGTGAGGAGTTTTGGCAACTTTCTTTGTAGGGACTAGATTAAGAATATGGGCGGCAGTCTCTAAGGCATACCCCCAGAATGAGATTGGTAGCGTAGCTCGACTCATCATGGAACGAACCATATCTAACAAGGTTCGATTACGCCTCTCAGCCACACCATTCAACTGTGGTGTCCTGGGAGGTGTCAATTGTGAGACAATCCCACATTCCCTAAGATAGTCGAGGAACTCTGAACTAAGATACTCACCACCTCGATCGGATCGAAGCATCTTAATGTTCCTGCCCAATTGATTCTCGACTTCCTGTTTAAATTCCTTAAACCTTTCGAAAGTCTCTGACTTATGCTTGATCAGGTAGACATATCCATATCTACTATAGTCATCAGTAAAAGTCAAATAATAACGATTAGCATCCCTTGTGGCATGTTTGAATGGTCCACACACATCCGTGTGTACAAGGTCCAACAAACCTTCACCCCTCTCACATGTGCCTGTGAAGGGTGACTTTGTCATTTTTCCAAGTAAGCATGATTCGCAACTATCATCTGACTTTAGGTCAAACGACTCCAAGACTCCATCCTTTTGGAGTTGGCCTATGCGTTTCTTGCTTATATGTCCAAGGCAACAATGCCATAATGATGCTTTATCCAAGTTATTATTATTAGTAGAATCAATACACAAAACATTATTTCCTAAATTATCTACAACAGACATAGCTTCATACACACCATCACAAGGTAATGCTTTAAAATAAAGAACATTATTAAAGAAAGCATCAATAGAACCAACTTCATTATTAAATGAAAAGGTAAACCCTTGTTTGTACAAAGCATGAAAGGAAATAATATTTCTTGCCATTCCTGGCGAGTAACAACATTTATTCAAATCTAAACTAAACCCACTACTTAGCGATAAAGTATAAACTCCAATCTTGGTGACAGGTGAAACTTTCCTATTCCCCATGATCAAGTTTATTCTTCCTTGCTCCACATCCTCACTTCTTCTTAGTCCCTGCAAGTCACAACAAATATGAATACCACAACCGGTATCAAGGACCCAAGAATTAGAATGGGGTGAGTTATTAGAAATGATAGTGTAAATACCTGCATGGTTGGGTTTAACTTTCCCATCCTTCACATCCTGCTGGTACTTTGGGCAGTTCCGCTTCCAATGAGCCTTTTCATGGCAATAGAAGCATTCAGCCTCTTTTGGGTCAGAAGAAGGAGTAATGAAACCTTTCTTGGTTCCACTTGAAGAAGAGCCATCAAGGGTCCGAGCCTTGGTACCCTTCGGAGATCTCTTTCTCTTCCTCCCTCGACTTTTCCCGATTGCCAAAACCGGAGTTGAGTTTGGAGTAGGAGTGATAGCAACCGACTTCCCCTTAAGACCTGTTTCTGCGGTCTTGAGAAGTCCCTGAAGTTTGCTGAGGGTGACTTCTTCCTTGTTCATGTGATATGTCATGCGGAATTGATCATAGCACGATGGTAAGGAGTGCAAAATGATATCTATTGCAAGATCCTCCGGGAAGTTCACATTAAGCTTCAGCAAACGCTCCACATACCTTTGCATTTTCTACATGTGGCTCGTGACGGATTCCCCGTCCTTCATCATGGTTGTTATCATGGAGCAGATGATTTCATACCTCTCTTGTCTTGCACTTTGATGGTATCTTTCCATCAAGTCTTGGTGCATTTCATAAGGGTAGAAATCCTCATAAGACTTTTGGAGTTCCGCTGTCATCGTGGCCATCATGATGCAAGCCACTTTCGTAGCATCCCTTTCATGTGCCCGAAAGTCAGCGATCTCCTGAGGAGTTGCAGTGGTCTCATCAATCTCCTTAAGCTCCTTGTCAAGGACATATTCTTTGTCCTCGTAGCGGATAATCATTCTGATGTTTCTGATCCACTCATTGAAGTTGGATCCATCAAAGGTGACTTTCCCACACAAGTTCATAAGGGTAAAGGAGCCATTAGGATTAGAGCCAGAAGCATTGTTGAAAGACATCTGAAGAAAAAGGACAAGATTTGTTTAGATATAAGAGAGTCCTTAATAAAACACCCAAATGTAATATTAAGGCTAGGATCCAATCACAATATAATATAACTTAGAAGAGGTATGCCGTAATCTAAGCTATATCATATTTGAAAGGTAGGTGAATGACGATTCACCAATTTCCACCACGAAAACCGCAATATTTTAGTATTAGGTTTTTGAATGGTTCTTAGAAATTCCTAGATTCTTTGAGATTCAATGAACTTTTCAAAGGCATGTTTCAATCTCGAGTGTGCCCTCCAAGTTTTGTGACTGGGATACCGAGGATCACAAAACGAGGTGTGAAGTAACCATGCAAATCACTTGGTACCCTTAAAGTTTATCACTCAATCGATGTGCCGGTAAACCACACACGCTCCATCGATACTATAATAAACCCTAAGTCACCCTTTACCTACCTTGTTAAGTCCAAGTTAGTGTGCCGGTTAACCACACACGCTCCACCAACGACTTAATCAAAGTGTAAAGTGTAATTTCATGGAATAGCACCTTATTCACATTTTCTCTAAAGTAACTAAGATTGGGAATTTAATAAGACATTTAGTTACTTTATAATATTCATCATACTTTGAATGAGAATTTGTAAGTCCTTGTCTTACCCGTTCGGCTAACGACCCTCCACCGGTCAAGCAAGCGGTGGGTGAGAGTGGACACCCATTAAGTCACCATTTTATAGGCAACAACCTTATACCCACCTTATAGACCGGCTTCGTGAATGAGGCTACTAGCGGTAAGACGACTTTGTTCTTATACATATATATATAATTATTAAATCATAATAATATAAGTATAAGGGTTGAATTTTAACTTTTAAAATTCTAAGGGTTGGAACTAAAGTTTTAACTTAACTTTACTTGTTCCAAAACTTGAGGGCAAGTTTTGTAAACTTTCAAAACTTTTCATTTCTTGTAACTTATGAGTTTAATAGAGTAATAAAATGAGGACCTTTCATTTTTCTTAACTCTTGTGTTATTTTAATGGTTTTTAATCCAAGAGACTTTTGGTTTTCCATAACTTGAGGACAAGTTATGGACTCCATTAAAACACATTATGATCAAGAATTAAACTACCACATAGGTTACAAATAATTCCTATGATCATCTAAACATCATAAGAACAAGAATATGAACATGAACACCTTCAAGAATCAAAATCACATTTAATCTTTGTAATTTTGATAACTAGTTGTTGTAAATGAGTTAGAAAAGACATTACACCTCCTAAAACAGGTTTTCAAGTACCAAAACAATTTAGGGTAATGTTTCTAATCCATTTCCAGCAACTGAAGTCGAAATTCTGCACTCTGTCGATCCTACTCGCCGAGTGCATAAACCTACTCGCCGAGTAGGTTGAAGATACAAGTGAACTCGACGAGTCCTCCCCATGGACTTGCCGAGTCCATCAGTCAGACAGCAAGATTTCGACTTTATTCAACTTTTAAGCACAAATAACAAACAAACAAGCCTAGGCTCTGATACCACTGATGGGTTTAGAGCATTCTAACACTTCCTAAGTGTACATGCAACCCTAATAACCTTGGATCTATGTTTTTCTAATTATCATGCAAAGTTGGATTTCCAAGGTTATATTCCTATCTAGCATACATGTGGAACAATTTTAACTAGAATGAAAGATAGAATAACTTACCTTGTTGTTGCTTGTGTTCCTTGAAACCTTGTGAGCCTAGCACCCCAAGTGTGATGCCTCAAATGCTTCACACAACACCAAATGCTCTTGGAAAAAACTTATGAGAGAACACACACTACTTGAAATCGGCCAAGCCCTCTTGTTTTCTTTGTGTAGCCGATTTTGGTGGAGAATATGATTCTTATATAGTGTTGACACATCTAGGGTTACATCATGTAAACCGTAATGTGTCATGACTCTTCATTTCCATGACCCATGGGTTTGTAACTCCCATGGAGCATCCTATGGGTAGAACCCAACTTGATAATCCATGGAGCCTCTTAGCCCACTATACAAGATATGGATGATTTACATGATCAACCCATATATTTAATTAGTTCTCTTTTGACCACTTAATTAATTCTAAATTAATTATTGATCAAACTAATCAAATATTATTATTAATATATATTAGAACTTATAATATATTAATAATCTCCAAATGTTATTTCTCTCATTTAGTCTAACCAATTGCATGGTGCCATGCAACCCAAATGGACCATGCCGGGTCGGGTCAAGTACATACCAGAAATAGTTATGGACTTAGACACCTTATCCAACAACAATTATATCACATTATACCATAATTAACAATTTGTTAAAGGTAGTTACTACAACAGTAGTTATAATAATACAACACTATTGTACTTTATTATTTCCCCCTTGCATTCACATTGAGATCTTCTCACATAACTGGTAATGTATCAACTATATTTTGTTAATGATAGTCACACTTGGGAAAAATACACTTTTATAGGAAACAAACATACAGAACATTTAATGCCTTGATAGAAGGCTACTTTTAGTAGAAAATGTAGGATTTTCTAGGAGATACAAACATTACTTCAAACTTTTACATCAAACACTTACAAACATTTTCATACAAACAATGACATTAAAATGCTTACGAACTCACCAGCTTTAAAGCTGATAAACTCTTTCAAAATAAAATGTATTCTCAGGCCATCAGTAGATAGGTACGGATGCCAGGTTTTGAGAAGATGGAGCACACTCAAGACTCATCTTTTATTTTGATTCATATTTTTGGTGTTTTATAAGCTATACAGAACACACTTGTATTAATTTCTATTATTAATGCAATGGATGATGTTGTTGCTTGTTTACTATTATGCTTTGTTGTGTTACTGTACAGGATGTCCTCCGCGCCAGAACGTTTCCGCCGTTCCGGTTTTGGGGTGTGTGTCACACCCCAAAACCAAGAACGGCGGAAACGTTCTGGGAGGAGGACGTCATGTATAATATCACAACAATGTAAAGTAGTAAACAAGCAACAACATAATCCATTGCATTAATAATATAATTATTATACAAATGTGTTCTGTCAAATTTTGATAAACACTAAAGCATAAATCAAAATGAAAGATGAGTCTTGAACAAGCTCCATCTTCCTTTCTTCTTGCATCGGTACCTGTCTATGATGACCTAAGGATACAAGTAATTTTGAAAGTGAGTATCAGCTTTGAAGCTGGTGAGATCATAAGTATTTAGTGTCTTAATTTGTATGTAAGAATTTGTAAGTAAATGAATTGTAAGTATTGAAAATGTATATGAACTGTAAATGTAAAATGTTTGTGAAAGAACTATAAATGTTTGAAAAACCCTAGAATTCCCTATGATTCCTATTAGTAACAAAAGGAGTCTTCTACCAAGACTTAACTGTTCTCAATGTAGTCTTCTATCAAGACGTAACTGTTTTGAATGTAGTCTTCTACCAAGACCTAACTGTTCTGAATGTAGTCTTCTACCAAGACCTAACTGTATTAGTATTACCCTTTGAAACAAGGGCAAACTAACAATGTTAACTGAAGACATCCGTTGATGTACATTTACCTCTGTTGCTAACAGCTGGGTATAGGAATAGTTAGTCCCTAAAAGTATACCTGTAATGGTATCAACCATTGACATCCGTGGATGTGCTTTTACCTCTGTAGCTAACAGAGATTCTAGGAATGGTCAACCCGCAATGTATCCTTGGGTACTAGGATAATAAATCCATTCTATCTCATCGATTATGTGATTGAATCACAAGATAAAGATAAGAACAAGGATTATATAACAGAATCTATACATATATAATGTACTAGTAATTCTTGTAAGTGTACTCATGTAAGTATAGTCATGTGACCATATCTATGTAGTAGTATGGTAATGTACTGTAATGTTCTAGCTAGTATTGTACGTGCTCTCTACCTAGCAAGTATAGTAATGTACTCGTTCTAGTATCGTTGTATATGTTCTCTTTCTAGTATAGTTGTATATGTTCTCTCTCTAGTATAGTTGTATATGTTCTTCTCTAGTATAGTTGTATATGTTCACATAGTAGTAAGTATTGACTCATGAATGAATTGACTAATAGTATGGTATTGTGTTCTAGTAATAGTTTTAGTATCTTCCTAAACTACCCATATGGTAGTTTACTAGTAATCTAACTGGTACGTATGGACGTAGAGGTGTACCCTTGCTACCCAAGGGCATCTGATGAACTGGAAGGGCCTTTTATGACTATATATGTACACATGATATATAACTAATATTTAAACGACTTTCGGATGAATACCCGATATGCCACCACACCACATCTCAACCGCGAAAAGGAAATAGGGTGGATAGCCTTCCTAAGCCTTTTAAACATTTCTTATATAATTATACATATCGAGGCATGCAATTTATAATTTAAAAACATAATTAAGTTTTGTAAAACATTTGAACATAATTATTATCTTCAGAAAAGATCGACTTGATGTCAATCTATAAAAACAGTTTGAAGGCATAAGTTTGATAAAACAGTTTAGTATAAAGAAACATTTGTTTGAAACACAATTGTACGTAAGTTTGAAATATAATATACAGAGTAAACTGTACAGTTTAATAAGGATTCTAAAACATATAAAATGTTTATAAAATTCATTTTAAGGAACTGTTTGGTAACACGGCTAATGAGTAGCCAAATCATATAAATGTTGTATATTAATCACATGTGATTGATGTAATTACTAGCATAATTCTACTTATTAATCACATGTGATTGATATAATAAGTAGCATGATTCTACTTGTATCCCCCCCCCCATAAAACACTTAAAAATAGTATAAAACATTAGTTAAGGGGTATGAACTCACCTACAGTAAGTGACTGGAATTGAACGGACTGTTATCGTACGGAAGGATCGGACAAGTGCTTGGTGTCAAGTGAAGACTTAGAAACACACAATGATCCTAATTACATATGAAAACATATGTATATAAATAATTAGTGATTAAAACACTAATTATACAAGTATAAACATTTAAACGCGAGGAAAACACTTTTGATCAAGTGCTAGGAGGCTAATGGGTTGCAACAAAGGAGTGCAATGCCTCTAATGGAAGTTTATGGTCAAATCACCATATGTCATGGAGTTTACGGCCCAGAGGAATAAACTCTTGGCCGTAAACTCTCAACAAAGCCCCTAAATGAAGTCTATCAATTATACAACTCATGTGGTGAATTGTTTCAAGGCTAAATCAAGTGTTTGGGTGCCATATTAACTCCTTTCAGGAGTTTACGGCCTAGGGACCATATACCCTTGGAGTTTACGGCCGTAAACTCCCTTGGGAGGGTGTTTATGGTGTTTTCAAGTCTCTAAATTAACTAGGAACTAAACTAGGCTTTTGTACTTGGCTTTAGAAGAGTTTATGGCACCATTTGGCACCATTTTATGGAGTTCACGGCCCTAGAACCTTTTGAGCCGTAAACTCCCTTACTCTTGGTGTTCTAAGTGTTTTAGCTAGTCCAAAACTCATTTAGGTACATGCCCAAATTGGTCTCTTGGCTTAAGGAAGGAGTTAGGGTGTCATTTGACCCCTTTATAGGTGTTTACAGCCCAAGAACTTGTCTTGGCCGTAAACTCCTCAACACTTGTGCTTCCTTATGTTTTCTAGGTTCTAAACACTTTAGGGTACATGTCTAAAATAAATTCTAATCGTTGGGTGCCTTAAAAGCACCATTTAGAGCATGTTCTTTGGAGTTTACGGCCTAAGTTATTCTTGGGCCGTGAACTCCCAAACTTGGGTGATTCTAGCTTGATTTCATGTCCTTAATACACCCCTATACATTTCCAAGGCAGTAGTACATCACGGGGGACAATCTAGGCTTGGTTTCGGGAGTGTACTACCCAAGAACACCTTGGGGAGTAAACTCCTAAATCGGATGATTTAGCTATGTAATCTATGTTATGAACACAATTAAAGCTTTCTAACACTACTAGAAAGAGTTACTCACAATTTGGGATAAAAACCCGAAGATCCCTGAGAGAGAATTTTGACTTTTCTCTAAATGGAATTCAACAAATGAACCAATTTGGTTCATAATTTTATTTATAGTCCTGAGATATTTTTGGCCGAAAATATTTTTATTCCTGGAACGATCTCTAATGTCCTAGAGTCTTGGAATAACAGTGTTGCACAAAACCCTAGTGCATCCACTCTCCTAATATCTCCTTAAGTGTAAAATCCTGAAAACTGCCAAACTTATACTCGAAGTCTGAATTTTCACTGTAACTGTTTGGCTTCAAATGGTTTGTTCAGAATGGAAATTTCGGGTTGTCACATCATCCCCCTGTTGAAGGGAATTTCGTCCCGAAATTAGAATTTAGGCAAGGAAGTATGTACGAATGAACGAGTCGTGAGGAGGAAAACTTCCTAATCGATTGGTTCTAGCGCACCTAAGTGAAATCGGGTTCTCGGTTGGCATTCCAACGAACCTTCACTAACTCGCGACGGCGTTGCTTCGTCCGCTTGACCTCTCGGTCGAGGGTCACTACGGTTCTATTACGAAGGCGAGGATCTCGACGAGTGGACTTACAAGAGTCCTAACGGAAAGGTATGGTTCCACGATCGAGACGCGAAGAGTAGGATGCACGTTACTGAGTTCGCGGAGTAGGTCTAGTTTGTGCGAGGCACAGGACCGATTCTGATAAGAATCTCAAAGGTCCTAACTATATTGGATTTAGCTTTCCACGCGATACGAAGCATATTAAGCCATTCCCAGAGTGAGTTAACCTAAAGAGCTTGGTCACTCACTTGGAATTCCAAAGGTTCCTCTTCTTGCTTAACTTCCCAGTCAAAGGCCACCCCTTGCTGGGTCAAAGTTGTACGGGTTTCTGTAATTTGCGAGGAGTTCTGAATGAACTAAGACGGTATGTCGGTAAGACCTAGAATTTGGCGAATGACTGTCGGCATCTCTGGTGTCGACAAAAGCTCAACGGTTTTGACAAGTTGAAAGAGTACTCACAAATTTCCCACATTACTAACAGTGTGTCATAGGAATTTGAATCTTCAATTTCAAACCTTGTGCTTTGAGAACATCGCTAAAAGTTCCTCTGAAGGTAATGTTTCCATGGGTTTCTTCTTACTACGAGGGTAGATAAGTAAGTCATTACATGGAGAAATGACGAACTGATCCGAGTAAGAAGGACGTACCCTACTCGTTTAGCTCATGAAAGCTATGGGCGCATTGGTCCTATCCGAAGGGTATCACTACGGACTCGAAGTGTGCGCATCGAATTCGGAAGATAGTCTTCCGGACATCCTTCCCTAACACTCGAACTGGTGATATTCGAATCTCAGATCCATTTCTGAAAGTAATTATTTCCTTGCGTTTGCGCAACCATCTCGTCTATGCGAGGCAGAGATAACGATTTCTAATGAAAAATCTTGATGGAGTCCTCGATAACCGAGGTACATACAATGCGATCCATCGATCTCTGGAAGAATATGACCGGGGTTCTCTAGGGTGAGAAACCTAGTCTTCTAATTCTATTTCTGTGTAGTTCGCTAAGTTGTCCGGACTATTCTTGTATCTCCGTAGGTGTTTAAACTATAGGGTGATCCATTTACGGGAGTCGTATTGGGTTCTAAGTTTGTTCACGTGACGATGTGATTACTCGTGGTCTTGAGCAGTTTCCCGTCCTGAAGTTCATATTAGAATTCATACATGGTTTCACAATCACAACTTTGGGTATACGAGTAGTATATAATTAAGATTGAAAAGGTAGTCGAATAACTGATTCTTCTTTAAGCTCACATCCCATCGGGGAAAAAGAAGTTAAAGTGGAATCATCAATTCTAAACCTGTAGAAGCTTGATTATATATCACTCTTATGTATACCTTCCTCAGTGATAGATCAATCGCATAAATCCCTGGATTAAAGTTGACGTATTGCATGAGTGGTACTTCGGGGATTTCTTCAGAAAGAAGATAACTAAGAGGTACTCCTGGCATGAGTACTTCGGTGTTCTGATATGACGGCTTCGCTAGAAAAGTGATCTAGAAGAAAGAGATGTATGTATGAAGCTGTTTTCGTGCGGATCAAATTTAATCGATTCGTATGATAATGTCGAAATCATACTGAAACTTAAAGACATTAGATTTGAACATAAGAAGTTTACAGACAAAAACCAACCGTGCAACCATGAATAGAGTTACAGTACTTTAGATTTACCACAAGACTATTGCTGCGAATAAGGTATACTACAAAAGACAAGTATACGCAGCACGAGAATCCCTATACAGATAAGATTTCGCAAAAGGTACGACTCTAGTTGCACTAGTTCTGGATAGTTTATAAGTCTGTTACAACGAAACGCCTAAATTACATTTAACATGGTTCCGGAGCAGGCTCTCCTGCAGCTGTGATCCTGAGAATTTTCCCATCAGCACCCGAATTATTTGCTATCGGGCAATCTTTCTTGAAGTGTCCAATTTCACCGCATTGGTGACACATCTGGACAGCACCAACTTTGGTTGTAGAAGTGAAGTGTCGAGTGGGATTTATGGGGACACGCGTTCTTTCCTTGATTTCCTTCTTCGGGCAATCCCTTTTATAGTGCCCAAACTCACCACAATTATAGCAAACTAGGCTTGCCCCAGTGGTGGAGGTAGTTCTACAGAAACGAGCAATGTGCCCCATCTTGTTGTAATTATCGCATTGCAAGGCTCGGCACATTCCCTCGTGGTGGTAGTTTCACCGGTCACACTTCGGGAGTGTTCCTTCGTATGGTCTGCTCGGTACGGGGATGGCAGAGGTTTCCACATGCTGCTGTTGCATAGCCAGCCTTTGGGATCTCTTGCGTTCTTTCTGGGCTTGACGCTTTCGTTTCTTGTTTTCTGTTTTTCAGCTTTGCGAGCCTGTGACTGTTACTGTTTGGCGACCTCCTGGATGGATACCACAATTGGAAACTTCATTCCCATCAGCAGCATTGACTGTGGTGATAGCGCTACGGTGCACAAGGACCACGGTTACGGCAGCCACTACGGCAGCTGTAACTGCCGTTTGAAAGGTAGCGGCGTCCATAGGAAAAGCGGAGGTTTCGTGGTTCGACTGATTGCTTCTAGATGATGACATGATTCTGTAACACGAAAGATAAGGATTTTGTGAGCGATTCTGGTTGACCCTTGATGTACTTAGATTGTTCATGTAAGGAGTACGACTATGTTCTCGAAAGTTTGACCTACATCCCTATGATGCAGTCCTAGTAATGAGTAGAAGTAAGTTTGTAGAATGGTCTCAAGACATTTGACGTTCGAGCCGAGGTATCGTGGGTTGGTGAATAACAAGATCCAACCACTGAAAGAGACTTGGAAATGTCTCCGGAGATAAATCACTATAGTCCAATGACTTGACTAAAGCATGTTTCAGATAGACCCTAATGAAAGTATGATAAAAGTACTTGAATGAAGAATGACACAAAAGTTAGCCGGCTGCCAATATCTTTGATATTCACGATGTAAAGATTCTGGAAAATGACCTTGTAAAGGTCTTACATCATAACCACAGAAGATAGTTCCTTACAGCATAAGGACCTAACTAAAGTACTTACGGTACAAGATAATTTCATAGAAAATGCCACATCGGGCATAGACAGAAAACACGATTCCTTTTTAATAAAGAAAAAAAGTAAAGCGTCTACTACTGGCGACGACCATCCCTCTGGTGAACTCTTAGTTCAGCCAATTGACGTTCCACGTCAAGTAGGTGTCTTTCGTACACCCTTTGGCGTACTCGGAGCTCTATAACTTCGGCTCGTGATTCAGTCAGTGCTTGCAGCAGGGTTTCATGGTTTCCCTCTGATCTCTCGTGAGCATCTTCTAGACGAATGGTGCAGAGGGTATGCATTCTCGCATCGGCGACAGCTTCGGTAATCTGATGTAGGGCTGTCCTGCCATGAATCTCATTTTGGGTCACTCTGCAGACTCAGATTGGCAAGATTCTATCTGCTGAGCCCCCATTGCTCATGTCGTAAAAGCTTCGGTTTCCATTAAATGGCATAGGCTGATCTTGTCCTTGGTTCCTTGTTTCCAAGCATTCCACTCACTCAGGGTCGGGCCATGAAAATCCGGACGAGGGTTAGGAATTGGAAAGGGAGCTGCTCGGGGTAGGTTCTCAACCTCTGAATCGGAGTTAGCATCATATGAAAGGTCTTCATCATGGTGATCATTCACAGGGACAGGATGATCATTCTCTGGTTCTTCTCCAAACCAACCAGCGATGACTTCATTCGGAAGATACTGGTTGCCGAGGGAATGGAGTCCAGCTATGTTTTCTATGCGAGAATTTAGGGTAAGAGAATAATTATTAGATGAACTATCTAGATAATTATTTAGAAAACCTTCATTAGTTACATCGCTATTTGTGAAGTGCATACCAGCTATGTGTAATCTAAACAGGATAGACCTTCGAATAAGTGATCTTAACTCCAAATTCACACATAATAGGGGTAAAGCAAACTTTTCACAGATTCTAAGTCTATAACATCCTAATTACATATAGCCTCAGTGTATCCACTTAGCAACTATCAACTTAGTAATGAAGATCCCATTTTAGTTCTCAAGTATAAAGTACTTATAGTAACACCAAATACTCCTATAGTATTTTAAATTTTAATGTTATGTTCTATTGTTCTCATTGTGGTAGGGTTGGTAAGATTTTAGCATTGTTGCAACCACACAATTACACTTAGGCACATGCTAGTCAACCCTCGGATAATATAGGTGATTAGGCTATATCTTCCCAGTTTTGACCATATGTCTCTAAGCCCACTTGTGTTGCCCAACAATCGTAATTCTTTTGTACTGTTCTAGTGACACTGATTTTAGTATGAATGCAACACGTATACTTACTTAAATATCTTACTATTTAAAGTATAAACGCTTGGTCAAAGTATTTTTAATCCCTTATGTATTTATAGTTAGTATATATTTTATGGGTTGATATACTTAATTCACTATAAACAATGCTCTGATACCAATCTGTCACACCCCAAAACCAAGAACGGCGAAAACGTTATGGGGCGGAGGACGTCATGTATAATATCACAACAATGTAAAGTAGTAAACAAGCAATAACATCATCCATTGCATTAATAATATAATTATTATACAAATGTGTTCTGTTAAATTTTGATAAACACTAAAGCATAAATCAAAATGAAAGATGAGTCTTGAACAAGCTCCATCTTCCTTTCTCCTTGCATCGGTACCTGTCTATGATGACCTGAGGATACAAGTAATTTTGAAAGCGAGTATCAGCTTTGAAGCTGGTGAGATCATAAGTATTTAGTGTGTTAATTTGTATGTAAGAATTTGTAAGTAAATGAATCTAAGTATTGAAAATGTATATGAACTGTAAATGTATAATGTTTGTAAAACAACTGTAAACGTTTGAAAAACCCTAGAAATCCCTATGATTCCTATTAGTAACAAAAGGAGTCTTCTACCAAGACTTAACTGTTCTCAATGTAGTCTTCTATCAAGACCTAACTGTTCTGAATGTAGTCTTCTACCAAGACCTAACTGTTCTGAATGTAGTCTTCTACCAAGACCTAACTGTATTAGTATTACCCTTTGAAACACAGGCAAACTAACAATGTTAACTGAAGACATCCGTAGATGTAGATTTACCTCTGTTGCTAACAGCTGGGTATAGGAATAGTTAGTGCCCAAAAGTATACCTGTAATGGTATCAACCGTTGTCATCCGTGGATGTGCTTTTACCTCTGTAGCTAACAGAGATTCTAGGAATGGTCAATCCCGCAATGTATCCTTGGGTACTAGGATAATAAATCCATTCTATCTCGTCGATTATGTGATTGAATCACAAGGTAAAAATAAGAACGAGGATTATATAACAGAATCTATACATATATAACGTACTAGTAATTCTTGTAAGTGTACTCATATATGTATAATCATGTGACCATATCTATGTAGTAGTATGGTAATGTACTGTAATGTTCTAGCTAGTATTGTACGTGCTCTCTACCTAGCAAGTATAGTAATGTACTCGTTCTAGTATCGTTGTATATGTTCTCTTTCTAGTATAGTTGTATATGTTCTCTCTCAAGTATAGCTGTATATGTTCTTCTCTAGTATAGTTGTATATGTTCTTCTCTAGTATAGTTGTATATGTTCACATAGTAGTAAGTATTGACTCATGAATGAACTGACTCATAGTATGGTATTGTGTTCTAGTGATAGTTCTAGTATCTTCCTAAACTACCCATATGGTAGTTTACTAGTAATCTAACTGGTACGTATGGACGTGGAGGTGTACCCTTGCTACCCAAGGGCATCTGATGAACTGGAAGGGCCTTTTATGACTATATATGTACACATGATATATAACAAATATTTAAACGAATTTCGGACGAATACCCGATATCCCACCAGACCACATCCCAAGCGCGAAAAGGAAATAGGGTGGATAGCCTTCCTAAGCCTTTTAAACATTTCTTATATAACTATACTTATAGAGGCATGCAATTTATAATTTAAAAACATAAATAATTTTTCTAAAACATTTGAACATAATTATTATCTTCAGAAAAGATCGACTTGATGTCAATCTATAAAAACAGTTTGAAGGCATAAGTTTGATAAAACAGTTTAGTATAAAGAAACATTTGTTTGAAACACAATTGTAAGTAAGTTTGAAATATAATATACAGAGTAAACTGTACAGTGTAATAAGGAGTTTAAAACATATAAAATGTTTATAAAAATCATTTGAAGGAACTATTTGGTAACACGGCTAATGAGTAGCCAAATCATATAAATGTTGTATATTAATCACATGTGATTGATGTAATAACTAGCATAATTCTACTTATTAATCACATGTGATTGATATAATAAGTAGCATGATTCTACGTGTATCCCCCCCATAAAACATTTAAAAATAGTTTAAAACATTAGTTAAGGGGTATGAACTCACCTGCAGTAAGTGACTGGAATTGAACGGACTGTTATTGTACGGAAGGATCGGACAAGTGCTTGGTGTCAAGTGAAGACTTAGAAACACACAATGATCCTAATTACATATGAAAACATATGTATATAAATAATTAGTGATTAAAACACTAATTATACAAGTATAAACATTTAAACGCGAGGAAAACACTTTTGATCAAGTGCTAGGAGGCTAATGGGTTGCAACAAAGGAGTGCAATGCCTCTAATGGAAGTTTATGGTCAAATGACCATATGTCTTGGAGTTTACAGCCCAGGGGAGTAAACTCCTGGCCATAAACTCTCAAAAAAGCCCCTAAATGAAGTCTATCAATTATACAACTCATGTGGTGAATTGTTTCAAGGCTAAATCAAGTGTTTGGGTGCCATATTAACTCCTTTAAGGAGTTTACGGCCTAGGGACCATATACCCTTGGTGTTTACGGTCGTAAACTCCCTTGGGAGGGTGTTTATGGTGTTTTCACGTCTCTAAATTAACTAGGAACTAAACTAGGCTTTTGTACTTGGCTTTAGAAGAGTTTATGGCACCATTTGGCACCATTTTATGGAGTTCACGGCCCTAGAACCTTTTGAGCCGTAAAATCCCTTACTCTTGGTGTTCTAAGTGTTTTAGCTAGTCCAAAACTCATTTAGGTACATGCCCAAATTGGTCTCTTGGCTTAAGGAAGGAGTTAGGGTGTCATTTGACCCCTTTATAGGTGTTTACAGCCCAAGAACTTGTCTTGGCAGTAAACTCCTCAACACTTGTGCTTCCTTATGTTTTCTAGGTTCTAAACACTTTAGGGTACATGTCTAAAACAAAGTCTAACCCTTGGGTGCCTTAAAAGCACCATTTAGAGCATGTTCTTTGGAGTTTACGACCTAAGTTATTCTTGGGCCGTGAACTCCCAAACTTGGGTGATTCTAGCTTGATTTCATGTCCCTAATACACCCCTACACATGTCCAAGGCAGTAGTACATCACGGGGGAAAATCAAGGCTTGGTTTTGGGAGTTTACCGCCCAAGAACACCTTGGGGAGTAAACTCCTAACTCGGATGATTTAGCTATGTAATCTATGTTATGAACACAATTAAAGCTTTCTAACACTACTAGAAAGAGTTACTCACAATTTGGGATAAAAACCCGAAGATCCGTGAGAGTGAATTTTGACTTTTCTCTAAATGGAATTCAACAAATGAACCAATTTGGTTCAGAATTCTATTTATAGTCCTGAGATATTTTTGGCCGAAAATATTTTTATTCCTGGAACGATCTCTAATGTCCTAGAGTCTTGGAATAACAGTGTTGCACAAAACCCTAGTGCATCCACTCTCCTAATATCTCCTTAAGTGTAAAATCCTGAAAACTGCCAAACTTATACTCGAAGTCTGAATTTTCACTGTAACTGTTTGGCTTCAAATGGTTTGTTCAGAATGGAAATTTTAGGTTGTCACAGTATGACAGATTGGTATCATAGAATTGTTTATAGTGAATCGAGTATATCAACCCATAAAAGATATACAGACTATAAACACAATGGGATTAAAATACTCTGACCAAGAGTTTATACTTTTAAATAATAAAATATTTAACTAAGTATACATATGTGCATTCATACTAAAATCGGTGTCACTAGGACAAAACAAAAGTATTACTATTGCTGAACAACACGATTAGGCTTAAAGACATATAATCAAATTTGGGAGTGATATAGCCTGATCAACTATATCTTCCGAGGAGTGACTAGCATGTGCCTAAGAATGGTTGTGAAGTTGCAACAAGTCTAAAAACCTACCAACACTACTACAATAATAACATTAGAACAAAACATGAACTTAAAATATTATAGGAGTATTTTGTGTTACGATTATTACATATTTGAGAATTAAAAAGGTATTTACTGGTAGGTCAATAGTTGCTAAGTGGATACGCTAAGGTTACATGTGACTACGGTGTCATAGACTTAAAATTTGTGATCTTTCCTTTATTTCCTGTTCCTTGTTTGGTTGTGGATTTGGAGTTAGGGTCACTTATTCGAAGGTCTATCCTCTTTTGATTTTATATAACTGGTATGCACTATGAAAATATTGAAGTAACTGGTAAGGATCATCTTATAATTATCTTAGGTAGTGTGTCTCTTTATATAAGATTATTATACCCCTTTTCTCACGTAGATATTATGGCTGGATTCCATCCTCCTGGCGAACCATACTTTTCAAATCAAGGCAATGTTGGATGGCTTGAAGAAGAGCCAGAAAATGACCATGTAATCCCTTTGGATGATCACCTCGCAAAAGGCTTTTCGGATGGTTTTGACTCCAAACCTGAAGTCAACAACCTACCTCAAGGGGTTCAAGTCCCAAATCGCAACCCCTGACCAGCATTTCAAGGCCCCACACCCTTGTGGGCGACAAACTTGAACCGTTGGAGTGATAAACAGGGCTAACCTTTACCGTACAATAGGGACCGAAGCTTTTACAATCTCAATGAGGGAAGCTCAGTTGACCGAGTGCTACCCATTATGGTCCGTAGGATTGCTCGAAATGATGAGCCAGGTTGAGTAGCCATAGACCGATTCATGGATATTGACGCCAATTCAGGTGTTAAAACGGTCCGCATTCGCCATCTCGAAGAGGCTATGGATGGGAATAGAAGAGCCAATGAGGCTCTGCAACAGCAGGTAGCTGCATCCCGAGCTGAATTCATAGAACTTCAAGTATGTCAGAGAGCTCATGAGCGGCATCTTCAGGAGGTAGTACATCAACTGGAAGATCTGAGGGTTCACCCGAGGAATTCCCGTTGCCGGTAGAAGATGCTTGACTCACCCTTTCTTTTCATTCAAGGAATAGCCTTTCTTATCTGTGCTCTATGAAGCACTTGTCTGTAAAATATTCCTGTCTTTCAAGTACATTATCTAGACTTCTAAGACCAACTGTTAGGTCATTTTTCCCGACTTCATTTACATCATTAATACCAGTAATATTGACAGTTATCTAATCTGTTGGAAAATCTTTGCTCTTATGTTTCCCTACTTTATTAATGTGTCTCTACTTCAAACATACACTCATTCTAATGGTTGGGCTACGGCGATTTAGTCCATGGGTCACTCTCATTATACTTACAATTGATTCTTACTATTATAATCATCTCTATAAACTTTCAGTTAAAAGATGCCTCCGCGTCGATCCACGAGACGCGATCCTCCGGTAACTTCAACACCACCACCACCACCTCCTGCACAATACAATCTGACAACTATTTAAGTTGTGTTAAATGCGGCTGTTACGACAGCTCTAGCACAATTCACCAACACCGGTCCTAGTGGGAGTGAAACTCATGTGCCTCCCACTGTTGTCGAACCTCCAATGCGCTCTAGAGAGTGCTCGTACAAAGACTTTACAAGCTGCAAACCCACGACATTCAATGGAACGGGCAGAATCATTGCCCTCTCACAATTGTTCAAGAAGACGAAGTGGATCTTTGAGATCTGCTCCTGTCTGGAAGGGAGCAAGGTAAAATTTTCCGTCTGCACCTTCACGGACCGAGCTCTGACATGGTGGAATAGCCATGTCAAGTCACTATCTCTTGTAGTGGAAAATGCTATAGGATTGGAAACTCTTAAGGAGCTCATGATCGAAGAGTACTGCCCGAGGGGCGAAGTTCAGAAGTTGGAGAAGGAGCTATGGAGCTTAAGCGTGAAGGGCTCTGACATAGTTTCCTACACTGCCAGATTCAGCGATCTGGTAGCGCTATGTCCGGGAATGGTTCCTTCTAAAGTAAAGAAGGTGGAGCGGTATATCTAGGGGTTGGTGCCTCCATTTCAGGAGAATGTAATAGATTCAAACCCCACAACCTTGGATAGTGCCAAACGATTGGCACAACGGCTCATTGACCATAGGGTCTGTAACCTGTCAACAACAACAACCCTATCGATCTCAGAACCCTCCAAAGCCGCTGATAACTAGCGGATGTTCTGGGATGACAAGAATAAGCAAAAAGTTACCAAAAAGCAGCAGGTCGTGGTGGTTCATGTTGCGATAGCACCTGCCGCTGCTGCTCCGGTAAAGCAGTACGCTGGAAACTTGCCGAAGTGCAACAAATGCAACTTCCTCCACAATGGACCCTGCCGGGAAATGCAGTGCTCTAACTACAATGGGAAGGGACACACTGTCCATGTCTGCAAAGCTCCGAAAATGCCAATCAACCAAGTCCCTGGCACTGGTGTGGGCCAGTCTTGCTATGGATGAGTCGAGGTGGGCCACTACAAAAGGAACTGCCTGAAGGCAGGGAATGCTGGTGGAGTGGGAAGAGTTTTGGTTGTAGGGCACAAGGAAGCAGTTGTCGACCCTACAGTGGTGACTAGTATGTTTCTCCTTGAAAACTCTTATGCATGCATACTGTTTGATAGCACCTGCCATTGCTGCTCCGATAAAGCAGTACACTGGAAACTTGCCGAAGTGCAACAAATGCAACTTCCACCACAATGGACCTTACCCGGAAATGCAGTGCTCTAACTGCAACGGGAAGGGATACACTGTCAGTTTCTGCAAAGCTCCGGCAAGGCCAGTCAACCAAGTCCCCGGTGCTAGTGTGGGCTAGTTTTGCTATGGATGTGGCGAGGTGGGCCACTACAAAAGGAACTGCCTAAAGGTAGGGAATATCGGTGGAGTGGGAAGAGTTTTGGGTATAGGCCACAAGGAAGCAGTTGTCGACCCTATAGTGGTGACTGGTACATTTCTCCTTGAAAACTTTTATGCATGCATACTCTTTGATAGTGGAGCAGAGAGGAGTTTCGTGAACCGAAAATTTGCTCACTTACTTAAGCAAAAACCACGAGCACTTAAAGAACCGTTCACTATAGAAATGGCTAACGGGAAAACCGAGAGCACTAGCAGTCCATACATAGGATATAATCTAACTGTAGATAACCATTCATTTCCAATTAACCTCATGCCGGTCTCAATTAAAAGTTTCGACATCATTATCGGCATGGATTGGTTGAGTCTTCATCGTGCCGACATCATGTGTTATGAAAAAGTTGTTCGCCTTAACCTTCCGTCTATTGAAACTCTGATTATGTACAATAACAAACCCGAAACGAGCCTTCATATAATCTCAAGTATTCAAGCTCAAAAGTACTTGTGTAAGGAATATTGTGTATTCCTTGCACACGTTATCGATACAAGGAAAGAAACCAAACACCTGAAGATAATCCCACTAGTACGCGACTTTCCCGACATCTTTCCAGAAGAACTACCAGGATTACCTCCGCAACGACAAGTCAAGTTCATAATCGACTTAGTTCTAGGGGGTACCCAGTAGCCAAATCACCCTATCGTCTAGCACCAGCTGAGATGCAGGAACTATCCGGTCAACTTAACGAACTGCTCAGCAAGGGCTTTATTAAATCAAGCTTCTCACCATGGGGAGCATCGGTCTTAGTCATGAAGAAGAAAGATGGGTCGTTACATATGTGCATCGACTACAAAGAACTCAACAAAATTACGGTCAAGAATCGTTACCCTCTTCCTTGCATTGACGACTTATTTGATCAACTTCAAGGAGCGAACTACTTCTTGAAGATAAATCTAAGATTTGGGTATCACCAATTACGAGTGCTAGAGGAGGATGTCCCGAATATAACCTTCCGAACTCGTTATAGACACTACGAGTTTGTAGTAATGTTGTTCGGATTAACCAACACACCAACTGTATTCGTGGATTTAATGAATAGGGTGTGCCGTCCTTACTTGGATCAGTTCGTCATTGTCTTCACCGACGACATACTTATCTACTCTCGTAGTAAGGAGGAGCATAGTCAACACTTACGAAAAGTCTTAGAAACATTACGATCAGAGAAGCTCTATGAGAGGCTCTCTAAGTGCGAGTTTTGGATTCGAAGAGTCGAATTCTTGGGCCATGTTGTTAGCGAAAAGAGAATTCACGTGGACCCTTCCAAAATTAAAGCTATTGAGAACTGGTCAGCACCGAAGACACCTACAGAAATTCATCAATTTCTAGGCCTCACTGGCTACTATCTCAAATTCATACAGAATTTCTTGCGAATTGCGAAATCTCTTCGGACGTTGACCCAGAAGGGTGTGGCCTTCAACCGGAAGAAAATCAAGATAAGGCGTTCCAAATTCTGAAGCGAGCCTTATGAACCGAACCGATGCTATCCCTCCCAGAAGGAATAGAAGATGGCGTAGTATATTGAGATGCATCCAATCAAGGGCTTGACAGTGTCCTCATCAGTGTTGTAAAAATCCCGATTAGGTCCCGATTCATCTCCGATTAATCCCTAGGCGCTACTTGACCGATTAGAGAGCGCCTAGCGATTAATCCATGCATACAAAATGATTGAAACAGTAGAATCCGATTAAATTTTAACACTTTGAAGAAGTTATTGAAGCATTTGAGGCATCACACTTGAGGTGCTAGGCTCACAAGGTTTCAAGGAACACTTACAACAATAAGGTATGCAATTCTATCTATTATTCATGTTAGAATTGTTCCCCATGTATGCTAGATAGGATCATAGCCTTGGAAATCAACTTTGCATGATAATTAGACAAACGTAGATCCAAAGTTATTAGGGTTGCATGTACACTTAGGAAGTGTTAGAATGCTCAAAACCCAACAGTGGTATCAGAGCCTAGGCTTATTTGTTTGTTATTTGTGCTAAATAGTTGAAAAAAGTCGATATTTTTGCAATCTGACTGATGAACTCGCCGAGTCCATGCGGAGACTCGCCGAGTTCATGTGAATTTTCAACCTACTCGCTGAGTAGGTTCATTCACTCAGCGAGTAGGAGCCTTAAAATGCTGAATTTCGACTTTAGTTGCTGGAAATGGACTAGAAACATTACCCTAAACTGTTTTGGTACTTGAAAACTTATTTTAGATGGTGTAATGTGTTTGCTAATCCATTTACAACAACTAGTTATCAAAATTAAAAGTTTTAAAATGTAATTTTTGATTCATGAAAGTGTTCATATTCATGTTCTTGATCTTATGATGTTTAGA
Source organism: Lactuca serriola (assembly GCF_051521515.1). Lineage (NCBI taxonomy): Eukaryota > Viridiplantae > Streptophyta > Magnoliopsida > Asterales > Asteraceae > Lactuca > Lactuca serriola. The sequence goes on along the minus strand of NC_136412.1, from coordinate 135,309,016 downwards.
TGATCATAGGAATTGTTTGTAACCTATGTGGTAGATTAATTCTTGATCATTATGTGTTTTAATGGAGTCCATAACTTGTCCTCAAGTTATGGAAAACCAAAATCCATTTTGTGTAAAAACCATTAAAAGAACACATGGGTTATAAAAATAAATAGTCTTCATTTTAATACCGTAATAAACTCATAAGTTACAAGAAATGAAAAGTTTTGAAAGTTTACAAAACTTGCCCTGAAGTTTTGGAACAAGTAAATTCTTGATTAAAACTTTAGTTCTAAACCTTAGAATTTTAGAAGTTAAAATTCAACCCTTATACTTATAATATTATAAGTTAATAATAACATATATATGTATAAGATTAAAGTCGTCTTACCGCTAGTACGCCTCATTCACGAAACCGGTCTATAAGGTGGGTATAAGGTTGTTGCCTATAAAATGGCAACTTAATGGGTGTCCACTCTCACCCACCGCTTGCTTGACTGGTGGAGGGTCGTTAGCCGAATGGGTAAGACAAGGACTTATAAATTCTCATTAAACGTATGATGAATATTATAAAGTAACTAAATGTTTTATTAAATTCACAATCTTAGTTACTTTAGGAGAAATGTGAATAAGGTGCTAATCCATGAAATTACACTTTACACTTTGTCTAAGCCGTTAGTGGAGCGTGTGTGGTTAACCGGCACACTAACTTGGACTTAACAAGGTAGGTAAAGGGTGACTTAATATTTATCATAGTATCGATGGAGCGTGTGTGGTTAACTGGCACATCGATTGGGGGGTGATTTATTAAGGGTACCAAGTAATTTGCATGGTTACTTCACACCTCGTTTTGTGATCCTCGGCATCCCAATCACAAAACTTGGAGGGCACACTCGAGATTGAAACATGCCTTTGAAAAGTTCATTGAATCTCAAAAGAATCTAGGAGTTTCTAAGAACCAAATTAAATATTTTAATATTTCGACTTTGGTGGAAATTGGTGACTCGTCATTCACCTACCTTTCAAATATGTTATTACTTAGATTACGGCATACCTCTTTTAAGTATAATATATTGTGATTGGGTCCTAGTCTTAATACTACATTTGGGTGTTTTATTAAGGACAATCTCTATTTCTAAACTAAACTTTTCTTCTCTCAAGATGTCTGCAAACACTGCTGTTTCTGGCTCTAATCCTGATGGCTCCTTTTCTCTTATGAACTTGTGTGGGAAAGTCACTTTTGATGGATCCAACTTTAATGAATGGATCAGAAACATCCGAACGATTACCCGCTACGAGGACAATGAATATGTCCTCGATAAGGAGCTTAAGGAGATTGATGAGACGGTTGCTACTCCTCAAGAGATCGCTGACTTTAGGGCACATGAAAGGGATGCCACCAAGGTGGCATGCATCATGATGGCCACTATGACAACCGACCTCCAAAAGTCCTACGAGGACTACTACCCTTTTGAAATGCACCAAGATTTGATGGAAAGATACCATCAAAGTGCACGACAAGAGAGGTATGAAATCATCTCCTCCATGATAACAACCCGAATATAGGATGGAGAACCCATCACGGGCCACATGCAGAAAATGCAAAGATTTGTGGACCGCTTGCTGAAGCTTAATGTGAACTTCCTCGAGGAGCTAGCAATAGATATTATTTTGGACTCTTTACCTTCATGTTATGATCAATTCCACATGACATACCACATGAACAAGGAAGAGGTCACTCTCAGCAAACTTCAAGGACTCTTAAAGACCGCGAAAAGTGGTCTTAAGGGTAAGGTGGTTGTTACTACTCCTACTCCTACCAACTCCACCCCTGTCTTGGCAATCGGGAAAGGACGAGGGAAGAAGAGAAAGAGTTCTTCAAAGGGTACCAAGGTTAGAACCCTTGATGGCTCTTCTTTCAAGTGGAACCAAGAAAGGTTTCAATACTGCTTCTTCTGACCCAAAAGAGGCTGAATGCTTCGATTGCCATGAAAAGGCACATTGGAAGCGGAACTGCTCAAAGTACCAGCATGATGTGAAGGATGGGAAAGTTAAACCCAACCATGCAAGTATTTACACTATCTTATCTAATAACTCACCGCATTCTAATTCTTGGGTCCTTGATACCGGTTATGGTATTCATATATGTTCTGATTTGCAGGGACTAAGAAGAAGTGAGAATGTGGAGCAAGGAAGAATAAACTTGATCATGGGAAACAGGAAAGCTTCACATGTCACCAAGATTGGAGTTTATACTTTATCGCTAAGTAGTGGGTTTAGTTTAGATTTGAATAAGTGTTGTTATTCTCCAGAAATGGCAAGAAATATTATTTCCTTTCATGCATTGTACAAACAAGGTTTCACCTTTTCATTTGATAATGAAGTTGGTTCGATTAATGCTTTCTTTAATAATGTTCTTTATTTTAAAGCATTACCTTGTGATGGCGTGTATGAAACTGTATCTTTGATTGTTAACTTAGGAAATAATGTATTGTGTGTTGATTCTGTTAATAATAATAACTTGGATAAAGCATCACTATGGCATTGTCGTCTTGGACATATAAGCAAGAAACGCATAGGCCAACTCCAAAAGGATGGAGTCTTGGAGTCATTTGACCTAAAGTCTAATGATAGTTGCGAATCATGCTTACTTGGAAAAATGACAAAGTCATCCTTCACAGGTTCTTGTGAAAGGGGTGAAGGTTTGTTGGACCTTGTACACACGGATGTGTGTGGACCTTTCAAACATGCCACAAGGGATGCTAATCATTATTGTTTGACTTTTACTGATGATTATAGTAGATATGGATATGTCTACTTAATCAAGCATAAGTTAGAGACTTTCGAAAGGTTTAAGGAATTTAAAAAGGAAGTCGAGAATCAATTGGGCACGAACATTAAGATGCTTCGATCCGATCGAGGTGGTGAGTATGTTAGTTCAGAGTTCCTCGACTATCTTAGGGAATGTGGGATTGTCTCACAATTGACACCTCCCAGGACACCGCAGTTGAATGGTGTGGCTGAGAGGCATAATCGAACCTTGTTGGATATGGTCCGTTCCATGATGAGTCGAGCTTCGCTACCAATCTCATTCTGGGGGTATGCCTTAGAGACTGCCGCCCATATTTTTTATCTAGTCCCTACAAAGAAAGTTCCCAAAACTCCTCACGAGATGTGGACTGGTAAAGTACCTAAACTAGACCACATCAAAATTTGGGGTTGCGATGCTTTTGTGAGGCGCGAGTCTCATGATAAGCTAGAACCCCGAAGCGAGAGGTGTATTTTCATCAGCTACCCACAAAGATCCTTTGGTTACCTCTTCTATAGACCTAGTGATAATGTGGTCTTTGTAGCAAGAAGAGGAGTCTTTCGAAGGAGAGAGTTTATAAGCCAAGGAGACAGTGGGAGGCAAATTGACCTTGAAGAACTTCAAGAGTCAAGTGGTGAAGGAACTTCAAACCCTAGCCCTCAACTTGAGGAGGAAACTCCAGTTGAGCCAATTGACGAGTCTGTACCTCTGAGGCGTTCCACGAGAGTTAGGAATGCATCTGAGCATTACTATGGTTTCCATATTACTACGGAAGGTGAGACACTTATTAGTGATGAGACACTAGTAGGTCTGGATGAACCTAATAGCTACACGGAAGCCATGGCAGGCCCTGAGTCTGATAAATGGAAAGAGGCTATGGATAGCGAGATACAATCCGTGTATGACAATCAAGTTTGGAACTTGGTTGAGAATGTACCAGGTCGTAAGACTATAGGGTGCAAATGGATCTTCAAGAAGAAGATCGACATGGATGGTAATGTACACACTTATAAGGCTCGACTGGTTGCAAAGGGCTTCTCTCAAATTCCTGGAGTGGACTATGATGAGACCTTTCCTCTAGTAGCCAAGATTAAGTCTATTAGGGTTATGTTAGCCATAGCTGCATTTCATGACTATGAAATATGGAAAATGGATGTCAAAACCGCTTTCCTTAATGGAAAGTTGACTGGAGATGTTTACATGAGTCAGCCAGAAGGTTTTGTCAGCAACGAGTAGCCTAATAGAGTGTGTAAGCTTGAGAAATCCATTTATGGATTAAATCAAGAACCTCGCAGATGGAATCTTTGCTTTGATGAAAAGGTCAAGGAATTTGGCTTTTCTAGGAGTGAAGATGAATCTTGTGTTTATGTCAAGGCTAGTGGGAGTATAGTTAGCTTTTTGGTATTGTATGTGGCTGACATACTACTCAAAGGAAATGACATCCCAACTCTGCAGGAAGTTAAGTCCTGGCTTGGGAAGTGTTTCTCTATGAAGGACCTAGGAGAAGCTACCTATATTCTAGGGATAAGGATTTTGAGAAACCGGAGTAAAAGACTAATTGGACTTAGTAAAAGTACATACTTGGACAAGGTGTTGAAGAGATTCAGCATGCAGAACTCCAAGAACGGAGAGTTACCCATCCAGAGTAACGCTAGATTGAGTAAGACACAAAGCCTAAGTACCGAGGCTGAGATAGCAGAAATGAGTCAAGTACCTTATGCTTCAACAGTAGGCTCGATCATGTATGCTATGATGTGTACTCGACCTGATGTAGCCTTTGCCTTGAGCATGGTTAGCAGGTATCAGGGGAATCCTGGCAAGGCACACTGGACTGCGGTAAAGAATATCCTCAAGTACCTACGGAGGACTAATGACTGGGTCCTTACCCTCGGTGGGAGTGATGACTTGAGAGTTGTAGGGTATAGTAATGCTAGCTTCCCGACTAATAGGGATAATTTCCGCTCTCAGTCGGGCTGGGTCTTTACCTTAAACGTAGGAGCAATCACTTGGAAGAGTTCCAAGCAGGAGACAGTGGCTGATTCCACTTGTGAATCAGAGTATATAGCAGCAAGCGAGGCAGCAAAGGAGGCAATATGGCTAAAGAAATTCATTAGAGACCTTGGAGTTGTACCATCTATAAAGGAGCCCATGAAAATTTTCTGTGATAGTGAAAGTGTTGTTGCCTTAGCCAAGGAACCAAGGCATCACGGGAGATCCAGACGCATCGACATAAAATATCATTTTATCAGACATCGCATAGAAGAAGGAATCCTCGTGGCAAAGAGGGTATCATCGGATGAGAACCCAGCAGATCCCCTCACGAAGGGACTGAGTAGGGTTAAGCATCTCCAGCATGCTCAGAGCATAGGGTTGAAGGATGATATAAGTTTTAGTAATTAGATAAATTATGAAATTTGTAAAGTGTAATTGACATTAGATGATGAATAAAAGCTGTTTTATTTATGAGTAAAGTGTTGCTATCTCTTATCGATCGTTTACTATATTTCCTTTGCATGTTTTGACTTCCAGAATAATTACGTTTGGTATATCATATTATTCAAACCTCCACATTCGGTCATATGTCGGAAGTAGGTATGAATCAAGACTGTCATGATTGGTTGCAGAGGTCTAAGGTGTTGGACATGGCTACAACAATCCTTAGTGCTCATAAGTTCTAAGCATTGGACTCAAACCACGCTCACTGGAATCACTTCATGGAATTTTATCTCGAGTGATCATGAGACGGTAATATCATATAAGTTTTCAAACCTAGAGATATGATTTGTTACTTACGAGTTGGTTATGCATTGATTGTACGAAAACGCATTGGTAACTCGATGTTATAAAACATGCTTTTGTGTGTAATTAAATGAGTGGTAAAACAAACATATAAGTCGAAGTTTATTTGTTCCTTCTTGGATTAGAAGCTGATATCTGGGCCCCTAGATGACTTTGTTTTGACCTATGTACCGGGCCCGGTCAGAACTAAGTTGATGTGTTCAATTAAGTACTTTGTCAAACAAATCGGAAATCGGGAAACAAACTGTTGGACAATAAGTAAGACATTGTTCCATGTATTTGTCCGGCTGATATCCAGAATAGAGGATTATATGATCACTTATCTTAAATGGTGTATCAACATCTTCTCAGTTCCAAGAGACCTTGAAAGAGCTATGATTGCCGATTGGTTCCTGAAGTATTGCAGTTATAGTTATTAGACTTATCCAAGTGGGACACTGTTGGATAAGGTGTCTAAGTCCATAACTATTTCTGGTAAACACTTGACCCGACCCGGCATGGTCCATTTGGGTTGCATGGCACCATGCAATTGGATAAACTAAATGAGAGAAATAACATGTATGGTTTATTAATATATTATAAGTTCTAATATATTAATAATATTATTTAATTAGTTTTGATCAAGAATAAATTTAGAATTAATTAAGTGATCAAAAGAATAACTAATTAACTATATGGATAGATTATGTAAATCTTCCATATCTTATATAGTGGGCTAAAAGGCTCCATGGATTATCAAGTTGGGTTCCACCCATAGGATGCTCCATGGAGTTAACCCATGGATTGAGAAATAAAGAGTCATGTTACATTAGGGTTTTACCTAATGCAACACACTATATAAGGACCATGTCTCTCCCCAAAATCTGACACACTAGTTACACTAGAGAAACAAGAGGGCTTCGCCAATTTTGAGTGTGTTAGAGTATTCTCTCAAGTTTATACTTTTCATTTAGTGTTGTGTGAAGCATTTGAGGCATCACACTTGAGGTGCTAGGCTCACAAGGTTTCAAGAAACACTTACAACAACAAGGTATGTAATTCTATCTATTATTCAAGTTAGAATTGTTCTTCATGTATGCTAGATAGGATCATAGCCTTGGAAATCAACTTTGCATGATAACTAGACAAACATAGATCCAAGGTTATTAGGGTTGCATGTACACTTAGGAAGTGTTAGAATGCTCAAAACCCAACAGTTATATCTCAATACAAACTATTTGATGTATGATTAGTGTTGTATTTATCATATTAACCTATTTTGTTATGATATTAGTGGTATTTATGAAGTTTTATATGATATTAATCATATTTAATTTTTTAAAATCTAATAAATTAGCAATTAATGGTCCCCGATTAATCTACGCCAAGCCGATTAATCCCTTGATCCCAGTCCACCGACTAGCTAACGTCGAGCGATTTTTACAACCATGGTCCTCATGCAACGAGGTAAGGTCATCGCCTATGCCTCATGACAGCTAAAGACGCACAAAGTAAACTACACCACACACGATCTTGAACTAGGAGCAGTTGTGTTTGCTCTGAAGATCTGGAGACACTACATGTATGGTACGAAAAGCACTATCCTTACAGACCACAAGAGCCTTCAAGACATACTCGATCAGAAGGAGCTCAACATGAGACAACGACGATGGGTCGAGCTACTCAATGACTACGAATGCGAAATTCGTTATCACCCCGGCAAGGCCAATGTAGTAGCTAACGCCCTGAGTCGGAAACAATATCCTGGTCGTAGAGTCAAATATTTGACTATGACTATCCATTCGCACTTGTCCACACAAATTAAGGAGACTCAACTTCAAGCCATGAAACCTGAAAATGTGGCGAGTGAATCCCTGAGAGGAATGGATAAAAACTTAGAATTCAAGGATGGCGTAGCCTTATATCTCATGGATCGTATTCGGACACCGAATCACAGTGGTTTCAAATAATTGGTCATGACTGAAGCTCACAACACTCGATATTCCGTCCACCTAGGTTCAGATAAGATGTATCTGGATCTTAAAAAGTTATATTGGTGGCCTAACATGAAAGCATAGATTGCTACCTTCGTGAGTAAATGCCTTACTTGTGTCAAGGTTAAGGTCGAATACCAGAAACCCTCAGGTTTACTACAGTAACCAGAGCTACCGGAATGGAAGTGGGAGCGGATCATGATGGACTTCATAACCAAGTTACCCAAGACAACGGGTGTCCTCGATACCATATGGGTCATCATTGACAGGTTAACAAAGTCCACACACTTCCTACCCATCAAAGAAACTGACAAGATGGAGAAGCTCACAAGAACATATAATTGGGAGATAGTAAGACTGCATGGTGTTCCTATATCTATTATATCCGATAGAGATAGTATATTCACTTCGAGGTTCTGGCAGTCATTACAAAGTCCCTTCGAACAAGGATGGACATGAGTACAGCCTACTATCCACAAACCGACAGACAAAGTGAGAGAACTATCCAAACCTTGGAAGATATGCTAAGAGCCTATGTGATTGACTTTGGAAAGGCACGGGATACTCATTTACCACTTGTCGAATTTTCCTACAACAATAGTTATCACAGGAGCATAAAGGCTGCTCCATTTGAAGCCCTCTATGGCCAAAAGTGCAGATCCCCTCTGTCCTGACAGCACTCTCACGGGTCCGGAGATCATTCACGAAACGACAGAGAAGACCAATCAGATTCGTGAATGATTAAAAGCCTCTAGAGACCGAAAGAAAAGCTACGCAGACAAACGAAGGAAACCTTTGGAATTCCAGGTTGGTGACCGTGTTGTTTTGAAGGTCTCCCCTAGAAGGGCTTGATACGCTTCGGAAATCATGGAAAGCTAAATCCAAGATACATAGGGCCTTCCGAGATTCTTGCTAGAATTGGCCCTGTAGCTCACAAACTCAATCTACCTTGTGAACTCAGTAACGTACATTCTACCTTCCACGTATCGAATTTGAAAAAGTGTCTATCCGATGAGACTCTTGTAATCCCACTCGTCGAGATCGCGATCAATGAGAGCCTCACCTTCGTGGAAGAACCAGTAGAGATCATGGACTGAGAGGTCAAGCAAACGAAGAAAAGTCGTATCCCGAGAGTGATGGTTCGCTGGGATGCCAAGCCAGGACCTGAATTCACTTCGGAGCGCAACGATCAAATGAAACTGAAATATCCTCATCTTTTTACTTCGTTTTTGTAACTACTTAATTGCTTAAACTCTAATTTCGGGATGAAATTCTCTCTAACGGGGGATGATGTGACAACCCGAAATTTCTATCTTGTACAAACCATTCAGTTCAATCAAAGTCAGATTTGTTTCTGCTAACTTTTAACACTATTTAGAGTCTGTTTGAGCATTCTGAGCCTAGTACACCAAAAGTAATGAGTGAAAGGAAGTGCCAGCTGAAGTTGTAACCTATCAAACAAGGTATAGACCCTCAAATGAGGAGTTTACGGCCAAGAACCATGAGGTTACGGCCGTAAACTCATGGTGGCCGTAAACTCCATGCTATATATATATGGTCCTTAGCCATTTTCAATCACTTTTCACATTTCCAAGCCTAGAAATCAGATTCTCTTTTGTCACACCCCCAAACCGGAACGGCGGAAATGTTCAGGGGGCGGAGGACGTCATGCTCAGTATCATAACCATAGTGAAGAAAGTAAACACAACCATCATAAATATAATTTAAAAGGTTACATCGTTGCAAAAATACATGTTTCCAAATAAATTACAGATGATGTCAAAATAGTTCAAAAGAAATCTGCGCCTTAGCGTCTCACCTTCAAAAATCTTGTGGTTACCTGTATTATTGAATACCTGAGAGTACAAGTTTTTTTTGAAAGAGTATCAGCTTTAAAGCTGGTGAGTTCGTAAGCATTTTATGAATGAAAAATGGATGTTGTTCCTTAAAGTTTGTTACAAGTTTGTTTCCAAAAAAATCCAATATTTTCTAAAAGGTTTGTTGTATTCTTAACTAAACCAAGACTTAGTATATGTAAGTAAATCACCATACTTATGTGTGGTTTTATATTTAAATAAAACTCCTTTTTGTGAAATCATTAAATTTCTGTGAACAGTGTGTTTTGTTAATTCCCCATGTAAGTTGTTATAACCATGCTAAGACTCGAAAACCTCGTACTCGACGTTCTTCAAGCGTCGGAATGTTATGACACTTGTCACCCTAGACCTGCCGGTCTAGCTATTGCAAGCAGCTTAGGTGCGGGTTTGTCAAACCCAGTATAGGTCTATACATAATTATAACGCTCTCCCTACAAGAGATTCTGGCTATAATTATAGGACTTTTCTGTTGTACTTAAGAGTACTCCGAAGGTGAATGTCTCACAAATTTATTCATTAACATGTTCATGTAGTTTGTAATAAAATAACAGTTTTGTAAATCAATTGTGTTACCATTTCTTTGTTAAATGAGGTGTCCAAACTATACCTATTAGAGTTTATCAAAATGTTTTATGTTGTAAATGAAACCTTGTTATGCATGACTTTGTATTTCAGTAAAATGATGTTGAAAGTGTTAAGTATAAAATTTTACACACCTTGCTCAGCATGTTACAAGGTGTGAATAACTTTTAGACTCGTTTTAACAGTTTTACTCTTAATTGTCACTGTTTTAGAATATTTATAGAAAAATCATCGTAAGTTGAAAACTGAATCTGTAAACTCGTAGAGTTTGGAAAAGGTCTCTACTGTGTTCATAAATTTTCCTATCATTTTTGGTGGTCTCAAACCAGTGTGAAAATGTTCATCTCACAACCTGATCTGATTTTGTTGCTGCAGTGATATGCAGTTTTGTAAAAATCACCATAAATGGTAGAAAAATCTTATGGAGATGTGCAAGTGGTCATTTTAAAGGTATATACCTTAGTATTTTCATATTGAATAGTTTTGAAGAATATTAAGTTTAAGTGGGGTAAAACAGTTCGTGAACAGGTCACAACTTTTCTGTTGTACCCTGTCAAGATAAGTTTCAAATATGTTTTGGTGTTTTAACTTGTATTCCTCCCCTGAACACTAAAGAAACCTAGAAAATGTAGGCTTATGAACTCACCTTGAGTGATTCTTTGAAGAATGGAAGGTCGAATACGAGGAATATCAAGTCAAGAACACTTAATGAACACGTGAAAGTTTGGATGATCCTAAGAACGATTTTTGGTGTTAAAATGTGTTTAGATGATTCAAGGATGTTATGAAAACATGGAATAAGACTTGAGTTTAGATGAAGTACTTACCAAAAAGTGAAGTAATAGCTCAAGAACACTAGCACAGTGGTGGGAAGTAGAAAGAAAAGAAGCTTCATTGAGGTGTTAAGAAATTTGTAAGTTTGGCATGATCAAGGTAAACCAAGAAATCCTCCAGGGATTTCTTTGTATAGAGAAGTTGCTGGAGCAAGTTGCAAGTTGAGATGATGTTTACCTTGGTTTGTATGATGTGTATAGGGTTGGGCTAATGAGGAAGTGACACATGGAGGCAAGTGGGCACACTTGACCCACTTGTGGGGTAAAATATCCTCTTAATCTTAAATAATGATTTTTAATTAATAAATCCTTGAGAAATAAATAAAATATGAGTTTTGGGGTTTAAAATGGTAAAAATATGAATTTGGTGAAAAATACCCGTCAAAAACGGGCTTAGGAAGCGAAAGTAGTTGAAAACTGGGTATTGAGGAGCAAACCTACGAGGTTTGGCTCTTAGAAGAAGAGAACCGAGAGATGGGAGAAGTGGGAACCGAAGGAAGGATCGGGTCGAAGATGCGAGAGGAGGCGAAGGTCGGAGGGAAGTGAAATAAGCCGAGGGCTCGGTTCGTTTCGGCTGTGAGGGAGTTTCAATCTGACTGGCTTCGGTTCGCAGGTAGGTTCGGTCTGAGATGGGACCTTCGGTCCTAATAGAAGGTTCGGTTCCTAAGAAGTCCCTTTTAAGAGGTTCGGTTCCTAAGAAGGGTTTCGACCCTAATTAGCTGTGTTTCGATATAACTCCCTGATTCAAGTGGTTTTTAGCCAAGTTAAGGTTCGGGATGACCCGGATGACTATAAAAAGTTGAGTGAGATTTTGAGAGAGATTTGGGAGAGATTTGAGAGAGATTCATTTTTAGACATTATTATCGTATAATCTCGTAATGCAAGGTTCGTGAACCTTGTTATGCTTCGTTTATGATTGTTTTAAGTCCCCAAAATGGTCCATAGTCGTGTTTTGATGCGTTTAACTCCCTATTAAGGGTTTCACATTGATGAACACATAGATTCACCGAGACACTTAAATTCTTGACATACAAATGCATATTTTCATAGAATAACTTTTAATCAAACAAGCACTAGATAAGATTGACCAGTTTGACTTGTTGACTTGACTTTGACTTGTTGACTTTGACTTTGGCTTGAATTTGATGGTTGTCACATCTCTCAACATTCATCAAGGATTCTTCACTTTTCCTTTAAAAATGTAAGGCCCCTTTTGATAGTTGCTGACTGAGAAAGTGCTGACTGAGAAATGTATGTCTCAGTAAGAAATTCTGACTGAGTAAGAAACCATGTTGTTTGATTATACATCTTACTGAATATGCTGACAGATGCAAAATGACCATTTTACCTCGATGCTATATATGATTTTCTATATGTTTCTATGCAATTATTATTATTATTATTATTATTATAATAATAATAATAATAATAATAATAATAATAATCATAATAATAATTATAATAATAATAATAACAATAATAATAATATATAATAATAATAATCAATGTTATACAATATATAAAATGTTTGAGCAACTATATCAAAAATAAACTTCTAGTTTGGTGGTAAATATGTTGGTTTGTGAGTGCAAGGTCATGGGTTCGATTCCCATCACCCTCTTTTCCACATTTGTATTTTTAAAGCCCATGTGTAAGTTTGTAAAGCTTTTCTTTATTTTTTAGTCAGCTAACTCCAGACCTCTTTCTCACTTAGATCTTGCTGACCGAGTCAGCCATGTAAATTTTGTTTATCAAACGACTTCAGTTGACCGAGTCAGCCAAAAATGTCTGACCTGACTCGGTCAGACATATATCAAACAGGGCCTAAGTGACTCCTTCCATTTATGTGTTAATACTTCTCTTATCCATGAATCACCGTTGATTTCATCCATGGATTCCATGTTTGAGTCTAGACCTTCAAGATCCTCAAGAACATCAAGAACACTTACGTGTTTTTGGCCGAAAACACCCACATTTACCTTCAAATCATAAGTATCTACCCCCTATACTTGTAATCTGGTTAGGTTATTGATTTAAGGCATTGAAAACATCAAAGAATTCAAGAACAAAAGGTGTTTATGGCCAAGACAATCTCCTTTAGCCGTATACCCTAATAAGTGAGGCATATTGACAATAACTTCTTCCCAAGGCTTGGATAAGGGACTAGAACACTTCCTTATGATTGAAAGTCCTTCAAAAACAGCATTTGGCACTTTTCATCATGATTTTACTGCCGTAAAATCATGTGGCCGTAAACTCATGGCCGTAAACTCACTTGGTCATGCCATCTTGGCCGTAAACACTAGTGTGTGGCCATACAACCCTTAGATGCAACCCTTTGTACTTCTAGCATATGAATCAAAGTGTTTCCTATGTCCTAGGGTGTCTTTCCTTGCTTAGTTACTTGTTTAAAACACTATTTGTATACATATATGTATCATTATATGATAAATAGGATCTGTGTGTGTGCTCAAGTCTTCACTTGACACTTAGCATCCTATACATCACTTTCATCCAAACCACTCACTACAGGTGACTTCATACCCCTTAATCAACCTTTTAAATTATTTTAAATGCTTTTATGGTGGGGGGAATACAAGTTGAAACATTATAGTTATTATATCAATCACATGTGATTAATAACTATCAAAAAGATGGATTTACTATACTTTTAACTGTGTTATCAAACAAACTACTTCAAAATGTTTATCAAACTCTTTTACAATACTTAACTCTTTACCAAACTTGTTCTTATATGCCAAACCTTTTCTTTTAACTCTTACAAACTTATATACTGTCAAAACCATGTCTAATGCATATATAGTTATATACGTAAGGTTTGAAGGACTTAGGACAGATAACTCACTTTATTTCCTGTTCCTTGTTTAGTTGTGGACTTAGAGTACCTTATTGTTTGTCCGAGTGTCATTTGATCCTTAGTTATATAATATGCATATATGTATAGACATAAAAGCTTTTATCTCAGTCCAACACACACAACCATACAAACAACTCTAATAGTAAGCTATAAAAGGTATAGTTTAGGAAGTCACTACTCACTATTTCTAGTACAATGAAACATACAAAGGGTCAGTTCATACGAGAGTCAATAAATACTATAAAGAGAATCAGCTAGAGAATACCATAACGTGAAACAATACATACTATAAAGAGAAACAGATAGAGAATACTATAACGAGAAACAATACTTACTATAAAGAGAAACAACTAGAGAATACTATAATGAGAAGCAATACTTACTATAACGAGAAAAATATAGAGAATAGTATAACGAGAAACAATACATACTATATACTATACAAGAGAACATACTATGATGAAAAACAAAGAGAACATACTACATACTAGACAGGGAGAGCAAACACTACACTAGTACATACAATACATATACAAGAATACTATAACATAAATCTGAGTCACTATTTTGGGGCATGGCATCACTGTTATGGCTCATTTTGTAACCAGAGTCTCCTGGATGGAGAGCGTGAATTTACGTATAGATCTATTTTGGACTGACCGTCCTACACCTTGCTGCTAGCTATAGTGAGACCTGCAGGTCTTCGGGTGACTAACGTCATACCATTTCGACTTCTTCGAGCGTCGTGTTTTACTAAGTCGATCAAGTATGGTTACAATTATATCACATTATACCTTAATTAACAATTTGTTAAAGGTAGTTAGTACAACAGTAGTTACTATAATACAACACTACAATACTTTATTATTTTCCCATTGCATTCACATTGTGATCTTCTCACATAACCGGTAATGTATAAACTATATTTTGTTAATGATAGTCACACTTTGGAAAAATACACTTTTACAAGAAACAAACATACATAACATTTAATGCCTTGGTAGAAGGCTACTTTTAGTAGGAAATATAGGATTTTCTAGGAGATACAAACATTACTACAAACTTTTACATCAAACACTTACAAACATTTTCATACAAACAATGACACTAAAATGCTTATGAACTCACCAACTTTAAAGTTGATAAACTCTTTCAAAATAACTTGTAATCTCATGTCATCAGTAGACAGGTACCGATGCCAGCTTTTGAGAAGATGGAGCGCATTCAAGACTCATCTTTTATTTTGATTCATATTTTTTGGTGTTTTATAAACTATACAGAACACACTTGTATTAAATTATATTATTAATGAAATGGATGATGTTGTTGCTTGTTTACTATTATGCTTTGTTGTGATACTGTACATGACGTCCTCCGCCCCAGAATGTTTCTGTCGTTCCGGTTTTGTGGTGTGACACATCCTGCTCGTGCACTTTCAACTAATGATTGCCAGATGTTAAATCAATATTTGAGAAATAGCTAACACCCTGAAGTTGATCAAATAAATCGTCAATGCGAGGTAGCGGGTACTTGTTCTTGATAGTCACATTATTTAGCTCATGATAATCAATGCACATTCGCATTGATCCGTCCTTCTTGACAAACAATACCGGAGCACCCCAGGGAGAGGTACTCGGTCGAATAAAGCCTTTGTCAAGTAATTCATCCAGTTGGATCACCGTTTCCTTCATTTCATTTGGCGCAAGACGATAAGGAGTCTTTTCAATTGGAGCAACACCAGGTACAAGATCGATTCGGAACTCTACTTGCCTGTTCGGAGGAAGTCCATGCAAATCATCGGGGAAAACATCAGGATATTCATTAACAACGGGAACATCATTTAAAGTTTTATTCTCTTCTCTTGACATATCAACTGTGTAGGCAAGATAGATAGGGCACCCATTCGATATTAATTTATGAGCTTTGAGGAAAGAGATTATTTTTAAGATTCTTTGTTTGCCGTAAACATAGATAGGATCTTCCCCTTCATTAGGAATGCGTACCCTCTTTTCGTAACACAAGATTTCTGTGTGGTTCTTTGACAACCAATCCATGCCTAGAATAATATCAAAGTTGGGCAACGCGACAGGAATTAGGTTAGCAAGAAAATTATAGCCTTCAATTTCTATGACACAATCCCTATAGATTTTATTAGAAAGTAACGATATACTTCCAGCAATATCTACATGAAATGGTTGTGGGAGTCCATAGTAAGTAGTTTGAAAAGAATGCACAAATTCCTATGACACAAAAGAATCTGAGGCACTAGAATCAAATAAGATGTGAGCACGTCTAGAGTTGACAAGAAATGTTCCTGTCACAACATTCGGGTCCTCGAGGGCCTCCTATGTGGTAATATGGAATGCATGACCCTTAGCTTTTAATACCTCCTCCTTTTTAGCTGGAGTATTATTTGGTTGTTGAACGGAAGCTTGACTTTCCGCCACTTGGCTGGTAATAGTAGGGCAGAAACGCTTCATGTGTCCAGTAACACCACTTGTATAGTAAGTCACATCCTTCCTTGGGCAAGCTGGATTTATATGACCAGTTTCTTCACATCCATAACAGACAATGGATTCCTTGTCTATTTTACATTCTATCGGATGATTCCTTCCACAAAAGCGACATGAAGGAGATTGAATAGAAAAAGATTGTGACATGCTGCGGCCACGAAAATCACTCTGAGACTGTGCTTGCTTGCTAGGATCAGTTCAAACAGACTGAGCTGGTGGGATAGTGGAAACAGGAGCAGTTGTTTCAGTACGTGGATGTTTTGGAATAGTAAGAGTGGCACCACATATCTCTAAGTCATGCTCACACCTTCGGGCATACTCAACAGCTTTATCAAATGACAGAACATCTCGATTGGCTACAAAATCATGGATTTCATGTTGTAGTCCCTCTAATAATAACTGAATTTTCTCATCGTTAGTTGGAATATACTTTGCAGCAAAGTGTAATTTTTGATTGAACTGAGTTTCATACTCATTCACAGTCATTCCTCCCTGTTTAAGCTCGAGGAATTCCTTCTCCAATCTCCTCCTCATATCTAGAGGACAATACTTCTCTAGCATATGAGTTTTGAACAACTCCCAGGATAAATTCTCCTTGTCATACCCGTTGAGAGCATCATATGTTGCTTCCCACCAGACCAAGGATTCTCCGATGAGCATTGCTGAAGCATAAATAGCCTTGTCTTCATTATCCACATGAGAGACACGAAATACTTTCTCGGTGTTCTGAATCCAAGTTAGAACAACTATGGGATTAAGGACACCAGAAAACTTCGTACCACTACTACTCTTGAAATCTTTGAACGAGGGATGCTTCACCTCCCCTTTTGAAGATTCTCGAGTGGGTTTCTCTTTTCCTTTATCACCATCCTTTTTTTGTTCTTTGAGAGTCTATCGAATAATACATATAAGTTCACCCAAGAGTCGCTCCTGACGAGGAGATATTGGAGTATTTACTTCCTCAAGTTGAGGACCTCCACCCACCTTAGGGGTATGGTTACTCACTTATTCAACCCTCACTCTGAAATTTAGGAGTAACATAGTATTTTAGAATATTAGGATTTATTATAACCTAATACTTCATTTAAGTCTTTCCTATGGTTTGCATCCATATACTTACAATGATTCAGTTCATATATTGAACTTCCAATACTTAAAGTCTAAATACCAATCTGTGGCATTTAGTTCACTTAAACTACTGCTCTGGTACCATGATTGAAAGACCCTCAGTTTCATATTTGACAACAGTTGTTACTCCAAAACATGCTACATGCATGTTCACAAACAATATTTTACATTGATAACTTGTTTACAAAAAACTGGATACAAACCGACTATTAAGACTATTACAAAGTGTTATATATATTACATAACTTCCCAATATACTATAGTTTTATACATACGGGAGTACAAAATACAAAAGTAATACTATAACTATTCTAAACCTTCCAATAGTATACGATTATACTGGTTACTTATCTCCTGCAATTGTTAAACATTGAGAGAGGTAAGCGGTGACGCTTAGTGAGTTCAATAATAGATACAATATAACGTTATGCCATATATATATATATATATATATATATATATATATATATATATACATATGTATATATATATATATATATATATATATAAATATATAGAAACAAGGAACAACAAAGACATATGTGAATCATGTCATAAGCTTTCCATATTAAACAATGATATGATTTAAAGATATACAATCAATGAGACCTAACAATTTCCATACTTGATATGCATCAATAAAGCTTCGGCCCAAATGGCACAGAAGACATACAATTTCTTATTAACATTTTGGTAGATTTTAGTCTTATAGCCCTGTCTAATCATTTTCAATGTCATTGAATAGAAGTCATTCTCTTACGGAAACATGCTCTACATGGCCAGAAGCTACGTACCAATACCAATGTGAATCGAAGTCCTTTCACTGATTACATGGTCAAAGGTATTACTTTGCTATTAAAATAGCGAATACAAATACGTGGGAAAATAACCCAGAATAATAACACTGAAAAGCACATAGCACATATAACACATAACATACAATTATCCCTATGTATTGAACTCATCGTGAAATAAAGGGGGGTTAAAATAGTAATTTGTGCAGCACTTTGTTATAATAAATAGCTTTCTTCGTTGAAAACCGAGAGCTTTCTTGAAACCGAGCCCTGCGAGGGTTAGGCTTCAAACCGAAAAGATAAATTTCTCGGGCTTCTCGAGCACTCCGGGCGTGTTTTGGGTGTTTGAAATGATTTCGGGGCATGGGGGAAGTCGTAATAGTGAAAATATGAGTTTAGGGTGAAAACGTGAAAATTTTCTAAAATTAACAGGGAGGATTGGCACCCTCCTATTTATTGATGCGAGCCTCAGATCCGAAGCAAGGAGAAGGAGGCAGGTGGCTCGGTTCGCAGGTCAACACGGGGAGGGCACGAGTCGGAAGGCTATTGGACTGAGGCCTCGGTGCGAGGGTTGCGACACGGATGCGACACACGGCATGCTTTGGTTGGGCCTTCCTTTGGTCGTATCACAATCCGACACGGGGCACACATGCAGGCCTATACGTGGGCAATTCTGAGCCATGCATGCGAAATCCCTCGGATTTTGTGCCCAAACTTCTAAAATCCATAACTTTCGCATTGGCTCTGTTTTTGACATTCTTTATATGCACGCATAGGTGGGAATATACTCCACAACTTTCGTTTAGACTTCGGCGGCTAATTTTGATTTATTTTTAATATTATTATTTTAAACAGACCGGGACAGGAAAATCCATTAAAAATTTATGACTTCTTCATCCGACGTCCGTTTTCGTCAGTCTCTTTACCGTTGTACTACTATTGACGAGATCTTCAATTCTCGTTTAGGTTGTGTTGGCTAAATATCGTTCGATCTTTATTTCGAGTTTTTAGCTGTCTACAACTATTCCGAAACATAGAAAAATCATAACTTCCTCATACGAAATCAGATTTTGGCATTCTTTTTATGAAAATTCTCGGTTTAACTAGTACTATGACTTTCATTTAGATCACTAATGCTAAAAAGCAGTTTTTCAAAAACTCACTTTTTTACGTCTTTCGGCGTCGTGCCGGTTTTGTCGCGGATCTTCGATTGGTCATAAATTCTTTCTTATAACTCGGATTTCGATGAGGTTTTCGCCTAAATATTTCTAACAAAATTATCTACAACTTTCAATAATAAAATTTTACTTATTTCAAATTTTATATTTTCACTATATTTCACTATTTGTCATCTGATTGGAATCTCATAAGACTTCCAATATTTTCCCAGTGATTCTAAACATAGTTTTAATTCAACCTTAGTAAAAACTATCTTGTCAGAACTCAACTTTCAAAATTATATAATATTTCATAAAATTATTCACTTTAATTTACAAAACACGATTTCAAAACGTGTTTGTTACATCTATTTTCAAGATAATCTTTTGCACCTGCTAGGAATCTCTATGGCCATCATAAACAATATTTAGAAGAATGCGATAGTAGACAATAAAGTCTGAATTTGTTGTAGAAAAAAAGAATGTTTGCAAGGAAGTAAAATTCTTTTAAACCAAGTTCTTTGGCCAAAACTTCATTCATATTGCCTCCCTCTAAGTTCTTTGTTGATGTGTAAATTATATTCTCTTTTAAATTTGTAAAATGATGTTAACTATGGGTACAAACCAGCAGAGCTTAGCCCGACACTGACCAGCCTCCGCTCGGTATGGTTTTAGTTATACATGGCTCAAACTCAAGCTCAGATCGATTAAATTTTATTGCACTGAGGCTCGAGCTCGTAAACAAATATAAAAGCTCGGCTTGGGCTGGAGCTTGAATCTTTTCTATCTAAAATGCCTAAATAAGGTTAAGCTCATAGCTCATTAAGAAGCTCATTTACTAATGGAAGAGGCATTAATGATACATAACGTGCGTCGTAAACATGTCTCATAAATATGTGTCGTAAGCTTATGACGACCAAATATTTGACGTCTTCCTTTATAACCGGGGATTCAATGATACACATTTTTTGTGTCATATATACACTTTTATGAAACACAATGTGTGTCATGAAAGATAGTTTTGTAGTAGTGATTGCTACTTCTTGAGGTGGCCTTCATAGCTTATGCTATAGATCCAAGTGTTTCACCTCCACCATCCATTTATTTTTACAAATTCTCTGGAGGAAGTTATCAAAAAATCGAACAAAGGAGAATATGATGAAAGCGATCATGAACTGTGAGATGTTTGGTAGTACGAAAGACAAAAAGAATGGTCTCAAATTTCAAGAGAAAAGCTATGCGAGTTATTGTAATTTTTTGGGATTTCATTTTTCCCACTTGCTATCTAATAAGGAGAGACCGTCCATTACGTATAAATATTATAAAATGACACCTAATTTTAGGGCACACAAAAATGCATGTCCTAAATTATTTAAATTTATAGAAATGACATTTTGTTTACGATACCGGTCTTTTCTATCATAAATCCACATGTGTCTAAGATTTGTGTCATTAAAAGCCTTTATTCCAGAAATGGTTCTTCTTTTTAGAAATTTGTGCTTGCATTTCCCAAGAGAATAGTTAATGACGATGGGAAAATTTTCTAGATCTCGAGGTATAAAATTCACACATTGACAAACATATATACCAAACATATACATTAAGTATATATTTATACTCATACAAATACATTGAAAAGATAGAAATTAAAGGGGTTCCGAACAGAGATTAATCTGTCATGCGCCCAAAGAACAACATTTGTTGCTTTTATCAACGTAGACGTATAGGAAGCTTGTACAATAGACATTATGGGCTTGAATTTTGCAGCCGAACTCGGTGTATCCTAATATAATGCGAATTTTGGTCTCGGTTATAAGAAAAATTCATGGTCATTATTCATGTGATACACAAATTCATGATCTAGTCATGATTGTGTGTTGTGTAAAGCCATAGTGAGATGAGTATGTGGTACATGAATTTTGCTTGGAACACCAATAGATGAGCAATCGCTACGTGTGACATCTCTTAAGGCTACCCTATAGACTACCAAAGGAGAATGGTTCTTTTAGTGTTGTGCTTTATTTTTTTATAACAAAATTTTATGCGATATTAGCAAATTATTACATTTCTTTATCATTGGAATGATCATTGTATTTGACATGTTATATTTTGTACAGTCAATTATCTTTCTTGAGTATGATATTTATTTATATTATGAGATGTAATGTTTTCTTTAATTTGAAAACTGGTAAATCAAATAAAAATATATGTTTTACTAAACATTTAAAATAATGACATGCAAAAATGCATGTCGTCTTCCTTTATGACAAACGCTTTAATGATGCGCTATGTATGTCGTAAGGTTATGACATGCAAATGTGTGTCATTTTCCTTTATGAAATGGGCTGCAATAATATGCATTTCTATGTCATATGCACACGCAAATGTGTCATATTCCTTTATGACATGGGTGCAATGATATACGCGAGTTATTGTAATTTTTTGGGATTTCATTTTTCCCACTTGCTATCTAATAAGGAGAGACCGTCCATTACCTATAAATATTATAAAAATGACACCTAATTTTAGGGCACACAAAAATGCATGTCCTAAATTATTCAAATTTATAGAAATGACATTTTGTTTACGATACCGGTCTTTTCTATCATAAATCTACCTGTGTCTAAGATTTGTGTTATTAAAAGCCTTTATTCCAGAAATGGTTCTTCTTTTAGGATTTTGTGCTTGCATTTCCCAAGAGAATAGTTAATGACGATGGGAAAATTTTCTAGATCTCGAGGTATAAAATTCACACATTGACAAACATATATACCAAACATATACATTAAGTATATATTTATACTCATACAAATACATTGATCTGATAGAAATTAAAGGGGTTCCGAATAGAGATTAATCTGCCATGCGCCCAAAGAACAACATTTGTTGCTTTTATCAACATAGACGTATAGGAAGCTTGTAGAATAGACATTATAGGTTTGAATTTTGCAGCCAAACTCAGTGTATCCTAATATAATGCGAATTTTGGTCTCGGTTACAAGAAAAATTCATGGTCATTATTCATGTGATACACAAATTCATGATCTAGTCATGATTGTGTGTTGTGTAAAGCCATATTGAGATGAGTATGTGATACATGAATTTTGCTTGGAACACCAATAGATGAGCAATCGCTACGTGTGACATCTCGTAAAGCTAACCTATAGACTACCAAAGGAGAATGGTTCTTTTAGTGTTGTGCTTTATTTTTTTATAACAAACTTTTATGCGATATTAGCAAATTATTACATTTCTTTATCATTGGAATGATCATTGTATTTGACATGTTACATTTTGTACAATCAATTATCTTTCTTGAGTATGATATTTATTTATATTATGAGATGTAATGTTTTCTTTAATTTGAAAACTGGTAAATCAAATAAACATATATGCTTTACTAAACATTTAAAATAATGACATGCAAAAATGCGTGTCGTCTTCATTTATGACAGATGCTTTAACGATCGGCAATGTATGTCATAAATTCTTGTCGTAAGGTTATGACATGCAAATGTGTGTCATTTTCCTTTATGAAATGGGCTGCAATAATATGCATTTGTATGTCATATGCACACACAAATGTGTCATATTCCTTTATGACATGGGTGCAATGATATACATTTGTATGTCTTTATGACACGCATCGCATGTCATGAAAGATAGTTCTTCCAGCAGTGTTTGCTACTTCTTGAGCTAGCGTTGTGAGCTTCCACTATAGATCCAACTGTTTTGCCTCGACCATCCATTGATGTTTACAAAATCTCCATATAAAGACATAAAGTGATCGAAAAAAGAAACGAGGGATATAGCAAAAGAGATATCGAACTATGATAACTTTGGTTGTATGAAAGAATGGACTCCATTTTGGAGAAAAAAGATAGGCAAGCTACTATAATTTTCTCATGGACAATACAAGAAAATGTTTCAGAAAAGGACAACCACTTTTAGAATAAAGGCTTTGAATGACATAGAAACAAAGACACACGAGTAGATTTATTTACACTAAATCGGGTATTGTAAACAAAATGTCAATTCTAGTAAAATTTGAAGAATTTAGGCAACGCAATTTGTGTGTTATAAAATTTGTGTCATTTAATAATTTTTTTATGTAACACATGTTCTCTCCTGAGTAGATCTTGTGATATAAAAATTCATACTTATTGACAAACATACACATTACATATATATTTATACTCACACAAACACATTGATCCGATAGAAATTAAAGGGGTTCCGAACAGAGATTAATCCACCATGCACCCAAAGAACAACATTCGTTTCTTCTGTCAATATAGACATATAGAAAGCTTGTACAATAGACATTGTGGGCCTGAATATTGCAGGTAAACTGCCCGGTGTATCCTAATATATTGTTCATTTTGGTCTTTATAATAAGAAAAATTTATGGTCATTAATTATGTAACACACATTTTCAAGACCAGTTACGATTGTGTGTTGTATGAAGCCATAACCAGAAGGACTTCACAACCCTGATGCAACCAGAGAGACCCAAATTCTACATATGGGAACATGTGTCACTGAACAGGTCGCATGAGTAAATTGTATCTGAAAAGAAACATTAAACATATTAAAAATTACTTGTTTTAACATGAATCTTTTTACCGTCACTAAGGAAACAAGAAGTTTATGTCTAAAGATAATATGTTAGACAACATGCACATTATAAATGTAAAATCTTAATTGACAGTTCTTTTTCATATTTCATACTATTTTATAAATCTACTCAATACATATTTGTTGGGAATTAGCAATACTTGCCCTAATATATTCAGTTCTCAAATTTGTTCTTTTATTTTACTATTAATAGGACTCATATAAGCTTTGTGAAAAAGCTTTAATCACTATGAAGGTTTGTTCAGGTTTTTCGGTTTTTGATGCTTGATCTGCTTATAACAGTGACAGTATAATGCTAATTCAAAATTTAAGTTATTGCGGATGGAATGAGTTCATGAATTAAAATCACTACAAGTAGACTATTGTCATATTTTTTGCTTTAAAGAGATCTCATACTGCCAACAGATCAGAATCTTTAGTGATATTTATGGAATAAACATGTCAAGAACTACAGATCAGATCTGCAAATTCTGTCAAGATCTCTATTTTCTCCAGACAGTATTCAGTATGAATGGAACTACATGTCAAATTTAGACTAATGGATCCGTAATCTATACTGCATAAAATAAAATGTTGAGCAGTAATTTTTTTTGGAATTAAAACAATTAACAGAAAAAGATATTTTAATTTACCTTTCCCAGCATCCACTAGAGGGGCCTCTGGACAAACCCACAAAACCAACTCTTGAAATGTTATGAACACCTAACAGGTACCAATCTGATTCTACTAGACTGACAGCAGATCAATGTATAAGTGACAGGCAAACGACATAAACTTAAAAACACAAAAAATAGGACAAGTTTTCATGTATCAGTTGTTACCATCCATGTTTTTGCATTAAATTATTGCAGATCCTTGATAGTTTTTGGATCTAGCTAAGTGCATGATACAGGAAAAATATAAAATCGCCACATAAAAGTCCTGGTGATTATCATGACCGAAAAAGACACAGATCGATAACTTTATGAGAACAATGCATGATTTTCAGATACGTTGGAAACGATTGTGATCTACCCTCCTAATCCAGTAGTTGACTAGCTAGTTGGAACAAATAGAAAAAAAAAATGCTTACATCGACGAAGAGATATCATCTCGATGTGTCAATTCTGGAATTAGATTCACAGGGTCGATCATGACAGCGGCTGTGAAATGGTATTGAAATGAAACTGAACATCATATATATAGTGTGGGCGTAACCCTAACCCTGATCTGTAGCAGTGTTGATTTGCATTAACCACCCCTACTATTGTACATATCTTCACATAGAGACCAATGGTTATCGAAAATGTCACTTTTTTGTTGATGATTAAAGCCGTACTTGATTTTTCTATTTTAAGAAGAATTTCATATATTTTTAAAAATCAAAATATCATATTTGTCAAATTTAATTTTTTATATCATATTTATCCTTTATAAACCATCAAAATATCATAGTTGCCCAAATCATTTTTTACAATGTTTTTAATAGCTTATAGTATTTTTTATATCTTAGAATTATTGTAATAATTAAATTTTAATCATCTTATACATACGTCTATAATAATGAAACATCTACTTTTATATTATTGGAACGTTGTTCTCTTAACAAACATAACAGTTAATCTTGTGCCCTCTCCATGAAATATATTCATTGATTGCTTAGTTTTTTTTTTATAAATATTGTTATGTTGTAGATAGAGAATATTTTAGATTACCGTTAATATTTTGATGTTTAAGAAAAGTATACACATAATATTTTAATATTTAACATGGGCATATATGATATTTTTGATGTTTAAGGTAGACATATATGATATTTTAAAATTTTATTAGGGTGAATATGATATTTAGGGCAAATTATATTTTGATGTTTAATAAGGTATATACCAAATTCTTCCTTTATTTTTAAACAGTTATTGTGTATTAATGGCCACACCATGCCTTTAACAACTCTTATTGTTTAACAATTCTTATTTGTAAATGGCCATAATACTCATTATATTTATTTTAATATTTTACCACAAAATTAATGGGTTCACGAAAAGACACCAAAAATTGGATGCTTGAAAACACATGATTTAGAAAAGTATTAAAGTATAAATTGTTACCTTCCATGTTTTGTATTAAATTATTGTGGATCTTTGCTAGCTTTTAGATCTAACTGCATGATAAAGAAAAAAAAAAGAAATCAACACATAAAAGTCCTAGTGATTATCAAGACCGAAAAAGACATGGATCGATAACTTTATGAAAGCAATGCACGATTTTCAGATATGTAGGAAACGATTGGGATATATCCTTCTAGTTGGGATATATCCTTCTAATCCAGTAGTTGAATAGCTAGTTGGAAGAAATAGCAAAAAACAAACATTGCTTACATCGACGAAGAGATATCATGGGGATGTGTCGATGTTGGATTTAGATTCACAGGGTCGAGCATAACAACGGCTATGAAATCGTATTAAATGAAACTCAACATCTTGTATGTGTGTGTCTATATATATATATATATATATATATATATATATATATATATATATATATATATGTATGTATGTCGTAAGGTTATGACATGCAAATGTGTGTCATTTTCCTTTATGAAATGGGCTGCAATAATATGCATTTCTATGTCATATGCACACGCAAATGTGTCATATTCCTTTATGACATGGGTGCAATGATATACGCGAGTTATTGTAATTTTTTGGGATTTCATTTTTCCCACTTGCTATCTAATAAGGAGAGACCGTCCATTACCTATAAATATTATAAAAATGACACCTAATTTTAGGGCACACAAAAATGCATGTCCTAAATTATTCAAATTTATAGAAATGACATTCTATTTACGATACCGGTCTTTTCTATCATAAATCCACCTGTGTCTAAGATTTGTGTTATTAAAAGCCTTTATTCCAGAAATGGTTCTTCTTTTAGAATTTTGTGCTTGCATTTCCCAAGAGAATAGTTAATGACGATGGGAAAATTTTCTAGATCTCGAGGTATAAAATTCACACATTGACAAACATATATACCAAACATATACATTAAGTATATATTTATACTCATACAAATACATTGATCCGATAGAAATTAAAGGGGTTCCGAATAGAGATTAATCTGCCATGCGCCCAAAGAACAACATTTGTTGCTTTTATCAACGTAGACGTATAGGAAGCTTGTAGAATAGACATTATAGGCTTGAATTTTGCAGCCGAACTCAGTGTATCCTAATATAATGCGAATTTTGGTCTCGGTTACAAGAAAAATTCATGGTCATTATTCATGTGATACACAAATTCATGATCTAGTCATGATTGTGTGTTGTGTAAAGCCATATTGAGATGAGTATGTGATACATGAATTTTGCTTAGAACACCAATAGATGAGCAATCGCTACGTGTGACATCTCGTAAAGCTAACCTATAGACTACCAAAGGAGAATGGTTCTTTTAGTGTTGTGCTTTATTTTTTTATAACAAACTTTTATGCGATATTAGCCAATTATTACATTTCTTTATCATTGGAATGATCATTGTATTTGACATGTTACATTTTGTACAATCAATTATCTTTCTTGAGTATGATATTTATTTATATTATGAGATGTAATGTTTTCTTTAATTTGAAAACTGGTAAATCAAATAAAAATATATGCTTTACAAAACATTTAAAATAATGACATGCAAAAATGCGTGTCGTCTTCCTTTATGACAGATGCTTTAACGATGGGCAATGTATGTCATAAATTCTTGTCGTAAGGTTATGACATGCAAATGTGTGTCATTTTCCTTTATGAAATGGGCTGCAATAATATGCATTTGTATGTCATATGCACACACAAATGTGTCATATTCCTTTATGACATGGGTGCAATGATATACATTTGTATGTCTTTATGACACGCATCGCATGTCATGAAAGATAGTTCTTCTAGCAGTGTTTGCTACTTCTTGAGCTAGCGTTGTGAGCTTCCACTATAGATCCAACTGTTTTGCCTCGACCATCCATTGATGTTTACAAAATCTCCATATAAAGACATAAAGTGATCGAAAAAAGAAACGAGGGATATAGCAAAAGAGATATCGAACTATGATAACTTTGGTTGTATGAAAGAATGGACTCCGTTTTGGAGAAAAAAGATAGGCAAGCTACTATAGTTTTCTCATGGACAATACAAGAAAATGTTTCAGAAAAGGACAACCACTTTTAGAATAAAGGCTTTGAATGACATAGAAACAAAGACACACGAGTAGATTTATTTACACTAAATCGGGTATTGTAAACAAAATGTCAATTCTAGTAAAATTTGAAGAATTTAGGCCACGCAATTTGTGTGTTATAAAATTTGTGTCATTTAATAATTTTTTTATGTAACACATGTTCTCTCCTGAGTAGATCTTGTGATATAAAAATTCATACTTACTGACAAACATACACATTACATATATATTTATACTCACACAAACACATTGATCCGATAGAAATTAAAGGGGTTCCGAACAGAGATTAATCCACCATGCACCCAAAGAACAACATTCGTTTCTTCTGTCAATATAGACATATAGAAAGCTTGTACAATAGACATTGTGGGCCTGAATATTGCAGGTAAACTGCCCGGTGTATCCTAATATAATGTTCATTTTGGTCTTTATAATAAGAAAAATTTATGGTCATTAATTATGTAACACACATTTTCAAGACCAGTTACGATTGTGTGTTGTATGAAGCTATAACCAGAAGGACTTCACAACCCTGATGCAACCAGAGAGACCCAAATTCTACATATGGGAACATGTGTCACTGAACAGGTCGCATGAGCAAATTGTATCTGAAAAGAAACATTAAACATATTAAAAATTACTTGTTTTAACATGAATCTTTTTACCGTCACTAAGGAAACAAGAAGTTTATGTCTAAAGATAATATGTTAGACAACATGCACATTATAAATGTAAAATCTTAATTGACAGTTCTTTTTCATATTTCATACTATTTTATAAATCTACTCAATACATATTTGTTGGGAATTAGCAATACTTGCCCTAATATATTCAGTTCTCAAATTTGTTCTTTTATTTTACTATTAATAGGAC
Source organism: Lactuca serriola (assembly GCF_051521515.1). NCBI lineage: Eukaryota > Viridiplantae > Streptophyta > Magnoliopsida > Asterales > Asteraceae > Lactuca > Lactuca serriola. The sequence continues at coordinate 135,279,981 of NC_136412.1, read as the reverse complement.
TCATATAAGCTTTGTGAAAAAGCTTTAATCACTATGAAGGTTTGTTCAGGTTTTTCGGTTTTTGATGCTTGATCTGCTTATAACAGTGACAGTATAATGCTAATTCAAAATTTAAGTTATTGCGGATGGAATGAGTTCATGAATTAAAATCACTACAAGTAGACTATTGTCATATTTTTTGCTTTAAAGAGATCTCATACTGCCAACAGATCAGAATCTTTAGTGATATTTATGGAATAAACATGTCAAGAACTACAGATCAGATCTGCAAATTCTGTCAAGATCTCTATTTTCTCCAGACAGTATTCAGTATGAATGGAACTACATGTCAAATTTAGACTAATGGATCCGTAATCTATACTGCATAAAATAAAATGTTGAGCAGTAATTTTTTTTGGAATTAAAACAATTAACAGAAAAAGATATTTTAATTTACCTTTCCCAGCATCCACTAGAGGGGCCTCTGGACAAACCCACAAAACCAACTCTTGAAATGTTATGAACACCTAACAGGTACCAATCTGATTCTACTAGACTGACAGCAGATCAATGTATAAGTGACAGGCAAACGACATAAACTTAAAAACACAAAAAATAGGACAAGTTTTCATGTATCAGTTGTTACCATCCATGTTTTTGCATTAAATTATTGCAGATCCTTGATAGTTTTTGGATCTAGCTAAGTGCATGATACAGGAAAAATATAAAATCGCCACATAAAAGTCCTGGTGATTATCATGACCGAAAAAGACACAGATCGATAACTTTATGAGAACAATGCATGATTTTCAGATACGTTGGAAACGATTGTGATCTACCCTCCTAATCCAGTAGTTGACTAGCTAGTTGGAACAAATAGAAAAAAAAAATGCTTACATCGACGAAGAGATATCATCTCGATGTGTCAATTCTGGAATTAGATTCACAGGGTCGATCATGACAGCGGCTGTGAAATGGTATTGAAATGAAACTGAACATCATATATATAGTGTGGGCGTAACCCTAACCCTGATCTGTAGCAGTGTTGATTTGCATTAACCACCCCTACTATTGTACATATCTTCACATAGAGACCAATGGTTATCGAAAATGTCACTTTTTTGTTGATGATTAAAGCCGTACTTGATTTTTCTATTTTAAGAAGAATTTCATATATTTTTAAAAATCAAAATATCATATTTGTCAAATTTAATTTTTTATATCATATTTATCCTTTATAAACCATCAAAATATCATAGTTGCCCAAATCATTTTTTACAATGTTTTTAATAGCTTATAGTATTTTTTATATCTTAGAATTATTGTAATAATTAAATTTTAATCATCTTATACATACGTCTATAATAATGAAACATCTACTTTTATATTATTGGAACGTTGTTCTCTTAACAAACATAACAGTTAATCTTGTGCCCTCTCCATGAAATATATTCATTGATTGCTTAGTTTTTTTTTTTAAATATTGTAATGTTGTAGATAGAGAATATTTTAGATTACCGTTAATATTTTGATGTTTAAGAAAAGTATACACATAATATTTTAATATTTAACATGGGCATATATGATATTTTTGATGTTTAAGGTAGACATATATGATATTTTAAAATTTTATTAGGGTGAATATGATATTTAGGGCAAATAATATTTTGATGTTTAATAAGGCATATACCAAATTCTTCCTTTATTTTTAAACAGTTATTGTGTATTAATGGCCACACCATGCCTTTAACAACTCTTATTGTTTAACAATTCTTATTTGTAAATGGCCATAATACTCATTATATTTATTTTAATATTTTACCACAAAATTAATGGGTTCACGAAAAGACACCAAAAATTGGATGCTTGAAAACACATGATTTAGAAAAGTATTAAAGTATAAATTGTTACCTTCCATGTTTTGTTTTAAATTATTGTGGATCTTTGCTAGCTTTTAGATCTAACTGCATGATAAAGAAAAAAAAAAGAAATCAACACATAAAAGTCCTAGTGATTATCAAGACCGAAAAAGACATGGATCGATAACTTTATGAAACCAATGCACGATTTTCAGATATGTAGGAAACGATTGGGATATATCCTTCTAGTTGGGACATATCCTTCTAATCCAGTAGTTGAATAGCTAGTTGGAAGAAATAGCAAAAAACAAACATTGCTTACATCGACAAAGAGATATCATGGGGATGTGTCGATGTTCGATTTAGATTCACAGGGTCGAGCATAACAACGGCTATGAAATCGTATTAAATGAAACTCAACATCTTGTATGTGTGTGTCTATATATATATATATATATATATATATATATATATATATATATATATATATATGTATGTCGTAAGGTTATGACATGCAAATGTGTGTCATTTTCCTTTATGAAATGGGCTGCAATAATATGCATTTCTATGTCATATGCACACGCAAATGTGTCATATTCCTTTATGACATGGGTGCAATGATATACGCGAGTTATTGTAATTTTTTGGGATTTCATTTTTCCCACTTGCTATCTAATAAGGAGAGACCGTCCATTACCTATAAATATTATAAAAATGACACCTAATTTTAGGGCACACAAAAATGCATGTCCTAAATTATTCAAATTTATAGAAATGACATTCTGTTTACGATACCTGTCTTTTCTATCATAAATCCACCTGTGTCTAAGATTTGTGTTATTAAAAGCCTTTATTCCAGAAATGGTTCTTCTTTTAGAATTTTGTGCTTGCATTTCCCAAGAGAATAGTTAATGACGATGGGAAAATTTTCTAGATCTCGAGGTATAAAATTCACACATTGACAAACATATATACCAAACATATACATTAAGTATACATTTATACTCATACAAATACATTGATCCGATAGAAATTAAAGGGGTTCCGAATAGAGATTAATCTGCCATGCGCCCAAAGAACAACATTTGTTGCTTTTATCAACATAGACGTATAGGAAGCTTGTAGAATAGACATTATAGGCTTGAATTTTGCAGCCGAACTCAGTGTATCCTAATATAATGCGAATTTTGGTCTCGGTTACAAGAAAAATTCATGGTCATTATTCATGTGATACACAAATTCATGATCTAGTCATGATTGTGTGTTGTGTAAAGCCATATTGAGATGAGTATGTGATACATGAATTTTGCTTGGAACACCAATAGATGAGCAATCGCTACGTGTGACATCTCGTAAAGCTAACCTATAGTCTACCAAAGGAGAATGGTTCTTTTAGTGTTGTGCTTTATTTTTTTATAACAAACTTTTATGCGATATTAGCAAATTATTACATTTCTTTATCATTGGAATGATCATTGTATTTGACATGTTACATTTTGTACAATCAATTATCTTTCTTGAGTATGATATTTATTTATATTATGAGATGTAATGTTTTCTTTAATTTGAAAACTGGTAAATCAAATAAAAATATATGCTTTACTAAACATTTAAAATAATGACATGCAAAAATGCGTGTCGTCTTCCTTTATGACAGATGCTTTAACGATGGGCAATGTATGTCATAAATTCTTGTCGTAAGGTTATGACATGCAAATGTGTGTCATTTTCCTTTATGAAATGGGCTGCAATAATATGCATTTGTATGTCATATGCACGCGCAAATGTGTCATATTCCTTTATGACATGGGTGCAATGATATACATTTGTATGTCTTTATGACACGCATCGCATGTCATGAAAGATAGTTCTTCTAGCAGTGTTTGCTACTTCTTGAGCTAGCGTTGTGAGCTTCCACTATAGATCCAACTGTTTTGCCTCGACCATCCATTGATGTTTACAAAATCTCCATATAAAGACATAAAGTGATCGAAAAAAGAAACGAGGGATATAGCAAAAGAGATATCGAACTATGATAACTTTGGTTGTATGAAAGAATGGACTCCGTTTTGGAGAAAAAAGATAGGCAAGCTACTATAGTTTTCTCATGGACAATACAAGAAAATGTTTCAGAAAAGGACAACCACTTTTAGAATAAAGGCTTTGAATGACATAGAAACAAAGACACACGAGTAGATTTATTTACACTAAATCGGGTATTGTAAACAAAATGTCAATTCTAGTAAAATTTGAAGAATTTAGGCCACGCAATTTGTGTGTTATAAAATTTGTGTCATTTAATAATTTTTTTATGTAACACATGTTCTCTCCTGAGTAGATCTTGTGATATAAAAATTCATACTTACTGACAAACATACACATTACATATATATTTATACTCACACAAACACATTGATCCGATAGAAATTAAAGGGGTTCCGAACAGAGATTAATCCACCATGCACCCAAAGAACAACATTCGTTTCTTCTGTCAATATAGACATATAGAAAGCTTGTACAATAGACATTGTGGGCCTGAATATTGCAGGTAAACTGCCCGGTGTATCCTAATATAATGTTCATTTTGGTCTTTATAATAAGAAAAATTTATGGTCATTAATTATGTAACACACATTTTCAAGACCAGTTACGATTGTGTGTTGTATGAAGCTATAACCAGAAGGACTTCACAACCCTGATGCAACCAGAGAGACCCAAATTCTACATATGGGAACATGTGTCACTGAACAGGTCGCATGAGCAAATTGTATCTGAAAAGAAACATTAAACATATTAAAAATTACTTGTTTTAACATGAATCTTTTTACCGTCACTAAGGAAACAAGAAGTTTATGTCTAAAGATAATATGTTAGACAACATGCACATTATAAATGTAAAATCTTAATTGACAGTTCTTTTTCATATTTCATACTATTTTATAAATCTACTCAATACATATTTGTTGGGAATTAGCAATACTTGCCCTAATATATTCAGTTCTCAAATTTGTTCTTTTATTTTACTATTAATAGGACTCATATAAGCTTTGTGAAAAAGCTTTAATCACTATGAAGGTTTGTTCAGGTTTTTCGGTTTTTGATGCTTGATCTGCTTATAACAGTGACAGTATAATGCTAATTCAAAATTTAAGTTATTGCGGATGGAATGAGTTCATGAATTAAAATCACTACAAGTAGACTATTGTCATATTTTTTGCTTTAAAGAGATCTCATACTGCCAACAGATCAGAATCTTTAGTGATATTTATGGAATAAACATGTCAAGAACTACAGATCAGATCTGCAAATTCTGTCAAGATCTCTATTTTCTCCAGACAGTATTCAGTATGAATGGAACTACATGTCAAATTTAGACTAATGGATCCGTAATCTATACTGCATAAAATAAAATGTTGAGCAGTAATTTTTTTTGGAATTAAAACAATTAACAGAAAAAGATATTTTAATTTACCTTTCCCAGCATCCACTAGAGGGGCCTCTGGACAAACCCACAAAACCAACTCTTGAAATGTTATGAACACCTAACAGGTACCAATCTGATTCTACTAGACTGACAGCAGATCAATGTATAAGTGACAGGCAAACGACATAAACTTAAAAACACAAAAAATAGGACAAGTTTTCATGTATCAGTTGTTACCATCCATGTTTTTGCATTAAATTATTGCAGATCCTTGATAGTTTTTGGATCTAGCTAAGTGCATGATACAGGAAAAATATAAAATCGCCACATAAAAGTCCTGGTGATTATCATGACCGAAAAAGACACAGATCGATAACTTTATGAGAACAATGCATGATTTTCAGATACGTTGGAAACGATTGTGATCTACCCTCCTAATCCAGTAGTTGACTAGCTAGTTGGAACAAATAGAAAAAAAAAATGCTTACATCGACGAAGAGATATCATCTCGATGTGTCAATTCTGGAATTAGATTCACAGGGTCGATCATGACAGCGGCTGTGAAATGGTATTGAAATGAAACTGAACATCATATATATAGTGTGGGCGTAACCCTAACCCTGATCTGTAGCAGTGTTGATTTGCATTAACCACCCCTACTATTGTACATATCTTCACATAGAGACCAATGGTTATCGAAAATGTCACTTTTTTGTTGATGATTAAAGCCGTACTTGATTTTTCTATTTTAAGAAGAATTTCATATATTTTTAAAAATCAAAATATCATATTTGTCAAATTTAATTTTTTATATCATATTTATCCTTTATAAACCATCAAAATATCATAGTTGCCCAAATCATTTTTTACAATGTTTTTAATAGCTTATAGTATTTTTTATATCTTAGAATTATTGTAATAATTAAATTTTAATCATCTTATACATACGTCTATAATAATGAAACATCTACTTTTATATTATTGGAACGTTGTTCTCTTAACAAACATAACAGTTAATCTTGTGCCCTCTCCATGAAATATATTCATTGATTGCTTAGTTTTTTTTTTTAAATATTGTAATGTTGTAGATAGAGAATATTTTAGATTACCGTTAATATTTTGATGTTTAAGAAAAGTATACACATAATATTTTAATATTTAACATGGGCATATATGATATTTTTGATGTTTAAGGTAGACATATATGATATTTTAAAATTTTATTAGGGTGAATATGATATTTAGGGCAAATAATATTTTGATGTTTAATAAGGTATATACCAAATTCTTCCTTTATTTTTAAACAGTTATTGTGTATTAATGGCCACACCATGCCTTTAACAACTCTTATTGTTTAACAATTCTTATTTGTAAATGGCCATAATACTCATTATATTTATTTTAATATTTTACCACAAAATTAATGGGTTCACGAAAAGACACCAAAAATTGGATGCTTGAAAACACATGATTTAGAAAAGTATTAAAGTATAAATTGTTACCTTCCATGTTTTGTTTTAAATTATTGTGGATCTTTGCTAGCTTTTAGATCTAACTGCATGATAAAGAAAAAAAAAAGAAATCAACACATAAAAGTCCTAGTGATTATCAAGACCGAAAAAGACATGGATCGATAACTTTATGAAACCAATGCACGATTTTCAGATATGTAGGAAACGATTGGGATATATCCTTCTAGTTGGGACATATCCTTCTAATCCAGTAGTTGAATAGCTAGTTGGAAGAAATAGCAAAAAACAAACATTGCTTACATCGACAAAGAGATATCATGGGGATGTGTCGATGTTCGATTTAGATTCACAAGGTCGAGCATAACAACGGCTATGAAATCGTATTAAATGAAACTCAACATCTTGTATGTGTGTGTCTATATATATATATATATATATATATATATATATATATATATATATATATATATATATATATATGTCGTAAGGTTATGACATGCAAATGTGTGTCATTTTCCTTTATGAAATGGGCTGCAATAATATGCATTTCTATGTCATATGCACACGCAAATGTGTCATATTCCTTTATGACATGGGTGCAATGATATACGCGAGTTATTGTAATTTTTTGGGATTTCATTTTTCCCACTTGCTATCTAATAAGGAGAGACCGTCCATTACCTATAAATATTATAAAAATGACACCTAATTTTAGGGCACACAAAAATGCATGTCCTAAATTATTCAAATTTATAGAAATGACATTCTGTTTACGATACCTGTCTTTTCTATCATAAATCCACCTGTGTCTAAGATTTGTGTTATTAAAAGCCTTTATTCCAGAAATGGTTCTTCTTTTAGAATTTTGTGCTTGCATTTCCCAAGAGAATAGTTAATGACGATGGGAAAATTTTCTAGATCTCGAGGTATAAAATTCACACATTGACAAACATATATACCAAACATATACATTAAGTATACATTTATACTCATACAAATACATTGATCCGATAGAAATTAAAGGGGTTCCGAATAGAGATTAATCTGCCATGCGCCCAAAGAACAACATTTGTTGCTTTTATCAACATAGACGTATAGGAAGCTTGTAGAATAGACATTATAGGCTTGAATTTTGCAGCCGAACTCAGTGTATCCTAATATAATGCGAATTTTGGTCTCGGTTACAAGAAAAATTCATGGTCATTATTCATGTGATACACAAATTCATGATCTAGTCATGATTGTGTGTTGTGTAAAGCCATATTGAGATGAGTATGTGATACATGAATTTTGCTTGGAACACCAATAGATGAGCAATCGCTACGTGTGACATCTCGTAAAGCTAACCTATAGTCTACCAAAGGAGAATGGTTCTTTTAGTGTTGTGCTTTATTTTTTTATAACAAACTTTTATGCGATATTAGCAAATTATTACATTTCTTTATCATTGGAATGATCATTGTATTTGACATGTTACATTTTGTACAATCAATTATCTTTCTTGAGTATGATATTTATTTATATTATGAGATGTAATGTTTTCTTTAATTTGAAAACTGGTAAATCAAATAAAAATATATGCTTTACTAAACATTTAAAATAATGACATGCAAAAATGCGTGTCGTCTTCCTTTATGACAGATGCTTTAACGATGGGCAATGTATGTCATAAATTCTTGTCGTAAGGTTATGACATGCAAATGTGTGTCATTTTCCTTTATGAAATGGGCTGCAATAATATGCATTTGTATGTCATATGCACGCGCAAATGTGTCATATTCCTTTATGACATGGGTGCAATGATATACATTTGTATGTCTTTATGACACGCATCGCATGTCATGAAAGATAGTTCTTCTAGCAGTGTTTGCTACTTCTTGAGCTAGCGTTGTGAGCTTCCACTATAGATCCAACTGTTTTGCCTCGACCATCCATTGATGTTTACAAAATCTCCATATAAAGACATAAAGTGATCGAAAAAAGAAACGAGGGATATAGCAAAAGAGATATCGAACTATGATAACTTTGGTTGTATGAAAGAATGGACTCCGTTTTGGAGAAAAAAGATAGGCAAGCTACTATAATTTTCTCATGGACAATACAAGAAAATGTTTCAGAAAAGGACAACCACTTTTAGAATAAAGGCTTTGAATGACATAGAAACAAAGACACACGAGTAGATTTATTTACACTAAATCGGGTATTGTAAACAAAATGTCAATTCTAGTAAAATTTGAAGAATTTAGGCCACGCAATTTGTGTGTTATAAAATTTGTGTCATTTAATAATTTTTTTATGTAACACATGTTCTCTCCTGAGTAGATCTTGTGATATAAAAATTCATACTTATTGACAAACATACACATTACATATATATTTATACTCACACAAACACATTGATCCGATAGAAATTAAAGGGGTTCCGAACAGAGATTAATCCACCATGCACCCAAAGAACAACATTCGTTTCTTCTGTCAATATAGACATATAGAAAGCTTGTACAATAGACATTGTGGGCCTGAATATTGCAGGTAAACTGCCCGGTGTATCCTAATATAATGTTCATTTTGGTCTTTATAATAAGAAAAATTTATGGTCATTAATTATGTAACACACATTTTCAAGACCAGTTACGATTGTGTGTTGTATGAAGCTATAACCAGAAGGACTTCACAACCCTGATGCAACCAGAGAGACCCAAATTCTACATATGGGAACATGTGTCACTGAACAGGTCGCATGAGCAAATTGTATCTGAAAAGAAACATTAAACATATTAAAAATTACTTGTTTTAACATGAATCTTTTTACCGTCACTAAGGAAACAAGAAGTTTATGTCTAAAGATAATATGTTAGACAACATGCACATTATAAATGTAAAATCTTAATTGACAGTTCTTTTTCATATTTCATACTATTTTATAAATCTACTCAATACATATTTGTTGGGAATTAGCAATACTTGCCCTAATATATTCAGTTCTCAAATTTGTTCTTTTATTTTACTATTAATAGGACTCATATAAGCTTTGTGAAAAAGCTTTAATCACTATGAAGGTTTGTTCAGGTTTTTCGGTTTTTGATGCTTGATCTGCTTATAACAGTGACAGTATAATGCTAATTCAAAATTTAAGTTATTGCGGATGGAATGAGTTCATGAATTAAAATCACTACAAGTAGACTATTGTCAAATTTTTTGCTTTAAAGAGATCTCATACTGCCAACAGATCAGAATCTTTAGTGATATTTATGGAATAAACATGTCAAGAACTACAGATCAGATCTGCAAATTCTGTCAAGATCTCTATTTTCTCCAGACAGTATTCAGTATGAATGGAACTACATGTCAAATTTAGACTAATGGATCCGTAGTCTATACTGCATAAAATAAAATGTTGAGCAGTAATTTTTTTTGGAATTAAAACAATTAACAGAAAAAGATATTTTAATTTACCTTTCCCAGCATCCACTAGAGGGGCCTCTGGACAAACCCACAAAACCAACTCTTGAAATGTTATGAACACCTAACAGGTACCAATCTGATTCTACTAGACTGACAGCAGATCAATGTATAAGTGACAGGCAAACGACATAAACTTAAAAACACAAAAAATAGGACAAGTTTTCATGTATCAGTTGTTACCATCCATGTTTTTGTATTAAATTATTGCAGATCCTTGATAGTTTTTGGATCTAGCTAAGTGCATGATACAGGAAAAATATAAAATCGCCACATAAAAGTCCTGGTGATTATCATGACCGAAAAAGACACAGATCGATAACTTTATGAGAACAATGCATGATTTTCAGATACGTTGGAAACGATTGTGATCTACCCTCCTAATCCAGTAGTTGACTAGCTAGTTGGAACAAATAGAAAAAAAAAATGCTTACATCGACGAAGAGATATCATCTCGATGTGTCAATTCTGGAATTAGATTCACAGGGTCGATCATGACAGCGGCTGTGAAATGGTATTGAAATGAAACTGAACATCATATATATAGTGTGGGCGTAACCCTAACCCTGATCTGTAGCAGTGTTGATTTGCATTAACCACCCCTACTATTGTACATATCTTCACATAGAGACCAATGGTTATCGAAAATGTCACTTTTTTGTTGATGATTAAAGCCGTACTTGATTTTTCTATTTTAAGAAGAATTTCATATATTTTTAAAAATCAAAATATCATATTTGTCAAATTTAATTTTTTATATCATATTTATCCTTTATAAACCATCAAAATATCATAGTTGCCCAAATCATTTTTTACAATGTTTTTAATAGCTTATAGTATTTTTTATATCTTAGAATTATTGTAATAATTAAATTTTAATCATCTTATACATACGTCTATAATAATGAAACATCTACTTTTATATTATTGGAACGTTGTTCTCTTAACAAACATAACAGTTAATCTTGTGCCCTCTCCATGAAATATATTCATTGATTGCTTAGTTTTTTTTTTTAAATATTGTAATGTTGTAGATAGAGAATATTTTAGATTACCGTTAATATTTTGATGTTTAAGAAAAGTATACACATAATATTTTAATATTTAACATGGGCATATATGATATTTTTGATGTTTAAGGTAGACATATATGATATTTTAAAATTTTATTAGGGTGAATATGATATTTAGGGCAAATTATATTTTGATGTTTAATAAGGTATATACCAAATTCTTCCTTTATTTTTAAACAGTTATTGTGTATTAATGGCCACACCATGCCTTTAACAACTCTTATTGTTTAACAATTCTTATTTGTAAATGGCCATAATACTCATTATATTTATTTTAATATTTTACCACAAAATTAATGGGTTCACGAAAAGACACCAAAAATTGGATGCTTGAAAACACATGATTTAGAAAAGTATTAAAGTATAAATTGTTACCTTCCATGTTTTGTATTAAATTATTGTGGATCTTTGCTAGCTTTTAGATCTAACTGCATGATAAAGAAAAAAAAAAGAAATCAACACATAAAAGTCCTAGTGATTATCAAGACCGAAAAAGACATGGATCGATAACTTTATGAAAGCAATGCACGATTTTCAGATATGTAGGAAACGATTGGGATATATCCTTCTAGTTGGGACATATCCTTCTAATCCAGTAGTTGAATAGATAGTTGGAAGAAATAGCAAAAAACAAACATTGCTTACATCGACAAAGAGATATCATGGGGATGTGTCGATGTTCGATTTAGATTCACAGGGTCGAGCATAACAACGGCTATGAAATCGTATTAAATGAAACTCAACATCTTGTATGTGTGTGTCTATATATATATATATATGTATGTCGTAAGGTTATGACATGCAAATGTGTGTCATTTTCCTTTATGAAATGGGCTGCAATAATATGCATTTCTATGTCATATGCACACGCAAATGTGTCATATTCCTTTATGACATGGGTGCAATGATATACGCGAGTTATTGTAATTTTTTGGGATTTCATTTTTCCCACTTGCTATCTAATAAGGAGAGACCGTCCATTACCTATAAATATTATAAAAATGACACCTAATTTTAGGGCACACAAAAATGCATGTCCTAAATTATTCAAATTTATAGAAATGACATTCTGTTTACGATACCGGTCTTTTCTATCATAAATCCACCTGTGTCTAAGATTTGTGTTATTAAAAGCCTTTATTCCAGAAATGGTTCTTCTTTTAGAATTTTGTGCTTGCATTTCCCAAGAGAATAGTTAATGACGATGGGAAAATTTTCTAGATCTCGAGGTATAAAATTCACACATTGACAAACATATATACCAAACATATACATTAAGTATATATTTATACTCATACAAATACATTGATCCGATAGAAATTAAAGGGGTTCCGAATAGAGATTAATCTGCCATGCGCCCAAAGAACAACATTTGTTGCTTTTATCAACATAGACGTATAGGAAGCTTGTAGAATAGACATTATAGGCTTGAATTTTGCAGCCGAACTCAGTGTATCCTAATATAACGCGAATTTTGGTCTCGGTTACAAGAAAAATTCATGGTCATTATTCATGTGATACACAAATTCATGATCTAGTCATGATTGTGTGTTGTGTAAAGCCATATTGAGATGAGTATGTGATACATGAATTTTGCTTGGAACACCAATAGATGAGCAATCGCTACGTGTGACATCTCGTAAAGCTAACCTATAGACTACCAAAGGAGAATGGTTCTTTTAGTGTTGTGCTTTATTTTTTTATAACAAACTTTTATGCGATATTAGCAAATTATTACATTTCTTTATCATTGGAATGATCATTGTATTTGACATGTTACATTTTGTACAATCAATTATCTTTCTTGAGTATGATATTTATTTATATTATGAGATGTAATGTTTTCTTTAATTTGAAAACTGGTAAATCAAATAAAAATATATGCTTTACTAAACATTTAAAATAATGACATGCAAAAATGCGTGTCGTCTTCCTTTATGACAGATGCTTTAACGATGGGCAATGTATGTCATAAATTCTTGTCGTAAGGTTATGACATGCAAATGTGTGTCATTTTCCTTTATGAAATGGGCTGCAATAATATGCATTTGTATGTCATATGCACGCGCAAATGTGTCATATTCCTTTATGACATGGGTGCAATGATATACATTTGTATGTCTTTATGACACGCATCGCATGTCATGAAAGATAGTTCTTCTAGCAGTGTTTGCTACTTCTTGAGCTAGCGTTGTGAGCTTCCACTATAGATCCAACTGTTTTGCCTCGACCATCCATTGATGTTTACAAAATCTCCATATAAAGACATAAAGTGATCGAAAAAAGAAACGAGGGATATAGCAAAAGAGATATCGAACTATGATAACTTTGGTTGTATGAAAGAATGGACTCCGTTTTGGAGAAAAAAGATAGGCAAGCTACTATAATTTTCTCATGGACAATACAAGAAAATGTTTCAGAAAAGGACAACCACTTTTAGAATAAAGGCTTTGAATGACATAGAAACAAAGACACACGAGTAGATTTATTTACACTAAATCGGGTATTGTAAACAAAATGTCAATTCTAGTAAAATTTGAAGAATTTAGGCCACGCAATTTGTGTGTTATAAAATTTGTGTCATTTAATAATTTTTTTATGTAACACATGTTCTCTCCTGAGTAGATCTTGTGATATAAAAATTCATACTTATTGACAAACATACACATTACATATATATTTATACTCACACAAACACATTGATCCGATAGAAATTAAAGGGGTTCCGAACAGAGATTAATCCACCATGCACCCAAAGAACAACATTCGTTTCTTCTGTCAATATAGACATATAGAAAGCTTGTACAATAGACATTGTGGGCCTGAATATTGCAGGTAAACTGCCCGGTGTATCCTAATATAATGTTCATTTTGGTCTTTATAATAAGAAAAATTTATGGTCATTAATTATGTAACACACATTTTCAAGACCAGTTACAATTGTGTGTTGTATGAAGCTATAACCAGAAGGACTTCACAACCCTGATGCAACCAGAGAGACCCAAATTCTACATATGGGAACATGTGTCACTGAACAGGTCGCATGAGCAAATTGTATCTGAAAAGAAACATTAAACATATTAAAAATTACTTGTTTTAACATGAATCTTTTTACCGTCACTAAGGAAACAAGAAGTTTATGTCTAAAGATAATATGTTAGACAACATGCACATTATAAATGTAAAATCTTAATTGACAGTTCTTTTTCATATTTCATACTATTTTATAAATCTACTCAATACATATTTGTTGGGAATTAGCAATACTTGCCCTAATATATTCAGTTCTCAAATTTGTTCTTTTATTTTACTATTAATAGGACTCATATAAGCTTTGTGAAAAAGCTTTAATCACTATGAAGGTTTGTTCAGGTTTTTCGGTTTTTGATGCTTGATCTGCTTATAACAGTGACAGTATAATGCTAATTCAAAATTTAAGTTATTGCGGATGGAATGAGTTCATGAATTAAAATCACTACAAGTAGACTATTGTCATATTTTTTGCTTTAAAGAGATCTCATACTGCCAACCGATCAGAATCTTTAGTGATATTTATGGAATAAACATGTCAAGAACTACAGATCAGATCTGCAAATTCTGTCAAGATCTCTATTTTCTCCAGACAGTATTCAGTATGAATGGAACTACATGTCAAATTTAGACTAATGGATCTGTAATCTATACTGCATAAAATAAAATGTTGAGCAGTAATTTTTTTTGGAATTAAAACAATTAACAGAAAAAGATATTTTAATTTACCTTTCCCAGCATCCACTAGAGGGGCCTCTGGACAAACCCACAAAACCAACTCTTGAAATGTTATGAACACCTAACAGGTACCAATCTGATTCTACTAGACTGACAGCAGATCAATGTATAAGTGACAGGCAAACGACATAAACTTAAAAACACAAAAAATAGGACAAGTTTTCATGTATCAGTTGTTACCATCCATGTTTTTGTATTAAATTATTGCAGATCCTTGATAGTTTTTGGATCTAGCTAAGTGCATGATACAGGAAAAATATAAAATCGCCACATAAAAGTCCTGGTGATTATCATGACCGAAAAAGACACAGATCGATAACTTTATGAGAACAATGCATGATTTTCAGATACGTTGGAAACGATTGTGATCTACCCTCCTAATCCAGTAGTTGACTAGCTAGTTGGAACAAATAGAAAAAAAAATGCTTACATCGACGAAGAGATATCATCTCGATGTGTCAATTCTGGAATTAGATTCACAGGGTCGATCATGACAGCGGCTGTGAAATGGTATTGAAATGAAACTGAACATCATATATATAGTGTGGGCGTAACCCTAACCCTGATCTGTAGCAGTGTTGATTTGCATTAACCACCCCTACTATTGTACATATCTTCACATAGAGACCAATGGTTATCGAAAATGTCACTTTTTTGTTGATGATTAAAGCCGTACTTGATTTTTCTATTTTAAGAAGAATTTCATATATTTTTAAAAATCAAAATATCATATTTGTCAAATTTAATTTTTTATATCATATTTATCCTTTATAAACCATCAAAATATCATAGTTGCCCAAATCATTTTTTACAATGTTTTTAATAGCTTATAGTATTTTTTATATCTTAGAATTATTGTAATAATTAAATTTTAATCATCTTATACATACGTCTATAATAATGAAACATCTACTTTTATATTATTGGAACGTTGTTCTCTTAACAAACATAACAGTTAATCTTGTGCCCTCTCCATGAAATATATTCATTGATTGCTTAGTTTTTTTTTTTAAATATTGTTATGTTGTAGATAGAGAATATTTTAGATTACCGTTAATATTTTGATGTTTAAGAAAAGTATACACATAATATTTTAATATTTAACATGGGCATATATGATATTTTTGATGTTTAAGGTAGACATATATGATATTTTAAAATTTTATTAGGGTGAATATGATATTTAGGGCAAATTATATTTTGATGTTTAATAAGGTATATACCAAATTCTTCCTTTATTTTTAAACAGTTATTGTGTATTAATGGCCACACCATGCCTTTAACAACTCTTATTGTTTAACAATTCTTATTTGTAAATGGCCATAATACTCATTATATTTATTTTAATATTTTACCACAAAATTAATGGGTTCACGAAAAGACACCAAAAATTGGAAGCTTGAAAACACATGATTTAGAAAAGTATTAAAGTATAAATTGTTACCTTCCATGTTTTGTATTAAATTATTGTGGATCTTTGCTAGCTTTTAGATCTAACTGCATGATAAAGAAAAAAAAAAAAGAAATGAACACATAAAAGTCCTAGTGATTATCAAGACCGAAAAAGACATGGATCGATAACTTTATGAAAGCAATGCACGATTTTCAGATATGTAGGAAACGATTGGGATATATCCTTCTAGTTGGGACATATCCTTCTAATCCAGTAGTTGAATAGCTAGTTGGAAGAAATAGCAAAAAACAAACATTGCTTACATCGACAAAGAGATATCATGGGGATGTGTCGATGTTCGATTTAGATTCACAGGGTCGAGCATAACAACGGCTATGAAATCGTATTAAATGAAACTCAACATCTTGTATGTGTGTGTCTATATATATATATATATATATATATATATATATATATATATATATATATATATATATATGTATGTATGTCGTAAGGTTATGACATGCAAATGTGTGTCATTTTCCTTTATGAAATGGGCTGCAATAATATGCATTTCTATGTCATATGCACACGCAAATGTGTCATATTCCTTTATGACATGGGTGCAATGATATACGCGAGTTATTGTAATTTTTTGGGATTTCATTTTTCCCACTTGCTATCTAATAAGGAGAGACCGTCCATTACCTATAAATATTATAAAAATGACACCTAATTTTAGGGCACACAAAAATGCATGTCCTAAATTATTCAAATTTATAGAAATGACATTCTGTTTACGATACCGGTCTTTTCTATCATAAATCCACCTGTGTCTAAGATTTGTGTTATTAAAAGCCTTTATTCCAGAAATGGTTCTTCTTTTAGAATTTTGTGCTTGCATTTCCCAAGAGAATAGTTAATGACGATGGGAAAATTTTCTAGATCTCGAGGTATAAAATTCACACATTGACAAACATATATACCAAACATATACATTAAGTATATATTTATACTCATACAAATACATTGATCCGATAGAAATTAAAGGGGTTCCGAATAGAGATTAATCTGCCATGCGCCCAAAGAACAACATTTGTTGCTTTTATCAACATAGACGTATAGGAAGCTTGTAGAATAGACATTATAGGCTTGAATTTTGCAGCCGAACTCAGTGTATCCTAATATAACGCGAATTTTGGTCTCGGTTACAAGAAAAATTCATGGTCATTATTCATGTGATACACAAATTCATGATCTAGTCATGATTGTGTGTTGTGTAAAGCCATATTGAGATGAGTATGTGATACATGAATTTTGCTTGGAACACCAATAGATGAGCAATCGCTACGTGTGACATCTCGTAAAGCTAACCTATAGACTACCAAAGGAGAATGGTTCTTTTAGTGTTGTGCTTTATTTTTTTATAACAAACTTTTATGCGATATTAGCAAATTATTACATTTCTTTATCATTGGAATGATCATTGTATTTGACATGTTACATTTTGTACAATCAATTATCTTTCTTGAGTATGATATTTATTTATATTATGAGATGTAATGTTTTCTTTAATTTGAAAACTGGTAAATCAAATAAAAATATATGCTTTACTAAACATTTAAAATAATGACATGCAAAAATGCGTGTCGTCTTCCTTTATGACAGATGCTTTAACGATGGGCAATGTATGTCATAAATTCTTGTCGTAAGGTTATGACATGCAAATGTGTGTCATTTTCCTTTATGAAATGGGCTGCAATAATATGCATTTGTATGTCATATGCACGCGCAAATGTGTCATATTCCTTTATGACATGGGTGCAATGATATACATTTGTATGTCTTTATGACACGCATCGCATGTCATGAAAGATAGTTCTTCTAGCAGTGTTTGCTACTTCTTGAGCTAGCGTTGTGAGCTTCCACTATAGATCCAACTGTTTTGCCTCGACCATCCATTGATGTTTACAAAATCTCCATATAAAGACATAAAGTGATCGAAAAAAGAAACGAGGGATATAGCAAAAGAGATATCGAACTATGATAACTTTGGTTGTATGAAAGAATGGACTCCGTTTTGGAGAAAAAAGATAGGCAAGCTACTATAATTTTCTCATGGACAATACAAGAAAATGTTTCAGAAAAGGACAACCACTTTTAGAATAAAGGCTTTGAATGACATAGAAACAAAGACACACGAGTAGATTTATTTACACTAAATCGGGTATTGTAAACAAAATGTCAATTCTAGTAAAATTTGAAGAATTTAGGCCACGCAATTTGTGTGTTATAAAATTTGTGTCATTTAATAATTTTTTTATGTAACACATGTTCTCTCCTGAGTAGATCTTGTGATATAAAAATTCATACTTATTGACAAACATACACATTACATATATATTTATACTCACACAAACACATTGATCCGATAGAAATTAAAGGGGTTCCGAACAGAGATTAATCCACCATGCACCCAAAGAACAACATTCGTTTCTTCTGTCAATATAGACATATAGAAAGCTTGTACAATAGACATTGTGGGCCTGAATATTGCAGGTAAACTGCCCGGTGTATCCTAATATAATGTTCATTTTGGTCTTTATAATAAGAAAAATTTATGGTCATTAATTATGTAACACACATTTTCAAGACCAGTTACGATTGTGTGTTGTATGAAGCTATAACCAGAAGGACTTCACAACCCTGATGCAACCAGAGAGACCCAAATTCTACATATGGGAACATGTGTCACTGAACAGGTCGCATGAGCAAATTGTATCTGAAAAGAAACATTAAACATATTAAAAATTACTTGTTTTAACATGAATCTTTTTACCGTCACTAAGGAAACAAGAAGTTTATGTCTAAAGATAATATGTTAGACAACATGCACATTATAAATGTAAAATCTTAATTGACAGTTCTTTTTCATATTTCATACTATTTTATAAATCTACTCAATACATATTTGTTGGGAATTAGCAATACTTGCCCTAATATATTCAGTTCTCAAATTTGTTCTTTTATTTTACTATTAATAGGACTCATATAAGCTTTGTGAAAAAGCTTTAATCACTATGAAGGTTTGTTCAGGTTTTTCGGTTTTTGATGCTTGATCTGCTTATAACAGTGACAGTATAATGCTAATTCAAAATTTAAGTTATTGCGGATGGAATGAGTTCATGAATTAAAATCACTACAAGTAGACTATTGTCATATTTTTTGCTTTAAAGAGATCTCATACTGCCAACAGATCAGAATCTTTAGTGATATTTATGGAATAAACATGTCAAGAACTACAGATCAGATCTGCAAATTCTGTCAAGATCTCTATTTTCTCCAGACAGTATTCAGTATGAATGGAACTACATGTCAAATTTAGACTAATGGATCCGTAATCTATACTGCATAAAATAAAATGTTGAGCAGTAATTTTTTTTGGAATTAAAACAATTAACAGAAAAAGATATTTTAATTTACCTTTCCCAGCATCCACTAGAGGGGCCTCTGGACAAACCCACAAAACCAACTCTTGAAATGTTATGAACACCTAACAGGTACCAATCTGATTCTACTAGACTGACAGCAGATCAATGTATAAGTGACAGGCAAACGACATAAACTTAAAAACACAAAAAATAGGACAAGTTTTCATGTATCAGTTGTTACCATCCATGTTTCTGTATTAAATTATTGCAGATCCTTGATAGTTTTTGGATCTAGCTAAGTGCATGATACAGGAAAAATATAAAATCGCCACATAAAAGTCCTGGTGATTATCATGACCGAAAAAGACACAGATCGATAACTTTATGAGAACAATGCATGATTTTCAGATACGTTGGAAACGATTGTGATCTACCCTCCTAATCCAGTAGTTGACTAGCTAGTTGGAACAAATAGAAAAAAAAATGCTTACATCGACGAAGAGATATCATCTCGATGTGTCAATTCTGGAATTAGATTCACAGGGTCGATCATGACAGCGGCTGTGAAATGGTATTGAAATGAAACTGAACATCATATATATAGTGTGGGCGTAACCCTAACCCTGATCTGTAGCAGTGTTGATTTGCATTAACCACCCCTACTATTGTACATATCTTCACATAGAGACCAATGGTTATCGAAAATGTCACTTTTTTGTTGATGATTAAAGCCGTACTTGATTTTTCTATTTTAAGAAGAATTTCATATATTTTTAAAAATCAAAATATCATATTTGTCAAATTTAATTTTTTATATCATATTTATCCTTTATAAACCATCAAAATATCATAGTTGCCCAAATCATTTTTTACAATGTTTTTAATAGCTTATAGTATTTTTTATATCTTAGAATTATTGTAATAATTAAATTTTAATCATCTTATACATACGTCTATAATAATGAAACATCTACTTTTATATTATTGGAACGTTGTTCTCTTAACAAACATAACAGTTAATCTTGTGCCCTCTCCATGAAATATATTCATTGATTGCTTAGTTTTTTTTTTTAAATATTGTTATGTTGTAGATAGAGAATATTTTAGATTACCGTTAATATTTTGATGTTTAAGAAAAGTATACACATAATATTTTAATATTTAACATGGGCATATATGATATTTTTGATGTTTAAGGTAGACATATATGATATTTTAAAATTTTATTAGGGTGAATATGATATTTAGGGCAAATTATATTTTGATGTTTAATAAGGTATATACCAAATTCTTCCTTTATTTTTAAACAGTTATTGTGTATTAATGGCCACACCATGCCTTTAACAACTCTTATTGTTTAACAATTCTTATTTGTAAATGGCCATAATACTCATTATATTTATTTTAATATTTTACCACAAAATTAATGGGTTCACGAAAAGACACCAAAAATTGGATGCTTGAAAACACATGATTTAGAAAAGTATTAAAGTATAAATTGTTACCTTCCATGTTTTGTATTAAATTATTGTGGATCTTTGCTAGCTTTTAGATCTAACTGCATGATAAAGAAAAAAAAAAGAAATCAACACATAAAAGTCCTAGTGATTATCAAGACCGAAAAAGACATGGATCGATAACTTTATGAAAGCAATGCACGATTTTCAGATATGTAGGAAACGATTGGGATATATCCTTCTAGTTGGGATATATCCTTCTAATCCAGTAGTTGAATAGCTAGTTGGAAGAAATAGCAAAAAACAAACATTGCTTACATCGACGAAGAGATATCATGGGGATGTGTCGATGTTCGATTTAGATTCACAGGGTCGAGCATAACAACGGCTATGAAATCGTATTAAATGAAACTCAACATCTTGTATGTGTGTGTCTATATATATATATATATATATATATATATATATATATATATATATATATATGTATGTCGTAAGGTTATGACATGCAAATGTGTGTCATTTTCCTTTATGAAATGGGCTGCAATAATATGCATTTCTATGTCATATGCACACGCAAATGTGTCATATTCCTTTATGACATGGGTGCAATGATATACGCGAGTTATTGTAATTTTTTGGGATTTCATTTTTCCCACTTGCTATCTAATAAGGAGAGACCGTCCATTACCTATAAATATTATAAAAATGACACCTAATTTTAGGGCACACAAAAATGCATGTCCTAAATTATTCAAATTTATAGAAATGACATTCTGTTTACGATACCGGTCTTTTCTATCATAAATCCACCTGTGTCTAAGATTTGTGTTATTAAAAGCCTTTATTCCAGAAATGGTTCTTCTTTTAGAATTTTGTGCTTGCATTTCCCAAGAGAATAGTTAATGACGATGGGAAAATTTTCTAGATCTCGAGGTATAAAATTCACACATTGACAAACATATATACCAAACATATACATTAAGTATATATTTATACTCATACAAATACATTGATCCGATAGAAATTAAAGGGGTTCCGAATAGAGATTAATCTGCCATGCGCCCAAAGAACAACATTTGTTGCTTTTATCAACATAGACGTATAGGAAGCTTGTAGAATAGACATTATAGGCTTGAATTTTGCAGCCGAACTCAGTGTATCCTAATATAATGCGAATTTTGGTCTCGGTTACAAGAAAAATTCATGGTCATTATTCATGTGATACACAAATTCATGATCTAGTCATGATTGTGTGTTGTGTAAAGCCATATTGAGATGAGTATGTGATACATGAATTTTGCTTGGAACACCAATAGATGAGCAATCGCTACGTGTGACATCTCGTAAAGCTAACCTATAGACTACCAAAGGAGAATGGTTCTTTTAGTGTTGTGCTTTATTTTTTTATAACAAACTTTTATGCGATATTAGCAAATTATTACATTTCTTTATCATTGGAATGATCATTGTATTTGACATGTTACATTTTGTACAATCAATTATCTTTCTTGAGTATGATATTTATTTATATTATGAGATGTAATGTTTTCTTTAATTTGAAAACTGGTAAATCAAATAAAAATATATGCTTTACTAAACATTTAAAATAATGACATGCAAAAATGCGTGTCGTCTTCCTTTATGACAGATGCTTTAACGATGGGCAATGTATGTCATAAATTCTTGTCGTAAGGTTATGACATGCAAATGTGTGTCATTTTCCTTTATGAAATGGGCTGCAATAATATGCATTTGTATGTCATATGCACACGCAAATGTGTCATATTCCTTTATGACATGGGTGCAATGATATACATTTGTATGTCTTTATGACACGCATCGCATGTCATGAAAGATAGTTCTTCTAGCAGTGTTTGCTACTTCTTGAGCTAGTGTTGTGAGCTTCCACTATAGATCCAACTGTTTTGCCTCGACCATCCATTGATGTTTACAAAATCTCCATATAAAGACATAAAGTGATCGAAAAAAGAAACGAGGGATATAGCAAAAGAGATATCGAACTATGATAACTTTGGTTGTATGAAAGAATGGACTCCGTTTTGGAGAAAAAAGATAGGCAAGCTACTATAATTTTCTCATGGACAATACAAGAAAATGTTTCAGAAAAGGACAACCACTTTTAGAATAAAGGCTTTGAATGACATAGAAACAAAGACACACGAGTAGATTTATTTACACTAAATCGGGTATTGTAAACAAAATGTCAATTCTAGTAAAATTTGAAGAATTTAGGCCACGCAATTTGTGTGTTATAAAATTTGTGTCATTTAATAATTTTTTTATGTAACACATGTTCTCTCCTGAGTAGATCTTGTGATATAAAAATTCATACTTATTGACAAACATACACATTACATATATATTTATACTCACACAAACACATTGATCCGATAGAAATTAAAGGGGTTCCGAACAGAGATTAATCCACCATGCACCCAAAGAACAACATTCGTTTCTTCTGTCAATATAGACATATAGAAAGCTTGTACAATAGACATTGTGGGCCTGAATATTGCAGGTAAACTGCCCGGTGTATCCTAATATAATGTTCATTTTGGTCTTTATAATAAGAAAAATTTATGGTCATTAATTATGTAACACACATTTTCAAGACCAGTTACGATTGTGTGTTGTATGAAGCTATAACCAGAAGGACTTCACAACCCTGATGCAACCAGAGAGACCCAAATTCTACATATGGGAACATGTGTCACTGAACAGGTCGCATGAGCAAATTGTATCTGAAAAGAAACATTAAACATATTAAAAATTACTTGTTTTAACATGAATCTTTTTACCGTCACTAAGGAAACAAGAAGTTTATGTCTAAAGATAATATGTTAGACAACATGCACATTATAAATGTAAAATCTTAATTGACAGTTCTTTTTCATATTTCATACTATTTTATAAATCTACTCAATACATATTTGTTGGGAATTAGCAATACTTGCCCTAATATATTCAGTTCTCAAATTTGTTCTTTTATTTTACTATTAATAGGACTCATATAAGCTTTGTGAAAAAGCTTTAATCACTATGAAGGTTTGTTCAGGTTTTTCGGTTTTTGATGCTTGATCTGCTTATAACAGTGACAGTATAATGCTAATTCAAAATTTAAGTTATTGCGGATGGAATGAGTTCATGAATTAAAATCACTACAAGTAGACTATTGTCAAATTTTTTGCTTTAAAGAGATCTCATACTGCCAACAGATCAGAATCTTTAGTGATATTTATGGAATAAACATGTCAAGAACTACAGATCAGATCTGCAAATTCTGTCAAGATCTCTATTTTCTCCAGACAGTATTCAGTATGAATGGAACTACATGTCAAATTTAGACTAATGGATCCGTAGTCTATACTGCATAAAATAAAATGTTGAGCAGTAATTTTTTTTGGAATTAAAACAATTAACAGAAAAAGATATTTTAATTTACCTTTCCCAGCATCCACTAGAGGGGCCTCTGGACAAACCCACAAAACCAACTCTTGAAATGTTATGAACACCTAACAGGTACCAATCTGATTCTACTAGACTGACAGCAGATCAATGTATAAGTGACAGGCAAACGACATAAACTTAAAAACACAAAAAATAGGACAAGTTTTCATGTATCAGTTGTTACCATCCATGTTTTTGTATTAAATTATTGCAGATCCTTGATAGTTTTTGGATCTAGCTAAGTGCATGATACAGGAAAAATATAAAATCGCCACATAAAAGTCCTGGTGATTATCATGACCGAAAAAGACACAGATCGATAACTTTATGAGAACAATGCATGATTTTCAGATACGTTGGAAACGATTGTGATCTACCCTCCTAATCCAGTAGTTGACTAGCTAGTTGGAACAAATAGAAAAAAAAAAATGCTTACATCGACGAAGAGATATCATCTCGATGTGTCAATTCTGGAATTAGATTCACAGGGTCGATCATGACAGCGGCTGTGAAATGGTATTGAAATGAAACTGAACATCATATATATAGTGTGGGCGTAACCCTAACCCTGATCTGTAGCAGTGTTGATTTGCATTAACCACCCCTACTATTGTACATATCTTCACATAGAGACCAATGGTTATCGAAAATGTCACTTTTTTGTTGATGATTAAAGCCGTACTTGATTTTTCTATTTTAAGAAGAATTTCATATATTTTTAAAAATCAAAATATCATATTTGTCAAATTTAATTTTTTATATCATATTTATCCTTTATAAACCATCAAAATATCATAGTTGCCCAAATCATTTTTTACAATGTTTTTAATAGCTTATAGTATTTTTTATATCTTAGAATTATTGTAATAATTAAATTTTAATCATCTTATACATACGTCTATAATAATGAAACATCTACTTTTATATTATTGGAACGTTGTTCTCTTAACAAACATAACAGTTAATCTTGTGCCCTCTCCATGAAATATATTCATTGATTGCTTAGTTTTTTTTTTTAAATATTGTAATGTTGTAGATAGAGAATATTTTAGATTACCGTTAATATTTTGATGTTTAAGAAAAGTATACACATAATATTTTAATATTTAACATGGGCATATATGATATTTTTGATGTTTAAGGTAGACATATATGATATTTTAAAATTTTATTAGGGTGAATATGATATTTAGGGCAAATTATATTTTGATGTTTAATAAGGTATATACCAAATTCTTCCTTTATTTTTAAACAGTTATTGTGTATTAATGGCCACACCATGCCTTTAACAACTCTTATTGTTTAACAATTCTTATTTGTAAATGGCCATAATACTCATTATATTTATTTTAATATTTTACCACAAAATTAATGGGTTCACGAAAAGACACCAAAAATTGGATGCTTGAAAACACATGATTTAGAAAAGTATTAAAGTATAAATTGTTACCTTCCATGTTTTGTATTAAATTATTGTGGATCTTTGCTAGCTTTTAGATCTAACTGCATGATAAAGAAAAAAAAAAGAAATCAACACATAAAAGTCCTAGTGATTATCAAGACCGAAAAAGACATGGATCGATAACTTTATGAAAGCAATGCACGATTTTCAGATATGTAGGAAACGATTGGGATATATCCTTCTAGTTGGGACATATCCTTCTAATCCAGTAGTTGAATAGATAGTTGGAAGAAATAGCAAAAAACAAACATTGCTTACATCGACAAAGAGATATCATGGGGATGTGTCGATGTTCGATTTAGATTCACAGGGTCGAGCATAACAACGGCTATGAAATCGTATTAAATGAAACTCAACATCTTGTATGTGTGTGTCTATATATATATATATATATATATATATATATATATATATATATATATATATATATATATATATATATGTATGTCGTAAGGTTATGACATGCAAATGTGTGTCATTTTCCTTTATGAAATGGGCTGCAATAATATGCATTTCTATGTCATATGCACACGCAAATGTGTCATATTCCTTTATGACATGGGTGCAATGATATACGCGAGTTATTGTAATTTTTTGGGATTTCATTTTTCCCACTTGCTATCTAATAAGGAGAGACCGTCCATTACCTATAAATATTATAAAAATGACACCTAATTTTAGGGCACACAAAAATGCATGTCCTAAATTATTCAAATTTATAGAAATGACATTCTGTTTACGATACCGGTCTTTTCTATCATAAATCCACCTGTGTCTAAGATTTGTGTTATTAAAAGCCTTTATTCCAGAAATGGTTCTTCTTTTAGAATTTTGTGCTTGCATTTCCTAAGAGAATAGTTAATGACGATGGGAAAATTTTCTAGATCTCGAGGTATAAAATTCACACATTGACAAACATATATACCAAACATATACATTAAGTATATATTTATACTCATACAAATACATTGATCCGATAGAAATTAAAGGGGTTCCGAATAGAGATTAATCTGCCATGCGCCCAAAGAACAACATTTGTTGCTTTTATCAACATAGACGTATAGGAAGCTTGTAGAATAGACATTATAGGCTTGAATTTTGCAGCCGAACTCAGTGTATCCTAATATAACGCGAATTTTGGTCTCGGTTACAAGAAAAATTCATGGTCATTATTCATGTGATACACAAATTCATGATCTAGTCATGATTGTGTGTTGTGTAAAGCCATATTGAGATGAGTATGTGATACATGAATTTTGCTTGGAACACCAATAGATGAGCAATCGCTACGTGTGACATCTCGTAAAGCTAACCTATAGACTACCAAAGGAGAATGGTTCTTTTAGTGTTGTGCTTTATTTTTTTATAACAAACTTTTATGCGATATTAGCAAATTATTACATTTCTTTATCATTGGAATGATCATTGTATTTGACATGTTACATTTTGTACAATCAATTATCTTTCTTGAGTATGATATTTATTTATATTATGAGATGTAATGTTTTCTTTAATTTGAAAACTGGTAAATCAAATAAAAATATATGCTTTACTAAACATTTAAAATAATGACATGCAAAAATGCGTGTCGTCTTCCTTTATGACAGATGCTTTAACGATGGGCAATGTATGTCATAAATTCTTGTCGTAAGGTTATGACATGCAAATGTGTGTCATTTTCCTTTATGAAATGGGCTGCAATAATATGCATTTGTATGTCATATGCACGCGCAAATGTGTCATATTCCTTTATGACATGGGTGCAATGATATACATTTGTATGTCTTTATGACACGCATCGCATGTCATGAAAGATAGTTCTTCTAGCAGTGTTTGCTACTTCTTGAGCTAGCGTTGTGAGCTTCCACTATAGATCCAACTGTTTTGCCTCGACCATCCATTGATGTTTACAAAATCTCCATATAAAGACATAAAGTGATCGAAAAAAGAAACGAGGGATATAGCAAAAGAGATATCGAACTATGATAACTTTGGTTGTATGAAAGAATGGACTCCGTTTTGGAGAAAAAAGATAGGCAAGCTACTATAATTTTCTCATGGACAATACAAGAAAATGTTTCAGAAAAGGACAACCACTTTTAGAATAAAGGCTTTGAATGACATAGAAACAAAGACACACGAGTAGATTTATTTACACTAAATCGGGTATTGTAAACAAAATGTCAATTCTAGTAAAATTTGAAGAATTTAGGCCACGCAATTTGTGTGTTATAAAATTTGTGTCATTTAATAATTTTTTTATGTAACACATGTTCTCTCCTGAGTAGATCTTGTGATATAAAAATTCATACTTATTGACAAACATACACATTACATATATATTTATACTCACACAAACACATTGATCCGATAGAAATTAAAGGGGTTCCGAACAGAGATTAATCCACCATGCACCCAAAGAACAACATTCGTTTCTTCTGTCAATATAGACATATAGAAAGCTTGTACAATAGACATTGTGGGCCTGAATATTGCAGGTAAACTGCCCGGTGTATCCTAATATAATGTTCATTTTGGTCTTTATAATAAGAAAAATTTATGGTCATTAATTATGTAACACACATTTTCAAGACCAGTTACGATTGTGTGTTGTATGAAGCTATAACCAGAAGGACTTCACAACCCTGATGCAACCAGAGAGACCCAAATTCTACATATGGGAACATGTGTCACTGAACAGGTCGCATGAGCAAATTGTATCTGAAAAGAAACATTAAACATATTAAAAATTACTTGTTTTAACATGAATCTTTTTACCGTCACTAAGGAAACAAGAAGTTTATGTCTAAAGATAATATGTTAGACAACATGCACATTATAAATGTAAAATCTTAATTGACAGTTCTTTTTCATATTTCATACTATTTTATAAATCTACTCAATACATATTTGTTGGGAATTAGCAATACTTGCCCTAATATATTCAGTTCTCAAATTTGTTCTTTTATTTTACTATTAATAGGACTCATATAAGCTTTGTGAAAAAGCTTTAATCACTATGAAGGTTTGTTCAGGTTTTTCGGTTTTTGATGCTTGATCTGCTTATAACAGTGACAGTATAATGCTAATTCAAAATTTAAGTTATTGCGGATGGAATGAGTTCATGAATTAAAATCACTACAAGTAGACTATTGTCATATTTTTTGCTTTAAAGAGATCTCATACTGCCAACAGATCAGAATCTTTAGTGATATTTATGGAATAAACATGTCAAGAACTACAGATCAGATCTGCAAATTCTGTCAAGATCTCTATTTTCTCCAGACAGTATTCAGTATGAATGGAACTACATGTCAAATTTAGACTAATGGATCCGTAATCTATACTGCATAAAATAAAATGTTGAGCAGTAATTTTTTTTGGAATTAAAACAATTAACAGAAAAAGATATTTTAATTTACCTTTCCCAGCATCCACTAGAGGGGCCTCTGGACAAACCCACAAAACCAACTCTTGAAATGTTATGAACACCTAACAGGTACCAATCTGATTCTACTAGACTGACAGCAGATCAATGTATAAGTGACAGGCAAACGACATAAACTTAAAAACACAAAAAATAGGACAAGTTTTCATGTATCAGTTGTTACCATCCATGTTTTTGTATTAAATTATTGCAGATCCTTGATAGTTTTTGGATCTAGCTAAGTGCATGATACAGGAAAAATATAAAATCGCCACATAAAAGTCCTGGTGATTATCATGACCGAAAAAGACACAGATCGATAACTTTATGAGAACAATGCATGATTTTCAGATACGTTGGAAACGATTGTGATCTACCCTCCTAATCCAGTAGTTGACTAGCTAGTTGGAACAAATAGAAAAAAAAAAATGCTTACATCGACGAAGAGATATCATCTCGATGTGTCAATTCTGGAATTAGATTCACAGGGTCGATCATGACAGCGGCTGTGAAATGGTATTGAAATGAAACTGAACATCATATATATAGTGTGGGCGTAACCCTAACCCTGATCTGTAGCAGTGTTGATTTGCATTAACCACCCCTACTATTGTACATATCTTCACATAGAGACCAATGGTTATCGAAAATGTCACTTTTTTGTTGATGATTAAAGCCGTACTTGATTTTTCTATTTTAAGAAGAATTTCATATATTTTTAAAAATCAAAATATCATATTTGTCAAATTTAATTTTTTATATCATATTTATCCTTTATAAACCATCAAAATATCATAGTTGCCCAAATCATTTTTTACAATGTTTTTAATAGCTTATAGTATTTTTTATATCTTAGAATTATTGTAATAATTAAATTTTAATCATCTTATACATACGTCTATAATAATGAAACATCTACTTTTATATTATTGGAACGTTGTTCTCTTAACAAACATAACAGTTAATCTTGTGCCCTCTCCATGAAATATATTCATTGATTGCTTAGTTTTTTTTTTAAATATTGTTATGTTGTAGATAGAGAATATTTTAGATTACCGTTAATATTTTGATGTTTAAGAAAAGTATACACATAATATTTTAATATTTAACATGGGCATATATGATATTTTTGATGTTTAAGGTAGACATATATGATATTTTAAAATTTTATTAGGGTGAATATGATATTTAGGGCAAATTATATTTTGATGTTTAATAAGGTATATACCAAATTCTTCCTTTATTTTTAAACAGTTATTGTGTATTAATGGCCACACCATGCCTTTAACAACTCTTATTGTTTAACAATTCTTATTTGTAAATGGCCATAATACTCATTATATTTATTTTAATATTTTACCACAAAATTAATGGGTTCACGAAAAGACACCAAAAATTGGATGCTTGAAAACACATGATTTAGAAAAGTATTAAAGTATAAATTGTTACCTTCCATGTTTTGTATTAAATTATTGTGGATCTTTGCTAGCTTTTAGATCTAACTGCATGATAAAGAAAAAAAAAAGAAATCAACACATAAAAGTCCTAGTGATTATCAAGACCGAAAAAGACATGGATCGATAACTTTATGAAAGCAATGCACGATTTTCAGATATGTAGGAAACGATTGGGATATATCCTTCTAGTTGGGATATATCCTTCTAATCCAGTAGTTGAATAGCTAGTTGGAAGAAATAGCAAAAAACAAACATTGCTTACATCGACGAAGAGATATCATGGGGATGTGTCGATGTTCGATTTAGATTCACAGGGTCGAGCATAACAACGGCTATGAAATCGTATTAAATGAAACTCAACATCTTGTATGTGTGTGTCTATATATATATATATATATATATATATATATATATATATATATATATATATATATGTATGTCATAAGGTTATGACATGCAAATGTGTGTCATTTTCCTTTATGAAATGGGCTGCAATAATATGCATTTCTATGTCATATGCACACGCAAATGTGTCATATTCCTTTATGACATGGGTGCAATGATATACGCGAGTTATTGTAATTTTTTGGGATTTCATTTTTCCCACTTGCTATCTAATAAGGAGAGACCGTCCATTACCTATAAATATTATAAAAATGACACCTAATTTTAGGGCACACAAAAATGCATGTCCTAAATTATTCAAATTTATAGAAATGACATTCTGTTTACGATACCGGTCTTTTCTATCATAAATCCACCTGTGTCTAAGATTTGTGTTATTAAAAGCCTTTATTCAAGAAATGGTTCTTCTTTTAGAATTTTGTGCTTGCATTTCCCAAGAGAATAGTTAATGACGATGGGAAAATTTTCTAGATCTCGAGGTATAAAATTCACACATTGACAAACATATATACCAAACATATACATTAAGTATATATTTATACTCATACAAATACATTGATCCGATAGAAATTAAAGGGGTTCCGAATAGAGATTAATCTGCCATGCGCCCAAAGAACAACATTTGTTGCTTTTATCAACATAGACGTATAGGAAGCTTGTAGAATAGACATTATAGGCTTGAATTTTGCAGCCGAACTCAGTGTATCCTAATATAATGCGAATTTTGGTCTCGGTTACAAGAAAAATTCATGGTCATTATTCATGTGATACACAAATTCATGATCTAGTCATGATTGTGTGTTGTGTAAAGCCATATTGAGATGAGTATGTGATACATGAATTTTGCTTGGAACACCAATAGATGAGCAATCGCTACGTGTGACATCTCGTAAAGCTAACCTATAGACTACCAAAGGAGAATGGTTCTTTTAGTGTTGTGCTTTATTTTTTTATAACAAACTTTTATGCGATATTAGCAAATTATTACATTTCTTTATCATTGGAATGATCATTGTATTTGACATGTTACATTTTGTACAATCAATTATCTTTCTTGAGTATGATATTTATTTATATTATGAGATGTAATGTTTTCTTTAATTTGAAAACTGGTAAATCAAATAAAAATATATGCTTTACTAAACATTTAAAATAATGACATGCAAAAATGCGTGTCGTCTTCCTTTATGACAGATGCTTTAACGATGGGCAATGTATGTCATAAATTCTTGTCGTAAGGTTATGACATGCAAATGTGTGTCATTTTCCTTTATGAAATGGGCTGCAATAATATGCATTTGTATGTCATATGCACGCGCAAATGTGTCATATTCCTTTATGACATGGGTGCAATGATATACATTTGTATGTCTTTATGACACGCATCGCATGTCATGAAAGATAGTTCTTCTAGCAGTGTTTGCTACTTCTTGAGCTAGTGTTGTGAGCTTCCACTATAGATCCAACTGTTTTGCCTCGACCATCCATTGATGTTTACAAAATCTCCATATAAAGACATAAAGTGATCGAAAAAAGAAACGAGGGATATAGCAAAAGAGATATCGAACTATGATAACTTTGGTTGTATGAAAGAATGGACTCCGTTTTGGAGAAAAAAGATAGGCAAGCTACTATAATTTTCTCATGGACAATACAAGAAAATGTTTCAGAAAAGGACAACCACTTTTAGAATAAAGGCTTTGAATGACATAGAAACAAAGACACACGAGTAGATTTATTTACACTAAATCGGGTATTGTAAACAAAATGTCAATTCTAGTAAAATTTGAAGAATTTAGGCCACGCAATTTGTGTGTTATAAAATTTGTGTCATTTAATAATTTTTTTATGTAACACATGTTCTCTCCTGAGTAGATCTTGTGATATAAAAATTCATACTTATTGACAAACATACACATTACATATATATTTATACTCACACAAACACATTGATCCGATAGAAATTAAAGGGGTTCCGAACAGAGATTAATCCACCATGCACCCAAAGAACAACATTCGTTTCTTCTGTCAATATAGACATATAGAAAGCTTGTACAATAGACATTGTGGGCCTGAATATTGCAGGTAAACTGCCCGGTGTATCCTAATATAATGTTCATTTTGGTCTTTATAATAAGAAAAATTTATGGTCATTAATTATGTAACACACATTTTCAAGACCAGTTACGATTGTGTGTTGTATGAAGCTATAACCAGAAGGACTTCACAACCCTGATGCAACCAGAGAGACCCAAATTCTACATATGGGAACATGTGTCACTGAACAGGTCGCATGAGCAAATTGTATCTGAAAAGAAACATTAAACATATTAAAAATTACTTGTTTTAACATGAATCTTTTTACCGTCACTAAGGAAACAAGAAGTTTATGTCTAAAGATAATATGTTAGACAACATGCACATTATAAATGTAAAATCTTAATTGACAGTTCTTTTTCATATTTCATACTATTTTATAAATCTACTCAATACATATTTGTTGGGAATTAGCAATACTTGCCCTAATATATTCAGTTCTCAAATTTGTTCTTTTATTTTACTATTAATAGGACTCATATAAGCTTTGTGAAAAAGCTTTAATCACTATGAAGGTTTGTTCAGGTTTTTCGGTTTTTGATGCTTGATCTGCTTATAACAGTGACAGTATAATGCTAATTCAAAATTTAAGTTATTGCGGATGGAATGAGTTCATGAATTAAAATCACTACAAGTAGACTATTGTCATATTTTTTGCTTTAAAGAGATCTCATACTGCCAACAGATCAGAATCTTTAGTGATATTTATGGAATAAACATGTCAAGAACTACAGATCAGATCTGCAAATTCTGTCAAGATCTCTATTTTCTCCAGACAGTATTCAGTATGAATGGAACTACATGTCAAATTTAGACTAATGGATCCGTAATCTATACTGCATAAAATAAAATGTTGAGCAGTAATTTTTTTTGGAATTAAAACAACTAACAGAAAAAGATATTTTAATTTACCTTTCCCAGCATCCACTAGAGGGGCCTCTGGACAAACCCACAAAACCAACTCTTGAAATGTTATGAACACCTAACAGGTACCAATCTGATTCTACTAGACTGACAGCAGATCAATGTATAAGTGACAGGCAAACGACATAAACTTAAAAACACAAAAAATAGGACAAGTTTTCATGTATCAGTTGTTACCATCCATGTTTTTGTATTAAATTATTGCAGATCCTTGATAGTTTTTGGATCTAGCTAAGTGCATGATACAGGAAAAATATAAAATCGCCACATAAAAGTCCTGGTGATTATCATGACCGAAAAAGACACAGATCGATAACTTTATGAGAACAATGCATGATTTTCAGATACGTTGGAAACGATTGTGATCTACCCTCCTAATCCAGTAGTTGACTAGCTAGTTGGAACAAATAGAAAAAAAAATGCTTACATCGACGAAGAGATATCATCTCGATGTGTCAATTCTGGAATTAGATTCACAGGGTCGATCATGACAGCGGCTGTGAAATGGTATTGAAATGAAACTGAACATCATATATATAGTGTGGGCGTAACCCTAACCCTGATCTGTAGCAGTGTTGATTTGCATTAACCACCCCTACTATTGTACATATCTTCACATAGAGACCAATGGTTATCGAAAATGTCACTTTTTTGTTGATGATTAAAGCCGTACTTGATTTTTCTATTTTAAGAAGAATTTCATATATTTTTAAAAATCAAAATATCATATTTGTCAAATTTAATTTTTTATATCATATTTATCCTTTATAAACCATCAAAATATCATAGTTGCCCAAATCATTTTTTACAATGTTTTTAATAGCTTATAGTATTTTTTATATCTTAGAATTATTGTAATAATTAAATTTTAATCATCTTATACATACGTCTATAATAATGAAACATCTACTTTTATATTATTGGAACGTTGTTCTCTTAACAAACATAACAGTTAATCTTGTGCCCTCTCCATGAAATATATTCATTGATTGCTTAGTTTTTTTTTTTAAATATTGTTATGTTGTAGATAGAGAATATTTTAGATTACCGTTAATATTTTGATGTTTAAGAAAAGTATACACATAATATTTTAATATTTAACATGGGCATATATGATATTTTTGATGTTTAAGGTAGACATATATGATATTTTAAAATTTTATTAGGGTGAATATGATATTTAGGGCAAATTATATTTTGATGTTTAATAAGGTATATACCAAATTCTTCCTTTATTTTTAAACAGTTATTGTGTATTAATGGCCACACCATGCCTTTAACAACTCTTATTGTTTAACAATTCTTATTTGTAAATGGCCATAATACTCATTATATTTATTTTAATATTTTACCACAAAATTAATGGGTTCACGAAAAGACACCAAAAATTGGATGCTTGAAAACACATGATTTAGAAAAGTATTAAAGTATAAATTGTTACCTTCCATGTTTTGTATTAAATTATTGTGGATCTTTGCTAGCTTTTAGATCTAACTGCATGATAAAGAAAAAAAAAAAAAGAAATCAACACATAAAAGTCCTAGTGATTATCAAGACCGAAAAAGACATGGATCGATAACTTTATGAAAGCAATGCACGATTTTCAGATATGTAGGAAACGATTGGGATATATCCTTCTAGTTGGGACATATCCTTCTAATCCAGTAGTTGAATAGCTAGTTGGAAGAAATAGCAAAAAACAAACATTGCTTACATCGACAAAGAGATATCATGGGGATGTGTCGATGTTCGATTTAGATTCACAGGGTCGAGCATAACAACGGCTATGAAATCGTATTAAATGAAACTCAACATCTTGTATGTGTGTGTCTATATATATATATATATATATATATATATATATATATATATATATATATATATATATATGTATGTATGTCGTAAGGTTATGACATGCAAATGTGTGTCATTTTCCTTTATGAAATGGGCTGCAATAATATGCATTTCTATGTCATATGCACACGCAAATGTGTCATATTCCTTTATGACATGGGTGCAATGATATACGCGAGTTATTGTAATTTTTTGGGATTTCATTTTTCCCACTTGCTATCTAATAAGGAGAGACCGTCCATTACCTATAAATATTATAAAAATGACACCTAATTTTAGGGCACACAAAAATGCATGTCCTAAATTATTCAAATTTATAGAAATGACATTCTGTTTACGATACCGGTCTTTTCTATCATAAATCCACCTGTGTCTAAGATTTGTGTTATTAAAAGCCTTTATTCCAGAAATGGTTCTTCTTTTAGAATTTTGTGCTTGCATTTCCCAAGAGAATAGTTAATGACGATGGGAAAATTTTCTAGATCTCGAGGTATAAAATTCACACATTGACAAACATATATACCAAACATATACATTAAGTATATATTTATACTCATACAAATACATTGATCCGATAGAAATTAAAGGGGTTCCGAATAGAGATTAATCTGCCATGCGCCCAAAGAACAACATTTGTTGCTTTTATCAACATAGACGTATAGGAAGCTTGTAGAATAGACATTATAGGCTTGAATTTTGCAGCCGAACTCAGTGTATCCTAATATAACGCGAATTTTGGTCTCGGTTACAAGAAAAATTCATGGTCATTATTCATGTGATACACAAATTCATGATCTAGTCATGATTGTGTGTTGTGTAAAGCCATATTGAGATGAGTATGTGATACATGAATTTTGCTTGGAACACCAATAGATGAGCAATCGCTACGTGTGACATCTCGTAAAGCTAACCTATAGACTACCAAAGGAGAATGGTTCTTTTAGTGTTGTGCTTTATTTTTTTATAACAAACTTTTATGCGATATTAGCAAATTATTACATTTCTTTATCATTGGAATGATCATTGTATTTGACATGTTACATTTTGTACAATCAATTATCTTTCTTGAGTATGATATTTATTTATATTATGAGATGTAATGTTTTCTTTAATTTGAAAACTGGTAAATCAAATAAAAATATATGCTTTACTAAACATTTAAAATAATGACATGCAAAAATGCGTGTCGTCTTCCTTTATGACAGATGCTTTAACGATGGGCAATGTATGTCATAAATTCTTGTCGTAAGGTTATGACATGCAAATGTGTGTCATTTTCCTTTATGAAATGGGCTGCAATAATATGCATTTGTATGTCATATGCACGCGCAAATGTGTCATATTCCTTTATGACATGGGTGCAATGATATACATTTGTATGTCTTTATGACACGCATCGCATGTCATGAAAGATAGTTCTTCTAGCAGTGTTTGCTACTTCTTGAGCTAGCGTTGTGAGCTTCCACTATAGATCCAACTGTTTTGCCTCGACCATCCATTGATGTTTACAAAATCTCCATATAAAGACATAAAGTGATCGAAAAAAGAAACGAGGGACATAGCAAAAGAGATATCGAACTATGATAACTTTGGTTGTATGAAAGAATGGACTCCGTTTTGGAGAAAAAAGATAGGCAAGCTACTATAATTTTCTCATGGACAATACAAGAAAATGTTTCAGAAAAGGACAACCACTTTTAGAATAAAGGCTTTGAATGACATAGAAACAAAGACACACGAGTAGATTTATTTACACTAAATCGGGTATTGTAAACAAAATGTCAATTCTAGTAAAATTTGAAGAATTTAGGCCACGCAATTTGTGTGTTATAAAATTTGTGTCATTTAATAATTTTTTTATGTAACACATGTTCTCTCCTGAGTAGATCTTGTGATATAAAAATTCATACTTATTGACAAACATACACATTACATATATATTTATACTCACACAAACACATTGATCCGATAGAAATTAAAGGGGTTCCG
Source organism: Lactuca serriola (assembly GCF_051521515.1). Classification (NCBI taxonomy): domain Eukaryota; kingdom Viridiplantae; phylum Streptophyta; class Magnoliopsida; order Asterales; family Asteraceae; genus Lactuca; species Lactuca serriola. The sequence continues at coordinate 135,241,577 of NC_136412.1, read as the reverse complement.
AACAGAGATTAATCCACCATGCACCCAAAGAACAACATTCGTTTCTTCTGTCAATATAGACATATAGAAAGCTTGTACAATAGACATTGTGGGCCTGAATATTGCAGGTAAACTGCCCGGTGTATCCTAATATAATGTTCATTTTGGTCTTTATAATAAGAAAAATTTATGGTCATTAATTATGTAACACACATTTTCAAGACCAGTTACGATTGTGTGTTGTATGAAGCTATAACCAGAAGGACTTCACAACCCTGATGCAACCAGAGAGACCCAAATTCTACATATGGGAACATGTGTCACTGAACAGGTCGCATGAGCAAATTGTATCTGAAAAGAAACATTAAACATATTAAAAATTACTTGTTTTAACATGAATCTTTTTACCGTCACTAAGGAAACAAGAAGTTTATGTCTAAAGATAATATGTTAGACAACATGCACATTATAAATGTAAAATCTTAATTGACAGTTCTTTTTCATATTTCATACTATTTTATAAATCTACTCAATACATATTTGTTGGGAATTAGCAATACTTGCCCTAATATATTCAGTTCTCAAATTTGTTCTTTTATTTTACTATTAATAGGACTCATATAAGCTTTGTGAAAAAGCTTTAATCACTATGAAGGTTTGTTCAGGTTTTTCGGTTTTTGATGCTTGATCTGCTTATAACAGTGACAGTATAATGCTAATTCAAAATTTAAGTTATTGCGGATGGAATGAGTTCATGAATTAAAATCACTACAAGTAGACTATTGTCATATTTTTTGCTTTAAAGAGATCTCATACTGCCAACAGATCAGAATCTTTAGTGATATTTATGGAATAAACATGTCAAGAACTACAGATCAGATCTGCAAATTCTGTCAAGATCTCTATTTTCTCCAGACAGTATTCAGTATGAATGGAACTACATGTCAAATTTAGACTAATGGATCCGTAATCTATACTGCATAAAATAAAATGTTGAGCAGTAATTTTTTTTGGAATTAAAACAATTAACAGAAAAAGATATTTTAATTTACCTTTCCCAGCATCCACTAGAGGGGCCTCTGGACAAACCCACAAAACCAACTCTTGAAATGTTATGAACACCTAACAGGTACCAATCTGATTCTACTAGACTGACAGCAGATCAATGTATAAGTGACAGGCAAACGACATAAACTTAAAAACACAAAAAATAGGACAAGTTTTCATGTATCAGTTGTTACCATCCATGTTTTTGTATTAAATTATTGCAGATCCTTGATAGTTTTTGGATCTAGCTAAGTGCATGATACAGGAAAAATATAAAATCGCCACATAAAAGTCCTGGTGATTATCATGACCGAAAAAGACACAGATCGATAACTTTATGAGAACAATGCATGATTTTCAGATACGTTGGAAACGATTGTGATCTACCCTCCTAATCCAGTAGTTGACTAGCTAGTTGGAACAAATAGAAAAAAAAATGCTTACATCGACGAAGAGATATCATCTCGATGTGTCAATTCTGGAATTAGATTCACAGGGTCGATCATGACAGCGGCTGTGAAATGGTATTGAAATGAAACTGAACATCATATATATAGTGTGGGCGTAACCCTAACCCTGATCTGTAGCAGTGTTGATTTGCATTAACCACCCCTACTATTGTACATATCTTCACATAGAGACCAATGGTTATCGAAAATGTCACTTTTTTGTTGATGATTAAAGCCGTACTTGATTTTTCTATTTTAAGAAGAATTTCATATATTTTTAAAAATCAAAATATCATATTTGTCAAATTTAATTTTTTATATCATATTTATCCTTTATAAACCATCAAAATATCATAGTTGCCCAAATCATTTTTTACAATGTTTTTAATAGCTTATAGTATTTTTTATATCTTAGAATTATTGTAATAATTAAATTTTAATCATCTTATACATACGTCTATAATAATGAAACATCTACTTTTATATTATTGGAACGTTGTTCTCTTAACAAACATAACAGTTAATCTTGTGCCCTCTCCATGAAATATATTCATTGATTGCTTAGTTTTTTTTTTTAAATATTGTTATGTTGTAGATAGAGAATATTTTAGATTACCGTTAATATTTTGATGTTTAAGAAAAGTATACACATAATATTTTAATATTTAACATGGGCATATATGATATTTTTGATGTTTAAGGTAGACATATATGATATTTTAAAATTTTATTAGGGTGAATATGATATTTAGGGCAAATTATATTTTGATGTTTAATAAGGTATATACCAAATTCTTCCTTTATTTTTAAACAGTTATTGTGTATTAATGGCCACACCATGCCTTTAACAACTCTTATTGTTTAACAATTCTTATTTGTAAATGGCCATAATACTCATTATATTTATTTTAATATTTTACCACAAAATTAATGGGTTCACGAAAAGACACCAAAAATTGGATGCTTGAAAACACATGATTTAGAAAAGTATTAAAGTATAAATTGTTACCTTCCATGTTTTGTATTAAATTATTGTGGATCTTTGCTAGCTTTTAGATCTAACTGCATGATAAAGAAAAAAAAAAGAAATCAACACATAAAAGTCCTAGTGATTATCAAGACCGAAAAAGACATGGATCGATAACTTTATGAAAGCAATGCACGATTTTCAGATATGTAGGAAACGATTGGGATATATCCTTCTAGTTGGGATATATCCTTCTAATCCAGTAGTTGAATAGCTAGTTGGAAGAAATAGCAAAAAACAAACATTGCTTACATCGACGAAGAGATATCATGGGGATGTGTCGATGTTCGATTTAGATTCACAGGGTCGAGCATAACAACGGCTATGAAATCGTATTAAATGAAACTCAACATCTTGTATGTGTGTGTCTATATATATATATATATATATATATATATATATATATATATATATATATATATATATATATATGTATGTCGTAAGGTTATGACATGCAAATGTGTGTCATTTTCCTTTATGAAATGGGCTGCAATAATATGCATTTCTATGTCATATGCACACGCAAATGTGTCATATTCCTTTATGACATGGGTGCAATGATATACGCGAGTTATTGTAATTTTTTGGGATTTCATTTTTCCCACTTGCTATCTAATAAGGAGAGACCGTCCATTACCTATAAATATTATAAAAATGACACCTAATTTTAGGGCACACAAAAATGCATGTCCTAAATTATTCAAATTTATAGAAATGACATTCTGTTTACGATACCGGTCTTTTCTATCATAAATCCACCTGTGTCTAAGATTTGTGTTATTAAAAGCCTTTATTCAAGAAATGGTTCTTCTTTTAGAATTTTGTGCTTGCATTTCCCAAGAGAATAGTTAATGACGATGGGAAAATTTTCTAGATCTCGAGGTATAAAATTCACACATTGACAAACATATATACCAAACATATACATTAAGTATATATTTATACTCATACAAATACATTGATCCGATAGAAATTAAAGGGGTTCCGAATAGAGATTAATCTGCCATGCGCCCAAAGAACAACATTTGTTGCTTTTATCAACATAGACGTATAGGAAGCTTGTAGAATAGACATTATAGGCTTGAATTTTGCAGCCGAACTCAGTGTATCCTAATATAATGCGAATTTTGGTCTCGGTTACAAGAAAAATTCATGGTCATTATTCATGTGATACACAAATTCATGATCTAGTCATGATTGTGTGTTGTGTAAAGCCATATTGAGATGAGTATGTGATACATGAATTTTGCTTGGAACACCAATAGATGAGCAATCGCTACGTGTGACATCTCGTAAAGCTAACCTATAGACTACCAAAGGAGAATGGTTCTTTTAGTGTTGTGCTTTATTTTTTTATAACAAACTTTTATGCGATATTAGCAAATTATTACATTTCTTTATCATTGGAATGATCATTGTATTTGACATGTTACATTTTGTACAATCAATTATCTTTCTTGAGTATGATATTTATTTATATTATGAGATGTAATGTTTTCTTTAATTTGAAAACTGGTAAATCAAATAAAAATATATGCTTTACTAAACATTTAAAATAATGACATGCAAAAATGCGTGTCGTCTTCCTTTATGACAGATGCTTTAACGATGGGCAATGTATGTCATAAATTCTTGTCGTAAGGTTATGACATGCAAATGTGTGTCATTTTCCTTTATGAAATGGGCTGCAATAATATGCATTTGTATGTCATATGCACGCGCAAATGTGTCATATTCCTTTATGACATGGGTGCAATGATATACATTTGTATGTCTTTATGACACGCATCGCATGTCATGAAAGATAGTTCTTCTAGCAGTGTTTGCTACTTCTTGAGCTAGTGTTGTGAGCTTCCACTATAGATCCAACTGTTTTGCCTCGACCATCCATTGATGTTTACAAAATCTCCATATAAAGACATAAAGTGATCGAAAAAAGAAACGAGGGATATAGCAAAAGAGATATCGAACTATGATAACTTTGGTTGTATGAAAGAATGGACTCCGTTTTGGAGAAAAAAGATAGGCAAGCTACTATAATTTTCTCATGGACAATACAAGAAAATGTTTCAGAAAAGGACAACCACTTTTAGAATAAAGGCTTTGAATGACATAGAAACAAAGACACACGAGTAGATTTATTTACACTAAATCGGGTATTGTAAACAAAATGTCAATTCTAGTAAAATTTGAAGAATTTAGGCCACGCAATTTGTGTGTTATAAAATTTGTGTCATTTAATAATTTTTTTATGTAACACATGTTCTCTCCTGAGTAGATCTTGTGATATAAAAATTCATACTTATTGACAAACATACACATTACATATATATTTATACTCACACAAACACATTGATCCGATAGAAATTAAAGGGGTTCCGAACAGAGATTAATCCACCATGCACCCAAAGAACAACATTCGTTTCTTCTGTCAATATAGACATATAGAAAGCTTGTACAATAGACATTGTGGGCCTGAATATTGCAGGTAAACTGCCCGGTGTATCCTAATATAATGTTCATTTTGGTCTTTATAATAAGAAAAATTTATGGTCATTAATTATGTAACACACATTTTCAAGACCAGTTACGATTGTGTGTTGTATGAAGCTATAACCAGAAGGACTTCACAACCCTGATGCAACCAGAGAGACCCAAATTCTACATATGGGAACATGTGTCACTGAACAGGTCGCATGAGCAAATTGTATCTGAAAAGAAACATTAAACATATTAAAAATTACTTGTTTTAACATGAATCTTTTTACCGTCACTAAGGAAACAAGAAGTTTATGTCTAAAGATAATATGTTAGACAACATGCACATTATAAATGTAAAATCTTAATTGACAGTTCTTTTTCATATTTCATACTATTTTATAAATCTACTCAATACATATTTGTTGGGAATTAGCAATACTTGCCCTAATATATTCAGTTCTCAAATTTGTTCTTTTATTTTACTATTAATAGGACTCATATAAGCTTTGTGAAAAAGCTTTAATCACTATGAAGGTTTGTTCAGGTTTTTCGGTTTTTGATGCTTGATCTGCTTATAACAGTGACAGTATAATGCTAATTCAAAATTTAAGTTATTGCGGATGGAATGAGTTCATGAATTAAAATCACTACAAGTAGACTATTGTCATATTTTTTGCTTTAAAGAGATCTCATACTGCCAACAGATCAGAATCTTTAGTGATATTTATGGAATAAACATGTCAAGAACTACAGATCAGATCTGCAAATTCTGTCAAGATCTCTATTTTCTCCAGACAGTATTCAGTATGAATGGAACTACATGTCAAATTTAGACTAATGGATCCGTAATCTATACTGCATAAAATAAAATGTTGAGCAGTAATTTTTTTTGGAATTAAAACAATTAACAGAAAAAGATATTTTAATTTACCTTTCCCAGCATCCACTAGAGGGGCCTCTGGACAAACCCACAAAACCAACTCTTGAAATGTTATGAACACCTAACAGGTACCAATCTGATTCTACTAGACTGACAGCAGATCAATGTATAAGTGACAGGCAAACGACATAAACTTAAAAACACAAAAAATAGGACAAGTTTTCATGTATCAGTTGTTACCATCCATGTTTTTGTATTAAATTATTGCAGATCCTTGATAGTTTTTGGATCTAGCTAAGTGCATGATACAGGAAAAATATAAAATCGCCACATAAAAGTCCTGGTGATTATCATGACCGAAAAAGACACAGATCGATAACTTTATGAGAACAATGCATGATTTTCAGATACGTTGGAAACGATTGTGATCTACCCTCCTAATCCAGTAGTTGACTAGCTAGTTGGAACAAATAGAAAAAAAAATGCTTACATCGACGAAGAGATATCATCTCGATGTGTCAATTCTGGAATTAGATTCACAGGGTCGATCATGACAGCGGCTGTGAAATGGTATTGAAATGAAACTGAACATCATATATATAGTGTGGGCGTAACCCTAACCCTGATCTGTAGCAGTGTTGATTTGCATTAACCACCCCTACTATTGTACATATCTTCACATAGAGACCAATGGTTATCGAAAATGTCACTTTTTTGTTGATGATTAAAGCCGTACTTGATTTTTCTATTTTAAGAAGAATTTCATATATTTTTAAAAATCAAAATATCATATTTGTCAAATTTAATTTTTTATATCATATTTATCCTTTATAAACCATCAAAATATCATAGTTGCCCAAATCATTTTTTACAATGTTTTTAATAGCTTATAGTATTTTTTATATCTTAGAATTATTGTAATAATTAAATTTTAATCATCTTATACATACGTCTATAATAATGAAACATCTACTTTTATATTATTGGAACGTTGTTCTCTTAACAAACATAACAGTTAATCTTGTGCCCTCTCCATGAAATATATTCATTGATTGCTTAGTTTTTTTTTTTAAATATTGTTATGTTGTAGATAGAGAATATTTTAGATTACCGTTAATATTTTGATGTTTAAGAAAAGTATACACATAATATTTTAATATTTAACATGGGCATATATGATATTTTTGATGTTTAAGGTAGACATATATGATATTTTAAAATTTTATTAGGGTGAATATGATATTTAGGGCAAATTATATTTTGATGTTTAATAAGGTATATACCAAATTCTTCCTTTATTTTTAAACAGTTATTGTGTATTAATGGCCACACCATGCCTTTAACAACTCTTATTGTTTAACAATTCTTATTTGTAAATGGCCATAATACTCATTATATTTATTTTAATATTTTACCACAAAATTAATGGGTTCACGAAAAGACACCAAAAATTGGATGCTTGAAAACACATGATTTAGAAAAGTATTAAAGTATAAATTGTTACCTTCCATGTTTTGTATTAAATTATTGTGGATCTTTGCTAGCTTTTAGATCTAACTGCATGATAAAGAAAAAAAAAAGAAATCAACACATAAAAGTCCTAGTGATTATCAAGACCGAAAAAGACATGGATCGATAACTTTATGAAAGCAATGCACGATTTTCAGATATGTAGGAAACGATTGGGATATATCCTTCTAGTTGGGATATATCCTTCTAATCCAGTAGTTGAATAGCTAGTTGGAAGAAATAGCAAAAAACAAACATTGCTTACATCGACGAAGAGATATCATGGGGATGTGTCGATGTTCGATTTAGATTCACAGGGTCGAGCATAACAACGGCCGATGAAATCGTATTAAATGAAACTCAACATCTTGTATGTGTGTGTCTATATATATATATATATATATATATATATATATATATATATATATATGTATGTCGTAAGGTTATGACATGCAAATGTGTGTCATTTTCCTTTATGAAATGGGCTGCAATAATATGCATTTCTATGTCATATGCACACGCAAATGTGTCATATTCCTTTATGACATGGGTGCAATGATATACGCGAGTTATTGTAATTTTTTGGGATTTCATTTTTCCCACTTGCTATCTAATAAGGAGAGACCGTCCATTACCTATAAATATTATAAAAATGACACCTAATTTTAGGGCACACAAAAATGCATGTCCTAAATTATTCAAATTTATAGAAATGACATTCTGTTTACGATACCGGTCTTTTCTATCATAAATCCACCTGTGTCTAAGATTTGTGTTATTAAAAGCCTTTATTCCAGAAATGGTTCTTCTTTTAGAATTTTGTGCTTGCATTTCCCAAGAGAATAGTTAATGACGATGGGAAAATTTTCTAGATCTCGAGGTATAAAATTCACACATTGACAAACATATATACCAAACATATACATTAAGTATATATTTATACTCATACAAATACATTGATCCGATAGAAATTAAAGGGGTTCCGAATAGAGATTAATCTGCCATGCGCCCAAAGAACAACATTTGTTGCTTTTATCAACATAGACGTATAGGAAGCTTGTAGAATAGACATTATAGGCTTGAATTTTGCAGCCGAACTCAGTGTATCCTAATATAATGCGAATTTTGGTCTCGGTTACAAGAAAAATTCATGGTCATTATTCATGTGATACACAAATTCATGATCTAGTCATGATTGTGTGTTGTGTAAAGCCATATTGAGATGAGTATGTGATACATGAATTTTGCTTGGAACACCAATAGATGAGCAATCGCTACGTGTGACATCTCGTAAAGCTAACCTATAGACTACCAAAGGAGAATGGTTCTTTTAGTGTTGTGCTTTATTTTTTTATAACAAACTTTTATGCGATATTAGCAAATTATTACATTTCTTTATCATTGGAATGATCATTGTATTTGACATGTTACATTTTGTACAATCAATTATCTTTCTTGAGTATGATATTTATTTATATTATGAGATGTAATGTTTTCTTTAATTTGAAAACTGGTAAATCAAATAAAAATATATGCTTTACTAAACATTTAAAATAATGACATGCAAAAATGCGTGTCGTCTTCCTTTATGACAGATGCTTTAACGATGGGCAATGTATGTCATAAATTCTTGTCGTAAGGTTATGACATGCAAATGTGTGTCATTTTCCTTTATGAAATGGGCTGCAATAATATGCATTTGTATGTCATATGCACGCGCAAATGTGTCATATTCCTTTATGACATGGGTGCAATGATATACATTTGTATGTCTTTATGACACGCATCGCATGTCATGAAAGATAGTTCTTCTAGCAGTGTTTGCTACTTCTTGAGCTAGCGTTGTGAGCTTCCACTATAGATCCAACTGTTTTGCCTCGACCATCCATTGATGTTTACAAAATCTCCATATAAAGACATAAAGTGATCGAAAAAAGAAACGAGGGATATAGCAAAAGAGATATCGAACTATGATAACTTTGGTTGTATGAAAGAATGGACTCCGTTTTGGAGAAAAAAGATAGGCAAGCTACTATAATTTTCTCATGGACAATACAAGAAAATGTTTCAGAAAAGGACAACCACTTTTAGAATAAAGGCTTTGAATGACATAGAAACAAAGACACACGAGTAGATTTATTTACACTAAATCGGGTATTGTAAACAAAATGTCAATTCTAGTAAAATTTGAAGAATTTAGGCCACGCAATTTGTGTGTTATAAAATTTGTGTCATTTAATAATTTTTTTATGTAACACATGTTCTCTCCTGAGTAGATCTTGTGATATAAAAATTCATACTTATTGACAAACATACACATTACATATATATTTATACTCACACAAACACATTGATCCGATAGAAATTAAAGGGGTTCCGAACAGAGATTAATCCACCATGCACCCAAAGAACAACATTCGTTTCTTCTGTCAATATAGACATATAGAAAGCTTGTACAATAGACATTGTGGGCCTGAATATTGCAGGTAAACTGCCCGGTGTATCCTAATATAATGTTCATTTTGGTCTTTATAATAAGAAAAATTTATGGTCATTAATTATGTAACACACATTTTCAAGACCAGTTACGATTGTGTGTTGTATGAAGCTATAACCAGAAGGACTTCACAACCCTGATGCAACCAGAGAGACCCAAATTCTACATATGGGAACATGTGTCACTGAACAGGTCGCATGAGCAAATTGTATCTGAAAAGAAACATTAAACATATTAAAAATTACTTGTTTTAACATGAATCTTTTTACCGTCACTAAGGAAACAAGAAGTTTATGTCTAAAGATAATATGTTAGACAACATGCACATTATAAATGTAAAATCTTAATTGACAGTTCTTTTTCATATTTCATACTATTTTATAAATCTACTCAATACATATTTGTTGGGAATTAGCAATACTTGCCCTAATATATTCAGTTCTCAAATTTGTTCTTTTATTTTACTATTAATAGGACTCATATAAGCTTTGTGAAAAAGCTTTAATCACTATGAAGGTTTGTTCAGGTTTTTCGGTTTTTGATGCTTGATCTGCTTATAACAGTGACAGTATAATGCTAATTCAAAATTTAAGTTATTGCGGATGGAATGAGTTCATGAATTAAAATCACTACAAGTAGACTATTGTCATATTTTTTGCTTTAAAGAGATCTCATACTGCCAACAGATCAGAATCTTTAGTGATATTTATGGAATAAACATGTCAAGAACTACAGATCAGATCTGCAAATTCTGTCAAGATCTCTATTTTCTCCAGACAGTATTCAGTATGAATGGAACTACATGTCAAATTTAGACTAATGGATCCGTAATCTATACTGCATAAAATAAAATGTTGAGCAGTAATTTTTTTTGGAATTAAAACAATTAACAGAAAAAGATATTTTAATTTACCTTTCCCAGCATCCACTAGAGGGGCCTCTGGACAAACCCACAAAACCAACTCTTGAAATGTTATGAACACCTAACAGGTACCAATCTGATTCTACTAGACTGACAGCAGATCAATGTATAAGTGACAGGCAAACGACATAAACTTAAAAACACAAAAAATAGGACAAGTTTTCATGTATCAGTTGTTACCATCCATGTTTTTGTATTAAATTATTGCAGATCCTTGATAGTTTTTGGATCTAGCTAAGTGCATGATACAGGAAAAATATAAAATCGCCACATAAAAGTCCTGGTGATTATCATGACCGAAAAAGACACAGATCGATAACTTTATGAGAACAATGCATGATTTTCAGATACGTTGGAAACGATTGTGATCTACCCTCCTAATCCAGTAGTTGACTAGCTAGTTGGAACAAATAGAAAAAAAAATGCTTACATCGACGAAGAGATATCATCTCGATGTGTCAATTCTGGAATTAGATTCACAGGGTCGATCATGACAGCGGCTGTGAAATGGTATTGAAATGAAACTGAACATCATATATATAGTGTGGGCGTAACCCTAACCCTGATTTGTAGCAGTGTTGATTTGCATTAACCACCCCTACTATTGTACATATCTTCACATAGAGCCCAATGGTTATCGAAAATGTCACTTTTTTCTTGATGATTAAAGCCGTACTTGATTTTTCTATTTTAAGAAGAATTTCATATATTTTTAAAAATCAAAATATTATATTTGTCAAATTTAATTTTTTATATCATATTTATCCTTTATAAACCATCAAAATATCATAGTTGCCCAAATCATTTTTTACAATGTTTTTAATAGCTTATAGTATTTTTTATATATTAGAATTATTGTAATAATTAAAAATTTTAATCATCTTATACATACGTCTATAATAATGAAACATCTACTTTTATATTATTGGAACGTCGTTCTCTTGACAAACATAACAGTTAATCTTGTGCCCTCTCCATGAAATATATTCATTGATTGCTTAGTTTTTTTTTTTTTAAATATTGTTATGTTGTAGATAGAGAATATTTTAGATTACCGTTAATATTTTGATGTTTAAGAAAAGTATACACATAATATTTTGATATTTAACATGGGCATATATGATATTTTTGATGTTTAAGGTAGACATATATGATATTTTAAAATTTTATTAGGGTGAATATGATATTTAGGGCAAATTATATTTTGATATTTAATAAGGTATATACCAAATGAAACTGAATATGGGGATGTGTCGATGTTGGATTAAGATTCACAGGGTAGAGCATAACAACGGCTATGAAATCGTATTAAATGAAACTGAACATCTTGTATGTGTCTATATATATATATATATATATATATATATATATATATATATATATATATATATATATAATGTGTGTTAACCCTTATTTGTAGCCTTGGTTATTTGCATTAACTTCCCCTACTATTGTACATATATTCACACAGAGCCTAACGTTTATCAAAAATGATACTTTTGTTACTTGATGAATCAAGCGGTACTTGATATTGTTGGAAGAATTCCATATATTTTTTTTAAACATCAAAATATCATATGTGCCCAATTTACTTTGTTTATAGCATATATACCTTTATGAACTTTTAAAATATCATATTTGTCCTGATCTTTTTTTACAATATTAATAATAGTTTATAATATTTCTTTATTTCATAGATTTATTATAATAATTAAAATTTTTAGTCATATTATCCATACATCTACAATAATGAAAAATCTACATATAAATTGTTGGAATGTTACTCATTTGACAAATAAAACACTTCATCTTCAACCCTCTTATTGAATATAACTTCATCTTCAACCCTCTTATTGAATATATGCATTGATTGATTAGTTTTTTGTTGTTAAATATTATGATGTTGTAGATGGAGGATATTTTAAATTACGGTTGATATTTTGATGTTTTAGAATGACATATGCATGATATTCTTATATTTAAGAACAACATATATGGTATTTTGATATTTAAGAAAGACATATACGATATTTTAAAACTTTAAGAAAAAATAAATATGATACTTAGAAATTAACTTGGAAAATATTATATTTTGATGATTAATATTCTTCCTTTATTTTTAAGCAACTGTTATTTGTAAATGGACATGGTACTCCTTACTAAGTACATTGTTTAAAAACTCTTATTTGTAAATATTGTCCATAGTAGTAATAATTTTTATTTTAATGTTTGACTACAAAATTAATGGTTTCACTAAAAGTTAAAATTATGATTGTGTTAAAAGAAATCTTAATAATCATGCCTGTAATTATATTTATTTTAAAATTATAATTTGGAAGAAACCGGTGTTCATAATTTACGTAAGGTAAAATCATGCATGTCTTTATCGTTTTACGTGTCCTTGAGTTAATATATATACTTCATAGAAAGCTTGACGACACATATTCGATTTTAAGAAACTCTTATTGAAAAGTTTATTTAGCTACTTATTGGATTACTCACACCCAATGTTTTGATATTAGCACGTTGTACTGTATTAATTGCGACTTTGCATTTTATGTATATTTAGATACCTATTAAATTTCAAGGCAATGTTAGTATTATTACATGTCAACGATAGTTGAATGAATTTTGATAAGCATGCCAAAAACGTAACACATGCACAAGCTTGCCATGGATGATTGAATCTAAATAATTAAATTTGTTCGTAAATATCCATTTATCACTAATTGCCAAAATGACATGGTATTGAATATATGTCATACTATATTTATAAAATTGGTCTAAGATTGAGAAAAAATGTTAGATTTGACCAGCTTACCAAAATTAACTACGAGTTATGTAAAAATCGTTTCGGTTACATGGTATTGGTCGTTGACTATCGCAAAGAAACCCTAGACTGCTCATCAGATACTATATACTATGCCAGTAAGGGGTAACTTGTTCTACTACTACTAACCATTTTGTACGAAATCAATGTCCAATACAATAACAATATGCAGGTTTTTTAGGCAACGGAAAAGCATATTTAAGCAATTCAACATCACAACTACACAACAACCATTCAACGCTTATATTTGATATTCTAGAAGTCTGCATTTTTGCTAGGATTCGTGCACTATGGCCTACATGCAGCCACATCATTCCAGCCATATCAGGGACTCTGTTAATCCACTTTTGTGGCTCACGTACAACAATCTTTTGTTTTCTCAGTTCCATCCCACCATCAACCACTTGCCGCATCATTGTTATCCTTGTTAAGTCGACATACATAATGTAGGATCTGCACTTGGGACCTAAATTTTTTTGGGCCATTTTATTAAAATAATAAAGAAAATGAAAAAAAATAATAATAATATAATTTTAAATAAAGTAGTAAAAATAATAAATAAAGTCATACGGTTAAATAAAATATTTATATAAGTAATGAAATTTGATTAAAAAAAATTTGTGAAGAGGGTTAAAAGTGTCAACTTGGTGAATTAGGTTTGTTTAAACAAATCAAGTGATTAGGACCAAACCGAATTTATCAATTAAAAAAATACTTTTCTTCTGGAATATAATATACTTTACTAGGCTAAATGTTTGTTTGAACACGAGAACAAAGTTATTGATTTTACAATTAGATTTGCCAAAGTTGAGATTCAGAAATTATTAAAATAAAGTGTGTTAAGTTGATGTGAACAACATTAGCCAAATGTAAACACAATAGCTACATAGCCGGACCTAGATACAAATGTTCTTGGTTCACATTGTGTATAAAAAGTTCTTATTCCCAATCAATTCAATAATGAAATCCTTCTTTGTTTTAATCCTATCGGCCAAAAAATATTTCCAAACAAAATAAAACAATAGCGGGTCATTCTCAATCTTGAATGACATTATGTGTGAATAGGTGAGTGAAATAAAATGCTATAAAATATGATGTTTGTATTATACATATATAGATGGAAAACTAAAGAACACCTAATTGTAAATCAAATAACAAAAGCAAATACAACAAACACTATTATTGAAATACATATCAAAAAATGATCAACATAAACATGCTTAAAAAGATATACACATACAAACTAACAAATACATACACACACCAAAGTGAATAAAATCAACAAATTAATATACATATTAATAACATAATTTAACATATTTTTTCGCATAAAGCAAAATGTTAGCCAGCGAGTGTTGATGAATCATTAGCTTATACATGTTAAACAAAAAGCTATTCTTCTATATGCTGGAAATACATCGAATGTGTTTTATATGTTTTCCTAATAATCTTGATCACCCGCAAGATATTTCTCTGGCCAGCATCAATAGTATTTATACTGAAAAATCACTCATCAAAAATTTAGGAGGTACCAATTGGATTTTATGGATTTTGATATACCCTCTTAAAGGCATAAAACCATCCTTATTGAGAACAATGTGATAGTAGACATTGAAGTTTGGCTTTAATGTAGAAGAAATAATGTTTGCAAGGAAGTAAAATTAGTCGAAACCTACTTCCTTGCTAAAAACTACAACTATATTTCCTCTATCGAACTTCACTGTCGATGTGTAAATTATTTTCAGTTTTAAATTTATAAAACGGTGTTAATTAGGGTGCAAACGAGATGAGCAGAGCCCAAGCGTGTCCACGCTTGGATCAGGATCATTTAATTTATACAAGGCTCGAACTCGATGTAACATTTGGCTTTCAGGTATTTTCATTTTAGTCCTTGTCTTAATTGAAGTTTTCATATTTGGCCCTTTGAAACAAAAAGCCTCGCATTTAGCCCGTGCGCTGGGCATACAAGAGGTATGCGCAACATACATGATCGAACCATGGAATCCCGAGATGCATGCCAGTACGTTGGGCATACATATGGTACACTAGGAATATTAGCTCAGTTCATAAATCCTAAATTTAGGGGTTTGTTCCCTATTCAATCCACCTTGTGCCTCCTTCGAACATTTCTTATTAGCCTCCATTCCTCACAAGCCCTAATCTGGAGCCTATGCCTTGTATGTGAAGATTTTCAAGCTTGAAAGTGATTTTGGTGCTTCTTGTTGAAGAAGAAGACTATTGAAAAAGGTGGAGTTGCTTGCAAGTTTATGGATCCAGAAACTACCTCACTTTGTGCATCTTTTGATGGTATAAAGTTCAAATCTTTATGTGTCTCTTTCTAGATCTCTTAAATGGGCTATTATGAGCTTTTTTTTGTCCCAAGCTTGGATCTTTGTGAGTATGGTGATGTAACACCCAGTTTTTCAGATCGGGTCAATTTAGGGCTTCCAGGACTCAAAGACATGGTTTTGGTGAGAAACCAAGTCTCACAACGTGAGAAGTGATTTAATGAAGATTCTAATTTAACCGATCTCATGGCGTGAGGTACTTTGCAGCCCAAGCCCACGATCTTTTAGGGTTTCAATCATATTTAAACCCCATAAACTTCATTTTAGAGTTTGAAATTAGCCCCCTTTCATCCCTAAGCTCATTAAAACCCGAAACCTAGCTTCTCATTGTGTTTTTTGAGCTTTTGGTGGAGTTTTGGAGGTTTGAAGAAGAAGAGATCACCATGGAACTGATGGGTTTTGAGCATTCTAACACTTCCTAAGTGTACATGCAACCCTAATAAATCTTGGATCTATGTTTATCTAAGATACATGCAAATAATTATTTTTCCAAGGTTCATATCCTAACTAGCATGGCATGGGGAACATGAATCAAATAAAGTGTAACGCCCCATCTCTGGTATGTTGATCCTGTGGCATTTATTAAGAAGTTTTATTGAGGGACTCGGCGAGTCTATGGCCTGACTCGTCGAGTAGGGTCGAGTTTTCGAGCACGTGTTAGTCGGCGACTCGGCGAGTCCATATTCGGGACTCGGCGAGTCTGCCTGCCAGGAAGAAACCCTAAATCCCCAGGTTGCTCACTATTTAAGCAATGTTATGTGCCCCAAACTCGCCTCCTTCACCCTCAGAGAGCTGTGAGAAAACCCTAATCCATCCCTTATTGTTTTAAGCGCTTTTGTGTGGATTTGGAAGGCTTGAAGAAGAAAAAGAAGAAAGGAGCAAAGAGAAGAGGTGTAGAGCAAAGATCCAAGGGCAAAATCAGAGTTCATTGAGGTATTTCTCGGATTCCTTCTGTTTTATGCTTTAGACCTCCATTAGAACTCTTCTAAGGCTAGTTTCATGCATTTTCCAAGCCTTATAGTTGTATGGATGCCTTAATAGGTCGAGATATCCCTAGATCTGTTCATTTAGGAGTTGTAGAGCCCGGATCTATTGCCTTTTTGAAGATGCTTTGCATAAGAACCCTAGATCTAGCCTTTATTATGCTTTTTGAGCCTTATTATCTTCTTGGTCGCTTATGGGCACGTAAAGATAGAATCTTTACGTGCTAATCGAATTAAGGAAGCCCAGATCTATAAGTTTTAGACGCTGGATTCAAGCAGAATCGAGTTTAGAGTAGCTGCATGGATGTGACTCGGCGAGTCGGAAGAACGACTCGGCGAGTCAAGTCGCAAGTCCCGTTTTTCCCCTTTTTGAGTGATGTCGAGTGGAAGCCTATGAGTAGTAGAATGGACTCAGTGATTTGGAGGGCAGACTCAGTAATGGAGGGACTCGACGAGTTGTTCATACAACTCGGCGAGTCCAAGGCAATCTTCTTAGCTCAAGAACAACTCGTCGAGTTGTTCATATGACTCGGCGAGTCGGATGAAGATTGTCTGAGTTCTTGGATCGAGAGGTTACTCATCGAGTCGATGCCATACTCGACGAGTAGCCACGAGTAGGGTTGAGAAGTGAGACTAGAGACTCGGCGAGTTGGCGGCCCAACTCGCCGAGTCAGGTCAACTGTGGGTTGACTTTGACCGAGAAAGTTGACTTTGACCAAGGGTAAAAGAGTCATTTTACCCCAGTGCAGTGTTTAGCATTTGATTGAGTGTGTTTATGGACTTGTAGCCGGGGAGATACCGGAGCAGCAGCAGTTAGCTTCCAGAGCCATTCACACAGCAGCCAGTTCACGAGGTGAGTTTCCCTTCAGTAGGAACGGGTCTAAGCCACAATGCCGGCCCGTTCAGTTAGCCGTAGTTTCTAGAGTTCGGTCTAATGCAGTAGCTAGTATGTTTGACGCCTCCGTGGCTCAGACAGGATTTATGTGTTTATGCTAGTTGATATGTTTATGCTATGTTAAGACAGCTTCGGACTTCGGTCCGATGTAGGGGACAAAGGTCCCAGTCAGCTTCGGACTTCGGCCTGATGTAGGGGACGGAGGTCCCAGTCAGCTTCGGACTTCGGTCTGATGTAGGGGACGGAGGTCCCAGTCAGCTTCGGACTTCGGTTCGATGTAAGGGACGAAGGTCCCAGTCAGCTTCGGACTTCGGTCCGATGTAGGGGACGGAGGTCCCAGTCAGCTTTGGACTTCGGTCCGATGTAGGGGGCAAGGCCCCAGTTAGCCCGGACTTCGGTCCGATGTAGTGGGCAAGGCGCAGTATGTGCTTTATATGTTATTTTGTGGTATGTGGTAGTTTGGGGGAGCTCACTAAGCTTCGTGCTTACAGTTTTGGTTTTGGTTTTAGGTACTTCCGCAAGCAAAGGGAAGAGCTCGGGATGATGGCATCGCACACACCACAGCTTCAGTTTTGTCCTGGGAGTTGATTCATTTCTCTTGATATGTTTGGATACAGTTGTGACACAGTTTTTCTCACAGTATTTTATTATGGTTTTTGAAACACGCAACATATGGTTTTATTATGTGATACTCAGTCTCGTGGGTTTTGTTATAATAAAAATCAAAATTTTTGGGTGGTATTTTTGGGTTGTTACAAGTTGGTATCAGAGCCCTGGTTTGAGGGATTCGGATACACCTCCGGGTGCATCTGAACTCAAACTAAGGGAAAGATAAAAAGATTTTCAAAAAGAAAAATGTTTTCGAATAAGATTTTGAAAAGCACGTAGAAAGAAAAGAATTTTTAAACAAGATAAGGGTGTGGTGCATGCGATCAGCCGAGCTCAAGTAAGTACTCCCAAATTACCAATACAAGTTTAATTATTATGATTAATTGTTCCAGTTTCAGTAGAACAACATGCTAGTATAGGACTAAGGATCTAGGAGGATGCCTTATGTGCCTGCTATATGTGTTACAGCTTTATGAGAATTGCATGCTAGTATTGAGTAGACAGCAGTAGGATAGCCTGTTTAGGTTATGCCTGGTAGCGCGAGCTTAGCATTGTATGCTAGTGTAGTTTCTCGTTATGAGAATAGTTTTACCTGAGTATGTTTCCTTTATCTGAATGCTGCTTGCTTTGTGTTTTGTGGGACTCTGAGTGGTGGGAGTTAGCCATTAGGTGAATGCGTCACATCACATGTGATCAGGGTTGAATAATCTCAGAGTGCTGGATTTGGCCCTATTGCGCAGCTCTTGTCTGAGTCCAACCGTTGTAGGGACGAGTATTTTACTCGAAGGATTATCCGAGCCTCATTGCATGTGATGGTATTCAGGTAGTGGCTAATTAGCATTACAAGGAGGCCTTCAGCAGCTAAGGACTGGTTTGAGTGGAGTCAGAGATTTCCCTAGGGCAAGCCTAGAATGAGAGTAGCAGAGATCAGTAGTAGTAGAAGTGACTTGGTGGAGTCAAGGTAGTTCTTGAGGAAAGTACGGATAGATGTGGAAGGTAGTATGGGCCCGTTTTACTGAAAGCAGAGGATCCGTACTCGAATCAAGGAAGGCCGAGACAAGACCAGGAAGCTAGTAGTAGTATCAATGATCCCTTGAGATATTTCAGTTTTCTGATGTTGCTATGGTGTGTTTCAGAATGGTGGTCTTGCGTCCGAGGCCAGCAGCCGGCAGTGGAGGTGCCGGGGAGGGATCAGGATCAGGCTCGGGGAACGAGCGCATGGATGAGCAGACCAGAGAGTTTCTTTCTTCATAGATTACTCGTATCATTTTAGAGCAGACTCCTGTGATCTTCGGTTCGATCAAGGAGGGTATCCTAGAGCTGATGGATGAGAGATTGGGCACCTTCCATGCCGAGGTGGCGGCCATGATGGGGTCGCGTACACTTACATTCAGGGAGTTCAGGGCATGTGGAGCTCCAGACTATCACGGGGCCTGGGACCCCATAGCGAGTACTAGATGGTTGGCGGATGTGGCCAACACGTTTCGCACTAGCAGGTGTCCTGAGAGGGACAAGGTCAGATTGGCGTCCTGTCTTCTGAAGGACAGGGCACGGGATTGGTTGGAGGAGGTCAAACATACCATTGGAGATGATGCAGCGTTGGATGCCATGACCTGGGCTGATTTCTCTACCAGGTTCAGGGCGGAGTTTGCACCAGTTATTGAGGTGCAACAATTAGCCAAAGAGTTTCAGGACCTCACCCAGACTACAGAGACCGTGGCGGAGATCACCGCCAAGTTCAGGGAGAGGGCTCTTCTTGTTCCTCAGTATGCAGCCGATGAGGAGATGAAGAAGGCCCGCTATCATGAGATGTTGCGGAGCAATATTCGCCAGTTTGTGAGCCGGTCCAGCTGTAAAACGTTGGACGACATGATTGCTAGGGCTCGAGAGAGGGAGATTGATCTCGAGATGGAGAAGAAGAGGAAACCGGAGGCGGTTTCGGGTTCAGGAGCTTCGGGCAAAAAGCCCAAGGTTTCAGATCACAGATCCAGGATTCAGCCGAGCCACAGTCGATGTGGCAGGTGTGGGAAGATGCACGATGGGGTGTGCAAGGCTGGGAGTTCCGGCTGCTTCAAGTGCGGTCGGACTGGGCATTTGAGCAGGGATTGTACAGCCCCTGCTACTGCCGTTGCAACATCAGATCTGATTTGCTTTCAGTGCAATCAGAGGGGACATAAAACGTCCCAGTGTCCGAGTTTAGCTGTAGTAGGGAAGGTGGTTGCACCTGCCCCTACTACTTGAGGATTACAGATGGCCGGCAGGGCCGAGCCGAGGCGCCAGTGGCGAAGAGTAGGGCGTTTCAGATGACAGCAGAGGAGGCGCGAGCGACTCCTGATGTGGTGACGGGTATGTATCTTCCCTTCATCTCTATATTATTATTGATTGATTATTGCTTATGATTGTATCTTTTATATAGGATCGTTCTCTGTGAACGGCATTTCTGCTATGGTATTATTCGATTCGGGGGCTACCCGATCATTTGTATCGCTTGCGCTTAGCAAGAGATTTAGCAGAGCTCCAGGGGAGCTGGATTGTCCACTAGAGGTTGAGATAGCAGATGACAGGACCATGAGGGTCGCCAGAGTGCATAGAGGGTGTTCTCTTCAGTTGTTTGACGAGTAGTTTTCGGTGGACCTGGTTCCTATTCCCCTGCGAGGGAATAAGGTTATTATAGGCATGGATTGGCTAAGCCCCAACGGGGCGGTGATTGATTGTGAGCTTCAGCTAGTGAGGGTTCGCACTCCCAGTGGGGGAGAGTTAGTGATTCAAGGCGAGAGGCCACAACGCGGACCGACCTTTTGTTCCGCCGCAAGGGCGAGGCGCTATTTTCAGCAGGGTTGCGCTGGTTATGTAGCTTATGTCTTGGATGCCCGGGAGAAGGGCAAGACGACAGTTGATGATATTCCGATAGTGCGAGACTTTCCGGATGTATTTCCCGAGGATTTACCGGGAATACCTCCTGAGAGGCAGGTTGAGTTTGGGATCGACCTGATTCCTGGTGCGGCTCCGATAGCCAATGCACCGTATCGCCTAGCTCCCCCTGAGATGCAGGAGTTGTCTATGCAGCTGCAGGAGCTGCTAGACAAGGGTTTCATTTGGCCGAGCAGTTCGCCTTGGGGAGCGCCGATCCTGTTTGTGAGGAAGAAGGATGGGTCGCATCGTATGTGTATAGATTACCGAGAGTTGAATAAGGTAACGGTGAAGAACCGCTACCCACTTCCGAGGATAGATGATTTGTTTGACCAGCTTCAGGGAGCGTCTTGGTTCTCCAAGATCGATCTACGCTCCGGGTATCATCAGATGCGGGTTAGGGATGAGGATGTGCAGAAGACTGCTTTCAGGACCAGGTATGGTCATTATGAGTTTGTGGTGATGCCATTTGGGCTCACCAATGCCCCAGCCGCGTTCATGGATCTCATGAATCGCATGTGCAGGCCGATGCTCGATCGGTTAGTGATAGTATTCATAGATGATATCTTGGTATATTCCAAGACGCAGGAGCAGCACGAGGAACACCTGAGGGAGGTGCTAGAAGTTTTGAGGAGGGAGAAACTTTTCGCAAAGTTCTCCAAGTGTGAGTTCTGGTTGCGCGAGGTGCAGTTCCTTGGTCACCTCGTCAACCAGAAGGGTATTTTGGTGGATCCGGCCAAGATAGAGGCCGTGATGCAGTGGGAGGTCCCGAAGTCTCCATCCGAGATTCTGAGCTTCCTAGGGTTGGCAGGGTATTACCGGAGGTTCATTCAGGATTTCTCCAAGATAGCAGTGCCGCTCACCCGACTGACCAAGAAGTCGGTGGTTTTTCGTTGGGGGCCTGAGCAGCAGGCAGCGTTCGAGACCCTCAGGCAGAGATTGTGCGAAGCTCCGATCCTTACCTTGCCAGAGGGAGAAGAGGCCATGTGATAGCTTATGCCTCGAGACAGTTGAAGCCTCACGAGGCTAACTATCCTACCCATGATTTAGAGCTGGGGGCGGTTGTGTATGCCCTCATGATTTGGAGGCATTATCTTTATGGGGTCCGTTGTACTATCTACACGGATCACAAGAGTTTGAGGTACCTTATGGATCAGCCGAGTCTGAACATGAGGAAGAGGAGGTGGTTGGATGTGTTGAAGGATTATGATTGTGAGATCCTTTACCATCCAGGGAAGGCCAACGTGGTGGCTGACGCCCTAAGCCGCAGAGTGTCGGCAGCCCCTATCAGAGATTTGTGTTTGAGGATGACAGTGATTACTCCATTGTTGGAGCGAATCAAGGAGGCTCAGGGTGAGGGCCTCAAGGAGGAGAGGCAAAAGTGTGAAAGGATAGTGGGCCGAGTAGCTTCGTTTGATTATGACAGTCGGGGATTGCTGACACTTCATGGGAGAGTGTGGGTACCGTACTGGGGTGGGGTACGGCAGGTGTTGATGGATGAGGCTCATAAGTCTCGATTTTCTATCCACCCAGGGGCGACGAAGATGTATAGAGATCTTCGGCCCGATTATTGGTGGCCCTGCATGAAGCGGGATGTCCCTTGGTATGTTGAGAGATGCCTGACCTGCAGGAAGGTCAAGGCGGAGCACCAGACACCTCACGGCAAGATGCAGCCGTTAGACATTCCCGTGTGGAAATGGGAGGACATCACCATGGATTTTATCACCAAGCTTCCCAGGACCACATGAGCAGTAGATTCGATATGGGTAGTAGTGGATCGGTTGACGAAGAGTGCTCATTTTATTCCGATCCAGGAGAGTATATTGGCAGAAAAGTTAGTCGATATCTATGTGCGTGAGATCGTGGCACGTCATGGAGTGCCGGTATCGGTGGTGTCAAACCGAGATGTCCGTTTTACATCCAGATTCTGGAAGCGGTTTCACGACGAGATGGGTACTCGTCTTCATTTCAGCACCGCTTTCCACCCTCAGATGGACGGGCAGAGCGAGAGGACGATTCAGACTCTCGAGGACATGCTCAGGGCATGTGTTCTAGACTTCGGTGGCAGTTGGGATACGTATCTTCCGTTAGCGGAATTTTCGTATAACAACAGTTATCATGCGAGCATTGATCGACCTCCCTTTGAGATGCTTTATGGGAGGAAGTGTAGGACCCCGATTTGTTGGGGCGAGGTCGGTCAGCGAGTCGTTGGGAGCACGAAGGTGGTGCTCAAGACGATCGAGTTGATTCAGCAGGTCCGTAGTAGACTGTAGACTGCGCAGAGTCGGCAGAAGAGCTACGCCGACAGGAGGCGTTCAGAGTTGGAGTTCCGGGTGGGCAATATGGTCCTTCTGAAGGTCTCACCCTGGAAGGGTGTCATCAGGTTTCGAAAGAGGGGCAAGCTGGGCCCCAGGTTCATTGGTCCTTTCAGGGTTTTGGCCCGAGTGGGTCGGGTTGCTTATCGGTTGGATCTTCCTGTAGAGCTTAGCTAGATCCACAACACTTTCCATGTGTCTCAGTTGAGGAAGTGTTTGGTGGATGAGTCAGCAGTTGTTCCCTTAGAGGATATTCAGGTTGACAGCAGCCTGAATTATATTGAGAGGCCGGTCGCGATTCTGGACCGGAAGACAAAGACCTTGAGGAACAAGGCAATTCAGTTAGTGAAGGTGCAGTGGCAGCACCGGAAGGGGTCTGAGTGGACATGGGAGGCTGAGGAAGAAATGAGAGAGCATTACCCGGAGTTATTTGCAGATTCAGCCGCAGCAGACTTCGAGGACGAAGTCTGAGACAAGTGGGGGAGAATTGTAACACCCCATCTCTGGTATGTTGATCCTGTGGCATTTGTTTAGAAGTTTTATTGAGGGACTCGGCGAGTCTATGGCCTGACTCGTCGAGTAGGGTCGAGTTTTCGAGCACGTGTTAGTTGGCGACTCGGCGAGTCCATATTCGGGACTCGGCGAGTCTGCCTGCCAGGAAGAAACCCTAAATCCCCGGGTTGCTCACTATTTAAGCAATGTTATGTGCCCCAAACTCGCCTCCTTCACCCTCAGAGAGCTGTGAGAAAACCCTAATCCATCCCTTATTGTTTTAAGTGCTTCTGTGTGGATTTTGAAGGCTTGAAGAAGAAGAAGAAGAAAGGAGCAAAGAGAAGAGGTGTAGAGCAAAGATCCAAGGGCAAAATCAGAGTTCATTGAGGTATTTCTTGGATTCCTTCTGTTTTATGCTTTAGACCTCCATTAGAACTCTTCTAAGGCTAGTTTGATGCATTTTCCAAGCCTTATAGTTGTATGGATGCCTTAATAGGTCGAGATATCCCTAGATATGTTCATTTAGGAGTTGTAGAGCCCGGATCTATTGCCTTTTTGAAGATGCTTTGCATAAGAACCCTAGATCTAGCCTTTATTATGCTTTTTGAGCCTTATTATCTTCTTGGTCGCTTATGGGCACGTAAAGATAGAATCTTTACATGCTAATCGAGTTAAGGAAGCCCAGATCTATAAGTTTTAGATGCTGGATTCAAGCAGAATCGAATTTAGAGTAGCTGCATGGATGTGACTCGGCGAGTCAGAAGAACGACTCGGCGAGTCAAGTCGCGAGACCCATTTTTCCCCTTTTTGAGTGATGTCGAGTGGAAGCTTGTGAGTAGTAGAATGGACTCAGTGAGTTAGAGGGCAGAATCAGTAATGGAGGGACTCGACGAGTTGTTCATACAACTAGGCGAGTCCAAGGCAATCTTCTTAGCTCAAGAACAACTCGTCGAGTTGTTCATATGACTCGGCGAGTCGGATGAAGATTGTCTGAGTTCTTGGATCGAGAGGGTACTCGTTGAGTCGATGCCATACTCGACGAGTAGCCACGAGTAGGGTTGAGAAGTGAGACTAGAGACTCGGCGAGTTGGTGGCCCAACTCGGCGAGTCAGGTCAACTATGGGGTGACTTTGACCGAGAAAGTTGACTTTGACTAAGGGTAAAAGAGTCATTTTACCCGAGTGCAATGTTTAGCATTTGATTGAGTGTGTTTATGGACTTGTAGCCGGGGAGATACCGGAGCAGCAGCAGTTAGCTTCCAGAGCCATTCACACAGCAGCCAGTTCACGAGGTGAGTTTCCCTTCAATAGGAATAGGTCTAAGGCCACAATGCCGGCCCGTTCAGTTAGCCGTAGTTTCTGGACTTCGGTCTAATGCAGTAGCTAGTATGTTTGACGCCTTCGTGGCTCAGACAAGATTTATGTTTTTATGCTAGTTGATATGTTTATGCTATGTTCAAACAGCTTCGGACTTCGGTCCGATGTAGGGGACAGAGGTCCCAGTCAGCTTCGGACTTTGGCCCGATGTAGGGGCGGAGGTCCCAGTCAGCTTCGGACTTCGGTCTGATGTAAGGGAAGGAGGTCCCAGTCAGCTTCGGACTTCGGTCCGATGTAGGGGACGAAGGTCCCAGTCAGCTTCGGACTTCGGTCCGATGTAGGGGACGGAGGTCCCAGTCAGCTTCGGACTTTGGTCCGATGTAGGGGGCAAGGCCCCAGTTAGCCCGGACTTCGGTCCGATGTAGTGGGCAAGGCCCAGTATGTGCTTTATATGTTATTTTGTAGTATGTGATAGTTTGGGGGAGCTCACTAAGCTTCGTGCTTACAGTTTCAGTTTTGGTTTCAGGTACTTCCGCAAGCAAAGGGAAGAGCTCGGGATGATGGCATCGCACACACCACAACTTCAGTTTTGTCCTGGGTGTTGATTCATTTTTCTTGATATGTTTGGATACAGTTGTGACACAGTTTTTCTCACAGTATTTTATTATGGTTTTTGAAACACGCAGCATATGGTTTTATTATGTGATACTCAGTCTCTTGGGTTTTGTTATAATAAAAATCGAAATTTTTGGGTGGTATTTTTGGGTTGTTACATAAAGCTAGTAGAAATACTTACCTTGTAGTTGTAGTTGATTGTTTGGAGTTTTAGATCCTAGCACCAATAGTGTGGATGCCTCAAATGGAAATCACAAATCACCACAAACTTAGAACTTTGAGAGAATAGTCACTACTATCTTGAAATCGGCCCTCACCTCAACAAGTGTCAACTAGTGTTCATTAGCCTGATTTCAAGAACCAAAGCCTCCTTTATATAGTGTGGTGGATTAGGGTTACATCCATGTAAACCCTAATACCCATGTCTCTTCATTTCCATGAGATCCATGGGTTAAAACTCCATGGAGTATCCATGGACTTTTCCATGCAAGCCTAGCCCATTCCAAATAAGCCTTAGCCCACACTATATAAATATAGAAGCCCATATTTAATTAGTAATATCTTTGATCTCTAAATTAATCCTAGATTAATTATAGATCAATACTAATTAAATAATATGATCTTATATTAATATATTAGAACTTATAATATATTAATAAATCATAACTTGTACTATTCTCAACAGATTATCCATAAATTGTTCGGGTGAAGTGCAACCCAAATGGACCATGCCGGGTCGGGTCAAGTACATACCAAATATAGTTATGGACTTAGGCACTATATCCAACAGTCTCCCACTTGGAAAAGTCTAATAACTATAGTTGCAAGTATGACTTCAGGAACCGATCAGCAATCGTAGCTCTTTAAACTCTGTTGAACTAGAACGCGCCATTTTAGATAAGTGATCATATAATCCTCTGTTCTAGATATCAGTCGGACAAATACATGGAACATGGTCTTACTTATTGCCCAACATTTGTTTCCCGATTTCCGATTTATTTGACATAGAACTTAACTGAACACATCAATTTAGTTCTGACCGGGCCCGGTACATAGGTCAAAACAAAATCATCGAGTGGCCCAGATATCAGCTTCTAATCCTAGAAGGAACATATAAACTTCGACTCATATGTTTGTTCTACCACTCATTGAATTATACACAAAGGCACGTTTTATAACATCGAGTTACCAATGCGTTTTCGTACAATCAATGCATAACCAACTTATAAGTAACAAATCATATCTCTAGGTTTGAAGACTTATATGATATTACCGTCTCACGATCACTTGAGATAAAATTCCATGATGTGATTCTAGTGAGCGTGGGTTGAGTCGAATGCTCAGAACTTATGAGCACTCATGATTGTTGTAGCCATGTCCAACACCTTAGACCTCTGTAACCAATCATGACAGTCTTGATTTATACCTACTTCCGACATATGACCGACTGTGGAGGTTTGAATAATATGATATACCAAACATAATTATTCTGGAAGTCAAAACATGCAAAAGAAATATAGTAAACGATAGAAAAGAGATAGCAACACTTTACTCATAAATAAAACACCTTTTATTCATCATCTAATGTCAATTACACTTTACAAATTTCATAATTTATCTAACTACTAAAACTTATGTCATCATTCAGCCCTATGCTCCGAGCATGTTGGAGATGCTTAACCCTACTCAGTCCCTTCGTGAAGGGATCTGCTAGGTTCTCATCTGATGATACCCTCTTTGCCACGAGGATTCCTTCTTCTATTCGATGTCTAATGAAGTGATATTTTCTGTCAATGTGCCTGGATCTCCCATGATCTCTTGGTTCCTTGGCTAAGGCAACCGCACTATTGCTGTCACAGAAAATCTCCATTGGCTCTTTTATAGCTGGTACAACTCCAAGGTCTCCGATGAAGTTCTTTAGCCATATAGCCTCCTTTGCTGCCTCGCTTGCTGCTATATACTCTGATTCACAAGTGGAATCAGCCACTGTCTCCTGCTTGGAACTCTTCCAAGTGATTGCTCCTCCGTTTAAGGTAAAGACCCAGCCCGACTGAGAGCGGAAATTATCCCTATCAGTCTGGAAGCTAGCATCACTATACCCTACAACTCTCAAGTCATCACTCCCACCGAGGGTAAGGACCCAGTCCTTAGCCCTCCACAGGTACTTGAGGATATTCTTTACCGCAGTCCAGTGTGCCTTGCCAGGGTTCCCCTGGTACCTGCTAACCATGCTCAAAGCAAAGGCTACATCAGGTCGAGTACACGTCATAGCATACATGATCGATCCTACAGCTGAAGCATAAGGTAGTCGACTCATTTCTGCTATCTCAGCCTCAGTACTAGGGCTTTGTGTCTTACTCAATCTGGCATTACTCTGAATGGGTAACTCACCCTTCTTAGAGTTATGCATGTTGAATCTTTTCAACACTTTGTCCACATAGGTGCTTTGACTAAGTCCAATTAGTCTTTTACTCCTGTTTCTCAAAATCCTTATCCCTAGGATATAGGCAGCTTCACCAAGGTCCATCATAGCGAAACACTTCCCAAGCCAGGACTTAACTTCCTGCAGGGTTGGGATGTCATTTCCTAAGAGTAGTATGTCATCCACATACAGTACCAAAAAACTGACTATGCTCCCACTAGCCTTGATATAGACACAAGATTCATCTTCACTCCTTGAAAAGCCAAATTCCTTGGCTTTCTCATCAAAGCAAAGATTCCATCTGTGAGGTGCCTGTTTCAATCCATAAATGGATTTCTCGAGTTTACACACTCTATTGGGGTACTCTGTACTGACAAAACCCTCTGGCTGAACCATGTAAACATCTTCAGCCAACTTTCCATTAAGGAAAGCGGTTTTGACATCCATTTGCCATATTTCATAGTCATGAAATGCAGCAACGGCTAACAGAACCCTAATAGACTTTATCTTGGCCACTGGTGAAAAGGTTTCATCATAATCAACTCCCGGAGTTTGAGAATAACCTTTTGCAACTAGTCGAGCCTTATAAGTGTGTACATTACCATCCGTGTCGGTCTTCTTCTTGAAGATCCATTTGCACCCTACAGTCTTATGACCTGGTACATTCTCAACCAAGTTCCAAACTTCATTGTCATACATGGACTGTATCTCGCTATCCATAGCCTCTTTCCATTTAGCAGCCTCAGGGCCTGCCATGGCTTCCGTGTAACTGTTAGGCTCATCCAGACCTACTAGTGTCTCATCACTAATAAGTGTCTCACATTCCGCAGTAATATGGAAACGATAGTAATGTTCAGGTGCATTCTTAACTCTCGTGGAACGCCTCAGAGGTACAGATTCGTCAATTGGCTCAACAGGAGTTTCCTCCTCAAGTTGAGGGCTAGCATTTGAAGTTCCTTCACCACTTGACTCTTGAATTTCTTCAAGATCAATTTGCCTCCCACTGTCTCCTTGGCTTATAAACTCTCTCTCTCGAAAGACTCCTCTTCTTGCTACAAAGGCCACATTATCACTAGGTCTGTAGAAGAGGTAACCAAAGGATCTTTGTGGGTAGCCGATGAAAATACACCTCTCGCTTCGGGGTTCTAGCTTGTCATGAGTCTCGCGCCTCACAAAAGCCTCGCAACCCTAAATCTTGATGTGGTCTAGGTTGGGTACTCTACCAGTCCACATCTCGTGAGGAGTTTTGGCAACTTTCTTTGTAGGGACTAGATTAAGAATATGGGTGGCAGTCTCTAAGGCATACCCCCAGAATGAGATTGGTAGCGAAGCTCGACTCATCATGGAACGAACCATATCCAACAAGGTTCGATTACACCTCTCAGCTTCACCATTCAACTGTGGTGTCCTGGGAGGTGTCAATTGTGAGACAATCCCACATTCCCTAAGATAGTCGAGGA
Organism: Lactuca serriola; assembly: GCF_051521515.1. Taxonomy (NCBI): domain Eukaryota; kingdom Viridiplantae; phylum Streptophyta; class Magnoliopsida; order Asterales; family Asteraceae; genus Lactuca; species Lactuca serriola. Next base: position 135,211,591 of record NC_136412.1, on the reverse strand, counting down.
ACTCTGAACTAAGATACTCACCACCTCGATCAGATCGAAGCATCTTAATGTTCCTGCCCAATTAATTCTCGACTTCCTGTTTAAATTCCTTAAACCTTTCGAAAGTCTCTGACTTATGCTTCATCAAGTAGACATATCCATATCTACTGTAATCATCAGTAAAAGTCAAATAATAACGATTAGCATCCCTTGTGGCATGTTTGAATGGTCCACACACATCCGTGTGTACAAGGTCCAACTTGTAACACCGAAATTTTCAAAACAATTTTTCATTTTAAAATAATCATTAATTTAAAAAAAAACACTTTGTTGAAAGTCTCATTCATAATCGAATTACAAAACATAACTCCATTTTCACTTGCATAATAAACCAAGATCCTCAAAACATGACTCTTTCTCTGGTGTGTATAGTCGAGCCGGTGCCATCCCGTGATCCTAAGAGAAACCTGAAACACATAACACAAAACACTATAAGCACGAAGCTTAGTGAGTTCCCAAAAATACCACACATACATATATTAGCCACTCGAGGCTATAACTTTGTGGGTCCGTGGACCCTACTCTATGAACCCTCTGGTTCTAACTCTGCGAATCCTCCGGTTCTAACTCTGGGAACCTTCCGGTTCCAACTCTGTAAACATGCACAACATAAATCACATAGAAATAATGCAGTACAACACATAACAGACATATAGCATACAAATACTCTATCACATAACTCTGATTACCTACTCAAGGTAAAGTATAGTGAGAAGACTCACCTGGAAAGCAGAAAGCAGATATCCCCACACTTGAATCTCGAACTTGCCACCGCCTAACACATAAGGCAAATACTCTCATGAATATAACTCTCGAGTCTAGGATCAACCCTCTCTTGACACCCTCTTAAGGGTAAAAGACCATTTTACCCCTCTCTTGGCCCAAAGGCCACATCGCTGAGCAAACCCTAAAAGTCAACAAAAGTCAACGGTCAACTTTGACCGGACTCGGCGAGTGCACTATGGCGACTCGGCGAGTCTACACGTGTCCACTGACTCCCTTGGATCCTCTCTTGACACGTCGAGTATTTCTCTTACTCGACGAGTTTCACCTGGCATAATCGCGGGGCCACCACGACTTAACTCGCCGAGTCTCAAGAACAACTTGACGAGTTCCAGCTTGACTCAGTCCACCTGTCAACCCTCTCTAACTCTCCCTGACTCACTGAGTCATCCCTTAACTCGGTAAGACCACTCGCTGAGTGGTTAGGACAATCTTGATGCTACTCGCCGAGTCTGTTCTTCGGACTCGGCGAGTCCATGCCATGCATCGAATCAATCTCGCTTCTGAGGTCAGATCCGCTCCAACAACTCATAGATCTAGCCCTCCCAAGCACATTCATCACGTAAAGTCTCAATCTTGGCTACCAAGCAACGCCTACAAGGCCTCTTTTGATGAAATGACATCTAAAATGGAAACCTAAGTCTCCAACTCAAAAGGAAAGGCATAAAGCATGGCATTTAGGACTCTCTGGACCTACTAAGGTCCAGATCTAGGTACCATTTCCCCATGGAACCTCTCATACTCCAAATACAAGGCAAACAAGGCATGAAGAAACCCTAGATTTGACCATATCAAGAAAAACACAAAAATAAGCTCTGAATGTTACCTCAATTAGCTTCCTCTGTCGAAATGGGAGTAGATCTAAGCTCCCCAACTCCCTTAGCTTGGCTTTCCTCTTCCCTTCTTGCAAATACACACAAAAATGGTGAATAATGGCCTCTTATCTCACTCACAAGAACTCTCAGCTGCTCTGGTGCTCCCAAGGTCGAAGGTAGCCGCAATGAAGGCCATAAGGTCCCTTAAATAGGGCTCAGGACCGGGAAATTAGGGTTTCATTAAACAGCATGGACTCGCCGAGTCCAGGCGCGAACCAACGTCCAAAATCGCGATCCTACTCGGCGAGTTTGAGCTCCAACTCGCCGAGTCCCCTCACAAAACACCAAAAATATATGAATAAATAACACCTGGGGTTCCGGGCTGTTACGATTCTCCCCCACTAGAACTAGACTTCGCCCTCGAAGTCTCGCTCTGCAAATAACTCCGGATGCTGCCCACGCATCTCACGCTCCGGCTCCCAGGTCATCTCGGATCCCTTACAATGCTTCCACCGAACCAAAACCAAGGGTGCCTCCTTGATCCTCAGAACCTTGATTTTCCGATCTCAGATCTCCACTGGTCTCTCAGCATAATTCAGGCTCGCATCCACCTGAATATTCTCTATTGGAACCACTGCCGACTCATCGGCTAAACGTTTCCTCAGATGCGACACATGAAAAGTGTCGTGAATTTGCCCCAACTCTGCTGGCAAATCCAAACGATAGGCTATCCAGCCTACCCTCGCGATCACTCGGAAAGGACCAATATATCGGGGCCCCAACTTGCCCCTCTTCCTGAATCGAATCACTCCTTTCCAAGGAGAGACCTTCAGGAGTACAAAGTCACCGACCAACAATTCGAGCTCGGACCGGAACCTGTCCGCATAACTCTTCTAGCGACTCTGAGCGGTCAACAACCTCTGCCTGACCTGCTGTATCTGCTCTGACGTCCGAAGCACGATCTCTGTACTTCCCATCACATGTTGCTCTACCTCTTCCCCGCAAATGGGGTCCGATACTCCCTTCCCTACAACAGCTCAAAGGGTGGCATACTGATGCACTAATGATGGCTGTTGTTGTAGGAAAACTCTGCCAAGGGCAAATACGGGCCACGATTCCCCCCCGAAATCTAATACACAAGCCCGAAACATATCCTCGAGCATCCGAATCGTTCGCTCGCTCTGAAGTGTCCGCAGACATCACCATGGTAAACTCTATCTCATTTCTCGCATTCATCCTCGATACCGAGCACCAGGTTAGCTTTTGGCCCCTCAGCTGAACCCCCAGAGGTGACACATAACATGATCCAAAACATCTCACTAACTTCTTCCCCGTGACCACTATCACGGCCCAGTGACATGCAAGTCACGAAATTCCCTTTTCCTCATAAAAATACAATCCAAACGGAGATCGACTCAGCTCTAACCTCTGGCGTTTGATGCGTATATTCTCCCGCGCGCCTCGCTGACCCTCCCGACAGAGACGAAGACCCCAGTCTCACCCTGGTTTAACCACTAGGCTCCGAAAACTCAACACTAGGGCTACTCAAGCCCCAAACTCTTCTGCATTGAACACTCCATCATCACACTCTCTTGCCTTCTAGTGGGTACTATGGCTTCCCACAACATTACGACAGCCTCTGATAAGTGAGTACTACGGGTCCCCGTAGTATCACAACGCCAACTAACTAGTGAGTACTACGACTCCCCGTAGCACCACGACTCCTTCCCTCTGACTTGTGAGTACTACGGTTCCCCGTAGCATCACAACGCCAACTAACTAGTGAGTACTACGGCTCCCCGTAGCATCACAACACCCTCTGACTGGTGAATACTACGGCTGCCCATAGCTTCACCCTATACTCTCATTCTCATTACAACGCCACACTATGTTCACTAACTCATGCACCGAAGACTATCATAGCTAGTTACACACACACACTTGCCTCGGTATGCATTACAGACTCTGGCGGCAACCGCCATAACACAGAACCTACCTCTGCGGAGATCAACTTCCTTAAATAATCCCTCTTGATGACAATACACGAAGGGCTCCCACTGGAACCGTGGATACATGATACATCACTAGTCATCTTAACCCAAGACACTAAATAACTCTGAAACCGGGACGCTATACGCGGAAACCACAGAACACCCTAACATAGCATCACAATGTCCTGCCTCTACCACTGATTCCCTTACTCCCAACACCATACACACACAACAATACATTTCCTATGAATCCCATAATAATTTCTGATATCACTCGATGCGCAACTTCAGTGCATCCAAACACTCAATTGGAATACAAGGAAGGCGCTAACCCTTCGGAACACACTGATGATCCTCCAAAACCCTTTCCACTACTGCTCAAAATTCAAGCAAGAATACACATCCTAGCCCAGGAATTGGCTACTCGATAATCTGCTACCCATATTTCAACCCAGAAGTTCTCAACTGCCCATACCATCATTACGAGTCTTCCACTTGAAACGACTCTGACCACCACCATATTCCTGACCATTGACCACCCGCCGTGGAGACACCCATCCTTCTCTCAGGCATACACCACATGCATTATCTCGCCCTACACCTTTCCTTGACCACCAATGACCCTGATCTCTTGAATTCAAGCCGCAGGTTTCTGCATCCAACCCCTAACCGCTCTTACACAAATCTCTGGTTCTCTCAATAAACCACCCGGTTCTCCCCCACTTAGGGTTTGAACCATCACTATTTGACACATCAACAACCTCACGAACTATATCCACCAGCAATAATGCACCTGCCCCTGGAAAGTGCTACGCAACACCCGATAATACCCTTTAAGGAAATCAATCGATCTCATAACTCTGAACCTCAGATGAAATCCTCAAGAACTTCTCGTCACGACTGCCTCTAGTCGTTCCAATTCTCGTACCAATCCAATACCAACAACTCAACTGTCCAATAAAATCACTGACTCATAGACTGGACCACGAAATCATCATATTCCCCACATCGACTCATCAACCAACGTTCCAACACATGGATCATCCCAAGAACAGGGTCCCCTCCCATATTCAATACCCAACATGGATAAAAAAAACCACTGCACTGATTAACTCGACTGGACTCCCCACTAATACCTCTACAATACGCCCTACTATACTCAAATAGGTGTAACGTGGTCCTTGACTATCTCAGTCCCAATTGACTATCTGCTCATGGTAAATCACTGTCTCGCAGCACACATGCTACCTGATACTCTGATGGAAAATCATGATCAATGACAACCTGCAGGGTTTTACCCCCCCCCCCCCAAACCCGAAACTTAAACATCAGGCTTCTCATGTTCCGCACACGAACATAAATAGCACCACTCAGGTCATAGAAGGTGACATCTCCTCTATCGACTGATTGCTCAACTTAGACCAAAATTCTCCCCTCCCTCTAACTCCTTACCAAAATACTCTGATAGGCTCTCGACCTCCCTCTCGAGGGACGCCTCTTCAAACTCAATCATGGCCTACAAGCCTAAAACCCATAGCGTCCAATCTCTACCTCATCAATCGTGACCGGATAACCAGAGAATCACAAGCATCATTCACTACGAACCATGGTACTCATCCCATGACATCTCTTCTCAATATGCTCCGGTGTATGGTACCCGAACCATAGCATGACTCCTCCATCTGCTCCGATATATGGTACTCGGACCATAACATCACTCCTCGATCCGCTCCGATGTATGGTACTCGAACCATAACATCACTTCTCAATCTGCTTCGATGTATGGTACTCGAACAATAACATCATTCCTCAATCCGCTCCGATGTATGGTACTCTAACCATAACATCACTTCTCAATATGCTTCGATGTATAGTACTCAAACCATAACATCATTCCTCAATCCGCTCCGATGTATGGTACTCGAACCATAACATCACCCCTCAATCTGCTCTGATGTATGGTACTCGAACCATAACATCACTCCTTAATACGCTCGTTAGAACCTTCATAATACTCCCTGTATGAAGTATGGGTCCTCTGCTTTCAGTAGTACGGGCCCATACTACCTGCCACATCTACCCATACTTTCCACACGGACTATCCCGGAGCTCCTAAGTAGCTGCTCGACCTTCTCGTTCACCAATTTCCATCGCGCGCTCGCTCCCCAGCGAAATTCTTTACTCTTCTAGTGCACTCATCTGGCTAAGGTTACTCCCTAGGCTCTTCCTAGATTCCCACACTTCTCTACCATCAGCTGTTGAAGAGCTGCTAATGATGCCATCCATCTACCTCCTGAATATCATCATATTCGCTTGGTAGCTGACTCCCATCATCGAGAGTTCCACAAAGCACAAAGCAAGCAGCATTTGAGCATCGAAGAATATATATGACTCACTCTGGGTGATAACTCCGCTTGCTCTGCTCATCCTCGAAAGTATCACCGAACTCTGCAACTCTTCCCCTCGCGGGTTCTAACTATTCTTTCTCTAAGTACCACAGTACTCATCTAGGTATCTCCCCTAGATTACTCCTCTACTCAAATCCCCTAAAGGATTCCAACTAAATATTCTCACTCATCACATACTCAAAAGCACATCGCATATAACAGCAATTCCAAGGCTAAGACATCACAAATCAGGCCACTCTAGTCCTAAGATATGGAATACCTAGCCTGTCTCTAACATGCAATAATATCTCATAAAATGACCATAAATATCTCATAACACAAAAGTAAGGGTATTTTGGGAAATCACCGTTCGGGCTCTGGCTGATTGTACACACTGCTCTTTCTCATTTTCTCTTTGAACTCTTATTCGCTTTAGAAAATTAATTCTTTGAAAACTTTTCTTACTTCCTCAGTTTGAGTCTAGAATTACCCGAAGGCGCATCCGAATCCCTCAAACCAAGGCTCTGATACCAACTTGTAACACCGAAATTTTCAAAGCAATTTTTCATTTTAAAATAATCGTTAATTTAGAAAAAAAACACTTTGCTGAAAGTCTCATTCATAATTGAATTACAAAACATAACTCCATTTTCACTTGCATAATAAACCAGGATCCTCAAAACATGACTCTTTCTCTGGTGTGTACAGTCGAGCCGGTGCCATCCCGTGATCCTAAGAGAAACCTGAAACACATAACACAAAACACTATAAGCACGAAGCTTAGTGAGTTCCCAAAAATACCACACATACATATATTAGCCACTCGAGGCTATAACTTTGTGGGTCCGTGGACCCTACTCTATGAACCCTCTGGTTCTAACTCTGCGAATCCTCCGGTTCTAACTCTGGGAACCTTCCGGTTCCAACTCTGTAAACATGCACAACATAAATCACATAGAAATAATGCAGTACAACACATAACAGACATATAGCATACAAATACTCTATCACATAACTCTGATTACCTACTCAAGGTAAAGTATAGTGAGAAGACTCACCTGGAAAGCAGAAAGCAGATATCCCCACACTTGAATCTCGAACTTGCCACCGCCTAACACATAAGGCAAATACTCTCATGAATATAACTCTCGAGTCTAGGATCAACCCTCTCTTGACACCCTCTTAAGGGTAAAAGACCATTTTACCCCTCTCTTGGCCCAAAGGCCACATCGCTGAGCAAACCCTAAAAGTCAACAAAAGTCAACGGTCAACTTTGACCGGACTCGGCGAGTGCACTATGGCGACTCGGCGAGTCTACACGTGTCCACTGACTCCCTTGGATCCTCTCTTGACACGTCGAGTATTTCTCTGACTCGACGAGTTTCACCTGGCATAATCGTGGGGCCACCAGGACTCAACTCGCCGAGTCTCAAACTCTCCCTGACTCACTGAGTCATCCCTTAACTCGGCAAGACCACTCGCTGAGTGGTTAGGACAATCTTCATGCTACTCGCCGAGTCTGTTCTTCGGACTCGGCGAGTCCATGCCATGCATCAACTCAATCTCGCTTCTGAGGTCAGATCCGCTCCAACAACTCATAGATCTAGCCCTCCCAAGCACATTCATTACGTAAAGTCTCAATCTTGGCTACCAAGCAACGCCTACAAGGCCTCTTTTGATGAAATGACATCTAAATTGGAAACCTATGTCTCCAAATCAAAAGGAAAGGCATAAAGCATGGCATTTGGGACTCTCTGGACCTACTAAGGTCCAGATCTAGGTACCATTTCCCCATGGAACCTCTCATACTCCAAATACAAGGCAAACAAGGCATGAAGAAACCCTAGATTTGGCCATATCAAGAAAAACACGAAAATAAGCTCTGAATGTTACTTCAATTAGCTTCCTCTATCGAAATGGGAGTAGATCTAAGCTCCCCAACTCCCTTAGCTTGGCTTTCCTCTTCCCTTCTTGCAAATACACACAAAAATGGTGAATAATGGCCTCTTATCTCACTCACAAGAACTCTCAACTGCTCTGGTGCTCCCAAGGTCGAAGGTAGCCGCAATGAAGGCCATAAGGTCCCTTAAATAGGGATTAGGACCGGGAAATTAGGGTTTCATTAAACAGCATGGACTCGCAGAGTCCAGGCGCAAACCAGCGTCCAAAACCGCGATCCTACTCGGCGAGTTTGAGCTCCAACTCGTCGAGTCTCCTTACAAAACACCAAAAATATATGAATAAATAACACCTGGGGTTCCGGGCTGTTACAGTCCAACAAACCTTCACCCCTCTCACAAGAACCTGTGAAGGGTGACTTTGTCATCTTCCCAAGTAAGCATGATTCGCAACTATCATCTGACTTTAGGTCAAATGACTCCAAGACTCCATCCTTTTGGAGTTGGCCTATGCGTTTCTTGCTTATATGTCACAATGCCATAATGATACTTTTTCCAAGTTATTATTATTAACAGAATCAATACACAATACATTATTTCCTAAGTTATCAACCACAGATACTGTTTCATACACGCCATCACAAGGTAATGCTTTAAAATAAAGAACATTATTAAAGAAAGCATTAATCGAACCAACTTCATTATCAAATGAAAAGTTGAAACCTTGTTTATACAATGCATGAAAGGAAATAATATTTCTTGCCATTTCTGGCGAATAGCAACACTTATTCAAATCTAAACTAAACCCACTACTTAGCGATAAAGTATAAACTCCAATCTTGGTGACATATGAAGCTTTCCTGTTTCCCATGATCAAGTTTATTCTTCCTTGCTCCACATTCTCACTTCTTCTTAGTCCCTGTAAATCAGAACATATATGAATACCACAACCGGTATCAAGGACCCAAGAATTAGAATGGGGTGAGTTATTAGATAAGATAGTGTAAATACCTGCATGGTTGGGTTTAACTTTCCCATCCTTCACATCTTGCTGGTACTTTGGGCAGTTCCGCTTCCAATGTGCCTTTTCATGGCAATAGAAGCATTCAGCCTCTTTTGGGTCAAAAGAAGGAGTGATGAAACATTTCTTGGTTCCACTTGAAGAAGAGCCATCAAGGGTCCTAACCTTTGTACCCTTCGAAGAACTCTTTCTCTTCTTCCCTCGTCCTTTCCCGATTGCCAAGACAGGGGCGGAGTTGGTAGGAGTAGGAGTAGTAATAACCGCCTTACCCTTAAGACCACTTTCCGCGGTCTTTAAGAGTCCTTGAAGTTTGCTGAGAGTGACCTCTTCCTTGTTCATGTGGTATGTCATGCGGAATTGATCATAACATGAAGGTAAGGAGTGCAAAATAATATCTATTGCTAGCTCCTCTGGGAAGTTCACATTAAGATTTAGCAAATGGTCCACAAATCTTTTCATTTTCTGCATGTGGCCCGTGATGGGTTCACCATCCTTCATGCGAGTTGTTATCATGGAGGAGATGATTTCATACCTCTCTTGACGAGCACTTTGATGGTATCTTTCCATCAAGTCTTGGTGCATCTCATAGGGGTAGAAATCTTCATAGGATTTTTGGAGATCCACGGTCATAGTGGCCATCATGATGCATGCCACTTTGGTGGCATCCCTTTCATGTGCCCTAAACTCAGCGATCTCATGAGGAGTAGCAACTGTCTCATCAATCTCCTTAAGCTCCTTATCGAGGACATATTCCTTGTCCTCATAGCGAGTAATCATTCTGATGTTTCTGATCCATTCATTAAAGTTGGATCCATCAAAAGTGACTTTCCCACACAAGTTCATAAGAGAAAAGGAGCCACTAGGATTAGATCTAGAAGTAACGTTGTTTGCAGACATCTAGTAAGAGAAGAAAGAAAGAATTATTTTAGATATAGAGACAGTCCTTAATAAAACACCCCAAATACAATATTAAGGCTAGGACCCAATCACAATATATTATACTTAGAAGAGGTATGTCGTAATCTAAGTAATAACATATTTGAAAGGTAGGTGAATGACGATTCACCAATTTCCACCAAAGTCGAAATATTAAAATATTTAATTTGGTTCTTAGAAACTCCTAGATTCTTTTGAGATTCAATGAACTTTTCAAAAGCATGTTTCAATCTCGAGTGTGCCCTCCAAGTTTTGTGACTGGGATGCCGAGGATCACAAAATGAGGTGTGAAGCAACCATGCAAATTACTTGGTACCCTTAATAAATTACCCCTCAATCGATGTGTCGGTTAACCACACATGCTCCATCGATACTATGATAAATATTAAGTCACCCGTTACCTACCTTGTTAAGTCCAAGTTAGTGTGCCGGTTAACCACACACGCTCCACTAACGACTTAGACAAAGTGTAAAGTGTAATTTCATGGATTAGCACCTTATTCACATTTTTCCTAAAGTAATTAAGATTGGGAATTTAATAAAACATTTAGTTACTTTATAATATTCATCATACTTTTAATGAGAATTTATAAGTCCTTATCTTACCCGTTCGGCTAACGACCCTCCACCAGTCAAGCAAGCGGTGGGTGAGAGTGGACACCCATTAAGTTGCCATTTTATAGGCAACAACCTTATACCCACCTTATAGACTGGCTTCGTGAATGAGGCGTACTAGCGGTAAGACGACTTTAATCTTATATATATATATGTATATATATATATATATATATATATATATATATATATATATATATTATTAGCTTATAATATTATAAGTATAAGGGTTGAATTTTAACTTTTAAAATTTTAAGGGCTGGAACTAAAGCTTTTAATATGACTTTACTTGTTCCAAAACTTGAGGGCAAGTTTTGTAAACTTTCAAAACTTTTCATTTCTTGTAACTTATGAGTTTAATAGAGTAATAAAAATGAAGACTCTTCATTTTTCTAACTCTTGTGTTCTTTTAATGGTTTTTTTTTTAATTCAAGTGACTTTTGGTTTTCCATAACTTGAGGACAAGTTATGGACTCCACTAAAACACATTATGGTCAAGAATTAAACTACCACATAGGTTACAAATAATTCCTATGATCATCTAAACATCATAAGATCAAGAACATGAATATGAACACTTTCATGAATCAAAAATTACACATAAAACTTTTTAATTTTGATAACAAGTTGTTGTAAATGGATTAGCAAAGACATTACACCATCTAAAACAAGTTTTCAAGTACCAAAACAGTTTAGGGTAATGTTTCTAGTCCATTTCCAGCAACTAAAGTCGAAAATCTGCACTCTGTGGCTCCTACTCGCCGAGTGCATGAACCTACTCGACGAGTAGGTTGAAGATACACATGAACTCGGCGAGTCCCCCCATGGACTCGGCGAGTTCATCAGGCAAACAGCAAGTTTTTCGACTTTTTCAACTATTTTCCATCAAGTATCAAACAAACAAGCCTAGGCTCTGATACCACTGATGGGTTTTGAGCATTCTAACACTTCCTAAGTGTACATGCAACCCTAATAAACCTTGGATCTATGTTTGTCTAAGATACATGCAAATAATTATTTTTCCAAGGTTCATATCCTAACTAGCATGGCATGGGGAACATGAATCAAATAAAGCTAGTAGAAATACTTACCTTGTAGTTGTATTTGATTGTTTGGAGTTTTAGAGCCTAGCATCAATAGTGTGGATGCCTCAAATGGAAATCACAAATCACCACAAACTTGGAACTTTGAGAGAATAGTCACTACTATCTTGAAATCGGCCCTCACCTCAACAAGTGTCAACTAGTGTTCATTAGCCTGATTTCAAGAACCAAAGCCTCCTTTATATAGTGTGGTGGATTAGGGTTACATCCATGTAAACCCTAATACCCGTGTCTCTTAATTTCCATGAGATCCATGGGTTAACGCTCCATGGAGTATCCATGGACTTTTCCATGCAAGCCTAGCCCATTCCAAATAAGCCTTAGCCTACACTATATAAATATAGAAGCCCATATTTAATTAGTAATATCTTTGATCTCTAAATTAATCCTAGATTAATTATAGATCAATACTAATTAAAGAATATGATCTTATATTAATATATTAGAACTTATAATATATTAATAAATCATAACTTGTACTATTCTCAACAGATTACCCATAAATTGTTCGGGTGAAGTGCAACCCAAATGGACCATGCCGGGTCGGGTCAAGTACATACCAAATATAGTTATAGACTTAGACACTATATCCAACAGGAACCATAGCTGCAGCTTAGAAGCTTCATTTGCAACCTTAAGGCACACTTCTGGACCAATGTGAGTAATCATGATCCAAGCTTTATGTTTCCTTATTGCTAGATCTAAGGTTTTATCCATATTTATCAAAGATCTTAAGAGTCAGAGTGTTGGGACTCCATAATGTTGGCAACTTTATGGGTCCGTAGGGACCCTAGATGCTTATATGTCATGGATCTGAACTTTGAATGACTTTGGAGTTCATGCATGAGAATTTATCTTCTTTTCTCCATAAATGACCTAATTTGAGCCCAAGTCTTGTATTGGACATATGAGACCTTAAAGCTTCAATTTTTATGACCCTTGGAGTGTTAGGAAGCCTCCTAGAATAGATGGATTAGTGGATTAATGGATTAAGAGGTTCTTGAATCAATATGGCATTCAAATGGACCTCACGATGTGAGCCATACATAGTCACATTGTTGACTTTCGTTGACCGTTGACCAATGAATTTTTTACCAAGTTTGACTTTGGGTCAAACTTGATGATTTGGGCTATTTATTGACCAAGTTTCACTTTGGATCAGAGTTCTCTGATTCAGGTAAGTTTCACCTCATTGTACCATGGGTCGAAGGCACCAATGCCGACCCACTAGTTTTGGTTATCAGGTAGTAGAAGGATGCCTTAAGGATTCTATATAGTCATGTAGGATAGACTAAGGACACTTGGTATAGGCTACATTACATGTTCCTTGTTTGGTTGTGGTTTTAGAGTTGGAACACCTGTCTGGGTGGCTATCTTACCTATGAATATATATGATCATGCATTCCTTGGATTGTTGATACATAATATGTTATTGTGATGTAGTAATATGTAAGATCGTATCATGTTACATAGGATGTTGCTATGTTGTAGTGATTTGTTAGATCGGTATCCTCGTATATAAGATGTTGATATGTTGTAGTGATATGTTAGAGTATATAGGATATTCCTATGCTACAGTGCATACTTAGATCTATATGTTATATTTGTTGGATTAAGTGTCTAACCCCATAACTATAATTGGTATACACTTGAATTGATAGTATTACTGTCCTTTTGGGTTGCCCTCAAATGTGGCAAATGAATATGATGACTTCCCGAGAGAGAACAACGATTTATTAATTTATTACTTGGTTAATTAATTAATTAGAAATCAAAATAAATGATTTTTTAATGTATTATGGAAATAATATATTAATTAAAAATCACATTGTTTAATTAATATTTAATCAGAAATTAATTTGGAATTAATTTAGGGTTAAAGGAATTAATTTCAAGTGCAGGGACTAAAGGTAAAAATGTTCAATAGTTGAGCCTTAGGTAATTCTAGAACATCCCTAAAGTGGGGGGAACGAAATCTAGAGTGTTTCTAAGGTTTCTTTGGGCTCTAAGGGTGCCTTAGATGCCTTAGGGAGGATGTAAAGGGATTAGAGATATCTTGGATTTACCTGTCTTATCCTACACCTTCCTATCACCTATATAAACCATCCTTAGGGTATAATTTCATCCATGCTCTCTTCTAAGACTCTGATATATATATTTTTTGTTTCTCCCCTCTCCTTTTATAGTTTTCGTTGGTTGCTAGGTTTGTTTGTGAACCATTAGAAGTGTGACACTTGTGGGGCTTGCTATCAAAGGTCTTTCAAGCTTCAAGAACTCTTGGATCTATATTGTTATTACTACATAACAATTAAAGGTATGTCTACTATATCTTAGTATGAATTTCAAAAGTAGTAGGTAGCTCCTAGGGTTTATTTTTTTTTTGTGTTCAATACTTGTATGTTCAATTAGTGAAAACATAAATCCTACTAATTAGGGTTGCATGTATACATACAGTTTTTTATGTCATGCTCAAAACCCGTCAATGGTATCAGAGCCTTGAATTGTTTTCTATTTAATATGATGCAATTGGTTGAACTTGACAATTAGGGTTTATAGAAATTAAACCCATTGGAATTAGGGTTTTCGCAATTTAGGGTTTCCTAACCGTAATTTCAAAAGTTTCCCCAACGGTTTTTACCCTTTCCTTTGGCCTCCTAACTTTTGAAATCAACGGTTTCTAAACCCGAGGGTTTTTCGAATATAAGGCAAGGATCGAAATCCTTGTCTTCCTCCGCAAGATTTGCCATATTATGGAAGCTAGAGATTTGGTAGGATTTTTTATTTTTGGTAATTATCTTGTTCTTGTTTATTAAGATATTTGGAAGATTTTGTAAGATCCCTCCCATATTTTCAAGATCTAGGGGATATGGATTAGGTTAAATTAATTTTATTAATTTAATTGGATAATCCTTAGATGATTTAATATATTAATTAAAAGTTTTAATCAATAGATATGTAGTAAATCAAATTTCTTTTAAATTATATTAAAACTGATTTTAATTACGAAAATTTAAAAGATTAAAAACCTTAGTATTTGGAAAAGTTAAAATACATACTTATGGATTTTATTATTAATTTAATTAATTGAGTAGTTAAAGGATAATTAATAAATCTATAATTGGTTTAAATTTAATTAAATTAAAATTTTAATTTATTAAAAGATTAAACTCTTCGAATTTTAAAATGTTTAAAATTCACCTTATAATATATATATATATATATATATATATATATATATATATATATACTAGTCATAAACCCGCGCAAAGCGGCGACGGCAAATAGTTTCGTTCGAAAATAAGTTCCAATCGGAAACATGATAATAACGTTATGCTCATTTATGTAGTTATACATATCAAATATTTTTTATTTATGTAATTTAAAGCGGAATAGTTTTTGTTTTCATTTAAACACTACATCATATTATCAATAACTCATGCTAGCAAATATAAAATCAATAAGAATAAAAAACTAAAGAGTTGAGATTTAATAGAAACTGTGTATTATACAAGTGTTGTATTAACCGACATAGGTGCTTGGCGGTTACTGTCTATCATTAAAGCTAGTTAATCCAATTAATCGTAGTCGATCATTGGTGGTCATCGACGGTCCAAGCCGGTCAAAAAGTAAAATGGTAAATATTTCTTCTTCTTCTTTTATTTTTTTTCAAAATTTACATACAAGTACTCTGATTACAAACATAAAAAATAAAAAAAAAAATAACTATTTTTAATAAAAAGGGTGTTTAAAATAAATATAAGCATTAGAATATAACTGAACATTCTGGTTTAAGGCATTTTGTGTTTATCTAAGTTTTTGTAATTATTTATTGATTTATTAAGGATAAAGTATAACTGAAAATCGTCTAATTATAAGTAAAAATGTCGAATTCAAGCCTTGCGTAGGCAGTCTTATTGCGCATCAAACATTGCATTTCCCGCAAGTGACCAACCGAAGCCAAAGTCTTCTCTTTTCTCTCCCAATGTGGGAAACTTTTTTCTATTTAGTTGGTCTTTTTAGAAATCTAGAAATCTAGAAGTTTGACTGTGTATTTTTCTGTGAGTTCCATATCCATAATTCCTCTAAGGAACTTTTATAAAACTTATAATTTATGTTTTTATGAAACCAAAATAAATGGTGATGATTTGAAAATGATAATATTGGTGAATGAAATTAACATTTTGATCAACCATGCATTTTATCCGTATATATAACAAGAAAAAAGTAGTAGATTGCCATTTATGCATTTATCCGTAAATTTAAGTGCTACATGTCCCAATTCGGTTAACAAGAAAAAAAATCCACATTACACAAATCCTTCAATACCCAAAATACCACTAATAAATTAATTATCAAAATACAAATGTATCAATAGACATATAGATGCGATTTCTCAAGAGATATGATGCTCAATTTACCTTTTGATGTGAATTATTGATTTTCCCTAAAGAATTAAAGATAACGGAGCAATGTGCATCTTACGAATTCTAGAAACAAAAGAACTAAAACAACACTTTTAGGTTTTGATAACATATGAAAAAAAGGGAGATCACTCACAACATCTACAATGTTTTGCTACAGTTATCTTCTTTAAATTGCTTACACTTATGCCATCCTTAACAGTATGAGAAAGACATAGAACCTAATTTCAATAAATTTTAAATATACAACATTAAAACACCAACATATGAGATGGTATCTGATGACTACATGTACGGTTGCACCCCATCACATTTAACCAAATTGTTTGCATATTAACGAAATATTAAAAAAAAAAAAAGGTCTGATTATATGTATGCATAAAAAATAAATTACCAAGTATAGAAAGGTCCTCTTTAACGACCATCTATTAATAAAAGGCATGGCGTAACCAGAAGTTGTCGTCAAGACATAAATAATTAAATGAACATCAGGTGGTTGAATTGAAATATGTATGTTCATGTAGTGCATTGGCTTTCTTGTAGGTAAAGAAGGTCCCATTTTGTTACCTAGTAACCTAACGCCCTTAACAGCCTGCAAAAAAAAAAATACATTTTTATAATCAAGAATCATTTTAATCATTGTAATCTTATAAGACATAATTTATTTAATAAAAAACAGACTACTAATTTTGTCAAAGAGAATGTATAAACATTGGAGACCTTTGGAATCAAGAAATAACGAGGAAAAAAAAGGTTTTTTTACTTTCCCGTCAGAGCATCCATAGTTTTGATGACATTCATCCCGTAATACTATGCCAACATGTATGCAATTGCTGCAAATGAAACCTCCACAGGTTTATAAAGATAAAGTTTATATTTTGAGCCTAAAGATCAGATACAACAAAAATTGACAAAATTTATGTATAATTTAGCAAAAATACTTGCGAACAAAGTAAATGTTTTGGGTAGTAAAAGTTAATCTTTTCCATTTACCATCACAATCCCTTATTGATAAATGCACAAACATGTAGATTCATTAGATTAAAAGAGAGAAAGTAGTGCAATAATGAAATGTAGGTGTGTATGAATATAAAATTTTCAGCAACTCTTGAAGAGAACCTTACCTATCATCTTTCTCTCTTTGCCCCGTTCATCCAAAAGAAAACATTCAAAAACAACATCACTGTTCTTAATTCCTGTTGAGAATCACAACGAAAAGAGGAATAAACATCAAAGTCGAAGAGTAAATCTATATGTAATGCCCGTGTTTCTGGGTTTGCCATTTTTAGCAATGTAATAGTCTATGTTAACCTTTGTAACCCCAATTTGAAATAATTAAAATGTATTATTTGTGAATTATGTGAATTATGTGATTTATGTGTGTTTTCTTAATTATTATAATTTAATGAATTAAGAATAAAATGAGCGTCAAAATTTAAGTATAAAATAAACTTGATATCATTGGATAATGTTGTAGTAGTTGAAACGAGGTTTCCGAATATATATAGAACGCCCAAATCTGACTTCGTATGAGAAAGTTATGATTTTCTGAAGTTTTAACTGGGCAGTATGCAGCCTGAATGTATAAAAATGTATATTTTTATCTACTAATATCTTAGGTAGAACATGGGTAGATAATTGGTGTGAAATAAACAGATGAGAGGCCTCGGTGTTATTGGTGTTATTCTAGTCATTCAGCAGAGTATGGATGACGACCACGGACTATTCTAGATTGTCCTGTGGAACACTAGCAGGCTCATTACCTGTAGGCGTTGTGAACGTCGTGTTCACCGGTGTACTCTATCCCCCACATGGTTGCCTTTAGGGCACTTATTGTTAAGGAAGCCCCTCTGCAGTAATGTCCGTCCCGATGAAAATCCTGAATTAGGTTCCTTATAATAGATGTTATTTTAGGGACGTAAAGTGAGGATAACGGGAATGGGTAATCGGGTTTGTTGTGGATTGTTGAAATTAAAAATAATTATTGTGGGTTGAAAACCCTATATGCTCACCAGGCTCCCAAGCCTGACCCACTCAGTTTATTTGTATTACAGGAAGTGGCGCAAGAGCATAAGGATGAATGAATCATCAACTTGTTTCGTTTACAAGTCTGTATATGTATATATTTGTTGAATGACTTATAATGATATCGTTTATGCTTTATGATCTGTATCGGAACATGACATCCCGACTTTTGATTATGAAATGAAATCATATTTCTATATAAAATGTTTTGATAAATATCTATTTTATCATGTTTTGTTTTTGGGAACAAATTTCGCATCTCTTTTAAAATTAAAAGGATTTACTCTGAAAATGTTTAAAAAGCATAAATGAAATCGGTCTTTTCTGGCCGAGATTTTGGGGATGTCACACTATAGGTTAATAACAATTAGGTTACCTTGCATAACGATTTAAACTGAAAAAGCCAATTGACGTCTATATGGAGAGCATTCTAGCTGATTTTTAGCCATCATCTTCACCATTGACCCCCTTCCATCAATCATGTCACTTTTACTTGTTAAAAACTTTAGGAAAACCGTGAAGCACCATTTTCAATTCAACACAAATTACAGATCATACAATGAAACTCGATATAAAATAATACAATAAAACTGAAAAAAGGAGCATCACCATCAAATTCAAGCAACATATAAGAATCTGAAGAACAAACAATACAGATCAAGAAGGTGAAGAGGAATGAAAAACCCACCAGTGGTAGTGTAACATAACTTTACATATTTCATTTATGAAATAATTATCACCTTCCCACACCCTCGATTTGTAACCTTCTCTCTACAAACCCCTATAATCATGAAGGTCGTAGGCAGAGGTGCTATAGTTGATGATGGATACTGTCCAAACAGGAAGAAACTGGATGATGTTTGTCATCAGATTTGAGGGTAATGTTTAGGTCTAGGTTGATTCAAGGTTAAATATGGGATCCCGGTGGTAGATGGTAGTGACGGTGGCTAGTACGGCGGTGGCCGAGAAAGGCGATGTAACAATGTTGAAGGATGTGAGATTAACTTAGGTTGAAGGGGCGTGAGATTGATTGTGTGCCTTTTTAAGGGATTTTAAAATTCAAATTACACGATTTAAGGATGTAGACTTCAAATTTTGAAAATTGAATGTGTGATTCAAAGATATATGCTTAGTCAAAGGGGAGAAGAAGATTAACTATGCATTCGGATAAGGGATGGATGGGTCAAAAGCCTATCGATATGGTATATATCCATTGAGTAATTGTACTTTATTTTTTATGTTTTGTAGGATTTAAAAAATTATTATTTTATTGATAGGTACTTGTACTGTTAGCTTAATGATTTGAATGTCTTAAAAAAATATTAATATTATAATCAATCTATTTTTAGAAATAGTTAGATTTCCTTTATAAGATAGTAAATATATATATATATATATATATATATATATATATATATATATATATATGTATATATACATATATATGTATATATATATATATATATATATATATATATATATATATATATATTGGCTTAGGTTATTCTATTCAAACTAAATATTGTATTATTGTATGCATAATTGTAGGCCAATCGTTTTACTTACTTTTGGAAAGTGAATAATACATATTATTAAATTAAATATAATTAAAAAATACCAAATAATTTCATTCTAAGGGTATTTTAGTCAATTAACATAAATTTAAAAAAAGGAAAATTACATATTTTAAATCAAATAGATTCTATTAATTTTAAAAATCTGATTGTATGGATTACAATTCTCGTAATTCGAAAATTCTTACGTAATATGTTTATCAATATATTAAAAAATAACAAATATGATTGAACCATACAAAAATTACACATTCTTACATAATGTATATTTTGATTTAATGAACTTCTTGAAGATTAACAAAATTTTGGATACAAGTTAAAAAAAATTTAATTACATTCTTAGAAAAGAAAAAAAAATTATATACTATTCTATGCGAATGTTACACTTATTAATAACACAAAAAACACAATATATGAATAATTCTACCAGAATAGACTATTACATATATTTTTTTTTTCATTATATTGTATATTATTCTGGTACAATAATCCATTCTTTTTGGAAGATTGGTGGTCATTGTTCGTCTTCATCCGATACAATGTTCATCTTCATGATTCTGTTCTCACAGAATCAGGATTCAAGATTCTATTCCAGTAGAATGTTGTAAGTTTCGTATGTGCCATGTTTTCCTTTGATATCTCTCTTTTCGTACCTACAAAAATAATGGTATTCAACACATTCTAAACCAACAATATAAGATAAAATTCAAGCATAAAGAAGCAAACCAAAATAAAGTCATGCAAAACCCGTTAGAGAGAAATGGATTTGTGATTCCATTCCAACAGAATTAGAATTCATGACTCCATTCCAACAGAATTAGATTCGTGATTACATACAACTCGTGAACAAATGTCAACATAACAAGAAATAGAAAATGCACCAATTATTGCTCAACAACAACATAAATCAAGTTCATGTAACACAATCACATGATTTCATTATTTCCAGGATCTGGTTTGAGCAAAATATAAATTCAAAATTAAGTTACCTGATAGAAATCAATTAACCGATCAGAGGCGTGTAAAAAAACATATGTTTGGAACCGCTCTTCTAGCTTATACGAACAGTACTTTCGGCCATCTAGTCTTATAAGGAGGATGGGTTTCCATTACCCCTGGATTGGAAACAACTGGTCTGCCATACAAAAAAGAGCCACTAGTTGAATAGCGAAGAGAATCCCATGCATATGGATGTTCAAGTAAGAGCTTGGAGATGATCTCTTCTTTTCATAAATAACCTAAAAAATATTATGTAATGGTAGCAAAATCTCAGAGGTTGGTTCTAATTAAAACGCCATCACCTAAACCCAAATACCTGAATTTCTGCACGAATCTGGGAGAAATCAAAGAGCTTCCTCCCTGGCAAGTGCCAAAACTCGCCAAATTCACCGGCTTCTTGATTACTCTGTACTAACTGTAAAATCAGGGGACGAAGAGTGCAAATATCAGAACCCCTGGGTAAGAAATCACGGCCGACAAGGGCTTCTAAAACACTCGACTTCCCGCTGCTTTGGCTGCCAACGACAACCACCTGTGGCAACTCTAATTCTAAATCTCCCCCACCGACCTTTGGCAGTACTTCATGAAGCTTGTTCACTACTGGGATCACGGTGGAGCCGAGTGGCGGTTTTATTGTTGGGACGGAGGTTGATTTTTCTACGTCGTGAGCCATGAACGATTTAGGGGAAATCAATGATTGTCATCAAATTAGAAGAAGCAATCGCGATTCTATTTGAGAAATTATGGCGCGACTTGTTTAATTAAGAAATGGGTTTGCTCGGAGGTTGGTATGAATAATCCAACCGTGGACACCGTTGCTTGTTGTGTGATGACCATTGTTGATCACCGGACCGGGTCCCGAAATTCTCATATCCACCAATGGAAAGAGGGCTTTGTCTTAAAACACCTGTGAGTTCATATATTCGGTGTCAGTATGGACACAAGGCGGTTGCGAGTTGACGGAAGGGGGTAGTGGCGCCGTGATCGGAGGAATAAATGGGTAATGGCGATTGGAGGGACAAGGGCCAAAACACCCCTTTAAATCGTCATATTAGTTTAAAAAAGGGATGGAAAAAACCTAGGTAGCTAAGTCAATGGTTACCATAATTATAGGCTATTATTTGTGGAACCTAATTATCAAATTACCTATTTACCCTTATTTATTTATTTAATTATTTATTTTTATTTTAAATTTTGATTGACCCACATTTATGCATACAATAACACAATACTTACTTTAAACACTTTAACCTAGCTCTCTCTCTCTCTCTCTCTCTCTCTCTCTCTATATATATATATATATATATATATATATATATATATATATATATATATATATATATGAGAAATTAAATTGCCTCCTACCTTTTATGCCTACAAACATTCCTACCCATTAATATTATGACAGATGTCATGATTCCATATTTACTTAACTATCTCATTATGACTATATTAGGAATATATCAAATAAAAGTAAACTGAATAATGCAATGATGACACGTATCATAATGTTAGTGGGTAGGAATATTTGTAGGCCTAAAATGTAGGAGACAATTTAATTTCTCTCTCTCTCTCTCTCTCTCTCTCTATATATATATATATATATATGTATATATATATATATAATTAAGAGTCTAATATATATTATCTATATAAGAAAAAGAATGTTAGTACGACTTATTCACGAACCCATACTATAATGGCAGTTTAACGAATCAGCTTGTAAAATGACCGTCATTAGGTATCCGTTCTTACCCAGCGCTCTATTGTATGGTGGAGGGTCATTAGTCGAACGGGTTCGATAGGATAATTAATCCTCATTAAAAGTATAATGATAAAGTAACTAAACCATTTTCTAAAATCCCATTCTTAGTTACTTTAAGAAAAATGTGAATTTGATGCTAACCCATGAAATTGCGCATTGCACCTTATTGGTCGTTAATGGATTGTGTGTGGTTAACCGACACACTAATATGGGACTAATATTGTTGGCAATGGGTGTCTTGTAAATTATCATTGGATTAATGGATCGTGTGTGGTTATCCGACACACTAATTTTAGATGATAAATGACATCGAGAGTATCATGCTAATTTGCATGGTTATTCACATCTCGTTTGTGATCCTCGGCATCCTAATCACAATGTGAGAGCATAATCCAGATTAAACATGCCATTGAATAGTTGACTGAATCTCAAAAGGTCTAGGAGTTTCATACGATTGAAATTGGTAAATGCTTCACGTACCTAAAATAGATTCGAATTTGATTACGGCATCCCTCTTCGGAATTTGAATCGAAAATATGGATCCTAGCTTTAATATAATTTTTTTGGGTTAATAATTAAGGATTAAAATCAACTAACTTGAATTCTCTTTTCTCCCTTTATAGATGTCGAGTTCAAACAACAATGGTCTTCCTCGTCATTCTAGAAACGTTTTTCACTTATTCGAAGATGATCTTCCGCATGTTGATCAAGGTGAAAGAATGATCCCTTGTTCAAACAATAGTGCGACTGCAAATCATGTTTCTCCAATTCTTCCTCCACCTCCTCCTCCTGTGACTCTCACTTTGTGACGAGCTAAAAGATACAAAACTATTCAAGCCCTATTGGCAAGTAGACATCAAGAAGGAAACTTTGTGTGTATGTATGTTCTAAAAATGAAATCGCACAATGACAGATTAGGGATGTTGGGTGTCGTTTTCCCAAGGGAGCTGGCCATTGACTTGGTTCTAGTTTTACTTCCTGAATCATATAGTCAGTTCATTAAATACTACTAGATGGGGACCATGACATGACCCTAATTGATCTAACATATATGTTTATATCTGCTGAAGTAGAAATGCGTAAGAGCACAAGTCAAGCAAATATGTTTGAAGGATCTGTCTCCCAAATTTAAATGGACATTGACAATGGAAATATTTGTTGTCCAGAAAAGGTTTCTCTTCCCAATAGAAAGGGATTGACCAAGGTCAAACCGTTTGACCATATGTTAAAGAGAAAGGCTAATTCTGAGATAGTTCCATGTGATAATCCCAAAAGGTCCTTGTGTTTCTATTGCCAATTAAAGGGGCATTGGATGTGAAGCTGCTCAGACTACCTAAAAGATCTTAGATATAGTAAAGTCAAGTTGTGTTACTCTACTTCAGGTACATCACTATATAACTCCATTATTTTGTTGATTTCGTATTCATAGATTCTTAATACATGATGTGATAGTCACATTTTGATGTTTTGCAGAATCTAAGATAAAGAATGAAGCTTGGGAAGAGTAAGCTGAATCTGATCGTTAGAGATGGATTTCGGTCGCATAGTTCGATGATCTGATTTTTGAGCTGCTGCTTACGAGTTATGTTAAAATGCTTAGGAAATATCTAGAAACACAGTTTTCATATATTTGTATTGTAAGGACAAATTTTTTTCGCTCATTATCAATAAAGTAAAATTTTGTTTTGTCTGGTTTACATTATGTTTCCCTACAATGAAATTTACAAAAAATTGGTGGTTATATTTCTATTATTCGCAATATTAACCATGGATTTGATTCTTAGTTATATCATTTGTTGTAATGTCATTATCAACCAAGTGAAAAGGAATTCTCATCACCCAAGTTGCAATTGGATAGAAGCTTGGACTCGTGCAATTCGAAGTGTGTGATGTATGAGAATCTTGATCGTTGGAAGATCATGACTAATTCATTGATCACATGTTTAGCTGAGTCAAGTGAAGGACTAAATGATCTAATACACATTGATGTGAACTGTTCAGATCCACCACAAAGGATGATAACTTTATTCGTCATGATTTGGTGATGCTTTTAGTAAATATGATTATGTTTATAAGATTAAGCATAATTCTGATACTTTGAAAAGTTTCAAAGAGTGGCAGAACGAATAA
The DNA here is from genome assembly GCF_051521515.1 of Lactuca serriola. Classification (NCBI taxonomy): domain Eukaryota; kingdom Viridiplantae; phylum Streptophyta; class Magnoliopsida; order Asterales; family Asteraceae; genus Lactuca; species Lactuca serriola. Next base: position 135,187,089 of record NC_136412.1, on the reverse strand, counting down.
GAAAAATCTATTAGGCAGAAAGATAAAATATTCTCCAATCTAATAGGAGAGGAGATTACTTTATTATCGTGTTTTGTGATCATTGTAATTATTGGGCAACTATGTCACAAGTGATCCTCGAAGAACATTTTAGTGCAATTGTTTGACTAAGAAGAGGAATCAAATATTCTTGAAATGGTTTAGTCGGGAGATGAGTTATACTTCGTTTCCAATCAAAGTTTTAGAGTTATGCTCTAGTAACTACAAATCATATCTTGAAGCTTATTCAATACTAAGTAGGTATATATCACCTCATGAAATGTGGAGTAATAATTTTTTCTTACTCTAGAACATTTAGAATTGGTGGTTGTGTTGTTTTGGTTAAAAACAAAGGATGAACTAAGACCAATTCAATTAAGTGGTTCTTGAAAAGAATCCACACTAACTTTTGAATATTTGTTTTTCCTTGTCAAGGAATGCTCATTGAGAGAGAAACTTATATGTCAAGAAGTCAATGGATTCTTATTGATCATGAATTGTTTCAAGAGTCATTCTAAAATAAACCTCTTAGTTATCAGTAGCACACGACCTGAGGTTGACAACCTATCGTGCTAAGTTGATACATTCCAGTTTGTATACACCTTTATGTTGTGTTAGCAATGCCTATGAGTTCTATGGTTCTCATTTGACTGCAAAAGGCATAGCATGTTGGCCAGTTATGGTACATTGGTCAATTGAAGTGAGTTACTTAAACAACATGGAAGCACTGGTAGGCCCTTGTGCTACGGTAAGGCAAGAAATTAAGAATGAGCATAGTTCAGTCCATGAAAGGAAAGACTAAATTAGATTTTGGTATTATCCTCAACCTTATCTTATGATTATAGGTTGGTGATGATAGACTCACATGGATAGGAACACATACACCATAAAATCTAAGTGGGAAAAGGTTTCGCTCTATTTCGTGAAAATCATTATTAGGAACAATTTCGCTAATAGATTTTGAATCGTATTAATATCATTATGGCTAGTAGTTGTGATGATTGCAATCTCAAATTCGCAATAAGATTATGACATCCCTTTTCATAGTTCGAATTGTGAGAAATGGCACGGAACTGTTTGAATGTTCAGAACTTATTGCTATACGTTTTGAAAGTGTTTAAACACACACATATGCTATTTAATGAAAGGTGTATGAGCTTGAAGAGTTTGGTTGAAGAATTATCGAAGCATCACATATCATAAATATGCACTTTAGTAAGAAATTCAATAGTATTGATTTTTGGAATTCCAATTGATTTCTGGGTACATGTTAAAGCTAATGGGAGCATAATTGTTATGCATAATGAAGCCTAATTGTTATGATGAGTATTGCATATTAGAAATACAAATTGTAGGAAACAAAGTTTTCAATTTGCAAGTTCCAATATTTTTAAATTGTTTCACTAGAGTAAGATTAGGGGTGGGCATTCATACTTCATTTCAATGTTGGGTTTTAGATTAAAAAATAGTTTCATAAACTAGCAAAATATGTGTTACACCCCAAAACCGGAACGGCAGAAACGTTCTAGGGTGGATGACATCATGTCAAGTATCACAACATATGCAATATAGTAATCAAAGTACAACAACCATTGCATTAATAGTAATAATTTTACATAGGTTACATGTTATAGTAATATCAAAGTAATTACAGAACATAACATAGATGCAGCTCGGTACTAGGCTGTCTCCACAAAAGCTCCCGGGATGTACCTGTCTATCGATGACCTGAGAATACAAGTTATTTTTCAAGCGAGTATCATCATTTTATAATGCTGGTGAGTCCATAAGTATTTAGTTTCATTTGTATAAATACACATTTTTATTCAAAACAACTTTATGAATGACGGTAATCTAGAATCTACGTCGTATTAGTGTTTTTTCCAGAAAATCCTATATTTTCTAAATAAAAGTCGTCTTCTACCAAGACCCGATAGATTTATGTTTTAAGGAGTAATTTCCCCAAAATACTGTAATTACCAAAATACAGTATTGACTTTATAGAAATTATGAGAAAATCACAAGTAAAATACTAGGGGAAAAATAACATACTCCTCAGCAGTAATACTGCTGACTAAAGCAAAAGAAATCATAGACTCCAGGAGAGTATCAAATGAATGATACGCCTGGCTCAATCTAACAAAAGGAAGCACAAACTCTAGACAGTATCGAATGAACGATAGAACTAGCAAAGTCTAAAACAAGAAAATACAAACTCTTGACAGTATCGAGTGAACGATACAACTAGCAAAGTCTAAAACAAGAAAATACAAACTCCAGACAGTATCGAGTGAACGATACAGCTAGAAAAGTCTAAAACAAAGGGTGAATGTGAACTCGTATGTAACCATGTTGATCGACGATAGAGTATCCGATGACCTTCCAGGTCACGCGTAGAGGTAGTGGCATTATGTCACCCATGGGCCTTACCGGCGCAGACTGTAGCTAGTAGTCTGGGTGTGGGAGTGTCAATCCCGTATAGATCTATACACATGATGTTCGCTCTCCTTCCCGGAGACTCTAGTTACACGGCGTTGGTGCAATGAAGCATCGTAGAGGAAATAGTGTGTCTCATTCCGAAGTAAAAGATAGAGAGACAGAGAGATATAAAAGGAGAGACAGAGAGAGATAGAGATATAGAGAGAGAGATAGAGAGAGAGAAATAGAGTCTCCTAACTATTCCTATAATAGTTACTAGGGTTCCAGAAACATGAATAATAGAAGGATGCTTGTACTACTCAAGGCGATGAACTGGCTGAGAGAGAGATAAAGCTTTTATGTCCATACATGTATACATGATATATAACTAATACTTGAACGGCCTTCGGACGGATAAACGATACCCACCAGACCACATCCCAACGAGGAAAAGGAAATAGGGTGAACAAGCCTTCCTAAGTCCTTTAAATATTATTTATATAACTATACAAATATAGGCATGCATTTAACGAAATAAAACCATAATAGAAACTTGGGTAAAACTTTATAAACAAAAATTCATGACTCGATATCAGTTTATAAAACAAGCTTTTGAAAACGATTTGATAAAACAGTTTAAGTGAAGAAAGCCTTTGGAAAACCTTTAACAAGAAATTGCGACTTGATGTCATTCTATAAATCAAACTTTGAAAAACCTTTGGAAAACCTTTCGAATACTTATGATAATTTTAAATGAGAAATTCATACTTTCACAAGAGTTGAAAGCGAGATTTGGAAAACCTTTTGTTAGATGAAGCAGTTTATAATGTAAAAATCCATTTACTATACAGTTATTAATCACATGTGATTTATCTAATAACTGTATAGTTCAACTTGTATTCCCCCCTATAAAAGCAGTTAAAATCAGTTAAAAGGTTATTTCAGGGGTATTAACTCACCTGATGCGGGTGAAATCGGATGAACGAATGATATAGGATGCTATGTGTCAATTGGGGACTTGAACACACACTCGGATCCTATTTAACAAGGAATGATACATTTAAGTATCTAATTAGATATTTAATAACTAATTAAGCAAGTAAGGATGTCCTACTACATGAAAACACTTTGCTACAAGTGCTAGGAGTACCAAGGGTTGCATATAAGGAGGGTATGGACTCACATTGGAGTTTACTCTTCAAATGATGGCCCTTAGGGGTGTTTACGGTTTTCATACCACTTACCCCATGAGTTTATGGCCGTAAACTCATGGTTGTGGTGCCATTGGGTGTTTGAAGGTCTTATATCACTCAAGGAATTATGCTAGACTCGAATCAAGGGCTAAGGAAGTGATTGGGGTTCAAAATGAACACAATTAGGGAGTTTACGGTCCTTGGACCACCCCCTTGGGTGTTTACGGTCGTAAACACATGGGTTTACGGCCATAAACCCATGTTTGTCTATTTCTTTTGTGTTTTGGGTGGTTCTAACTCATGCATGCAAGTTTCTATACACTTCAACAAGCATAGGAAGGTGTTAAGGGAACTCAAACACCTTGAAAAGGTGTTTACAGTTTTGGGAGATGTTCTAAAACCGTAAACTCATGTTTATCCCTTCCTTTCATGATTTTGGGGTTCCTAATTCATGCATGTAGGGTTCTACTCCTTTATACAAACATTAGCAGGCATTAGGGCATCTAAACACCTTTTGGAGGTATTTACGGTTTTGGGATGAACTCCCCAAACTGTAAACTCATATGAGCATGGGGAAATAATGATTTTCGAGTGCTAAAATCATCTAGGAAGGGATCTATGCTAGTTGTCAAGGCTTAGGATGAACCAAAGCACACTTTGGCACCCATTTAAGGGTTTACGGTCCAAGAATGTTCTTGGACCATAAACACCTTGTTCTTGGTGTTCTTGGATGATTTCAAGTGTAAAGAAGTTTCTATTAAGCACATAAGAAGCTAGGGTAAGAGTACTTACGTTCTAGGAGCTTGGATGATCGCTTTTGGCGGATTTGACGGGATGGATATATGATAGTTGGGAGAATCCTTGGGTGTTCTTGTGGTTGGAAGTTGGAAAATGAGAGAAAATGACTAAGTGTCATATTTATACTCCTGGGGGTTCGCGGTTAAAAACTCCGAGTTTTTGTCCGTAAATTCCAAATTTTTGGAGTTCTGCGACTTACGCTAAACACGACAACTCTAAATTTATACTTCCTTATTTTTGGTTCGCTTGACGAATATTATACAAAATATTCCAACAGGATTAAATCCGGCCAAAAATATTTTAGGATAAATTTGGCTAATTTTTGACGTGCTTAATTACGGAGTTAAAACAAACGGAAATTTCGGGTTGTCACATCATCCCCCCGTTAGAGGGAATTTCGTCCCGAAATTAGAGTTTAGGCAAAGAAGTAGGCATGAACGATTGAGTAACGAGATGAGGGTACTTCCTAATTGATTTTCCCTCGCACTCCCAAGTGATCTCCGACCTTCTCTTGGCATTCCAGCGAACCTTCACTAACGGGATGCGGATTCGGTTCGTTCGTTTGACCTCCCGGTTCATAAGTCCTACAGGTTCCTTTACGAAGTTGGGGTTCTCAAAGATTCTTATCTCGACGAGTAGGATTTCGAGAGTCACGTCGGACAAACACCTTGTCCATGCTGGAGACGCGAATAGTCTAAGGCGAAATTTATGGAATTCCTAAAGTAGCCGAGGTCTGACGAGGGTTGGACCAATTCTTATAAAGAATTTCGGATGGTCGTAAGCTCTCGGAAAGGTAGAGCTTTTTCAGTACTTAGAACATAAAGTACTTCTATGGTGAGATCATCACTGGTGTGATCGCCATTTTAAAGTTCCAAAAGTCTCTCTTACTCAGGGTGTAGTTCCCGGGTTTGTTCTTAGAAGGCTCCTGTTAAGTTCGGATTCGTACTTCCTACTGATTGGTTTTCAGAGGTTTTCTGGATCCTAGGATGCAATGGTTACTACCGGTATCTATTGGTTACGAGGCATCCATCTCGACTTAGTGCAAAATGGACTTGAACTTCTGACTCTTGAGGCGTCCCTAATGGAAACTCTCAGAGTCGGTGAGATGGGGTTTTACCAGACGATCGTTTAGAAAATTTTTAAACTTTTCATCATCGCCTAGTTGATGCTTTCATGATATGATTTCTCATAGGAAAGAATCGTGCTCTTACTTGCTTTGCTGTTTCATGAATAGCAATCTCTGCTCAGGGCTAACTCAGTCCTTAGAGATTTTCTGAAGTGTTAGACTATCTCGGGGGGTGGTTCTACTATTTCTATGTGATATAGTATTCTTGGAACACCTAGTAGTCCAATGAATCTCTAAGACATTCCCTATTCTCTAAGGCGTCGGTTTATTTCATTTGCAGAATGTGCGTGCTCTTGTATAACCCATCGACTAACACCTAGACTGGTGTCATGTCTATAATGTCTTCGGAATCTGGGTTATAAGGCTTAACGCAACATACCATTTTACTTTATTCAAGTATTTCTTGGTTGCGAGGGTTATCGTGTGGTTCTTGGCATTCTAGTATTCAGTTCGGAGAATGCAGTCTATCATCTACAGAGCGACGGTGACTATTCTCACATGAGGAGGCGGTGTGTCCTACGCACTACTTGTCGGTAACGGGATGGACGAAGTGCCTGAGTAGTGCGAGTATCTTTGGCAACTACTCTTCCGGTGTTTCTGAATTTCCTTGATTTAGATTATGTCTAGAAGTATAGGGTTCTGTTACTCGGAACTTCTAATTTCCTCATCCACTCTTCTCAGAGCTTATCTTATTGCAGCTTCCAGGTTTCTGGGATATTTGTTGAGATGCTTAATTCGTGGGATTAAGCATTAATGGATGGTCATAGTCAATGTTCTTGACTCTTACGACTTGAGTTACTTTTCCAACTGAGGGTGTTAACTACTATGTTGGCTTAACAGGGATGACGACAAATTTCCGAATTTGTGGTCATTTTAGTAGCTCAACCCGCAATGGTTCTCTTGACCCTAGTTCCTATTCTATGGGATAGGATGAAGGATTTTATCACAAGGTTCGTGGTAGAGCTCATACTCGACTTAATCACTAATACTTGGTGTATGCAAGCCGTATATAATTGAGATCGGCGGGATGTTTAGTTGTGCAACTCCACCCCAGACCCACAACCCAACGAGGAACATGGAGTAGGGAGGAAGCACACATCTTAAATCTTTTTGATCTAAATCATATACCACTCTTATGCACATACTCAGTTAATAGTATTCAATCCCATGAGTTCTTTCCTATTGATTTACGAACCCGATTGTGAGGTGCTGAGGGTCTTTCTAGGGGATCTACAGAGTCGATTTCAGGTGGTTATCGTTTTCTGGTATGCCTGTAGTGTCTTCCGCTTCAGGTTCTATTTGTCTAAGGAAGGGTTGGTTAACAGTGCGTGACAACCTACTCAGGGGTATCTCGGAAAGTTTTAGATAACAGAGACGACTGACGAATCGCATTAGGTTTTATTATTAGGTTCTGAAGGACCTTTATTTGCCGAAATGTCTACGGTGAAAGTTCTTTTTTACACAGCACTAGGAATTTACACGTGGTTTCACTAAGTCGAAGCATGATTGATAGAGGTGTCGAAGTTGGCATACATCGACATGACATAGAATGAGGGTCTATATGGCCATGTGCTGAACGGGCACACAAGTTCTTGGCGTCTCGGGTTCTGTCCCGTGTATCGCTGTCGCGGATACTTGGACTGATAGAGTCGACGCGGATCTATAGAGGGTCCTGAGGTTTCGGAATAATGTACTTTTCATGAATGGATCCTCACGAGGTCTTTCTATAATCGCTTAGCATACACTAGTCATGTATAATTAAGGTGGGAAGGACTGTTGACTGAGTGACTCCACCCTAAATCCACAACCAATCGAGGAACAAGAAATGAGGCAGCATCACTCACTCGAGGTCTATCCATCTTAATTATACATGGTTTTAACGTATATACCGAGCCATTATAGCTTTACCTGATGAGATTTTAATTTTTTTTTACAATAGTGCTGCGACTTTCGCCTTAATCGGGAGAGTAATTACATTTAGAGTTAGCCTTTTATTGTTTTCGGTTAATGCTTTTGGTTAGCTATCTAAGATTGAGATACGTACCAAAATCTTACCGGGTTCATTGATGCTTCTTCCTAGGCATTAGAGTTAGACTCCTCCGGTGCATTTGTCGTTTCTTTCAGTTGGGCAGTCTCGCTTGAAGTGCCCAATCTCACCACATAGATGGCATACTGGACTGGTCGCCACATTGGTGGTTGATGCAATAACTCAACCGGGGTTCTGCAGGTACGAGCGGTATGCCCCTTCTTGTTGCACCTAGTGCAAAAGAATTCCCAGCAGATACCATGATGATTGTAGCTGCATTTTCTGCAATGGGGGAGGTTTCTTAGGTATGGCCTTCTAGGTGTCGGGATGGAAGGGTTGGCAGGGATATTGACTGCCTCAGCTCGTTGCCCTTCGAAAGGTCCTTGAGCCGAAGTACTTCCCTCCTCGTTCTTGAACTTTCTCTTTAGTGGCTTTGGTTGGGATTCTTGGGGGCTAGGTATGCAGGAGTTGGTTGTTGCCGTCCATTGCTAGGATCGGGAATCTCGATAGGGCTCCTGCTAACATTGGCTTTGTTAGCATTTAGATGAGTCATGACAGCTGCTACGGCTGCTGAGAATGCATCTTGGAACGTAGCTTCATCGAATAGGAGAGTCGGTTTCTTGCTAGCAGATTGGTTACGTTTTTTCAGAGGCATGGTTTTTCCTACTCGGAAAGGAACACAAGTTGATGAGAGACGATGTTTAACTCTAGACATATCTATCCTTACTATAATAGGCATAAATATTCCCACGCCTCGGATGTTGGTTATTTGAGTGTCGACCTACATCCCTATGATGTAGTCCGGGTATTCAAGGTAGAATTAAGAATATTGGAAAGCCATAAGATGGGAATCATTCCTACTAAGTTATCTCTATGCTGGAAAGGTTCACTCTCCGGCTTGGAAAGATTTGAGGGAAGTTCGGAACGAGGATCACAGAAGAAAAGGGCTCATGAAAACTTATGGCTAAACACCCTCAATCGAGGTTTTGAAATCCGATCTAATCATATTACTTGCGACGGGAAAGGCAATTTACCTAACACATAGTGTGAGTAGCGTAATCACTAACTCACTAAATTGTATTATTTTATGGGTGTATTAACGCGACGAATACGAGGAAAAGACACCTCTCGGGTTCCATGTATTGGCTCCCTCTGTCTACCTCTTATCCTTGACTAGGACCGGCGTTGGTTTTCTTCGGATAGTTACTTAGGGTTCTCTTCTCGTGAAGACATATTGAATTTCTACTCCGTCTAACTTCCGATCCTGACTTTGAGTGTCATCGCTTCATGATGGATGACTGGAAATCTCAGAAGTTCAGGCGGATTTCCCATCAGTGTCCCTAAAAGGTATAGGCACTTGGTAGTTTCAATAGTCTCATCCTGGTTCATTTATTCCCGAACTAGAAATCTTCTCAATGAACTTCTTCTGGGTCTGAATCAACTCTTCGGTCGAACACTGAAGTGGATAGGGTTTCCTACAGGGTTCGTGCGAGAATGGAAATGTCTAGAGAATCCTAAGAGATTATTAACATTTCACTGGGTGATCCATATCGAGTCCTGCTACAATTACATAGGGTACACGAATTATATGTAGCTTAGATCCGGTAGGCCTTCGAATATGTGATACTACTCTATATCCACATCCCAAAGAGGAAAAGGAAGTAGAGCGAAACCACACATTCTTAGTCTATGGGATCCTTATTATATATAACCTTGGAAGTATACCCTCTGTAATCATAGGTATATCAATAAGGATCGTTTTAGTTTTTCACACAAGGTTATCTATGGATCCTAAAATACCCCTATGGCATTTTAATTTCTTCTTTGATTCTTAACTTCTAAATATGATTTTGGGATTAATGTGAGTCTTTTAGTATTCCAAAATACTCCCATAGTATTTTAAACTTTATGTTTGGCTCTATCATTCCTAGTTGGTAAGTTTCAGATTCGTTGCAACACCACCATCACTCCCAAGCACACATTGGTCGCATCTCGAATAAATGTAGTTGATCAGGTTATATATATTCCAGCATACGATTACATAACTGCCTAGGTTTGACGATAATGGTTAACATCCAAAGACTTTTATTTGTTCTTCTTGTGATACTTTTGTTTAAGTGTTTAGATTTTGGATGTTCTTATACTTTGGCAAAATATGGTTATATTTTAAAGTATAATTCTTCGTCAGAGTGTTTTATCCCTATGTATTTATAGGCTGTATATCTTTTATGAATTGATATACTGAGCTCACTATAAACAATGCTCTAATACCAATTTGTCACACCCCAAAACTGGAACTGCGGAAACGTTTTGGGGTGGATGACGTCCTGTCAGGTATCACAACATATGCAATATAGTAATCAAAGTACAACAACCATTGCATTAATAGTAATAATTTTACATAGGTTACATGTTATAGTAATATCAAAGTAATTACAGAACATAACATAGATGCAACTCGGTACTAGGCTATCTCCAAAAAAGCTCCCGGGATGTAATTCATCCAAGACTTTAAACCCTAAATCTAGCATATGATAATCAATATTAACATAATAATGGGTTTAAGATATTACCTTGATTGTTATGTAGCAATAATAGTCACAAATCTTCCTTGTAATGACTTTAGAAAGCTTAGAGTCACAAATGTCACTCTTCTAATGGCTCACAAACACCAAGAGCAAGAAGATGAAGAATAAGGAGAGAGGAGGTTGCCCAAAATGTGTGGAAACCCTAGAGAACAAGTTCACCACGTTTTTGGGGCTTAAGGGTTCTTTAAATAGTGAGGCTATTAGGGTTATCTAACAAGGAAACCCTAATTTGGATGCTTAGGCCCTAAGCAACCCATGGACTCCTTCCTTAAAGGCCTAGGACGATTTCTAATGGGTTTCCCCATAGAATTCGTCCACCCCTTTAATATGGAGTCCATTAGCTCAATATTCAACTATCACACAATTGACAGTTGTAGTCCCTTAAGTTTAATTAATATCTTTTAGCCACAAACTTAATTCTTATTAATTCTTGACTAATATTAATTAAACAATATGATTTCTCCTTTAATATATTATTCTCATAATATATTAATAAATCATAATTAATCCTTTCTCTCCATAATTCATCCTATCAAGTTGCTTTGGTGAAGGCAACCCAAAAGGACCATGCACCATCGGGTCAAGTACATACCAAAATAATTATGGACTTAGACACAAATCCAACAGTCTCCCACTTGGATAAGTCTAATAACTATCCTGCGTATGACTTCAGATCCTGATCTGCAATCGTAGCTTTCCAAAACCGCTGTCAACTCTGATCTTATCAGATACACGTATCCTTTAGACAAGGGATCATATATTCCTCCATTCTAGATATCGTATAGATATGAGACATGAACTTAATCATTCTCTCTATATTATTTCCCGACTTCCAATTTATGATGACTGACAACAAACTACAATTGAACCATCAATTTAGTCCCGGCTTGGCCAAGCACTTAGGTGCCATCATTAAATCATCAAGGGGGCCAAAGATATCGCTTTTATCCTACTTTGGATAAAAGGAACGGATAAACTTTGACTCAATGCTCGCTTGCACTCACTTACCGAATCACACACAACAATATGTTTTATAACACCAAGTTACTGGTGCGTTTACATATTATCAATGTGCAACCGACTCGCAAGATACAACTCACACATCTCGGTTTCAAGAATATAGGATGTTATTGTCTCACAAATCACTCATGATACAATTCATGAAGTGATCCAAGTGAGCGTGGGTTTAATCCAATTCTCAAATCATATTCATAAGAACTCATGAACGTTGCAGCAAACATTTGCTTATGTCTAATACACTTTAGACAATCGACACACCAATTCACTATAGTCTTCATTCGTACCTACTTCCATCATATGAACAACTATGGCCCATTCGAATAATTTAACTGTTCTGAACCAATTAAATTATTCAGGAAGTCAAAACATGCAAAGTGAAACACATGAATAATACTAATCCCATATGGCTTCAAACCTTTGAGTAAAATATAACACCTTTTATTTATCACCATATCGATTACTCATTATTTGTTGTTTCGGGTAATCAACTTCTTACTTGAATTATTACTACACTTGTCCCATGCTCATAGCATGCACACAATGCTTACCTATGGTTCTTACTTTGTGAAATAGATCAAATGAACACATTTCCAATCATACTCATTTCACAACTCCTAATCCTTTTCACAAGTGAAAGAATATCAAATTCTTGCCACTTATAGAGTATGCTAGATTCTAACATTTTATGCAATGATCATTTTGTAATATCACCGCACTAAGGTCACAATGACTATTGCCAATGAATTACAAAGCTCTCTATCGGAAATTGTTACAAGACAATTCCATAGATGTGATGTCTCTCACTTAAAGTACATTCCTTTGAACATCCTTTTGCATAAAAGTTTCTAATCTAGACATAGATTCTTAATATCCAACTCCTAATATGGAACCATTGCCATATTTTCCATATGACAACTCATTCTTAATAGAACCTTTTCTATTCATAATAATGTCGATATGGTCCATCCAATACTATACTTCCAACTACTCACAAGCGACCAATCCTCAGCGAGCTTTGGATCGTCCTTTGATAGTTGTTTAATTATCTTAGTCAAAACCAATTCTTGTCCTTTTCCCCTCTAAACGCGCTAGACATTTGGAAAATTTTAGAATGGTCAAATATTATAGCATTCGCAATCGATCCTATACCCGAAGCGTATGGGACACGATAATAAAAGATACGATATTTTATGAATCTTTTGCCATAATATTTTATATGTCATGTTCTCACAATTCGAATTATGAAGAGGGATGCCATAATCATAATCGAAATTTGAGAATGCACTAGGTATCCTTGACTAAATTTATTAACATTCCACAACCTAAGCCTTTAGATTTGAAATGAAGCATAATATTCTCTCCCTTGATTATAGCAAAACAACTTTTCAACCCTTGCGACTTTCCAAAGTATAACTCTCTTTTTCTATAATTAATATTGCTAACTTGCAATACTTTCCATAATAATCATACAAGCACAACATTTATGCTCCCACTATCATGATGATTATTATCATATCATCATAACACTTATGCTCCCACTAGCTTTGACATGTATTCAGAAACCAGCTTAACTTCCAGAAAAACAATACCTATTGAATTTCTTAAGTTCATATTTCTAATACCTAATGCTTTGATAATCTTTTATCTAGGCTTCTCAAACTTATACACCTTTGCCTTAGATAGCTCATATATGTGTCTAAACAATTCAGACTAATTGCCAAATATCACAATTCGAATCATGGAAAGGGATACCGTAACCATAATCGAATTCGAGAATCGAATTTTCACAATTACTATCTTCTTAAAATCTCTCTTAGTGAAAGCATTTCCTCACAGTCATTTTCATGAAGGAGGGAATCTTATGACACTTAGATTTTAATGGTGTATGTGTTCCTATCCATGTGAATTTGTCAAAACCAAAGTTTGCGACAAATCCAAACTCATATGGACCGAACTTTCTCAATCTTGATTTCTTGCCTTAGGGTAACACGAGTGCCCACCATGTCTTCCAAGTAGTTAAGCAACTCACCTTTTCTTATCAATGTACTTTTCATTGATCAAGGTCCTTGCCTTTTACGCATTCAAATGAGAACTTATAGAACTCACATGCATAATTAGCTCAATTGGAACGACACAGAAATAAGATAGTGTCAACACGATAGGTTGTAAACCTCAAGTCGTGTGCTAGTGATGTTCGATAAGGTTTATTCTTGATTTGTTCTTGAAACCTTTCAAGACCATTAAGACTCCCACTGACTCCTTGACATATAAGATTCTATTGTCAATAAACATTTCTTGACAAACAAATATTCAAGAGTGTTTGGAGTTTACTCTTGAGAGTGAAAGTAAAAAAGTGAGGTACTTTGGGGAGTAAACTCATGCTTAAGGCATGAGTTTACGGTTTTTGGGGTAGTTTACGACCCAAAAATAAAAGTTTGGTCGTGAACTTCTAAGCTACGTGGTATTCGCGGTTTTGAAATTTCAAGACTCGAGGCGTTACATTCTTTCACCCGTTCATTTAAAGAATAATTATTGTAATAGTCAAATGAACTTTAAATTTGTTAAAAACAAATAGAAATGAAATTGACTTATAATATGAAGTGATTGACTTTTAGGGTTTAACCGAATGAAAATTTCGGGTTGTCACAACGTATAAGTTAAACGTGCCCGAGCTGATCCTGATTAGGCTTGGGCTCGGCTTGACTCGTTTGCACCCCTATTAACAACCGTTACGACAAGAAGTTATGATATCGTTCTTAGAAATGGATTGGTTTGGTCCTTTACCATACCAAATTCCTATGCCACGTAATGACCCTTCGCCTTAAACAACCAACTAACGAAACTTTCGTCACTCATAAGAATAAACTAGATACGAGCCTCAGAATCGTCTTTCGCTTCAAAACCTCAGAAGTACCCATGCGAGGAGTACCACGTATTCCTAGCTTATTCCGTAGACAAGAAACTTAAAGTGAAAAACACCAGGGATATTTTGAAAGTCCATGACTTCCCGAAGTATCCCCAGCAGACCTTTATGGAAATACTACATATGCAGCAAGTCAAGTTCAAGCACAGAGGCTAGAGACAAATACGGTTAACATATCATTATTAAGTGAATACGTAAGAGTGGTATATAAATAAGATTTTATAGAACTAGGATGTTTGCTTCCCCCTATCTCCTGTTCCTTGTCTGGTAGTGGACCTGGGGCAGAGTCACACATCCAACCGTCTTATTAATCTTAATTATATACAACTTGTATACATGAGTATTGATAGATGGACCAAGTATGAACCCTACCATGAGCTTCAGGACAAAGCTGTTCAGGGCTACAAGTGAGAACCTATGATTCGGATGAACAGAGTAAACCGAACACGTATGCACTTTACCGATCAGAACATCAGATCCAACAGTGAAGATCTGGTAGATACTGGAATGTGTGACTTTCTCCACATTTCGTTTTCCTTGTTTGGTTGTCGATTTAGGGCAGATTTACACATTCAACTGTCTAATCGATATGTATTATATATAATTTGTATTCACTAAATGATCATAGAAGGAATAACTACAGTTATATTATTTATTAAGAAAATATAGGATTTTCTGGAGGAACATGCGAACTTTTCCAAAGAACAAAGAGTATACTTTTTATAACAAAAATACTTATGAACTCATCAAATTTAATGTTAACAGTTTGTAAACCACTTGTATTCTCAAGAACGTTAGTAAACAGGTACCTCTCAGGTGTTCCGAAGATAGAGCTTTACGTCTTAACTTTTGGTGTACTTTTAATGTATTTCAAGTAATGTTTTGAACACAATGTAAAAATTATATTATCAATGCAATGGTTGTTGTTACTTTGATTACTACGATGCATGTGTTTTGATACTTAACGTGAAGTCATCCACCCCCGGACATTTCTGCCGTTCTGGTTTGGGGGCGTGACATAATCAGGACCCGACCCGGTATTCATGATGTTGATGTGTTCTATAGGTTATAACAATTAATATACATAACATAAAATTACACTTAACAATTAAGGATACAAGTAACCTATTATGGATCTATGACTTCACATTAAGGTAACATATTATAAACTACAAACCCCAGAAGAAACCTACTATAATCAAAATTCATATATAGGTTAAGGTTTACATTTCTTTGAATTGTTATTGCAAAAAATTCCTTTGACTCATTCCCCTGTAGACCTTCATAAAGCTAACAACAAACAGATGATGCCTCTAATGCCCCACACCCAAAGCTAGGAACTAGAACAACAAGAGAGGAGAGAGTAGAGGGGATAATATTTTCGGCTAAGGTAATCTTCAAAGAAATGGACGAAATTTGCTAATCAATGACCCTTATATATAGCTGCTAAGCAAATCCAAAAACCCTAGATTTGAACATAAAATGATATTATTTCAAATCATAGTAAGTCTCTACTTTCCTTTTATTAAACGGAACATTCTCGAAAGCCTTGCAAGGCATCCAAAATCTCTCCATATGAAGAGGTTTCCAGAACCTTTCATTTTCTTAACTATTAAGCAATTACAAAGTGGCTCTTGCACATTGAATTAAATCTAATTGAACCTAAGATTCTGTTTCCAGTTTTTGATTTATGATGACATCATCAGACTACTAATTCAACACATCAATTTAGTCCCTATTTGGTCAACATTATAATGTCAGCATCAAATCATCAAGGGGCCCAAATATATCGCTTTTCATGTTAGGGTAAAATAATAATAAATTACTTTGACTATATCGTAATACACTTCACTTACCAAATAATTCATAAAATTACTCTTTATAACATCCTATTACGAGATGTGTTTAAGCAAAGCAATGTACAAATGATTCATGAACTATGAACTATATATCTTCGCTTGAAGAATAATAGATATTATCATCTTAGAATTACTCGTGATCAAATCGATGAAGTAATCTCTATGAAACGTCCCATAAAGAGTGACATAAAATTTTCATATCTAGATTAATAAATCGTTAATACATATCATTTACATAACCCAAGGTAATCAAGATTTAGCAAAACATCATCGAATCAGAGTAAATCACAGAATGCAGAAACACGTGTTGTGCTCTACAATCATCCTGAGCACTTCCATTTGAAAACAAAAGTACCTGAAACATAAACTGAAAACCATAAGCACAAAGCTTAGTGAGTTCCCCAAGATACATCATACCATACAAACAATATAACGGGACACACCCAAATGAGATACGGGCCCCGCCCACACTCAAATAACGGGCCTCACCCAACGAGATACGGGCCCCACCCACACTCAAATAACGGGCCCCGCCCAATGAGATACAAGCACTGCCCATACACGAATAACAATGATATATGGGCCCTGCCCACACTCCCATAACAATGAGATACGGGCCCTGCCTATACTCGCATAACAGGCCCCGCCCACTAAGCATATAACCATATAATCATATAACATTCAAACACATGCAAAAATCACAAAGATAGTAGCATACTGTACAATCATCGGGCCCCGCCCACATACAAATCATATATGCATAACCTGATACTTGCATACAGAATAACCATTAGGCCCCACCCAATAAGCATACAAAACACATACACATACAAGAGTCACGCAGACATCTATCACTCTACATAGCAAGCCGTGGGTCGTTTTCGTACTTTCGATTCGCCTAACATAGCGAGGACACTCACCTCACACTGCTGAATCACACAGAAAGAATCTTTGGCTGCTGGCCCGTAAGAATTCTCGTGCTATCAATCACAAGTTAAACATCCATCAATAATCGGATCCGACCCACACTAAGTGTCCAAAGTAGGGTAAAAGAACTTTTTACCCTTTTCATAACTTGGCCCAAAACCAAGGACCCATTCAACAATCCAAAAGCCCAATTTCGAATAAACATCCAAGGCCGAAAATAACCCATGGTCAACCTTGGTCAAACTTCTTGTCAAATTCAAAGTCAACAAGCCATATTGACCAAACACGCCGTGTTTCTCCTTGAATACGCCGTGTTTCTCCTTGAATACGCCGTGTTCCTCCCTTATCCAGATAATCGGGAAATCCCCAACCCACGCAGTGTTTGTCCGAGATTCAACAACTTAATATATTAAGATACTATCTTCGATTTCAAGAGCTCTGAAGCTGAGATCTAAACCAAAATGAGACTTAAAAGGGTAAAGTTTCCATCTTTACCCATAGGGATTACCAAAAAGGGTCCAAACCCAACCAAAAAGGCTTGATATAGAAAGAGCATAACCAATAAACACTTGATCCTTGAAGACATAACCCCAAAATGCAGATATGACTTCCTTGAGCTAGAAAACCACGTTAAGTTGTCAAATTTGCATTTATGCATGCCTAAATGAAGCTCTGAAGATCTTCTCCTCGTTCACAAGGACAAACAATAAGCACCTGGGACCTCTTACTAGCTCAAGAACACCACCAAGAGACTTAAAGATTGATTTTAGGGTTTTAGTGTCAATGAAGGATGGTAAGGAGACCAACTCTTGCGGCTTAAAGAGATTATATAAGGTGCAACATCCTAAAAATTAGGGTTTCCTTCCCAGCTTCCAACACGTCGTGTTTAGACACCAACATGTCGTGTTGACCTTAACGAGAACCACGCTTTTCCTCAACTAGACACGTTGTGTTGGTTCCTCCAACTCGCCGTGTCCAGACCTCAAAATGGGATTCATTCCTTATAGTTGCTCCTCAAGATTCCGGGTGTTACACTCTAAGCGTGGATTTATCCGATACTTAAAATCCCCATTTTCCATGTACTCATGAATATTGTAGCAATCTTTGTGTGACGTCTAATCTCCATAGACAATCTATAAACAATTCATGACAGTCTTGATTCACTACCTAGTTCTAAAAGTATAAATGCCTGCAAAATTTGAATAATAGAATATTTTTCTCTCTTTTCAGGGTGCCAAATGAAGGCGTCAAAAAGACTAAGACGGAGAGCATCCGGACAAAATTCTATTCGGTAGGTTCGGTTACAACAAGAAAGTTACTTGTGTAGGTTCGGGTACAATAAGAAAATGTTTTAGATACCAACGAAAAATGTGGTTTCAACATTGGCAGAGTACGAGCATTTAATCTCACTTTATTGGCAAAATGACGGTGACGATTCTATGTAGACTAATGGTCTGTTAGAAAAAAAATTTATAATGGCACTCTAGAGAGAGACCGATTGATGGTTTGTAAAAGTGGCATTTGGGGTAAAATCTTTCATCTTCACAATGATTTTAATTATTTGAATTTGGACCTTCTTTCGATGTTTTCTATCAAAAACAATAGGTCTAGATGGATAGAATTCAAGGATGGCAATTTCTCAGCGTCCTACATCAGGTCCATAAATGATGATGTTTTGTTAAAAGGTAATACTTGCAATACTATTTGGAATCACATTGAATCTGCCAAGGCAAACATCATAAGCAATCATCTTAATTTGTATGTTAGGCTTGGTCATCTATACACCAGATTTAACCTCCATAGAATTGGGATCCCTTTGCAATCACCTATATGCGCCCTCTATACGTCTAGCAATGAAACTGAATAACAGTTATTTATGGACCACCCTAAAGTCATTGACGTCAGTGTGATTTTGCATCATTTGTGGAGGGTCATCCCTATTACTAGTGTGTCCATCACAGATTTGTTTTTGAGGTTGGACAGCCTCTGCTCTGATGGCCCTGTTCTGGATGACGTAGATACGGCAACGAGGTTGTCTTCAGTTGGAAATCCAGGAGCAGCAAAGAGTTAGTAGCTGACATCCAACCTTGGGTTGGTTAAGTATTATGGCTAGAAAAGAAGAATAGTTTTGTTAGTTAATCTGCTCTACCAATACTCGCAAAGATTGCCTCAACTACTAGTAACTCTTGCCTCTGACTAGCTTTGTTTTTTAAAAAAAACACCATTTTGTTTAAAAAAACATCATATAAATAATACCCACTTATATTTTTTGAGAGATATTGAGCATATTCAATGTCTCAGTAGATGTGAAATTTTTTTTCGTCTACAAAGTCTGGACTGACATTTTCTAATACGGGAAAGTATTGAAAGGTTAATACATTTGAAATGTTCTTCCTTTATGAAACGTGTGTTTGCATCTCATTAGAATAGATTATGAGTAATGTGAAATATGTTTATAGGATCTTGTGGTATTCAAATTCATATACATATGTTTATAGGATCTTGTGAAATATCATTAGAATAGATTATGAGTAATGTGAAATATGTTTATAGGATCTTGTGGTATTCAAATTCATATACATACACATACAGATACACATTTTGATATATATATTTGTACTCATACAAATTCCCTGACAGAAAATAAAACAAGTTTTAAACAAAGATTAATCCACCCTGCAGCCAAAGAACACTGTATCTGCTACTTTTATCAGCAAAGACAAGTAAAAAGCTTGTGTAGTAGATGTTTTGTACTTAGGCTTTTTTTAATCGATCGAACTAATTGATGTATCCCGATATAGAGTCCAAGTTGGCCTCTGTTATAACAAAAGTTCACGTTTATTGTTTTCACGGTTTATCTAATAAATTAAACCAAACAGGCCATATGATGCGTGGAAACACCAATTAGGGAGCCGTACCCGTATCTGAAACGTGGGGGAAACAGAAACGCCTAGGAAACAGCTGGGAAACGTTTCCGGGACAAATCAGGAAATCCAGAAACGTTTCTGTGAAGTTTCCTCAAAGTTTCAATTTTTTTTTGAAGTCCAAAAAGGGTAATGGAGTAATGGGTTATACTAATCGATATAACCCTACAAGTACAAGCCTAAACCGATCGCTGCCTCGTTGGTAAATTCCAATAGTCACATCAAATTCATTACAGAATCTGAGTCTGATAGATCTTAATCACAATTCTGAGTTTATACTCTCAGCACCAAATCTATCGTCTTTCACTTACTATGGTATGGCCCGCTTTTCATTATCAGCCATTGATCTTGATTCGTTACAGACTATCCGTATCATAAGCAACCAGAGGTTGTTGAATTGGTGATCAAGGCTTTCAAACAGCTTCATAAGGCCAAGTTTCTTGCTATAAACTCAGATGTTGTGAGGTTTCTTTCAGGTCTTAAAGTTAATGTTGAAATTGGTGTAGCAGCTTCATGGAAGATTCGTTGGATTGACTGCTTATAGGTGTTGAAGAAATCAAGAAATCATTGTCATGTAAGGTTACTTACAGGGGAGCCATTCTTTCTTCTTTACGCTAGGCTACTGAAACATACAAATGTTTTGTCCCATCATCTCTGGATTCTTCTCAACCATCCAATTCATCCTGTTTATTAGAATGAAGATTAGTTAACTTCTTTTGTTTTTGACAAAAAAAACTTATTGAAAAAGCTATGAGTTGAAAAATTAAAATCACTAAAACTAAAATCTCTGTCAGATTTTTTTGCTTTTAGGAGATCTAATACTCGATCCCCACATATCTGCATCTTTAGTGATATTTAAGCAATAAGCACAGATCAGATCTGCAACTTCCGTCAGGATCTCCATAATCTCCAAACAGTATTAAGTAAGAATGGAACTAGATGTCAAATTTAGACTAATGAAACGTTATATAAAGTTACCTTTCCAAGCATAAGATACAGGGGCCTCGGACAAACCCACAAAACCAACTCTTGAAATGTTATGAACACCTAACTGATACGGATCTGATTCTACTAGGCTGACAACAGAATACAGATCAATGTATAATGTGACTGACTGGCGAACAACACAATCTTGGAAACACCAAAATGTATATGGCGGATCCTTACTAGCAGTACTTTTTGGATCTATTGTGCATGATAAAGAAAAAAAAAATCGACACATGAAACTCTTGGTGATTATCATGGGTCGATAACTTAATGAAAACAATGCATGATTTTCATATATGTAAGAAACGATTCTGATCTAGATTGACAGCCGCTGCGAAATCGTGTTGAAATGAAACTGAAGATTGTATATATAATGGTTAAGAAATGTTTGGGCGTAACCCTATAACCCTGATCTCTAGCGTTGGTGATTTACATCAACCTCCCCTACTATTGTAGATATCTTCACATAGAGCCCAACGGTTATGCAAAATGACACTTTTGTTGCTTGATGAATTTTGTAGCTTGATGAATAAAGTGGTACTTGATTTTTTTAGTTGATGAATAAACTACTCCTAGTTCAACATGTGTGACCGGACTTGAACTGTTCGACCTAAAGTAGGGAAGGCAAGATCTGATATTGTTAGACTAGAAATCTCTTGGTAATGACAACACTACTCCTTGTTTTATTTATTTTTTTGGAAAAACATTTGCTACATTTTTCTTTCTTTTTTTAGTAAGAATATTTTTTATCATTTGACATTGTAATTATTCCAGGTTGAGTATACCGTATTCATGGTTTAGGCTTTCAACATGAAATGGTGTAATTAGCGCAAACTTATTATAATGTTTGGCTAAAACATTAATGGTTTCTCTAAATGTTAAAAGTATGATTAATGATGAAATCATAATAAATACGTATACCGCTGATTATATTCATTTTAAAATTAAGTTTCCGGAAGAAACCGATGTTTATAATGTACATAATGTAAAACCGTGCATGTATTTATTGTTTAACATGTCTTTCTGTTAAAATCTACAAGTCAAAGAAACTTGACGATCAAGATTCAATTTTGGTTGATTATTGGATTACTTACACCCGGTGTTTTGATATTAGCACATTTTGCTATATTAATGTGAGTTTTACAACATGTCGGTTAGAGACACTCGAATAAATCTTGATAGGCATGCAATAACCATAAAACAAGCACACACTTGCTATCGACGATTGAATCTCAAAGATTAAATTGTTGGTAAATATCCTTTGATTTTCGATCATTAATTGCTAGAGCGACATAGTATTAAATATTTATTGGAATATGTTCGTTAATTTGGTATAAGTTTAAAAGTTGGTGGTGGATTTATGAGCTGACCAAAATTAACTATGGGTAATATAATATTTGTGTTAGGCATCTCTAGCATGGTATGCACCATGAGTAACGCGAAGAAACCCTAGACTCCTTGTCCGATACAACATACCTCATCACTATTGTTGTATATTCATCAACAAACAACCAGGGGGAAATAATAATAAAAAGTGGTAAAAATCACCACAATTGTAAGGGTCTTCTTCTATTATTAATCCTTTTGCACAAAATCAACATCCAATACAATAACAATATGCAAGTTTTCTAGGCAATGAACAAGCATATTTCGACAATGGTTGTTAAGGGTTGAGAGGGTGAGGTTTTTCGGTAGAGGTTTCCAACAAGAAGAGGGAGACAGATTTGTCAGTGAAGGGTCAATGGCTCAAAGTTTTGGTGAAGGAGAAAACTAAGGTCGACGGAGGCAATGTGAAGGAGAAAAGGTTGGATGGGATCCACATACAATTAAACAATTTCTTTTTAATAACTTTTGAATAAAGAAAATGATTAACATAATCAATAGGGGTACTTTGGTCATTTTAAGACAGGCAGGGACCAAACACAAAATTTTATCAAACCATAGAGACAATCTGAGTGCAAAAAGAACATTAGGGACCAAATACGAAGAGTTGATGATGATACGCCATTTAAGATAAGTGATCATATAATCCTCTGCTCTCAAGATATCAGCCGGACAAACACATGGAACATGGTCTTACTTATTGTCCAGCATTTGTTTCTCGATCTCTGATTTGTTTCGACAGAGAACTAAATTGAACACATCAATTAGGTTATGACCGAGGCTGGTACATAAGTCAACACCAAATCATCGAGGGGCCAAGATATCACTTCTATTTCTAGAAGGAACAGATAAACTTCGACTCATATGCTTGTACTGACTACGTGTTGAATTATGCACAAAAGCACATTTTATAACATCGAGTTACCAATGCGTTTACGTACAATCAATGGATAACCAACTCACAGTCAACAACTCATATCTCTAGGTTTGAAGATTTGTATGATATTACTGTCTCACGATCACTCGAGATAAATTCCATGAAGTGATGCAAGTGAGCGTGGGTTGAATCCAATACTCAGGCCGTATGAGTACTCATGAATGTTGTAGCAACTATTGCTATGTCTAATACACTTTAGACAAATAATACAAACCAAATTCATGACAGTCTTAAATCATTACCTACTTCCAAAGTTTGACTAACTGTGGAAAGTTTGAATAATAACATAATTATTCTGGAAGTCAAAACATGCAAAATTGAAACATAGTAAACGATTAACACAAGATTGTAACACTTTATTCATAAATAAATAACAAATTTTATTTAATCATCAAATGTCAATTACATTTTACAAGTTTCAGAAATCTAATTATTGAAACTAATATCATCCTTCAGCCCGATGCGCCTCGGATGCTGTAAATGCTTTACCCTACTTAGTCCCTTCGTGAGGGGATCTGTTGGGTTCTCATCTGATGATACCCTCTTTGCTACGAGGAGTCCTTCTATTCGATGTCTTATAAAATTGTATTTTCTGTCAATGTCCCTAGATCTTCCGTGATCTCTTGGTTCCTTAGCCAAATTAACCGCACTCTTGGTATCACTGAAAATTTCCATTGGCTCCTTTATAGTTGGTACAACTCCAAGGTCTCCCGATGAAGTTCTTTAGCCATATCGCCTCTTTTGCTACTTCACTCGCTGCTATGTACTCTGATTCACAAGTAGAATCAGCTACTGTCTCCTGCTTGGAACTTTTCCAAGTAATTGCCCCTCCATTTAGGATGAAGACCCAGCCTGACTGAGAGCGGAAATTATCCCTATCAGTCTGAAAGCTAGTGTCGCTATATCCTTTAACTTTCAAGTCATCACTACCACCAAGGGTAAGGACCCAGTCCTTAGTCTTCCGCAGATACTTGAGAATGTTCTTTACCGCAGTCAAGTGAGCCTTGCCAAGGTTCCCTTGATATCTACTGACCATGCTCAAAGCAAAGGCCACATCAGGACGAGTGCAAGTCGTAGCATACATGATCGAGCCCACAACGGAAGCATATGGTATATGACTCATTTCTGCTATCTCAGCATTTGTACTCGGACTCTGAGTCTTACTCAGCTTGGCATTACTCTAGATAGGTAATTCCCCTTTCTTGGATTCTTGCATGCTGAAGCTCTTCAGTACCTTATCCAAGTAGGTACTTTGACTAAGTCCAAATAGTCTCTTACTCCTATCTCTTAATATCCTTATCTCAAGGATATATGCAGCTTCTCCACGGTCTTTCATAGCGACACACTTCCCAAGCCAGGACTTCACCTCCTGCAAGGTTGGGATGTCATTTCGTATGAGTAGTATGTCATCCACATACAACACCAAAAAGCTAACTATGCTCCCACTAGCCCTAACATATACATGACTCATACTTGCTCCTCGAAAAGCCAAACTCTTTGACTTTCTCATCAAAGCAAAGACTTCATCTACGACATGCTTGTTTCAATCCATAAATGAATTTCTCAAGCTTACACGCTCTATTAGGGTATTTTGAATCGACAAACCCCTCTGGCTAAGCCATGTAAACATCCTCAGCCAACTTTCCATTAAGGAAAGCAGTTTTGACATCTATTTGCCATATTTCATAATCATGAAATGCAGCTATGGCTAACAACACCCTAATAGACTTAATCTTCGCTACTGGTGAGAAGGTCTCATCATAGTCAACTTCCGGAATTTGAGTAAAGCCCTTTGCAAGAAGTCACGCTTTGTAAGTGTGTACCTTCCCATCCATGTCGGTCTTCTTCTTGAAAATCCATTTGCACCCAACTGTCTTTCGACCTGGTACATCGTCAACCAAGTTCCAGACTTGATTGTCATACATGGATTGAATCTTGCTGTCCATAGCTTACTTCCATTTAGCAGACTCAAGGCCTGCTATGGCTTCCCTGTAATTATTAGGTTCATCCAAATCTATCAGTGTACTATCACTGATAAATGTATCACCTTCAGTAGTGATGTGATAACTATAATAAAATTCAGGTGTGTTCCTCACTCTAGTGGAACGCCTCGGAGGTACAGATTCATCTATCGGTTCAACAGGAGTTTCCTCCTCAAGTTGGTCGGTAGTATTTGAGGTTTCTTCACCACTTGACTCTTGAAGCTCTTCAAGGTCAATTTGCCTCCCACTGTCCCCTTGGCTAGTAAATTCTCTCTCACGAAAGACTCCTCTTCTAGCTACAAAGACCACATTATCACTAGGTTTGTAGAAGAGGTAACCAAAGGATTTATGTGGGTAGCCGATGAAAATACACCTCTCACTTCGAGGTTCAAGCTTATCATGAGTCTCACGCCTCACGAATGCTTCACAACCCCAAACCTTGATGTGGTCTAAGTTGGGAACCTTCCCAGTCCACATCTCGTGAGGTGTTTTGGCAACCTTTTTAGTAGGGACTAGATTAAGGATATGGGCGGCAGTCTCTAAGGCATACCCCTAGAAAAAGATTGGTAATGAAGCTCGACTCATCATGGAACGAACCGTATCCAATAAGGTTCGATTGCACCTCTCAGCCACACAATTCAACTGTGGAGTTCTGGGAGGTGTCAATTGTAAGACAATCCCACATTCCTTAAGATATTCAAGGAACTCAATGCTAAGATACTCTCCTCCCCGATCGGATCGGAGCATCTTGATGTTCCTGCCCAATTGATTCTCAACTTCATGTTTAAACTCTTTAAACTTTTCAAAGGTTTCTGACTTATGCTTGATTACGTAGATATATCCATATCTGCTGTAATCATCAGTAAAAGTCACATAATAGCGATTAGCATCCCTTGTAGCAACTCTGAAGGGCCCACACACATCCGTGTGTACGAGGTCCAACAAACCTTCACCCCTATCACAAGTACCTGTGAAGGGTGACTTTGTCATTTTTCCAAGTAACAAGACTCACAACTAGCATCCAACTTTAGGTCAAATGATTCCAAGACTCCTGCCTTTTGGAGTTAGCCTATGTGCTTCTTGTTAACATGTCCCAGACGACGATGCCACAAGGATGCTTTATCTAAGCTATTTGTAGAATCAATATACAACACATTATTTCCTAAATTGTCTACAACATTCACAGCTTCATATACACCATCACAAGGTAATGCTTTAAAGTAAAATACACCATTGTAATAAACATTAATAGCACCATTATTATCAAGAAATGAAAATGTAAAACCTTGTTTGTACAAGCCATGGAAAGAAATAATATTCCTCGCCATTTCGGGCGATTAACAACATTTATTCAAATCTAAGATTAACCCATTATTATGCAATAAAGAATAAACTCCTATCTTGGTTATAGGTGATGCTTTCATGTTGCCCACGACTAAGTTTATCTTCCCATGCTACACTTGCTCACTTCTTCTTAGGCCATGCAAATCAGTACAAATGTGAATACCACAACCTATATCAAGCACCCAAGAATTAGCATTACACGAGTTATAGACAATATTGTATAAATACCTGCATAGGTGGGTTTCACTTTCCCACCCTTTACGTCTTGCAAGTATTTGGGGCAGCTTCGTTTCCAGTGCCCCTTTTCCTGGAGATAGAAGCATTGTGCTTCCTTTGGGTTTGAGGAAGGAGTAATGGGACCTTTATTTGCCCCACTTTAAGAGGAACCATCAAGGGGCTTACCCTTGGTAGCCTTCAAAGGGCTTTTCCTCTTCTTACCCTTTCCCTACCCAATTGCAAGAACAGGGGTTGCTAAAGGAGTAGAAGTATAAGTAACAACCGCTTTACCCTTAAGGCCATTTTTAGTTATCCTTAAGAGTCCTTGGTGCTTGCTAAGTGTGACATCCTCCTTGTTCATATGATAAGTCATACGAAACTCATCATAAATTGGAGTTAAGGAATGGAGAATGATATCAAGTGACCGGTGATGGGTTCACCATCTCTCATCCTGGTTGTCATCATGGAAGAGATGATTTCATACCTCTCCTGACGCACGCTCTGATGGTACCTATCCATCAGATCCTGGTGGATCTCATAGGGGTAGAAATCTTCATAGGATTTTTGAAGTTCGGGAGTCATGGTGGCCATACTCCTTGTCCTTATAGCGGCTAATCATTATGATGTTTCTGGTCCACTCATTGAAGTTGGATCCATCAAAAGTGACTTTCCCACACAAGTTCATAAGGGAAAAGGAGCTTGTTGGGTTTGAGCCAGTAGCATTGTTGGAAGACATCTGAAAGAAAAGAAAGACAATTTTCATTAGATTTAAGAGTCCTTAATAAGTTACCCAAATGAAATTTTAAGGCTAGGATCCAACAAACTATTTATAGTTGGAAGAGGGATGCCGTAATCCAAGCTATAAAATATTTGAAGGTAGGTAAATAACAATTTACCAATTTCCACCATAAGAACGAAATATTTTACTATTAGGTTTCATTGGATTTGAAACTTCTAAATCTTTTAAGATACATTGAACTTTTCAATGGCATGTTTGAATCTCGATTGTGCCATCTCAAGTTTGTGACTGGGATGCCGAGGATCACAAACAAGGTGTGAATAACCATACAAATTGACTTGGTACCCTTAACTATATTACCTAATCGATGTGTTGGTTAACCACACATGTGACAACCGTCAATTTTCAGTCAAGTCAAAGTCAACTAAAGTCAACAAGTCAAACCGGTCAACTCAATTTGCCATGAGTACTAGAGTTTACGTTAAGTAATTTCTAAACAACTCTCTATTCTAATGAGAGATCATAAATCGAAAAGTGCGTACATCTAGATCTCCTTAACCTAAAACGGTGGTATGTGGAGAGCCAAACCGATAAAACAATGTTACATACTCATCGGGAGTGTGCAAGATCCTTAAACAAG
This sequence comes from Lactuca serriola, assembly GCF_051521515.1. Classification (NCBI taxonomy): domain Eukaryota; kingdom Viridiplantae; phylum Streptophyta; class Magnoliopsida; order Asterales; family Asteraceae; genus Lactuca; species Lactuca serriola. The sequence continues at coordinate 135,159,041 of NC_136412.1, read as the reverse complement.
GCTTAACGGGGTTTACGGACCTTGCAGTGCGAAGCCGGACACTCAAAAAGGTCACCAATGAAACCTCTCTCAATCGTTTTCACTTTATCTCTCTCTATGAGAAATCTCTCCCAAATCTCTCTAAGTATGTCAAATCTCTCCCAAATCTCTCTAAGTATGTGAAATCTCTCCCAAATCTCTCTCTGAATGAGAAATCTCTCTAAGTATGTCAAATCTCTCCCAAATCTCTCTAAGTATGTGAAATCTCTCCCAAATCTCTCTCTGAATGAGAAATCTCTCCAAGAATGTCAAATCTCTCCCAAATCTCTCTAAGTATGTGAAATCTCTCCCAAATCTCTCTTTGTATGAGAAATCTCTCCAAGTATGTCAAATCTCTCCCAAATCTCCCTAAGTATGTGAAATCTCTCCCAAATATCTCTTTGTATGTGAAATCTCTCCAAGAATGTCAAATCTCTCCCAAATCTCCCTAAGTATGTGAAATCTCTCCCAAATATCTCTTTGTATGTGAAATCTCTCCAAGAATGTCAAATCTCTCCCAAATCTCTCTGAGTATGTGGAATCTCTCTCAAATCTCTCTCGAAATCTCTCCCAACTTTCTATAATCACTCGGGGCATCCCGACCCTCGAATTTGGCGAAAACAGCCCAAAAACGGAAGTCTACGCGAAAAACGGACCTTAGGAACCGAAACCCCTCTCAGGAACCGAAACCCCTCTTAGGAACCGAACCCTCCTGATGAAGAAGGCTACTGAACCGAACCGAAGGTACTGTTCACTAACCGAACCGAAGGTACTGTTCACTACAGCTCATTCGGTTCTGACATTCTTGCCCTTTTAGCTCCGAACCGAACCTCACCTACGCTTCTGACCCTTCGGACCGGACCCCTCGCCCCTTCGGTTCCCTCTGTTCGCTTCCGGCTACAATCCTCAGCAGGGACCGAACCTCGGCCTAGGGACCGAGAGGCCTCGCTGGGAAGCCTTTCTCTCCCGGTTTTCGATTAAATTCGCGTTTAAGGCCCGTTTTTAATTATTTTAACGCGGGGTTTTCACCCAAAATCATATTTTAACATAATAAACCCTAAATATTCACAATTTAATCATATTTTCATAAAAATCTTTATTTAAATAATAAAAGCAAGTGGGTAAAGTACAAAGAGGTGGAGTGTTGACTTTGCTTTACTTTATGTCACAAGCAACCACTCCAACACTCACTCTATGACCAGCCACACCTCCCCACCTTACCTAGGTCGCATCACTGTCCTTTCCACTCAATCATCACTCTTTCCCACGTTTTTGAGAGCTGAATATTCATCCTCTCTCCTCACTTCTCTCATTTGCTCTCATTTCACAAGAAGATCAAACTCTTTTCTCTCTCACTTTCTCTCTCTAGGAATTCGAGATTTCCAGGGCTGATCTTGAGTTTTCCTCCACATTTGGTAAGCATAATCCATTCTCTTTATGTTTATTTCACTTCTTTCTACTCGAATCATGGATATCTTACACAAACTCTCTCATAATTGTGTTAGATCTTCGAATCTTCAAGTGATTCTTCAAGTGTTCTTGGGTTGAACACTTCTCTTCTTCAACACTTACCTACTGAAATCACTTAAGGTGAGTTCATACCCCTACATTTTCATGTTTTCTCAAGTTTTTAGGGGGGGAATACAAGTTAAACCACCAAGAACATAACTAAATTTTTCTAACAGCCTTCATCAGAAAAGTTCAACCCCATTCACGGACTGTTTTGGACAACTTAAACATTTTAGTTTTCAAAACTGTTTTAGGTGCATGTAGATCCACTTCTTAGCTTTAAAATGACTACTTGCACATCTCCATACGATTTTTCTACAATTTATGGTGATTTTTACAAAACTGCCTATCATTTCAAACATCAATCCGGACCAGTCTGTGATTACGGACTTTTTCTTATAAGTAAGAAGTCATTAAAAATTATAATAAAAATTATGAACAAACTAGACTCATTTTCCAAATTCTCAGAAGTTACAGAACTTGATTTGGACATTTTATGTTTTTTTTACAATTTTTCCAATAACAGTTACAGAAAATGTTATTAACAGAAAAACACGATAAATTTCATTACACCTTGTAACATGTTGAGCAAGGTATACATCATTATGTGATTATGTGTAGATGCAATATATGACAAATTTTGTATTCTTATATAGACATACATCAGAAAACAAATGGATTTACACCTCCACAAGTATGGTAAATATATAAATGATATTACAAGACTATACCCATTAAAATATAAACATTGGTAAATTAAGGCAAGAAGGGCTTATGCTCACTACCCACACAAATATTTAATAAACTATAATAGGTATAGTTTAGAGTTATGTTACATAACAAACACATTATTAAAGTTTTACTCATTCAAAAGAGTTATTACCACTATGGATAATTATGATAAACTATAATAAGTATAGTTAAGCCATTATACCCCCACAAACGAACACGTTAGTTATATTCGGTATAGTTATGGCATATATATATTACAAACAAAGTGATAAACTATAATAGGTGTAGTTTATGTTTCATCTACCCTATGAACTTAATTACAAGAAAGGAATTCACCACCACTTTTGATAAGTTATCGTATGCATAGTTCATGTTCACTAATCACTATTACTATCTGATGAACTATGATATGTATAGGTTAGATTCACCATCACCACCACTTTTGATAAGTTATCGTATGCATAGTTCATTGTCGTATGCATAGTTCATGTTCACTAATCACTATTACTATCTGATGAACTATGATATGTATAGGTTAGATTCACCATCACCACCACTTTTGATAAGTTATCGTATGCATAGTTCATGTTCACTAATCACTATTACTATCTGATGAACTATGATATGTATAGGTTAGATTCACCATCACCACCACTTTTGATAAGTTATAATATGCATAGTTCATGTTCACTAATCACTATTACTATCCGATGAACTATGATATGTATAGGTATAAGTCCACATTAAATTTTCGCATTGTTAGACTTCAACTATAATCGTTGAGCGTATATGCTTGAGTCATACAAGAATTTAGTCTGGATTGGCTTAGAATTGGTGGTGCCCGCCTCATCTCCTGTTCCTCGTTGGGTTGTGGACCTGGGGCAGACCCACTATATTCAACATTTTATCTAACTTAAATCTTATATAACTTATATACGCTGGACGATTATAGGGGAAATCTACGGGTCAATCTAGGGTTCATCAACGCATCATATAGGAATATTCTGTTTATACTTAACTAAGAAAATATTGGATTTTCTGGAGATCAAACTCTATCTATTTTTAAAAAAGGAAAACGGTTTCTACTCCAAACAAAACTCTTATGAACTCACCAAATTAATTGTTGACACTCTTTCAAAACTACTTGTATTCTCAGGAAATTAGTGAAACAGGAAAACTTCAGCGCTTTGAGGATGGGACGTTAAACCGTCAACAATTTATTTTTGTCATCATAATGTAATTGATATTGAAACATGTAAACATATACTTTGGTGTAACTTTTTCAATTATATTTATGATGGTTGTATTTACTTTGAGCACTATTATACACGTTGTTGTGATACTGTACATGAAGTCCTCCACCCCTGGACGTTTCCGCCATCCTTGGTTTGGGGGCGTGACAACACACGTTCCACCGATCTATAATAAAGTCAAGTTACCCTTTGTCACACTTACTAGTCCTTGTTAGTGTGTCAGTTAACCACATACGCTCCACTAACGACGTGGTACGGTACAAAGTGTAATTTTATGGGCTAGCACTTATTTCACATTTTTCCTAAAGTAACTAAGATTGGGAATTAATAATGTATAGTTACTTTGTAATTCATTATACTTTTAATGAGAGTTAAATTCATATTCTACCCGTTCGGCTAACGACCCTCCACCAGTCAAGGAAGTGGTGGGTGAGAGTGGACTCCCATTAAACCACCATTTTATAGGCAGTAACCTTATACTCCCCTTATAGACCGGCTTCATGAATGAGGCCTACTAACGGTAAGAGTGACATATTCTTATACATATCTATATAAATAAGATTATAATAATATTATAAGAGTTGATTTTTAAACTTTTAAAAATCTAAGGCTTAATTTGGAATTAAAGAATTAATGTGTAAGACTTTACAAATTCCATAACTTGAAATCAAGTTTTGAAACTATTTCAAGACTCTTCAATTTATAACTTATCAGTTTTAATGGTTCATAAAATTGAAGACTCTTCATTTTATGAAACCTCCTATTCTTTAAGACAACTTTTAAAGAAGTGACTTCTGGTTTTCCATAACTTGAGGACAAGTTATGGGTACCATCATTAGCATTAAGATCATGAATCAAACAAGCATGTAGGTTACACACAATTTCTATTATCTTCTAAAACTCATTACAACAAATATTCCTATCAAACAATTTCAAGAAATCATATTAACACATATAATACTTAGTAATTGATAAAAGTCATTTGAAATGGGCTAAAATAATCATTACCACTTTGAAAAAAAGATTTTACAAGTCCAAAACAGTTTGGGATAATGATCTAGCCCATTTCCAGCAACAAAACTCGGAAAACTGCCCAACACGCACCTACTCATCGAGTGCATGATCCTACTCGATGAGTAGGATGAATTTGGTCATGGAATCGTCGAGTCCTCCCCATGGTCTCGGAGAGCCCAATCGAACAGTGATCAATTTTTCGATTTTTCAAACAGTTTGCATCAAGTATACAGAAAACAATCCTAGTCTCTGATACCACTGATGGGTTTTGAGCATTCTAACACTCCTATGGTGTACATGCAACCCTATAAACCTTGAAACTAAGTTTTCTCTAATATACATGCAAATTTGATTTTTCAAGGTTTACTTCCAAACTAGCATGGCATGGGGAATATGTAATATAAAAACTAGTAGAAGTACATACCTTTCTTGTTGCTTGGATTCCTTTAAGACTTTGTGAGCCTAGCACCCCAAATCTTGTGCCTCAAATGCTTCACACAATACTACAAGACTTGGAATAACTTGAGAGAACACACTTGCACTCAAAAATCGGTTATGCCCTCTTAGAATACTCTAGGTACTGATTTTGCTAGCTATAGGGTTCCTTTTATAGTGTTGTCACAATTAGGGTTTACACATTAATGCCCTTAATTGTCATGACTCTTTATTTATAATGATCCATGGGTTTGTAACTCCCATGAACTATCCGTGGAGCTCCAAATGGTTTTAACCCAACTCCATGAACCATGGATCATTAATCCACCATAAAAGATTATATGACTGTCATAATCAACCCTATATATTTAATTAGTCTCACTTTGATCACCAAAATAATAGTAGATTAATATTTTATCAATAATAATTAAATAATACTATTATTAATATATTAGAACTTATAATATGTTCATAATCACAAGTGTCCATTCTCTCATTTTATCTATCCAAGTATTGCAATGCCATGCAACCCAAATGGACCATGCCGGGTCGGGTCAAGTACATACCAAATAAAGTTATGGACTTAGACACTATATCCAACATTAACTCCCCTCCTTTTTATCTATGAGGTAAATGAGACATGATCTGAGGTGGGATACCTCAGATCTGAGCCTTGAGAGGTCCTTAGAGGCTAGATGCCTCGGCTTTAGTGGCCCAAATGAAGGTTGTTGAGCAAAAACCTTCATGAAGAGTGTGTTTTGGTGTTTTGGAGCTATAACACCGTGCATGAACGTAAAGATCGAAACTTTACGTAAGTATTAAGCCTTGAAATGATAGATCAATAGATTAGAGTGTTAGATCTGGTTGAAATCGTCTAAATAAGGAAAAGTCTGGATGGACTCGCCGAGTCAATGAGCCGACTCGACGAGTCGGCTAGGGTTTCATATTTGGACTGAATTGCGATCTAGCTCGGCGAGTCATGGGGTCGGCTCGACCAGTTAAGCTGGATCTTCAAGAAACTTCTGGAAGGTGAGTGGACTCGACGAGTCACAAAGGTGTACTCGCCGAGTCGGGTCAAAGTGGGACTGTTGACTTAAGTTGACTTCTGTTGACTGTGGTGTTTTAGTCAACATAAGTAATAGAGACTATGGAGGGGTGAAATCGTCTTTTATCCACTTCCCAATTAGAGAGGGAATGAGTAATCGTCGATTTAATTATAGTTGAGATTTCGAGTGTTAATTACAGATATTAGCCTTATGTGTTAGGCGGTGGTGAGTTCGAGATTCAAGTGTGAGGATAACTACGTTTTGTTTGCTAGGTGAGTCTTTTCACTATACTTTACCTTGACTGGTAATTAGAGTTATATGACAGAGTATCTTGTATGCTATTTATGTGATACGTTGTACTGCGTAATTTCTATGTGATTTATGTTGTGTGTATTCCAGAGTTAGGACCGGAAGGTCCACAGAGTTAGGACCAGAGGGTCCACAGAGTTAGGGACAGAGGGCCCACAGAGTTATAGCCTCGAGTGGCTAATATGTGTTATGTGTGGTATTTTGGGGAACTTACTAAGCTTCGTGCTTACCGTGTTATGTGTTATGTGTTTCAGGTTTTTCTTAGGATCACGGGACGACACCGGCTCGATTGTACACACCAGATGAGGAGTTATATTTTTGAGGATCCTGGATTATTATTTGATTGAATATGGAATAATGTTTTTGTAAACTAACAAAATGAGATTTTTCGAAAAAGTTTTTTAAGAATTTAGAGATTTTAAATGAAATTTTAGTTTTAAGAAATTATGGTGTAACAAGCTGGTATCAGAGCCTTGGTTTGAGGGATTCAGATGCACCTTGGGGTAAATCTGGACTCAAACTGAGGAATTGAGAAAAAATTTCAAAGAAATCATTTTTCTAAAGCGAATAAGAGTTCAAAGATAATCGAGAAAGAGCAGTGTGTACAATCAGCCAGAGCCCGAACGGTGATTTCCCAAACTACCCTTACTTTTGTGTTATGAGATATTTATGAGACATTTTATGAGATATTATGCATGCTAGAGACAGGCTAGGTATTTCATATTTTAGGACTAGAGTGGCCTGATTTGTGATGCCTTACCCTAGGAGTTGCTGTTATATGTGGTGTGCTTTCGTGTACAGACTGAATAAGAGTATTCCGCAGGAATCCTTTTAGGGGATTCGAGTAGAGGAGTAATCTAGAAGAGGTATCTATATGAGCATATGAGGAGTCTGTCGAGAGGGTAGCTATATGCCCACGTGGGGTGAAGTTGGTTGAGTTCGGTGATATCCTTCGAGTATGAGGAAAGTGAGTGGATAATAACCTAAGGAGGTTTTACGTACTGATGGAGATGCTTCGATGCCCGAATGTTGCTTGCTTCGTGCTTTGTGGAACTCTTGATGATGGGAGTCAGCTACTAATTGAATATGACGATACTCAGGAGGTAGATGGCTGACATCATTAGGAGTTTTTCAGCAGCTAATGGCGGGGAAGTGTGAGAACCTAGGAAAAGCCTAGGGAGTAACCTTAGTCAGATGAGTACGCTGGCAGAGTAGAGCATTTCGCTGGGGAGTGAGCGCGCGTGACGGAAATGGTGAACTTGAAGGTTGAGCAGCTACTTAGGAACTCTGGGATGGTCAGTGTGGAAAGTATGGGTAGATGTGGCAGGTAGTATGGGCCCGTACTACCGAAACCAGAGGACCTATACTCGATACAGGGAGTATTATGAAGATTCTAAGTAGCAGATTGAGGAGCGATGTTATGGTTCAAGTACCATACATCGCAGAAGATTAAGGAGCGATGTCATGGTTCGAGTACCATGCATCGTAGCAGATTGAGGAGTGATGTTATGGTTCAATTACCATACATCGCAGCAGATTGAGGAGTGATATTATGGTTTCGAGTACCATGCATCGTAGCAGATTGAGGAGCGATGTCATGGTTCGCGTACCATACATCGTAGCGGATTGGGGAGTGATGTCATGGTTCGGGTATCATACATTGTAACAAATTGAGGAGTAATGTCATGGTTCGAGTACCATGCATCGTGGCATATTGAGAAGTGATGCATGGGTTGAGTACCATGGTTCGTAGCGAATGATGCTTGCGGTTCTCCGGTTTTCTGGTCATGATTGATCTGGTGGAGATTGGACGCGATGGGGTTTTAGGCCTGAGGGTCATGACTGAGTCCAAAGAGGCATCCCTTGAGAGGGAGGTCGAGAGAATTTCAAGGTATTCTTGGTAAGATGTCAGATGTAGTCGCAAGACTCAGGGATAAGTAGACATGACGTTTATGGGGGATTTTTGTACGAGTTGAGAAATCAGCCGATAGAGGAGATTTCACCTTCTGTGACATGAGTGGTGCTATTTATGTTTATTGTGGGAAACGTGAGAAGCGTGAGATTTCAGTTTTGGGTTTAGGAGTAAACCCTGCGAATTGACATTGATGACGACCTTCTGCCAGATTATTATGTAGCATGTCGGCCGCGAGGTAATGATATATCATGAGCATGTAGTCGGTTAGGATTGAGATGGTCAAGGACCACGTTGCACCCTATTTGAGTACAGTAGACGTATGGTAGCAGTATCAACGGGTAATCCAGATGGGTATATCGGGGCGGTGGCTCTTTTGTCTTTGATGAGTATTGAGTATGGGAATGGAGTCCCTATTCTTGTGATGATTCATGCATTGGAACGTTAGTTGAGAAGTCGAGGTTGAGGGGTTTGATGATTTATTGTTCCAGTCTAAGAGTTAGGGATATTACTAGACAGTTGAGATGTTCGGTATTGAGATGGTATGTGTCACACCCCGAAAACCTAAGGCGGAAACATTTCTGGGGCGGACTCCACGTTGAGTATCAAATCCAATGCACATAGTAAGCAAAGTAAACAACCATTACATTACATATATATTAGTTTACATTTGTTTCAAAAGTAAATTGTACAAGTGTGATACATAGTATATATGAACAAAATGAGACGAGTCTTCTACGCACTCTGTCTTTGCCAAAAGAGATCGTCGGGTACCTATCTAATGCAGACCTAAGAATACAAGCGGTTTGAAAATTAGCATAAAGCTGGTGAGTTCATAAGCGGTTAGTTTTTCTAAAAATTTACGAGTTCCTTTGGTTTCCTGAAAAAGTGGTTATCCAAGAAAATCTCATATTTTCTTAAAAGTTGGTTACCAAATCCAAATTGTAATGTAAAAGATGTATACTGAAAACATGATTGTTCTTGTGAATTGTAAGGTTTAGTTATCTAACTTGTTTCACTTTTCTGGTTACGTATTACTCTTACCCAGGAAAATCCTACATTTTCCTACATGTGTGTGTGAACTGTTACCAACTTTGATTATGTCTAGTGTTATCCCCAGGAAAATCCCATATTTTCCAGAATGTGTGTGTGCGAATTCTCCTGGAAGTTTGGTTATCCTTATATGTACATTAGTTTTATTACGAACATAAAACTAATAATTAAGTGTGAAGTGTTCATAATCTTGATTGCGAGTCCTCAACCATACTTCAGACTATATATGACTTGGGCCAGGGCCAATATCCTTTTTATGACTTTCGTCACCCTTGAACCTTTCGGTTCGGCTGTAGCTAGCAACCAGGTGTGGGATTGTCAGTCTTGTATAAATCTATGCACTCAAGTCACATTCTCCCTCCTGGAGATTCTGGTTACAGGGTTAGTCCTCCACTCTCTCGTGCCAAGGAAGTGTTACAGAGGACGTGTCTCCAATCTTTAAGATTACTCATTACTTCTCGTCCCTAAGGGAAATAGTATCTATGACTAACTAAGTTCTAATGGTGTCTGTCCTTTACACTCGAACCTAGGTGTTTTATTAAGGACATTAAAAATGTTTTATGTTTTCTAATGGTGTCTATCCTTTACACTCGAGCCTAGGGTGTTTTATTACAGACATTACAATGTTTTATGATCTCTATCAATATAAGAGTGAACAATCAATTGTGAAACATAACAGTATATAATAAGAATTGAAATCGTTTGAACAAACAACTCTGCAAGTTAAAAAGTTTGTTAGTAGGTTTTCAATTCTTAAAAGTGTGCGAATATGAAACCATTTAAATGAAATAATGAATTTAAGTACAAGACATTCTAGTACTTTTGCTTGTATTCCCCCCTGAAAACATTTAAATACCATTGAAAAAGGTTAGGGGTATGAACTCACCAGACGCGGAATGTGACGACTAGGATGCTAAAAGCCGAATCAAGGCTTGAATACGAGCGAGGTTCCTATGTAATATGAAATGGTATACAAATATATCTAACTGGATTTATAAACTCTAATTAGATATGATATTACATTCCAATGAGCGAAATCACTTCAAAACGAGTGTTTGGAATGACCCGGGTGACATCTACGGACGTGTGTTGATGCGTGGGACTTGGGAATTGAGTTTACTCTTCAAGAGTAAACTCCTTATGGATTTTACGGCCTCTTATACCATACACACATGAGTTCACGGCCGTGAACTCATGTTTGTGTGTTTTATGGTGCTAAAATGGTCAATAACACTTGAGGGATAATTGGGATGAATTTATCTAAGGCTTTGGAAGGAATTAAATCACCAATAACACTACAAAAGGTAGTTTACGGCTCTAAACAAGTATTTTACTGCCGTAAAATCCTATCCCCCTTAGATTGATGATTTAATGGTCTTAGCTTAATCATATGTGATTCCTATAATTTTTACAAGCCTTGGTTTGAATTTAGGGCACCAAATGACTCATCTTTAGGAGTTTATGGCCCTGGAACATATTCTTGGGGTGTCATGGCCGTAAACACCTAATTGGAGGGTGTTCGACATGTTTAACGTCCCCAAACTATTTTTAGATGATTCTAGGATTTATTTCAAGGCTATTGGTGAAGTTATATGGCTTTTTAACACTAGAAAATGAGTTTACTCCCCATGTATGAGGAGTTTACGGCCCAAGCATATTCCTTGGCCGTAAAATCTTATTTACTCCTCAAAATTCATGTTTAGGGTGTTCTATGTCCGGATTTGTAAGCCATAAGGTCGTATCTAATCCCAATGTTGATTTGGAGGTGTTAAATTGCTCAAAAACCCATGTTTTTAGGTGTTTACGGCCCAAGCATGCTCCTTGGCCGTAAACACATGTTCCAGGTCCAAATTGATAGATTAAACACGAATTTGAAGGCCTAAGAGGTTAAACAACAAGTTGGGGATGTTACCTCAAAGATTTGGAGCCTTAATTCATTGTCTTGGACCTTGAATCTTTGGTTGAGGAGAGAGGTTAGAGAGAGAGTAGTGAGATGAAGCAAAAGATTCAAATGGAAGCTTAGAACACTTTAAATAGTGTTCGGGATTTGGACACGGTGGAATTCTACCCATACCGGCGTTAGACGGGGCTTTTGGTCGCACCCGACCAAATTGCTGTAACTCGATATGGTTGATTCTAGAAATGTTCCAATCACTAATACGAGGTGTTAGAATGAGTTCTAAAGGTATTAGAATACCCATTAAGTCATAATATAAAATATACATTAATGAATTAATTAAATGATGGAATCGAAAACGAAATTTCGGGTTGTTACATTATCCCCCCGTTAGAGGGAATTTTGTCCCAAAATTCAAAGATTTGAACACAGGTCGCGAAGTGAAAAGAGATATGAGGATGAATATACTGTTTCGGGTCTTCACGCTCCTAAGTGGAATCGGGTCCCTGTTTTACATTCCAGCGAACCCTCACTGTCGGGATACGGATTTGTTTCAAACGGTCAAGCTATCAATCCATGATCTCAATTGATTCATCCACGAAGTTTTGGACTTCCGTTGGTTTCGATCTCATCAAAGGGATTACTAGGGTTTCGTCAGGTCGGCACTCCTTACGAACAATGATGTGGAATGCCAGATAGTTGTTGCTGAGTTCTGAAGATAGCTCGGAGAGGGCTACGGAATCGATTTCTAACAAGGATCTCGAAAGCTCTAATGTTCTACGAGTTAAGTTTTCCACACTTCCCAAGGCGTACTATGTCTTTTCAAAGTAAGACTTACAACAAGTGGGTACATTTTCACGTGGCAGACTAGGTAAGGGTCCGATGGTCCTAAAGGAAATTTCTAGATGGGTTTGCGATCATAGCTGGCGGGACCCAAGAATTGACGGGTTTCTATGTGTATCCCCGATGTCGATTAATTCTTTATCGCTTTTAGTTTTTGGAAAGGTCCACAAGTATGACTGCTTTGCTTATCTACTTTACCGGAAAGTGGTTTGACCGAAGGGCACCACTACTATCTCGTAGTGATCATATCAAGCCCTAGTTGCTGTCTTGGACACATCGTGCTCACTGAGGTTTTCGCTACGAGGTAATTCTAGGGATTTAAGTCGATGTGAGACTTAACTACACATTCGGAGGAAAATTATCAGGAAATCTTCAGAAAAAGGCATCGGGGAAGGAGTTGCATACTTCTCGTTTCTCGATAATCACTCGGACGAGGAATATGATGGGTTTTGGTCATATGACATCCTATGTGCTCATACAAACCCTAATGCTTGGATCTAGGTTTCTCTATTGTACATGCTTTGAATCCAAGACTATAAACCCTAATTCTAGCATATGGAAATCAATATTAACATATAATTAGGTTTATGATATTACCTTGATTGTTATGTAGGAATAACAATCCCAATTCCTCCTTGAATTGACTTTGGAAGGCTTAGAGTCACAAGTGTCACTCCTCTAATGGCTTACAAACACCAAGAGCAGATGGAGAAGGTATAAGGAGAGAGGAGAGGTATAAGAATTCATCTATAAGACCTCTTGGGAAGGCATGGACGAATTCATGAGCCTTGGGGTCTTTATATAGGTGTAGAGATTAGGGTTTTAGTCCTTATCCTTATCTAGTTGCTTGCCTACCAAGTAACCATAAGATAAGCCTTGGAACCCTTATCCTTTATCCTTTGGAAGATTTCAAGGATCCTTATCTCCTTGAATTTGTTCAACCCATATTTAGGATAACCATTACCATATTTTGTAACTATCACATAATTACAATTCAGCCCCTCTAGTTTAATTAAGTACACTTGATCACAAAATTAATTCTTAATTAATTATTGACCAATATTAATTAAACAAATATGATTTCTCCTTTAATATATTATTCTTATAACATATTAATAAATCATAATAACCTCTCTCTTTATTTATTTCTCCAATCAAGTTGCTTTGGTGAAGGCAACCCAAAAGGACCATGCACCATCGGGTCAAGTGCATACCAAAATAGTTATGGACTTAGACACTAATCCAATAGTCTCCCACTTGGATAAGTCTAACAACTATTCTGCATATGACTTTAGATCCTGATCTGCAATCGTAGCTTTCCAAAGCCGTTGTCAACTCTGATCCTATCAGATACGCGTGTCCTTAGATAAGGGATCATATATTCCTCCATTCTAGATATCATATGAGACATGATTTCAAATCATTCTCTTTGTACTATATCTCGATTCCCGATTTATGACGACTGACTAATTGAACAAATCAAATTAGCCCTAGCCCGGCCGAGCATTTACGTTTGTCATCACTAAATCATCGAGGGGCCCAAAGATATCGCTTTTATCCTACTTTGAATAAAAGGAACGGAGAAACTTTGATACAATGCTTGCTTGCACTCACTCACCGAATCACACACAACAATATGTTTTATAACACCAAGTTACTAGTGCGTTTACATATTATCAATGTGCAACCGATTTGCAAGATACAACTCGCACATCACGGTTTCAAGAATATAAGATGTTATCGTCTCACCAATCACTCGTGATACAATTCATGGAGTGATCCAAGTGAGTGTGTGTTTAATCCAATGCTCAAATCACATTCATAAGCACTAACGAATGTTGCAGCAACCATTTTCTTATGTCTAATACTCTTTTAGACAATCCACACACCAATTCACGACAGTCTTCATTCATATCTACTTCCAACATATGAACGACTGTGGCCCGTTCAAATAATTCGATTATTCTTAATAAACTCAATTATTCTGGAAGTCAAAACATGCAAATGTGAAACACAAGAATAATACTAATCCCATATGGCTTCAAACCTTTGAGTATAAATAAAACACGTTTTATTTATCACCATATCGATTACTCATGTCGTTTCGGGTAATCAACGTCTTACTTGAATTATTACACTTGTCCCATGCTCCTAGCATGCACACAATGTTTACCTATGGTTCTTACTTTGTGAAATAGATCACATTGAACACATTTCCAATCATTCTCATTTCACAACTCCAAATCCTTTTTCCATAAGTGAAAGAATATCAAATTCTTGCTACTTATAGATTATGCTAGATTCTAACATCTTATGCAATGATCCTTTCGTGACATCACTGCACCAAAGTCACAAAGACTATTGCCAACGATATTACAAAGTCCTCTATTGGATATTGTTACAATACAATTCCTTAGATATGATGTCTCTCACTCAAGGTACTTTCCTTTGAACATCCTTTTGCATAAAAGTTTCTAATCTAGTCATAGATTTTTCAATATTCAATTTCCAATACGGAAACGTTTCCATATTTTCCATATGACAACTCATTCTTAATAGAATCTTTTCTATTCATAATAATGTTGATATTGTTCTTCCAATACCATGCTTCCAACTACTCACAAGCATCCAATCCTCGTCGAACTTTGGATTGTCCTTTGATAATTGTTTAATTATTTTAGTCAAAACCAATTCTTGTCCTTTTTCCCTCTAAATGTGCTAGACATTTGGAAAATTTTAGAATGGTCAAACATTAAAGCATTTGCAATCGATCCTATACCCGGAGCGTATGGGACACGACGTATAATGTTTTATTTGCTATGTTCTCAAATTTTGAATTGTGAAGAGGAATGTCGTAATCATAATTGAAATTTTAAGAACACACTATGTACCTTTGACTAAATTTATTAACATTTCTCAACTTAATCCTTTAGATTTGAAATGAAGCATAATATTCTCTCCCTTAATTATAGCAAAACAACTTTACAAACCTTACGACTTTGCAAGGTATAACTCTTGTTTTCTATAATTAATAATACCAACTTGCAATACGTGCCTTAATAATCATACAATCATAACATTTATGCTCCCACTATCATGATGATTATTATAAACATAACACTTATGCTCCCACTATATTCGACATGTATTCAGAAATAGCTTAACTTTCAGAAAAACAATACTTATTGAATTTCTTAAGTTCATGTTTCTAGTACTTAGTGCTTTGATAATCTTTTATCAATGCTTCTTGAACTTATACACCTTTGCTTGAGATAGTTCATATGTATGTCTAAACAATTAAGACTAATTGCCAAACCTCACAATTCAAATCATGGAAAGGGATACCGTAACCATAATCGAATTTGAGAATGCAATTTTACAATTACTATCTTCTTAAAATCTCTCTTAGTGAAAGCATTTCCTCACATTCATTTTCATGAAGGAGGAAATCTTATGACACTTAGATTTAAACGGTGTATGTGTTCCTATCCATGTGAATTTGTTAAAACCAAAGTTTACGACAAATTCAAACTCATATGGATCGAACTTTCTTAATCTCGATTTCTTGCCTTATGGTAGCACAGCTGGCCACCATGTCTTCCAAGTAGTTAAGCAGCTCACCTTTTCCTATCAATGTACTTTCCATTAATCAAGGTCCATGCCTTTTATGCATTCAAATGAGAACTCATAGGACTCATATGCATAATTAACTCGATTGGATTGGCACAGAAACAAAATAATGTCAACACAATAGGTTGTAAACCTCAACTCGTGTGCTAGTGATGATCGATAAGGTTTATTTGATTTGTTCTTGAAACCTTTCAAGACCATTAAGACTCTCAATGAATCTTTGACATATAAGATTCTCTTGTCAATAAACATTTCTTGACAAACAAATATTCAAGAGTTAGTGTAGTTTTTATCAAACACTTCATAAATTGGTCCTAGTTGGTCTTTGTCTTATCCAAGACATCACAACTTTCCAAATTTGATGAATGTTATAGACCTTCTTAATAATTATCACTCAATTTCACAATCTTAACTCTAAGACTTGTTTTTGGAGCGAAGTGTGATTGACTTCTTGATTTAACCATTTCTTCAATCCTTGATTCCTCTTCTTAAACATACAGTTGTACTAAGACTTACTTAGAGGATCAATTGAGATATGGTTCTTAATCACTAAGACCTATCATAAAAGCTACTCTCCCTTCTTCTTAGAATGGAGAAACTTTTATCTTTCTGCCTACTTGATTCTTCT
The DNA here is from genome assembly GCF_051521515.1 of Lactuca serriola. Classification (NCBI taxonomy): domain Eukaryota; kingdom Viridiplantae; phylum Streptophyta; class Magnoliopsida; order Asterales; family Asteraceae; genus Lactuca; species Lactuca serriola. Next base: position 135,142,762 of record NC_136412.1, on the reverse strand, counting down.
TATTCGTTTTACTATTGATTTAAACCTTTTTAATCAATTCCGAATTATACTTAATCTTATAAGTATAATCATATTTACTAAACCTTTAGTAAATCATGACGAATATCTTTGTTGCTCTTATGGTGAACTTGATCAACACGCAACTTTGTGTGCTCGATCTCCAAGTCCTTCACTTGACACTTTGTCAATGAATTTGTCTAATTTCCAAATATGAAATTTTTTATTCATCGTGCAACCAAGTTTCATGATTCCAAGTTTCTGTCCAATTAAAACTTGGGCGATGAGAAACTCTCCCTATTTGGTAAACTCTCGACTTTCTATAAATAACATAATAAGAACCAAATCCATTGTTGCTAATAATAGAAACATTTTAACATCAATTTTTCATACACGCCATTGCAAGGATAAATAAATATTATAAAATCAAAATTTATTTTATTGCGGAAAAATTTGTCCTTACAATGCAATTCATTGAAAAACTATGCTCATACATCTTTCTTAGCAATCTAATTCTAACTCTAAGTAGTAGCTTAAGAATCTAATCTTCGAGAAATGCGATCGAAATCCATTCCTTCACGGTTAGCTTCCGCTCACTTCTTCCCTTAAGCTTCCTTTCTTTTCTTCGATTCTACAAAACATCAATTGTAATCTTATCACATTATGTATTAAGAATCTAGGATAGAAGCTTAAAAGAGTTAGTTAATGGATTTTACCTATATTAGAGCCATACGTTTCGACTCTCCCATCTCTTAGATCTCTTAGGTAAATGGGGCAGCTTTGTCTCCAATGCCCTTTCTCTTGGCAATAAAAGCAAATTGACTCTTTTGGAACATGTCATGGAACTACTTCAGACATTGCCTTTCTCTATTGATCAAACTTTTCGATCATAGCATGTCTTTCGTTGCCATTCACTATACCCATAGAGGTCTTGAAGGCAGATTCACCAATCAACTTTGCTTTTCTATTGCGCCAAATCATTGTTGATTCAGCAGCAATAAGCATATAGGTGAGATCTATAAGGGTCACGTCGTAGTTCATCATATAGTACTCTCTTACGAACTCACTATATGAGTTAGGAAGTGACTGAAGAACCCAGTCAACAGCCATTTCCTCACAGACAACGGATCCCAACATTCTTAACCTATCAATGTGTGACTTCATCCCTAGGACATGTGCACACACCGGCTTTCCTTCTTTATGTTTACTTGCCAAAAGGGCTTGAGTGATCTTGAACTTTTCAAGCCTTTGAACTTGTGGGTTAGGGAGAATAATTGGAGGAGGAGGAGGAAGTGAAGCATGATCTCTTGTTCCTCGATCGAATCGTGGAATATCATCTTCATGTGGAATGCTTGTTCCACGGGATTTGGGAAAACCATAGTTGTTGAACTTTGACATCTACAATACGGGAGAAAATGAATTCAAGTTAGTTTATTGATTGAGTCCTTAGTAATAGGACCCAACACAATATTCTACAACTCGGGAGAGGGATGCCATAACCCTAATTGCAGAATATTTGCAGGTAAGAGAATGACGATTCACTAATTTCCACCACGAAAAACGAAAAAGAATTTAAGTTTTTAATCTATGAAAAATCCTAGATCCTTTTGAGATTCATTGAACTGTCAATGGCATGTTTCAATCTCGATATGCCCCTCTTGTTTGTGACTGGGATGCCGAGGATCACAAAGCAGGTGTGAATAACCATGCAAACTTACATGGTGCCCTCACATGTTACAGTCACCTATTCGATGTGCCGGTAAACCACACACGCTCCACCGAACTATGACAAACATTGAGTCACCCTTTGCTACCTTTGCTTAGAACCATTTAGTGTGTCGGTAAAACACACACGCTCCACTAACGTCTTCGCAATGGCACAAAGTGTAATTTCATGGAATTGCATCAATTCACTTTTGCCTAAGTAACTAAGATTGGGAATTTTATGAAAACATTTAGTTACTTTAATAATTCATTATACTTATAATGGAAGGTTTCGTCCGATCCTACCCGTTCGGCTAACGACCCTCCACTAGTCAAGAGTGCGGTGGGTAAGAGTGGATACCCATTCAATCACCATTTTATAGGCAATTTCCTTAAACACCCCTTATAAACCAGCTTCGTGAATGAGGCCTACTAATGGTAAGACTGACTTTTACTCATACATATATATAATGTTAGACCTTTAATGTTATAGATAGTATAGGGTGTATTTTATACTTTTAAAATATTAGGTGGTCAAATTTAACAATTATACCTTTAATTCAATTAAATTGTAAACCAAAACTTTTATGGATTTATTAAACCTCTTTTAATTATACACCTTAATTAATTAATAAAACCATAAGGGTGTGATTTGAACTTTTTCAAAACAATACTAGAGTTTTAGAATTTAACATTCCTAATTAAACTTTTAATAAACTTTTAAATTCCAAAACTTGAGGGCAAGTTTTGAAACATTTCAACACATTAGGGTTTAGAATTTAAATATACATCAAAATTAAACTATTTAATCAAAATTTAAATTCCAAAACTTGAGGGCAAGTTTTGAAACCTTTTTCAAAACATAAGGGTTTCAACTATTTAAATTTCAATACAACAAAACTTTTGGGTTCAAATTTAAACTATAAAACCTAAAGGGCAAAATATGAAACTTTTCATAACAACAAGGATCAAATAACAAATAATTTAAATTAACATTTAATCACATAATTATCCATATTGGATTTGTTTAATGATTTCTTGCAAAACAATTTATCAATTTAGTCAAAATAATTAATCAATTACCTTATAAGGAAACAATTATCTTATTAATTGATAAATATCTTCAATTAGATCAAAATTATAGTCAAATATATCATATAATCAGATTAATATTGATCTAACATGATAAGGTAACTATCCCAACGCAAAAACAGCAAGAAATCCCGAGATAACCTCCATCTGACGAGTTGACTCGTCGAGTCAAGCCTGGACTCGTCGAGTCACCTTGGACTCGGCGAGTTCAGCTATGGACTCGGCGAGTCTAGCCTCCAGAAACCCAAAAAACAAATTTTCCAGATATGCAATGCATCAATATAATTGAAACCAAGCTAGGCTCTGATACCACTGATGGGTTTTGGTCATAAGACATCCTATGTGCTCATACAAACCCTAATGCTTGGATCTAGGTTTCTTTATTGTACATGCTTTGAATCCAAGACTATAAACCCTAATTCTAGCATATGGAAATCAATATTAACATATAATTAGGTTTATGATATTACCTTGATTGTTATGTAGCAATAACAATCCCAATTCCTCCTTGAATTGACTTTGGAAGGCTTAGAGTCACAAGTGTCACTCCTCTAATGGCTTACAAACACCAAGAGCAGATGGAGAAGGTATAAGGAGAGAGGAGAGGTATAAGAATTCGTCTATAAGACCTCTTGGGAAGGCATAGACGAATTCATGAGCCTTGAGGTCTTTATATAGGTGTAGAGATTAGGGTTTTAGTCCTTATCCTTATCTAGTTGCTTGCCTACCAAGTAACCATAAGATAAGCCTTGAAAGCCTTATCCTTTATCCTTTGGACGATTTCAAGGATCCTTATCTTCTTGAATTCGTTCAACCCATATTTAGGATAACCATTACCATATTTTGTAACTATCATATAATTACAATTCAGCCCCTCTAGTTTAATTAATTACACTTGATCACAAAATTAATTCTTAATTAATTATTGACCAATATTAATTAAACAAATATGATTTCTCCTTTAATATATTGTTCTTATAACATATTAATAAATCATAATAACCTCTCTCTTTATTTATTTCTCCAATCAAATTGCTTTGGTGAAGGCAACCCAAAAGGACCATGCACCATCGGGTCAAGTACATACCAAAATAGTTATGGACTTAGACACTAATCCAACAGAATACATGGGAGAACTTTTAAGCTTTGATGCACGAAGATCATGAGAGTCGGGTCGGAGGAAAGTTCAGACGAATGGCTTTCTCGAAACTAGGAATAACAGTTTGAATGAGGCTCAGTCATTACATGCTAAAGATGACATCAAAGCATTTCATGAAAAGTTCGCCATTAGATCGAACGGAAAAGAATAATTGTTCATATTGAGGATACAATCTACAGATATGACGTTAGCGTTCTCATTCTCACTTGAGAACCATCTCGACGGTATACATTTTCGATTACTCACGAATGACAGGGTTTAAAAGATGTTCAAATGGATGGTTAGCGAATTCTTTCGGTGCTAGAATCGAAAAGAATCACAGGCATAAAATTTAACGAGGGGAAATATACCTGTGGCAACGGTGGGATCGGTGGCTATCTCCTCTTTTCCTATCGTGAGAACTCTTCCGGTGTTGCCAGATGTTACTGCCTTGGGGCAGTTTCGCTTGAAATGTCCAACTTCTCCACAACCATAGCAGGCCCGACCAATGCCCGCTCCAGAAGCTTGACTCGTGGATTGAGTTGGTGTCTTATAGTTTTTCGCCATGTGACCCTTTATGCCACAACTGTTGCAAAATACCTCTATACATGGACTAGAAGGAAGGTAATGATAGTTGCACTTGTCACAACTAGGAAGGGTTCCAGCATACCTATTGGCAGGTTTTCGAGTTGAGGATCCAACAAAAGAAACAGTTGCAGGGGAAGTGGCAGCGTGAACTGCCACCGTTTGCTGCCTCTTCAAAGACTCCTGCGATGTCTGACTTTTATCCTTCTTCCTAATTTTTCTTTTCTCACTACTCCTCTCTGTCGGCTCAAGAGTGGTAGCTGTCTCCTCAGGGTCTTCACTATGATCGATTAGGATTTGTGCCAAGCGTTTGGCGCTGTCGTATGTATCCAGCCTCACAGGTATGACGTTTCCTTTCGTTGGTTGGGTCAGCCCCCAGATGAATTTCTCTATCTTCTTACTCTCCGGGGTAACCATTCCCGGGCAGAGTAATGCCAAGTCGTCGAACCTGGAAGTGTAAGCGGTGATATCGGAACCTTTCATCTTCATGTTCCAGAGTTCGTGTTCTAACTTTTGCATTTCGCCCCGAGGGCAGTACTCAGCCAACAAAAGTTCCTTCATGGCTTCCCAACCCATGGCATTGGCTATGGGTAAGGTTAGGGATTTGACTCGGCCGTTCCACCAAGTCAGGGCTTTGTCGATAAAGGTGCAAGCGGCAAACTTCACCTTGTCAGATTCTGAGTAGGCGCAAATTTCAAAGATGGATTCAATCTTCTTGAACCATCGGGTGAGGGAAATGACACCTTCAGTGCCATCAAAGGACGGGGGTTTTGCGTTCATGAAATCCTTATAGGAACCCTCTTTTCGGTGTTCCCGACTACTTTCTTGGTTTTGGGTTTGGGTCCCACTTGCCGAACCACCGGAACAGCCAGAGTTCCGTTGAGACATGGCAGCTGCCACTGCGGCTGTAACAGCTGTCTGGAATACTACAGGGTCAATTTGGGGAGGAGGTGGTGGCGGAGAGTTGTTGGTCTTGGAGATGGGTCTCTTTCTTGGAGGCATCTTGATCTAATAAGATCAAGAAAGAGAGGATGATAAGTCCTCTGAATTGAATCAAGAGATATGACGATATATATGATGAATAAGCGATAAAGCAAGAAAGAGTTATCTAAGCGGGAAAAATTATCACTAAGGGAATGATCAAAGAACAATGCGTGAACGAGGATTTTTACCAAGGATTGGCTTGAGAAATACTCCCATAGTATCTCATGATTCATTACGACGCTGGCTCGATGTTTGTGGTATTAGGGTAAATTTTAAGCATGCCACATACGACAGTCACTCCCAAGCACATGATGGCCGTGTCTCGAATGAATATACTTGTCCAGGCTATGTTGATCCTAGACACGACTACATAATTACGCAGGTTTAACCGCAGCACACGACACCCATTTACTTATGTTTTGTTCCACTTGTAGTTACGGATCTCGACGGTTTGGTATACTTATATACTTTTGAAAATATTTATATTTTGAAGGATACTTTTAGTTCAGAGCACTTAGGCGCCTTAATGTTTATAGTTTTATACCATGTAAGGTTTGGTATACTTTATTCACTATAAACAAGGGCTCTGATACCAATCTGTCACACCCCGAAAACCAAAGGTGGAAACATTTCCGGGGCGGACTCCACGTTGAGTATCAAATCCAATGCACATAGTAAGCAAAGTAAACAACCATTACATTACATATATAGTAGTTTAAATTTGTTTCAAAAGTAAATTGTACAAGTGTGATACATAGTATATATGAACAAAATGAGACGAGTCTTCTACGCACTCCGTCTTCGCCAAAAGAGATCGTCGGGTACCTGTCTAATGCAGACCTGAGAATACAAGCGGTTTGAAAATCAGCATAAAGCTGGTGAGTTCATAAGCGGTTAGTTTTTCTAAAAATGTACGAGTTCCTTTGGTTTCCTGACTAAGTGGTTATCCAAGAAAATCCCATATTTTCTTAAAAGTTGGTTACCAAATCCAAATTGTAATGTAAAAGATGTATACTGAAAACATGATTGTTCTTGTGAATTGTAAGGTTTAGTTATATAACTTGTTTCACTTTTCTGGTTACGTATTACTGTTACCCAAGAAAATCCTACATTTTCCTACATGTGTGTGTGTGAACTGTTACCAACTTTGATTATGTCCAGTGTTATCCCCAGGAAAATCCCATATTTTCCTGAATGTGTGTGTGTGCGAATTCTCCTGGAAGTTTGATTATCCTTAAATGTACATTAGTTTTATTACGTACATAAAACTAATAATTAAGTGTGAAGTGTTCATAATCTTGATTGCGAGTCCTCAACCATACTTCAGACTAGATATGATTCGGGCGAGGGCCAGTATCCGTTTTATGACTTTCGTCACCCTTGAACGTTTCGGTTCGGCTGTAGCTAGCAACCAGGTGCGGGATTGTCAGTCTTGTATAAATCTATGCACTCAAGTCACATTCTCCCTCCTGGAGATTCTGGTTACAGGGTTAGTCCTCCACTCTCTCATGCCAAGGAAGTGTTACAGAGGACGTGTGTCCAATCTTTAAGATTACTCATTACTTCTCGTGCCTAAGGGAAGTAGTATCTATGACTAACTAAGTTCTAATGGTGTCTGTCCTTTACACTCGAACCTAGGTGTTTTATTAAGGACATTACAAATGTTTTATGTTTTCTAATGGTGTCTATCCTTTACACTCGAGCCTAGGGTGTTTTATTACAGACATTACAATGTTTTATGATCTCTATCAATATAAGAGTGAACAATCAATTGTGAAACATAACAGTATATAATAAGAATTGAAATCGTTTGAACAAACAACTCTGCAAGTTAAAAAGTTTGTAAGTAGGTTTTCAATTCTTAAAAGTGTGCGAATATGAAACCATTTAAATGAAATAATGAATTTAAGTACAAGATATTCTTGTACTTTTTCTTGTATTCCGCCCCTGAAAACATTTAGAAACCATTCAAAAAGGGTAGGGGTATGAACTCACCGGACGCGGAATGTGACGACTAGGATGCTAAACGTCGAATCGAGGCTTGAATACGAGCGAGGTTCCTATGTAATATGAAATGGTATACAAATGTATCTAATTAGATTTATAAACTCTAATTAAATATGATATTACTTTCCAATGAGCGAAAACACTTCAAAATGAGTGTTTCGAGTGACCCGGGTGACATCTACGGACGTGTATTGATGCGTGGGACTTGGGAAGTGAGTTTACTCTTCAAGAGTAAACTCCTTATGGAGTTTTCGGCCTCTTATACCATACACACATGAGTTCACGGCCGTGAACTCATGTTTGTGTGTTTTATGCTGCTAAAATGGTCAATAACACTTGAGGGATAATTGGGATGAATTTATTTAAGGCTTTGGAAGGAACTAAATCACCAATAACACTACAAAAGGGAGTTTACGGCCCTAAAAAAGGATTTTATGGCCGTAAACTCCTATCCCCCATAGATTGATGATTTAATGGTCTTAGCTTAATCATATGTGATTCCTATAATTTTTACAAGCCTTGGTTTGAATTTAGGGCACCAAATGACTCATCTTTAGGAGTTTACAGCCTTGGAACATATTCTTGGGGTGACATGGCCGTAAAAACCTAATTGGAGGGTGTTTGACATGTTTAAGGTCCCCAAACTATTTTTAGATGATTCTAGGATTTATTTCAAGGCTATTGGTGAAGTTATATGGCTTTTTAACACTAGAAAATGAGTTTACTCCCCATGTATGAGGAGTTTACGGCCCAAGCGTATTCCTTGGCCGTAAACTCTTATTTTCTCCTCAAAATTCATGTTTAGGGTGTTCTAAGTCCGGATTTTTAAGCCACAAGGTCGTATCTAAGTCCCAATGTTGATTTGGAGGGGTTAAATTGCTCAAAAACCCATGTTTTTAGGTGTTTACGGCCCAAACATGCTCCTTGGCCGTAAACACATGTTCCAAGTCCAAATTGATAGATTAAACATGAATTTGAAGTCCTAAGAGGTTAAACAACAAGTTGGGGATGTTACCTCAAAGATTTGGAGCCTTAATTCAATGTTTTGGACCTTGAATCTTTGGTTGGGGAGAGAGGTTAGAGAGAGAGTAGTGAGATGAAGAAAAAGCTTCAAATCGAAGCTTAGAACACTTTAAATAGTGTTTGGGATTTGGACAAGGTGGAATTCTACCCGATACCGGCGTTAGACGGGGCTTTTGGTTGATTCTAGAAATGTTCCGATCACTAATACGAGGTGTTAGAATGAGTTCTAAAGGTATTAGAATACCCATTAAGTCATAATATAAAATATACATTAATGACTTAATTAAATGACGGAATCGGAAACGAAATTGGTAACGGCGATTGAATTATCGAAATGAGTTACGAAAAGGGTTACAAGCAATGGTACGAAATTTCGGGATGTTACAGTATGAGACTTTATCGACTAAAGGCAGTCATGATGAGAAGTTCCTGAGGATTTCATCGGAGGTTCGGAGTATTTGAGGTTGCTTGATCTCTTTAAAGGAGATCATCGTGAGTTGTGTAGCACCTTCCAAGAGCAGGTGCGATGTTGCTGGTAGAAACAGTCTGTGGGATGGATCGTTGCTGCGCCAATTGGTGATGGTTCGAACCCTAAGTGGGGTACAACCGGGTATCTTATTGAAGGGAGCATAGATTTGTTCAAAAGAATGGTTGGAAAGTGGGATTTAGAGACCTACTGTACGGATTTATGAAACCAGGTTTAGTGGTGGTCGAGGAGAGGTGCAGAGCAAGATAAGGCATGTGGTACATGGTTGAGAAAGGATGAGTGTCTCGATGGAAGGTGGCCTGTAGGGTCCGATGGGTGTTGCGTCTTGGGCTCGTTCATTAGTCCAATTTTGTATCCGGATTGGGCCTATCCATCCGTGAGTTATGTTCTAGGGTTTACTATTTATTGATGCTTGCATGCATCCTAGTACGTAAGATTTGGAGTCGATCATTCATAGAAAATTTTCTATTTTATCGTTTGTAACCCTAGTAGCTTCTACAGCGGAAGTTCTTTGTCGAGCTCTGCTGAGGATTGAATCTATTGAATCATTCGACATATTTTGATTCACTCTTGTGTTGATGTTTCTGTTTATGCCTTTGTGATTAACATGTTTAAAGATCTAATCGATCAAAGAGTTTCTTAACTCATCAATTGGTATCAGAGCAGGAGACTGTGTAATTCATACACATCTCTTCTGTGAAAGAAGTGATTAGGGTTTATTCCGCATTCATTGATATTTATTGAGTCGTCACTCCATAATTGACGTATCTCATTAATTATTCATCTTGCCCTAATATTATGTATTACAAAGTCTGATCTTATAACATGTTAAATGATCAAGCATGGACGATTCTCAATCTAATCCTATTAACATCTCAAACAGTATAGGATCTACAACCAAGATTCCAATTCTCTACACTCAAGATTACGAAGTGTGGACGCACCACTTTGAAGACTACGTCATTGGATCTGAAGATAATGGGTATCTGATATGGGAAGCTATTATATCTGGCCCATTTGCTCATTCAGGAACATCTAGAATCATTAAAACTCAAAAGGAGTACAATGATTTGTTGAAAGACGTGAAAGACGCTGCTCAGGACGAAAAGGAGAAGTTTCAATGCAACATTAAGGCATTGAGACTAATTCGATTCGCTCTTCAATTCGACACGTTTAGATTGGTGAGTTCTTGCAGTACAGCAAAGGAAATCTGGGATCGGCTGCGAGAGCTATATTCCACAGATGAAGATCTAGAGCATTCAATTCAGACCTTACTTCTCTCTGAATTTGGAGAGTTCAAGCAGAATCCAGAAGAGGTTGTTACACAGACATTTGATCACTTTAATCATCTTCTCAGCAAGATGATCAAAGATGATATTGAAAGGAAGCTCATCGAACAGAAGGTCACTTTCCTGAATGGCCTAAGATCTGAATGGAGAGCTGTTGTGTCAACGATTAAAGCACATGAGCAGTTCAAATCGTACTCGCTGGCGAAACTAGTAGGGATTCTGAAATCCCAGGAAAAGACAATGCTGCAAGAGAAAAGCGTATAGGGGTGCAAACGAGCCAAGCTACTCGTGAGCTACTCGGGATCGGATCGCTAAAAGCTCGACTCAAAACCGATTTTAAACGAGCCCGAGCCGAGCTCGAGCTTAATATTAAGCTCGTTTATTAAATGAGCTCGAGCTCGAGCCTATGTCACTAAGTTTGATTAGGCTCGCGAGCCTAAACGAGCCTTTATATAATATAATTTCTTATTTTTTATATATTAAAATATTTGTGGATTAGGAATTTAGGCTATTAGTAAACGAGCTTCTTAACGAGATCAGCCGAGCTTAAGCTTATTTAGGCAAGTCAGTCAAAAAACGAGCCGAGCCCGAGCCCGAGTCGAGCTTGTATAATTATTTACGATCTCGAGCCAAGCTCAGTACAAGAGGCTCGAATCGAGCTGACCTCGAGCTCGAGCCTCTTAGAACTTAAACGAGCCCGATCCGAGCCTGACCAGGCTTGGGCTCGGCTCGGCTTGTTTGCACCCTAAGCGTAGTTTCAAATCTGGGATCTTTGGCGCTTCTATCCAAAGGTAAGAGTACAGCAGAAGACGAAGAGGATCTAAATCTGGGAGATCACGATTTGACAGCTGAATACTATGCTATGATGGTGTTAAATCCCAGAAGGTTCATTAAGAAAAAGTTCCTTACCAACAAAAATCGTAATTGGCAGGGAAGCTACAGCTCTGAAAAGGTGAAAGAGGAGCCGAAGGTTGAAGAATCGAAGAAGGAAGCGAAGGGTGAAGCTGACTCTGGTGTCAGTTGCTTTTACTGTGGTGGGAAAAATCACTACGCAAAAGATTGCGTGCTGAAAAAGATGGCAGAGAAAGATGAAGAGAAGGATGAAGAAGCTAGTCTCCTAAAAAGACTGGAGGAGATTAAGAGGAAGAAAGATGCTGCTAATCTCTCTGTGATTACTCTTATTGTGCAGGGTTCGGTAGATGATGATGAGTTCGGTGGCGTGCAGGTGTGGTCGACTGACTCAGAAAGAGTGGTGAAACTGATGGAAGATGTCTGATGGTGACCGATGTATCTCAGATGAGGGGATACAACACTGATGGTGGAAACGAAGAGGCTAAGGAGCGAGAGGACTTATGCTTTACAGCGAAACCTCTCAATGTGCAGATCAGTGAACTTGATGAACTAATCAAGAAGGTACAATCTATTTTTATTTCATTTAAAATCCACAAAAATCATATGAAAAGGAATTAAATAACTTGAATTCAAGAATTTCAAATCTAGATAGTTGTTTAACGCAAACACGGGTCACAAATTCTAATCTAACTGACCAAATAAGCAGGGTGTCATCCAAGAGTGAGGAGCGAAGGATGTGGATTGAGCAGAAAGAGTTGGAGCTGATTAAGTCTAGGGATGAAAACATTTATTTGCAAAGAGACAATCTCAAATTATTAAAACAAATGAATGTTTTTTGTTTGATTGCTAAAAGGCTTTATGCTAACATTACTCAACTACATTTAAACTGTGAAATAGGATAGAAGATACATCGCATGATTTTACCCTTCCTTGAGTTTATGGAGGATGAAATTGATGTCGAAGCATACAACTATGAAAGTGTTATATCTTCTGATGATGTCAATCCTACTTACATGTATGGTCTGGACAAAATTGAATCCTTTATAAAGTCCAAAGACCATAAGGACATGCTAAAAAATCTTTTGGATGAAAATGATAAGATGAAACTCAGGCCGAAACCATACAAAAATTTGAATCATTGAATACCAATTTGACTTCAGAGAATAAAAATGATGTTGAAAATGCATCTGAACTTAATGAGGACGATGATATGAGTGAAATTTCTGTAGAGGACGAAGTTGACTGTTCCGAGTTCGTCAGGAGCGAACCTGAAAACCACAAAAACCTGATTTTCCGAAAATTCTGTGGAGTTCGCTTGTTTGTCCAAAACTAAGTCCCCAATCCTTAAAGAAAAGGCGGTCGTGTTTCAGAAGGTTAGAACAACTCCCAATCAGGTGTATAAGGTCACAGGAGTAACCGAACATCAGAAAACCGAACTCACTGCCATTTTGAATGAAGATAATGCAGATGGCTGTGATGAGTTTTTGTGGTCTGCATCGATAAACAACTCAGACGAAACAGTTGGTCTGTCGGAGCGAACATCATAGAAGACCGAAGTTAGATATGTTCTCGAACCTTTGACTAAGCCTACCAACGTTGACGTTCCAAGCTCTAGTGGCACAAAAGAGATTCCAGTGGAAGAATTCACCTCAACAAGGGAAACCTCTTCCATGAAGAGTGAACCTGTTGCTAAGAAGCCGAAACAAAAGGCAAATATCCACAGACAACTAAAACAGGTGAAAAATCAAAAGCAACAGAGAAACTTGAGATACAAGAAAAATCTCTCAAAGCGAAAGCAGTTTTGGCGCTCCCAAAATCCTCACTACACTCACTTTGACAAAAATTCTAAGTCAAAAGGAGAAGAAAACAAGAGTCAAAGGAACTTCGAATCTCCAATTCAAAAGAAGCAGAGGAAGACTTTCGGGCCACAGGAAGAACAGAACCGAAAGGATATGTTTGGTCCCGAAAGCAGCAACATCAACCGAAAAGCTAGTTTCGGTCCACCAAACAACAATAGGCAAAGACCAGATTTCAGCCTGTCTAGCTTTTACAATAAAAGACCCAGTTTCGAGCCACCAACCTACAACACCCAAAAATCCAGCTTCGGTTCTTCATTAAGCGGCAACCGAAGGTCCAGGTTCGGTCTCTCAAATGACCACAACCGAAAGAGTCATTTCGAACCTCAAGTCAGGAAAGATTCTCATTCTAATTCTTCTCGTTCTCAATCTTCTTCTAAGCCTAATTCTGGTCCTACACCAACTTCAAGACCGTCAAAGGATTTGAAAGGAAAAAGGAAGATTTCCTCAGTAAAGGAAGACCGAAAGCAGGCTAAAGTCCAAACACCAGAATCCGAATCCAAAACACCTGCATCTAATTCTAATAAAATCAAAGTGTTTACTATTAAAAGAAAAGACGAAACAACCTTAATAAAATGAACATATCTTGTTGATGTTTCTCTTACTATTCCTGTTTCTGTAAAACGCTCACGTGGACCCAAGAAACTTTGGGTTCCTAAATCTGCTTAATTTTTGCAGGTTATCAGTGACGAGTAGTTTGACAACGAATGGTACATAGACAGTGGCTGCTCACGTCACATGACAGGAAAGAAGGAAGAGTTAAGGGAGTTTCGGTCACTTCAAAATGGTGGCAATGTCAAGTTCGGTAACAACTCTTATGGAACAATAAAGGGTTATGGGATGATAACCAATGGAGACTTCACAATAAGGAAGGTGGCATATGTAGAAGGGTTGCAGCATAATCTCATCAGTGTATCTCAACTAGTAGGAGGTACCGGTCTCAAAGTCTCGTTCGACGATGAAGGTTCAGAAATTATAGAGAAGAAAACCAACAAAGTCATTCTCAAGTCAGATCGAAAAGGTGAAATGTTCCCTCTAAATCTCAGACCAATCAAAGGGAATCCAGCCATATGTCTTTTGTCCAAAGCTCATTCAGAAGAAAGTTGGTTGTGGCACCGAAGGCTTTCACATCTCAACTTCAAAGACATCAACAAGCTTGTCACCGGCGGTCATGTTCGGGGTCTTCCATTGCTTAAGTTCGATCGAGAACACTTATGTGCTACATGTGAAATGGGAAAACAAAGTCGTCAAAGTCACCCAACCATCGTAAACACCAAAGTTGTTGAACCACTTGAGTTGCTTCACATTGACTTGTGTGGTCCATCATCAATCGAGAGCATTGGTGGTAACAAGTATATTCTTGTTATTGTTGATGACTTCTCATGTTTTACATGGGTATTCTTTCTAAAGCACAAATCTAAGGCGACTCCCAAGCTGAAGATCTTTATCAAGCAAGTTGTAGTACAACTGAGGAAAGTCGTTCGAAACATCAGGAGCGATAATAGACTGGAATTCATGAACAAAGAATTTGAAGATTTCTTGACAAAAAAAGGCAGCAGTCATAATTTCTCAGCCCCCTATACACCTCAACAGAACGGAATTGTCGAAAGACGAAACCAGTCCATGTGTGAGGCGGCCCGAACCATGATAAGTTTTGCCTCTCTTCCCTTATATTTCTGGGTTGACGCTATTGCTGCAGCATCTTTTACTCAGAATAGGTCTTATCTCAACAAGCGTTTCTCTCTCACTCCTTATGAGATTATTAACAACAGGAAGCCGAATGTCAAGTTCTTTCACGTGTTCGGTTCCAGGTGCTTCATCTTCAACTCCAAAGAACATCGCAACAAGTTTGACGTCAAAGCTGATGATGCAATCTTTCTGGGATATTCTCTTACTTCAAAGGCATATAGGGTTTTGAATAAACGTTCTAAAAGAATTGAAGAAACTTATTATGTGACGTTCGATGACAATTACGTCAAGAAGCAAAAGTCTACCGAAGAAGCAATTGGGGAGATTTTCTCTCAAACAGGTCAAGTCACAATGTCAATCGCCAATTTATTTGACCAATTCGTTGACTTATTTGATGTACCTGAGAAAGCCACTCTTTCGGAAGCCAAGGCATTAGACAACAAAATCGATCATCTTAAGCAGATTATCGAAGATGCAGCCAATCGTATCGGAAAAGGAGAACCAGTTCGAAACGAACCTCCTCAGAGCGGTACTTTTGTCGAGTGGGGGAATCAATTCTCTTCAAAACTACAGGACTCACATATTCAGGGGAGAATCCCATCTTTGTACAACCCGAAAGTCCAGTAGAACCCGAAAGTCTAGTGATAGCCGAATGTCCGGTTGAAGAAAGAACTTTTGGGTCAAATCCAAATGACTCATCTTCCGTCGAGGGGGAGAACTCTGACATGTTCTATGACGATGATACTCAATCAGAATTAGAAGAAATGGTGAATGTTGAACTGGATCCGTCTTAAGACCCAAATTATCCTCCTCTCACCAAATGGACCAGAGATCATCCTTTATCTCAAGTAGTGGGTGACGCATCAGAGATGGTTCTAACTCGTTCACAACTGAAGGCGAAACAGGCTGCTTTGTTCTCCAAAATAGAGTTCTGCATGTTTAATTATTTCGTGTCCAAAATTGAGCCGAAGACCGTCAATATTGCCCTTGATCATTCTAATTGGGTTCAGGCAATGCAAGATGAAATCAACAAGTTTGAAAGAAATAAAGTCTGGAGACTCATTCCAACACCAAAAGAAGCTTCGGTTGTTGGTCTCAAATGGGTTTTCAGGAACAAAATGGATAAGGAAGGGAATGTAATCCGGAATAAGGCTCGGCTAGTGGTAAAAGGATACTGCCAGGAAGAAGGAATCGATTACGAAGAGACATTTGCTCCGGTAGCAAGGCTGGAATCTGTTCGAATATTTCTTGCCTATGCTGCACACAAGAATTTCGAGGTCTACCAAATGGATGTGAAGTGTGCTTTTCTGAATGGGGAACTTGAAGAAACGGTATACGTGGAGCAACCTCCTGGTTTTTTGAATGAAAAGTATCCAAATCACTGCTACATCTTAGATAAGGCAGTTTATGGTCTGAAACAAGCACCTAGGGCATGGTATGAAACACTAACTAAGTTTTTAAAGATGTCTAAATTCAAACAAGGTTCGGTTGACCCAACTTTCTTTCGTAAAAAGGAAGGTAACCACCTTATGATAGTTCAGATCTATGTCGATGATATCATCTTTGGCTCAACGAATCCTAGTTTAATAGTTGAATTCAGAAAGTTGATGGAGACAAAATTTGAAATGAGCTCAATGGGTCCGATTAACTTTTTCCTTGGTTTAAATATTAGACAGGGACCCGAAGGCATCTTTATCAACCAGGAAGCATATACCAAGACTCTTCTTGCCAAATTTGGCATGATGGGAGATTCAAAAGTCAAAGTCCCTATGGCGTTCGGGACCAAGCTCACACCATCATTGGAAAAACCGGTAGTTGACATAACGCTATATCGCCAAATGATTGGTTCCCTGATGTACCTCACAGCTAGCAGGCCTGATATAATGTTTTCCGTGTGCTATTGTGCCAGGTTTCAAGCAAATCCTCGTGAACCACACATGCTGGCAGTGAAGAATATCCTCCAGTATTTGACGCGAACCACCTCTCTCGGTCTCTGGTATCCCTCAAACTCAGGTTTCTTTGTTCAATCCTACTCATATGCAGACCTTGGAGGATGTGGTTTAGACAGGGAAAGCACTACAGAAGGCTGTCAATTCCTCGACGGGAAGTTGGTGAGCTGGCAATCTAAGAAACAAACATGTGTTTCTCTGTCTACAGCCGAAGCAGAGTATATTGCAGCCGCTTCCTGCACATCTCAAGTGATTTGGATCCAAAGCCAACTCCGGGACTATGGACTCAATATGAAAAAGATCCCTCTATATTGCGACTCAGAAAGTGAAATCAGGATCTGTCCTAACCCAGCGCAACACTCCAAGACCAAACATATTGCATTACGGTATCACTTTATTAAGGATCATGTGGAAGACGGAAACGTAGAAATTCACTTTGTTCGAACCACTGATCAGCTGGCTGACATCTTCACCGAAGCCCTTCCTTAAGCAAGTTTTAATAAAATTCTACAAGGACTAGGTATGATGGAATCGGATTCAGTACCAAAACCTCCTTCACAAAACTAAAAGTTGGAGGCGAAATGAACCGAACGTTCGGTCTATTTCGGGTTCGGTTCACATGGGTACCGAAATGAACCGACCGCTCGGGTTCGGTCCCATTGCACTTGTTTTCACTTATCTCAAAAACGTAGTTTCTTTGGTTGTAAACTTTTGTACAATTGTTTTCCAAAAAAAAATTTATTCCAAAATTTTTTTTGAACCGAAATGAACAGAGCGTTCGGTTTATTTCGGGTTCGGTTTCAAAAAATTTTTTTGTTTGATTTCTCTTATTTTTCTCTTTACTAAGTTATTACAAACTCCAAAAATATTTTCTTTTTCTTTTTGTCTCTACTTCTGTTTGTATTCACAATTTACAGATTATTGATGGGGAAGGTATTATTCTCACACTTTTTAATAACTAAGTGTCCCTAGAAGCATGCTACTGCATGTTGTCCAAAGCCTCAACTGATTCTGAATAAAGCCTTCCTGAATTGGTACATACAAACCTCGTCTTCCCAATTAGGCTACTACATTTATTCGAATCACGAGCTACCTTACTCTTTTCTAATATGCGTTAAGAGTTTTTCTGCTTGGTCACTATTTTATAGCAGAGGTACTTTGGTTTCTCTTTACCACCTCAAATATTTTTCTCCATCATATTCCTTTCATATAAGTAACCCTTGAGACTCTCAGAAATTACCACTGAGGTTTATGGTTATACAATCTCTGTGTTTGTGATCTTAGCTTCGTGTCACCACGTGGTAAGTGAAACCCACAATTCAATACCTACTATGCATTGACGGTGAACAATTACATTTGCTCTAGTTTTAACTCATGAATTAACGAATTCACCCAAGTGGTTGTACCATGAAATCTCTATTTTTTTGTGTGATTCTTATGAAATTGTTACATACCATAACATTTCTTCCCATAGAATCCAATTTTAATTTTTTTTAGATTTGACCCCATGTATTTTCAACTTGTCACTTAAATATTATCCAAACCTACTTGTTCAATAGACCACATTGGTCTCACAAGTTCTTCAGTCGATTTCTGTCTTATGTCAAGATCAGGAATTTTGAACTGAAGCGAAAGCCTCCCAAATAATCCTTATTAAAAGATGCCTTTCAACACTTCTTAACTAGTGACTGATCGTAATTCAACGGGAAACTACACAAACACTTTAAGGTCTCTCTTGACTTTGAAGGAAGAGATTCTTGCCCAGGATCCACTGTTTCGTGTCTTTATTGACATCACAAATTCCCACATATGCGTTGCTTTATTTCTTTCTCTTTGACACTCTATGAACGAAAATCTTTTTGTTTTTTCCAAAAATCTAGTTTCGTTCATTATAAGCTATTTTTATGGCTCCGATTTTAATGTAATATTCTCAACGGGATGTATGGCTAATATTACAAGTGCTTACTTTTATCTATGAAGACAGCTCATGTTAAAAGGATAAGTTATTGACTCAGCCGAAAGTCTAAATGTTTTAGTATTTAAAATGGCGCTTGATGGGAAGGCGTGCAAAACGGAAGAGCTTTTCTCTCTCATGCGCAATCAAAGGGGTTGCTAAACTGTCACGCGCCAATCACCTCAGGAAACGCTTCGATTTTCAAGAAGATTTGGGACCGGATTCTTCTCTCTCTTCTACCCACGGTATAAAGGGTAAACCCTAAAGTCTTTTACCACTTTACTGCACCAAATATTCAGAGAGGAAGAAAACATTATTTTCTCCCACTGTTCATCATCTTCTCCAAAACCACTCTTCAATGGCGGACTCTTCTTCAGTTCACGCTACCTCCCACATTCTGCCTATCCGACCTCAACAAAGCATGATCATTGATCTCACCCCACATGTCTACGACGCATTCATGTTCCTAATTGTGGAGTATCTCAAACACTCTCCACTGGTTCCAGCACTAACCAAGGTCGAACTCGTTCCAATGGAATGTTTGTCGCAGATCTTCTCAACTGCCCGCTATGCCAAGTCTGTTGATCGAATTTTCTTTGACATTCTTTATACCAAAACCTCCATCTCCAAACAGCGATTCTGTTCACTTCTAGGGTTCGACCCTGATGAGTCTAGAGTTAACCCTGAATCTATTCCTGTGGGACAGTTGTTCTCCATGTTTTACAACATGGGTTACACCGAGATTCTGACCACTGTTACCAAGTTCAAGAAATCATGTCTACCTCCTCAGTGGAATGGCTTCTTCACTGTGATGTTCAAAGGATTATCAGAACGAAGTGCAGGTTCTGATGGGGCTAGCCGATTGTTTATGACAATTCTCTATGGGCTGTACCACGGCGTCAATCTTGAATATGGATCGGTTTTATGGCAGCAGCTGATTCAAAGCCTTGCGTCTACTTCTCGCCATTCTGAGATTTCTTATGCCAGATTTTGGACATTGCTCACAAAGTGGGAAATGGACAAGTATCATGTCCCTGTCGTTGTTGATTCTCCACTCTCCTCGATCGGTGTTTTCCACACAACGAAGATCATATTGTCCAATTCCTCCAAATTTCAGTTCGTTGGCTCAATTCCTGAGTCAATGTATGCGTGTATTCCAAGGGACAGTAGAATCATCAAAACTTACAAGGAGTTTCTTCGTTCAGGCCCCAAAGAGCTCACTCCAAAAATGATTCAATCAATCCACGACACTGACAGGCCTGCTCCCAGGGGAAAGAAACCAGACAAGGGGAAAGACAAGAAAGTTGTCAAAGGAGCGAAATGTCCTTCTCCGAAGAAGCGAAAACCTTCGAAGGCAGCTCAATCTCCTCCACCTAAGAAGAGGAAAACTCAGCCCAGGTGCAAACTCATTCTTGCCTCTTCTTCCAGTGAATTAGAGGATGAGAGCTCAGACTTTGAGGAGTCGATTCGAGGTGACACTCCTCCACGTTCGCCTTCGCCTGAGGTACATGTTTCATCTAAACATGTCTCTCCTCCCCCAATCTCTATCTCTATTTCCATTCCCCCCATAACCTCCACTACTCAAATACCACCCACCTCTATCCCTGTACCACCTCCTGTTTTCACTGAAGCTACGAAAACAACCACCACTGGAGTTCGAACCAACGTATCAGATACGGGGGCTCATACTTCAGCACCCAAACACACACCCGCTACTGAACATACTTCCACACCCGAACCTACTCCCACAGCCGAACCTTCACCTTCGCCTTCTTCTCCCAATCACTCGGTTGATGATGAGACTTTTCTTGGAGGAGAAGACATGACGTTTGACTCGGTCTACTATAGTCCGTATCAAGTTCAAAGTGATGATGACGATGATGCTCCAGTCACCAAGAAGCATCTCAAGGAACTTCATGAGAAAATCGACAGTCTCATCGCTTCCTCCTCTTCCTCTCAGTCCACTATCACAGAGGCTGCCATTCAGGGGCTAGTTGATACGTTCACCAAGGCACATGAAGCCTCCATTAACTCTTCCACTGCTGCTATCGACGCATCTACCAAGGCGTGTGCTGAAGCGACCGAAAAAGTCGAAAAACTATTTGTCGATGCTAACAATCTTTTGCAGTCTTTTCAGGGAGCCACTGATTCCAATGCAGCGAAGCTTGACTCTCTTGTCGAGAAGCTGGCCACTTCATTCGCATCCGAACTACAGTCCTTTGCCAGTCTTCGTCAGTCACTCGACGATGACAATAAATCATTCCAGGCGACTGTTGAGGAGCGCTTGACAAAGCTGCAAGAAGATCTCGCTTCAGAGAACTCAGTGATGGATGCTCTTGCTCGAAAAACCACTACTCTAAAGGTCAAGAGTCTTCAACTTTTCCTATCAGAAAAGAAGGTTGCGTCTCTCCGGTCTGAGCGAGCGATCATCTCTACGTGTGTTTCGGATGTCCACGCCGCCCTCTCCAACATCATTGAAGCCCATGATCCCATCTTGAACTACTCTGTGAGGCGCACTCTATCTGAGAAGCTTGCTCCTGCCCTTGATCTACTCAACAAAATTGAAGGGCTTCCTGAGTTCGTGGCCCATCCAAAACAAGGGGGAAAAGATGTGTTTCAACCGCCTCCTACTTTTACATCCAAAGCAACCGAACCTCCTCTAGCAAGTCAAGCTTCAGGTTTGGTTGTTAAAGATCAAGGCAAGAAGATTATTGAAGACAGTGATGATGATGATGATAAAGAGACCATCGTTGATCTCTTGAAGAAACAAGGTCAGGAAAAGGATGCATACATGAGCGCTCGTGTTGCCAGAGAGCTTGAGGCAAACGAAAGAAAAATGAAGGAGGCTCATGATCTTCTTGAGAGTATAAAAACTCTATTTCCTCCGTGGAACCTTGAGAAGCTTATCAAAGAAGCCATTGATACTCCCAGCATCATGTGGCTCGAAACGGTGAATTCCTTGGACAGGGTCAATTCTGTCAACTCTCAGTTTGACATGCCCTTGACCCGAAAGGCCTTCATATTTCACGCTTTCTCCCATGTTGCTAATGTCCCTCATCCTCACCCAAAGGTTGATAGGGAGCTCGTAGAATTCTATCTGAGGCCTACTCAGCCTCAGTATCAGACATGGAGTGCTCAGAAGATTATAAATGTTCGGGTCCTCAAACCTTTTAAGGATGGGAACTTCACAAACGTTCAGTTCAAAGTTCTAAGGGGTTCTGCTAAAACTGAACATGCTATTTCACTTGCTGATCTACCCAACCTGAATCCACATGATTGGATTATTCTGCACAACATCCTCCTCACCTACGAAGCTGAGTATGGGCCAATCATCGATCACTTCAAAAGGATGCTTGTCTGCTACATCATGGAGGTCGCCAAGATGGATCAGGAGATCGCCATTATTTTCAAGAAAAAGCCTACCATCTCTCCTGTTGGTTCTGCAAGTGATTTAAATATGATGCAGATGGGAAGAATTGACCCGAAGCGGAACTCTGTCATGTTCACAAGGAACGAAGGCCAAAAATGCTTGTTCGCCTTGGCAGATAAGCATCTATACACCACTGTTTGCTTGGAACATGTTCTGGGGATCATTCATCGATGCAAGCTGAACTCTACAGATGACAAGAAGTATTTTTACGACATGATCTAGTGGTACATTCGCTTCAGACAGACCATCTTTGCCCTCATTCCACGTCTGTTTGAAACCACAAAGAAAGTTCATGCAGCTGGACCCAGCAAGCCGAAGTAGAGTCTCGCTCCAATTGACGCAAAAGGGGAGATTGTAGGGTCCGATGGGTGTTGCGTCTTGGGCTCGTTCATTAGTCCAATTTTGTATCCGGATTGGGCCTGTCCATCCATGAGTTATGTTCTAGGTTTTAGTATTTATTGATGCTTGCATGCATCCTAGTACGTAAGATTTGGAGTCGATCATTCATAGAAATTTTCTTGTTTTATCGTTTGTAACCCTTGTAGCCTCTACAGCGGAAGTTCTTTGTCGAGCTCTGCTGAGGCTTGAATCTATTGAATCATTCGAAATATTTTGATTCACTCTTGTGTTGATATTTTCTTAACTCATCATGGCCAATGGTCGGGAACCTGGTGGTGGTCAGGGATGTTCAAGGTGGTGCTTGTAAGGATGGTTTTGATAGTTGAGAACTTATGGGTCGAAGTATGGATTGTTATATTCCCTTTGGGGTAGATAGGGGATGATCGAGCAGCCAACCCCCGGGCCGGTATGTGTATTCTTGTAAGGGTTTGAGCAGTTAAGGAAAGAATTTCGGAAGATCATCAGTTTGTTCTGAAGCGTTGGCGATTTCTCTGTGTTCCAATGGAGTGTTTGGATACACCGAAGTTGCGCATTGGGTAAAATGAAGAATTAATTATGAGGTTCAAAGAGAATGTATTGTTGTATCTGTATGATGCTGAGAGTAGGAGATCAGTGGTCGAGGCAGGACACTATGATGTTCTGTAATAGTGTTCTGAGGAATCCGAGTATAATGCCCTAATTGCTGAATTAATTTCTTGTGTTCATGTCTTCAAGTAGTGCATCGAGTATCTGTGTTTCCAGTGGGAGCCTTCGGGTATTGTCGCCAAGAGGGATCATTTAGGAATGAAGTTTGCAACGGGAAAAAGGTGTTTTGGTTATGACGGTTGTTGTCAGATATAAGGATGCATGATTTAAATGAGTGTGCGCATCTATCTATGATTAGTCAACAGAGCATGAGTTAGTGGACGTGGTGTGGTGATGCTACGACGAGCCGTAGTACTCACTAATCAGAGGGAGGTTGTTATGATGCTACGGGGAGCCGTAGTACTCACTAGTCAGATGGAGGTTGTTGTCATGCTACGGGGAGCCGTAGTACTCACTACTTAGAGGGAGGTTGTTGTGATGCTACGGGGAGCCGTAGTACTCACTAGTCAGAGGGAGGTTGTTGTGATGCTACGGGAATCCATAGTACTCACTAGTCAGAGGGAGGTTGTTGTGATGCTATAGAGAGCCGTAGTACTCACTAGTCAGAGGGAGGTTGTTGTGATGCTATGGGGAGCCGTAGTACTCACTATTCAGAGGGTGGTTGTTGTGATGCTACGGGGAGTCGTAGTACTCACTAGTCAGAGGGAGGTTGTTGTGACGCTACGGGGAGCCATAGTACTCACTAGTCGGAGGGTGTTGTGACGCTGCGGGGAGTCATAGTACTCGCCAGCCAGAAGGAGGTTGTTGTGATGCGGCAAGGAGCCGTAGTGTTCTCTAGTCAGCGAGAGGTGGTTATGAGGAAGTACTCTTTGATCAGAGTGACGCAGAAGGGTTTAGGCTTGGGTAGCCCTAATGGTTGAGTTTTGGGAGCCTAGCGGTGAAACCATGGGCGAGGCTGAGGTTTCCATAACTGTCGGGAATCGCTATATTCCGAATTGAGTGGTGGTTGTCGCAACCAAAGGGAATTAGAGGGGTGATTTGCGCGCAGGTTTCGAGTCATGAGTTATGAGATGAGTGTTTCGTGGGGATGATTAGTTCCAACATTGGGGGCAGACCAAACTCTCAAGTTAAATTTGGCTCTGGTGATGCGTCAGGTAGGCGGGATGAGTTTCGGATTTAGAGACGGATTTCGTGTTAAAAGGGGGGTTATTGCTGTCACCCAATATCTTAGACCTGAGCAGGGTCAGTTCATAGGCACGGGAAATACCATTGGGTATGTGAGACGATTCCAGTTGATAGTATAGTATCCGTTTGGGGTAAAGAGAGCTTTGTGACTTGTGTATCACTGGGCTGAGTTAGTTGATACGTGAAGGAAGTCAGTGAGACTTTCTGAACAAGGTTATGGGTAACTATGGAGGTTCGACTGTTGGGTTGAGGTCAGACTTCGTGTGGTGTTAAAAAGGGATATGGAAATTGGAGTTGAGGCTTGAGTGTCATGTCTGAGGACACTTCTGATCAAGAAAGGTTTTCCTTTGTGTTATGAGGGCAAAGTGTTAGGGGTTCTTTTTCGGATGGGTGTTGATAACAGTTTAGTGGGTGTGCCCCTTTCGTTCTTGGGGCATGATTCGGGTGATTTAGCATGATCGGTTTGGGCTAGCAGTAGCTAGTTGTTGGATTTGGTCTTATGGGAATCAGGAACCAGTGAGTAAACAGGGTTTGATATTCGAGGAGCAATTATCTTGGTGATCTCTTCGGTAGGCGGTCTGGTGGCGGGTCAGGCCGCTAGAGTTTCCGGATATTGGGAATAGGCATATTAGTAGCAGGAAGGGGGTTGGATTAGTTCTGGATTTGGGAGTTCAGTGTGATTTCAGTTGTCCATGGAAGAAGATTTCAGTACGACATGAGATCCTTTTGGTGGTGCCTTCGGGTAGCTGGATGTAATTTATATGTGGTTAGGTAGTGATTTCGAGGGCGAAATCAAATTCAAGTGGGGGAGAATTGTAATATCCAGATTTCAGGGATATTGTTGTAAAGGTTAATCTTGGGTTTCAAGGGGGGACTCGACGAGTTGAGGGTCCAACTTGCCGAGTCGAGTCGGGATCCTTCGAGGGATTTAATGAGTGGACTCGACGAGTCAGAAGAGGGACTCGCCGAGTAGATACTGGTCCGAGAAAAAACCTAAGTTCCGGTTTTGGAGCATATTTAAAGGAACTTATGACCTTGGGTGCGCCTCACATCATCTGTGAGAAACCCTAAGTCGCCATGGAGCTTAGGGTGAGTTCTTATGATGAAATCAAGTGATTTAGTGAGTTATGTGGAAGGAAAGGTGCATGAATCAAGCAAGGAACAAGATGAAGGTTGTGGATCTAGCTTATATTCTCATGGGGCTACTATGGAAGGTATGACCTTGCATCCTTTTCACCTAATTGTGTTTAGACCTCTAGATCTTGGGAGTTTTAGGGCTTAACTCCCCTCCTTTTTATCTATGAGCTAAGTGAGATATGATATGTTGTAGGAAACCTCATATCTGAGCCTTGAGAGGTCTTTAGAGGTTAGATGCCTTGGATTTAGTGGCCCAAATGAAGGTTGTTAATCAAAAACTTTCATGAAGAGTGTGTTTTGGTGTTTTGGAGCTATAACACCATGCATGAACGTAAAGATCAAAACTTTACGTATGTATTGAGCCTTGAAATGATAGATCTATAGATTAGAGTGTTAGATATGGTTGAAATCGTCTGAATAAGGAAAATTCCGAATGGACTCGCCGAGTCAATGAGCCGACTCGAGTCGGCTAGGGTTTCATGTTTGGACTGAATCGCGATCTAGCTCGGTAAGTCGTGGGGTCGTCTCGACGAGTTAAGTTGGATCTTCAAGAAACTTCTGGAAGGTGAGTGGATTAGACGAGTCACAAAGGTGTACTCGCCGATTCAGGTCAAAGTGGGACTATTGACTGTAGTTGACCTCTGTTGGCTGTGGGGTTTTGGTCAACATAAATAATAGAGACCATGGAGGGGTGAAATGGTCTTTTATCCACTTCCCGATTAGAGAGGGAAATAGTAATCGTTGATTTAATTAGAGTTGAGATTCCGAGTGTTAATTAGAGATATTTGCCTTATGTGTTAGGCAGTGGCGAGTTCGAGATTCAAGTGTGAGGATAATTGCGTTCTGCTTGCCAGGTGAGTCTTCTCACTATACTTTACCTTGAGTGGTAATTAGAGTTATATGACAAAGTATCTTGTATGCTATTTATGAGATGCGTTGCACTGCATTATTTCTATGTGATTTATGCTGTGTGTATTCTAGAGTTAGGAACAGAAGGTCCATAGAGTTAGGACCAGAGGGTCCACATAGTTAGGGCCAGAGAGCCCACAGACTTAGAGCCTTGAGTGGCTAATATGTGTTATGTGTGTTATTTTTGGGAATTCACTAAGCTTCGTGCTTACCGTGTTATGTGTTATGTGTTTCAGGTTTTTCTCAGGATC
Source organism: Lactuca serriola (assembly GCF_051521515.1). NCBI lineage: Eukaryota > Viridiplantae > Streptophyta > Magnoliopsida > Asterales > Asteraceae > Lactuca > Lactuca serriola. The sequence goes on along the minus strand of NC_136412.1, from coordinate 135,116,260 downwards.
ATGGGACGACACCGGCTTGATTGTACACACCAGAGGTGGAGTTATGTTTTTGAGGATCCTGGATTATTATTTAATTTTATATGGAATTATGTTTTTGTAAACTAACAAAATGAGATTTTTACAAAGTTTTTTAAGAATTTAGCGATTTTAAATGAAATTTTAGTTTTGAGAAATTACGGTGTTACAAGTTGGTATCAGATGAACTAGTCATTATCATGCATGGTTATAACAACTCACATAATAAATCCAATACTATCTGAGTAATCAAATAAAATCATTTTCATTCGTTGTGAAGATATATTAATACGAAACGATCATACTATTTTATCAGAAAACATCGGGTTTTCGGGGGAAATCAACATTATTCACTTGTACTTTCAGTGCAAAGCTTCTCATTTATACACATTTTGAAATCACCATGAATATACTATGGATCTTCAAACATTCTGCATATACAATTGCCGTTTTAGAAAATCTCGGATTTTCTGGGTTTTACAAACTACACAAAACATTTTCATATCAAACCTTCTTGTGAACTCACCAACATTCTATATGTTGACGTTTTCAAATAACTTGTATTCTCAGGTAACCAATAAGCTGAAGAACAATACCAAGTGTGTTAGGATATTATGTTTTGAAAACTCTTGAACAATTTATGCTATGGATATGTAATATCTAGGCAATGTACTTGATGTGAACAAGGTCAGTTGTAATGTATTAATGCATGGTGATGTTTATAATATGTTTCATGTATATTCATTGTGATGATATTCAATTTAAGTCACATGAGCCCTCGGACGTTTCCACCATCTGGTTCGGGATGTGACAGGTAGTAATTGTGGCAGGAGTCTCTTGCATTCTGCTCCACCATGAGTAACACGAAGAAACCCTAGACCTCTCCTCCGATACAACATAACTCACTATAAATGTTCTATATTCCTCAACAAACAATGAGGGGGAAACAATAAAAGAGGTAAAAAAATCGACACAATTATAAAGGTGTGCTTCTACTATTAATCATTTTGCATTAAATGAACATCTAATACAATAAAAAAATATGCATGTTTTCTAAGCAATGGAAAAGCATATTTCCATAACTCAGCAACATTATCCATTTTTTCTATGATTTTGTGAACTATAACTTGCATCCAACCACCTCATTCTAACCATATAAGGGCCTCGGTTAAGCCGTTTCAATGGCCCCACAATATTCTTTTGATTCCTTTGTTACATCCCACCATCGACCACTTACAACATCATTTATGTCCTTCTTGACTCCGGATGGATAATGTAGCATCCGCACTTAGGGCCTAAAAGTTTTAGATGTTAGGTTTTCTATGTATCAAATACATTTAAACTAGGTAGTGAAAAAATAAACTATGATATACCTAAGTGTACATTCAACCTATGGATATATGCCTTCATACTAATTATTGCTACCCTATGAAAAGATAAATACAAAAGAAGAATCACATACCTCTCATGCAGCTAAAGACCTTCGCGCTTGAACTCTTGTGTGTGTGACCTTGTTTACATGAAAATGACTCAAACCATAATCTCTCTCTTGGTTCACAACCAATAAACTCAAAAGTGCATAATCAAAATATAACTAGGAGGGGTCAAACTCTAAACGAATTTCTCCACAAGAAGGAAGAAAGAAGACGTGAAACATCAAGCCAAGAATAAGCAAGGAAAAATGAATCCCTTAGGCCTTATTCATAGCTTTGGATATCTTCCACTATTTTTGTTGGATTATGTGTCTAAGCCCATATATCTATAATTGGTATACACTTGAACTGATAGTAGCATAGTCCTTTCGAAATAAATAATTTATTAATATATTATGAGAATAATATATTAATTAGAAATAGTAATATTTAATTAACATTTAATCAAAAATTAATTCTAATTAATTTTCGGATTCAAAGAATTAATTAAAAGTCTAGGGTCTAATGTTGAATTGTTCAATAGTTGTGTCGGATTAGGTGTCTAAGCCCATAACTATTATTGGTATGTACTTGACCCGAGAGTAGCATGGTCCATTTAGGTTGCATGGCATTGGAACAATCTAAAGGATGGATAATTGAGAAGAGGTTATTTATGGTTTATAATATATTATAAGTTATAATATATTAATATGAAATCATATTATTTAATTACTGTTGATCAAGAATTAATTTGGAATTAGTTTTGTGATCAAAGGAGACTAATTAAATATTTGGGGATTGATTATATAAATCATTCATTCTTATAAAGTGGGCTTATGATCCATAGTTCTTCATGTTAGGCTAAACCCATGTGGTAACCCATCGATACTCCATGGAGGTTTTAACCCATGGAGCATGAGGGATATGGAAAGTCATTAGGGTTTACATCGTGTAACCCTAGTGTGCCACACTATATAAGAACCCCTCTTGCTCATGAAATTGGGTCTAAGTGAGACTTAAGTGCTGACTAGTGGTTACACAAAAAGGCAAGCCGAGTTCATGAGTGTTAGTAACCTACTCTTAGGTTCCTCCATTTTGTTGGTGGTATTGTGTGATTCCATTTGAGATGCAACACTTGGGGCACTAAGTTCTTAAAGCATAAAGGTTCAAGGTTTCCAACAAGCTACAAGAAAAGGTATGTTATCTAACTTGTTTTATTACCCAAGTAACATGTTTTGTATGCTAGTTAGGGTAATACCTTGCAAAGTTCAAGTTTGCATGTATAATAGAGAAACCATAGATCCAAGGTATTTAGGGTTGCATGTATACCTTAGGAGTGTTAGAATGTTCAAAACCCATCAGTGGTATCAGAGTCCAGGTTCTTTTCAATTATACTTTATGCTACTTGTTGTTTAAGCTTAAAAAAAATCTATTTTCTACTATTCTGGACTGTGGACTCGTTGAGTCCACTAGGGGACTCACTGAGTCCCAACACAAATCTGACCAACTCACCGAGTTTGTTCTTGCACTCGAAGAGTTGATGCTCAAGAATGCAGATTTTTGAGTTTTTTTTTTTGGCTAGAATTGGACTAGGATCATTACCCTAAGCTGTTCATGAACTTATAAACCTGTTTTTGATGTGGTAATGATCATGATTATCCAATTTAAAAGATAATTGTCAAAGTTTCATGTTTTTATTAGTTAGGCTAATTACATGAAATTTGTTTGATATGAATTGTCTTGTTGTTATGAGTTTAATTTAGATCATAGACCAAAATTGTTTGTTTTTTGATGAATTCCATAACTTTTCATAGACCAAAATTAATAATGTAGGTCCAAATGTGACAAACCAAAAATTTCGTTTAGTTTTAACATCGAAATTAAGCGCGTCAAAAATTAGCCAACTTTATCCTGAAAATATTTTTGACCGGATCTAAACCCGTTGGAATAATTTAAATAATATTCTTCAAGCGAACAAAAAATAAGGTGGTATAATTTTAAAATTTGCAGTGATTAGCGATAGTCGTGAAAAACCTCGTTCGCGGTTGGTGTCAGGTGAACCCCCAACCAGGCCATAAACTCCACCCTATATAAGGGGTGAGTGGGTTTCATTCCCACCTTATACTCTCTCTCTCTCTACTTTCTCTCTCTATAAATCGGGTTTTGGTCAAAAATCGCCCCTTCGAGCTTCAAATCGGTAAGTTAACCTTCCTAGCTTGTTGTTTATCTCATCTAGCTTGCAAATTCGTGGCTTAAACATCCAAAAACCCCAAGAATAAGAGTTTACGGTCTTCGGAGCCTCCCAAAACCGTAAACACCTTGAAAGAGGGTTTTGATGCCCAAAAACCCTTCCAAACCACTTCTAATGCTTAGCAATGACTTAGAGGCTTGCATCAAAGGACTTAGAACACCAAAACCGTAAACTCATGGGGATATGGTCTTAGGGCCGTAAACTCTATAAAGAGTTTACTCATGAGGAGTAAACTCCCTAATTGGGCCATTCACTCCCTTAGATGTTACCTGAGACACTCCTAGCACTTGACCAAAGTGTTTTCCGCTCTTTAGGATGCGTATACGTGTTTAATTAGTATTATAATTATTAATTGTATGTAAACATATGTCATCATATGTTAATAGGTCACTAAGTGTGTTCAAGTCTTTACTTGACACCGAGCACCCAACCGATACCTCTGCCCGATCCACTTACAACAGGTGAGTTCATACCCCTGAATTAACCTTTTAAATGTTTTTACATGCTTTTATGGAGGGAATACAAGTTAAAACATGCCAGTTATCATATCAATCATATGTGATTAATAACCCGCATGCACAAGGATTTATCACACTTTCAGTTGTTTTACCAAGTATAATACCATAGATGGTTTTTTCCAAAACATTTTTACTTGTTTAAATCCTTTCTTAAATTATCTCTCGTGCCGTATGTTTTACTTCAAAACCAGTTACAACAGTATTTTAAACAAAGGTTTTCTTTACTTATATTGTTTTATCAAAACTCGTTATGAAAGGTTTTCACAGGATTTCCAAAGGTCTTCAAGTTTATTTTTTACAAAAGGATATTAAGTCACAATTTTCTTAAGTGTAAAAGTTTTCCAAAGTTTTTATCAAAACTCGTTAAATGCTTCTACTTCGTTAAATGCTTCTACTTCATCAAATGCATGCATGTACTTGTATAGTTATATAAATAATGTTTAAAGGACTTAGGAAGGCTAGTTCACCGTATTTCCTTTTCTTCGTTGGGATTTAGTCTGGTGGGTATCGGATATCCGTCCGAAGGTCGTTTAAACATTAATTATATATTATGTATACATGTATAGCTAGATATAAAGGTTTACATCGATCAGTTCATTTCACTTGGGTAGCAAGGGCATCCTCCCACTCGTCACTCATAGATCAGAGACATTAGTAACTATTATAGGAATAGTTAGGAAGCTCTATTTACTCTTTGTAGTACGCGAATTCCAAAGGAGTCAGTTCAGTTGTGAGTCTCTATCGTTAGTCCAGTGCCTACTTCAGAATTCACTATACGAGATGCATCTTCAAGACACGGAACTCCCCGTCGTCGAGTCGGTAACCATAGTCTCCTGTAGGGAGAACGGGCATTGTGTGTATAGATCTATATGGGACTGACACTCTCGCACCCTGACTGCTAGCTACAGTCCACGACCTACCAAGCCAAGGAGTGAAAAATGTCATATATATTCCGATGCTTGCAGGGCGTCAAGTACCTTATAATTCATGGACTTAAGGTAACAAGAATTAACACTGTATTTATGAAACAACACTCTTAGGATTACTCCTTGTTTTAGACGTTGCTAGCTGTATCTTTCATTTGATACTGTCTAGGGTCTGTGTTTCTTTGTTTTAGACCTTGCTAGCTGTATCTTTCATTTGATACTGTATGGGGTCTGTGTTTCTTTGTTTTAGAACTTGATAGTCGTATCGTACATTTGATACCGTCTGGGGTCTGTGTTTCCTTTTGTTAGACGGAGCCAGGCGTATCATTCATCCGATACTCTCCTAGAGTCTATGATTTCTTTTGCCTTAGTCAGCAGTATTTTCTGCTGAGGCATATGTTATTTTCCCTAATGTTTTTACTAGTGATATTCTCCTACTTCCTTTAAAATCAAATACCGTATTTTGGTAATGATGGTATTTCAGGGAAAATTACTCTTTAAAACATAACTCTGTCGAGTCATGGTAGAAGACTGTTTTTAATTAGAAAATATAGGATTTTCTGGAAAGAACGCTAATACACCATAGATTCTAAACTACTGCTTTTGATAAAGTTATTTTGAATAAAAAGCTTACTTACACAAATGACACTAAATACTTATGAACTCACCAGCATTTATAAAAATGCTGATACTCGCTTTCAAAATAAATTGTATTATCAGGTCAGCAATAGACAGGTACATCCCAAGAGCTTTTGTAGAGACAGCCTAGTACCAAGCTGCACCTTTATTATTACTTGTATTACTTTGATGTTGCTACGAAATGTAATTTATGTAAAACTATTACTATTAATGCAATGTTGGTTGTACTTTGATTACTATACTGCATATGTTGTGATATTTGACATGACGTCATCCACCCCAGAACGTTTCCGCCATTCCGGTTTTGGGGTGTCACACCAAACTTAGGGCCTAAAAGTTTTAGACCATTTTAGAAAAAAAAATCGTTTCACTAAATTTTAAAAGTAACAATAATATAAATTTAAATAAAATAATAAAAATATTAAATAAAGTCAAAAAGACCAATTAAAATATTTATTTAAGCAACAATATTATTGAAAAAGAAAAGTTTGAAAACAATGTTAAATGTGTTAACCTGATGAAACACGGGTTTGCAAGGTTGTTTGACAAAATTAAATCACTATGAAAAAATTGTCATAAAACTCATTAGAACTAAGGTTAGGTTTCAAATTTAATTTATCTATTTTAATAGAAGATAATTTTTGAAGGATTTTTCTAAAGTTTGATATCTATCAACCCAACCACCGACCTTGCTTCCCAATTTTAATTTTTTTAAAAACTAATAGTGGGAGGAGATCGAATGATGCACCTAATCAAGCAGCACATTTGAAAAAATATGGTTTCCCAATTTACAAGGAATCGAGAAAATTCTCGTATCCTTTCAATTTGGGGTAGACCTTTTTACAAAATGGCAGAAATATTCTTGCCAGCTTTTATAATTTTGTTTATTTTCCGTTTTTTCTTTGAAAGGCATAAATCCTTTAGAAATTTTGTGTAATGAGAAACTTGTTTAATAACATCATGTAACATAATATTTACCCCGACCTTACAAAAGGTGTCCAAGATTTCCTCGTTCTCTCTTTTTCGCTTCATGCTTCTCAGTCGTGATGGAAATGGTACAACTGGCTTGTACTCTTTCAGATTCATCTTGGGCTACTTGAGATTGTCTTTTTCATCCACCTTTTTAGCATCTCTATCTTCCCAAAACTTTTTCAGATTCTTCTTCTGGTTTTTCTTCTCGTTCAGAAACAGTTGGTTGTTTTTAACTTTTCCTGCTTCTCAAGGAAATCATACTCACATTGTGCCTCATGTTGTTCTAGATTCTTGATACTTGATCTGGTTTTATTCTGAAACGCATGGGTGCTGACGTCTAAGCTTTTTACAATATCTTCTAAAGCCATGTTAGAACTACTGACTTGCTGATTTGAAGCCTGGTTTTGAAATTCTTGATGTTGATAACTTTGCTGGTGCAGATTCTTAAAATTCTGCTAAAAATTTTGCCGATTTTTTTTTCTGTAGATACCCTCTAACAGCTTTTACCGCAGTAGTGTCTTCTTGCAGTAATGGACGTATATAAGTAGGATGGTCTGTCTTCAAGCAGATCCCACAATGTTTTTTCGCAGATGCTTTTCCTTCGTCAACAAAAAGAAAAGCTTTTGTTAATTTAGATATTTGAGCTTTCAGATGATGTGAACTGAATTCTTTGACACGTGGTGGCTGATCTGAATACCTAAATGTAGGAGATGATCCACAACCTTTAGATCCTTAGAAAGTGCTGAAAAGTAACAGAAAATCACATTCAGGAGGGTTTTCCGTCGTCTGGAATCGTCTTTCATTTCGTCTGAGAGGATATGGTATTTATATAGAAGTTTGAGAAGCAAACAATGGTCATGATAAGAATGGCCCGTGCTTGGGGAGTACAACCTACGCTTCAGGACCGAAGTTTTAAAATGCTTTAAAAAAATCAGAAATCTTATGGTTATGTTTCGTATGAGAAGAACGACCCATGTTTGGTGAAATATAGCTTGTATTTGGTCTTTTTTTTGTTTAGCATTTTAGCTCAAAATAAGCTCCAAATATGCTCCAGTTATGTTCTAGATATGCACTAAAGACTTTCAAACTACTACTATGCTTCAAATTACGTGAAATAGATACCAAAAAATGAGCAGTACGGGATTTTCTTACGAAATAAATTAGTTTAACATTATTTAACCTAATGAACATGATAAAGAATAAAATATGATACAAAATGCTAATAAAAAAGTATGATAAAAGACGTATAATATGGAATCTATCATTTACTTAAGTGTACATGGAACTTACGGATCTATGCCTTCATACTAATTATTGCAACCATATGAAGAGATAAATAAAAAAGAAGAATCACATACCTCTTTTGCAGTTAAAGAACTTCGCGCTTGAGCTCTCACTCATGTGACCTTGTTTAGATGAAAATGACTCAAAGCAGAATCCCTCCCTTGGTTCACACCCAATGAACTCAAAAGTGCATAATGAAAATATAACTAGAAAGGGTCAAACTCTAAAGAGTTCCTCTGCAAGAAATGACAAAGAAGATGTGAAACTTCAAATGAAGAATAAGCAAGGAAAAATGAATCCCTAAGCCCCAATTTATATCCTTGGATATCTTCTAGGGTTTTATCCTTACACCCATGTGGGATGAGATAACCCTAAAATGAAATTCTTTTTAATTCTAAGGGAATACCTTCCACCTCAGATTCTCTAATATTCCTGATTAATCAACTATATAGTTAATGACCTTGGAGAGACTTTCCAACTTTCTCCCACTTTGACAAGTCATCAACTATATATGGTCTAATAATTATGTAATAATCAACATAGATAATGTCATACAATACATCTTCCGAACTTTGATCTAATCAGTTTCAACCCTCACATACGTGATCAACTATTCCTTGGTTCTTATTATACCAATATAACTCCGAGACAAAGATAATGGTCAATCTCAAAAATCAAGATTATGTTTCACGATAAAGACGGATGATGATTCCATCTGATTAGTAAATTGATCACATCAATTTCAGTTAGGAGACGACCAGATATTCATGATGTTGATGTGTTTTAAACATTATAGAAAATCATGTACTTAGATGAAAATTACACCTAACGATTAAGGGTACATGCAAACTATTATGGTTCCATATCTTCATATTAAGGCAACATACTATGACTACAAACCATTGAAGAAACCTACTATAATCGAAATTCATAGGTTTAGGTTTACATACCTTTGAATTGTTATTCCAAGCAATTCATTTGATTCAAAAAGATAACACCAAAAGGATGATGCCTCTAATAGCCCACACCCAAAGCTAGAAATTAGAAAAACAAGAGAGGAGAGAGGAGAGTGGATCAAATTTTTAGCTAGCGTAATCTTTAAAGAAGTGGACGAAATTTGCTAGCCAAATGACGCCTTTATATAGCTATTAGAAAAACCCATAAACCCTAGATTTGACCATAAAATAATATTATTTCAAATCTTGGTAAGTATCTGCTTTCCTTTTATTAAATAGAACATTTTGGATTGCCCTGCAAAGCATCCCAAAACCGTCCATAGGAAAAGGTTTCTAGAACCTCTCATTTCCTTAACTATTAAGCAATTACAAAACAACTATTGCACTTTTAATTAATTTAATCTATTTCTATCTATAAAAGAAAACCAGAAAGGACTTTGCTACTAGTTACAAGCTTATACAGATTTAGTTACGAGATTAAACACCTTAATCCAATAGTATCCCACATCAATAAGGCTATAACTAGAAATGCTAGTGTAATCTTTGAATTAAATAGCAAAGAGTGTTTTCTAAAGCCATTGCCAAACCCTAAATCATATCAGACTTTGACCCTAAGATAAGTGAGCAACTACTCCTTCGTTCTTCATGATATCGTATGGACGTGGGACATGGATTATAATAAATCTCATTGTCCAAGATTTTGTTTTCTAATTTCCGATTTATTATGACGTCATCATACTACCAACTGAACACATCAATTTAGCGTTGGCTGGGCCCAACACTATATGTCAACATCAAATCATCAAGGGGCCCAAAGTTATGGTTTTTCCTATTAGGGTAAAAGAAATGAATTACTTTGACTATATAGTAATACAGTTCACTTATCATATCATGCCTGGAATTACTCTTATAAAATCCAGTTACTAGAAGCGTTTGGGCAAACCAATGCCCAAATGACTCGCAAAGTATGAATTATATATCTTCACTTTAAGAATAATAGATATTATCGTCTTATAATTACTCATGATAAAATAAAGACAAAATTACAAAAATGGTCCCTGTGGTTTGCCAAAAGTCACAAAGTCAGTCCTTGCTAATTTTTTTGATGCAAATGGTCCTTGTGGTTTGCAAAACTTGCAAAAATCGCCCTTTTTACTAACACCGTTAGTATTGAGCCATTAGGGACTGAATTTATAAGGGCATTTTCGTCTTTTCAAGTATAAAAAGACTGAATTCGTGACATTTGATAAACCACAGGGACCATTTTCGAAGTTTATTTGAAAAAGTAAAATAATTAGCTTAAAGATGAAGGGGGCAAGGCTCGAACTCGAGACCTCCCCCCTTATATCACAAGGGCCCTTACCAATTCAGCTGGAAACTCATTTAGTTATATCTTCCGAAAACTATTTTATATAATAACGAAAACGTTAATACATAAATAATAAATAAATTACAAAAAAAAAAAATTGATATTTTTTTTTAAATAAAGCAAAATGTATTTTAGCTGTATTATAAAAAAATAGTTTTTTACAAATAATTTATATGTATTTTTATGTATTTATTTTACGTAAAATATATTATTTTATGTCTCTAAAAAATACGTTTTCGTATAAAAAATATGTTTTCGTATAAAAAATATGTTTTCGTAAAAAAAAAATCTTGTCTTTGAAATAATAATAATTAGCACTACTCATGACATAAAAATGTATAAATTCTTTTGGGTCGCTAGTTCTAAAACCGTTTTTTTCGGTTATATGTATTAAAAACAACATAAGAACGATTTTGTTATGTATCTAAACAATTTATATGTTTTTTATATCAAGGGGTAGTATTAATTATCATTATTTCAAAAAGATATATCATTATTTCTTTTCTTTCTTCATTTTATCAATACGATTTTGAACTTGCGATTAACATGAAATGCGTATTTTAAATAATATATATAACCGATTAAATTTTTTATGCTTTTTTAGATACATATAACTGAAAAACGGTTTTCATAAAAATGATTGGACCAATTCGGTTATATATCTTATTTAAAATATGTATTTCATTTTAATCGCAAGTTCTAAATCGTATTATTAAAATGAAGATGAAAAAAAAAATAATTATGTATCTTTTTGAAATAATGATAATTAATACTACTTTTTACATAAAAAAACCGTATTAATTTTTTAGATACATAACAAAATCGTTATTATGTTGTTTTTAACATATAACCGTAAAAAAGGTTTAAAAACTAGCGACCCAAAAAAAATTTATACATTTTTTTGTGCCATGAGTAGTGTTAATTATTATTATTTCAAAGACATGAAAAAATATATTTTACGAAAACATATATTTTATACGAAAACGTATTTTTTAGTGACATAAAAAATATTTTTTACGTAAAATAAATACATAAAAATACATACAAATTGTTTGTAACAAACTATTTTTTTTATAATACAGCTAAATACATTTTGTTTTATTTAAAAAAAATTATATAAATTTTTTTTTGTAATTCATTTATTATTTATGTATTGACGTTTTCGTTATTATATAAAATAGTTTTCGGAAGATATAACTAAATGAGCTTCCAGCTCAATTGGTAAGGGCCCTTCTGATATAAGGTGGGAGGTCTCGAGTTCGAGGCTTGCCCCCTTCTTCTTGAAGCTAATTATTTCACTTTTTCAAACAAACTTCGAAAATGGTCCTTGTGGTTTATCAAATATCACGAATTCAGTCCCTTTATACATGAAAAGATGAAAATGCCCTTACAGATTCAATCTCTAACGGTTCAATACTAACGGTGTTAGTAAAAATGGTCATCTTTGCAAGTTTTTCAACCTACAAGGACCATTTGCATCAAAAAAAATTAGCAGGGATTGACTTTGTGACTTTTGGCAAACCACAAGGGCCATTTTTGTAATTTTGTCTATAATAAAGGAAGTAATCTCTAAATAGTCTGGATTCAGTACATACTTCCACAAGTATGAATGACTGCAATATTGTTCTCTCTTTTCAAGGTGCCTAATGGAGTCATCAAAAAGACAGAGAGCATACGAAATAAATTCTATTGGGTCGGTTCGGATGAGAATAAGAAAGTTATTTGTGTAGGGAAAATGTTTTAGATAAAAAGGAAAAAGGTGGTTTCAACATTGGCAGTATACATTTAATCTCGCTTTATTTGCAAAATGGGGGTGACGGTTCTATGCTGACTAATGGTCTATTCGGAAAAAAAAATTAGGATGGCACTCTGGAGAGAGACCGATTGATGGTTTGTTAAAGTGTCATTTGGGGCAAAATTCTTCATCTTCATTATGATTTTAATTATTTGAATTTGGACCTTGTTTCCATGTTTTCTATAAAAAACAGTAGGTCTAGATGGCATGAAATCAAGGATGGCAATTTTTCGATGTCCTCCATCAGGTCCATAAATGACGATGTTTTGTCAAAATGTAATACTTGCAACACTATTTGGAAGCGCATTGATCCAACCAAGGCAAACATCTTAATTTGGGTGTTAGGCTTGGTCACCTATACACTAGATTGAACCCCCATAGAATTAGGATCCCTTTGCAATCATCTATATGCACCCTCTGTGTAGCTAGCAATGAATCTGACTCACACTTATTTCTAGACTACCCTAATGTCATTGAGGAAAATGTGATTTTGCGTCATTAGTGGAGGCATATCCCTATTACTAGTGTGCCCATCATGGATTTGTTTTTGAGGTTGGACCACATCTGCTCTGATGGCCCTGTTATGGATAATGTAGATATGGCAACGAGGTAGTCTTCTGTTTGAAATCCAACCTTAGCAAAGAGTTAGTAGGTGACATCCAACCTTCGATTGTTTAAGTATTATAGCTAGAAAAGATGAATAGTTTTGTTAGTTAATCTGCTCTATCAATCCTGGCAAAGATTGCCACAACTACTCGTAACTCTAGACTCTCACTAGCTTTGTTTTTAGAAAAAAAAAACACCGCTTGGTTTAAAAAAACATCATATAAATAATATCCACTTATATTTTTTGAGACTTATTGAGCATATTCAATGTCTTAGTAGATGTGAAATTTTTTGCCATCTACAAAGGCTGGACTGACATTTTCAAATACAGGAAGGTATTGAAAGGTTAATACAATTGAAATGTTGTTCCTTTATGAAAGGTGTGCTTGCATCTCATGAGAATAGATTATGAGTAATGTGAAATATGTTTGTAGGATCATGAAGTATTCAAATTCATATGCATACATTGATACACCAACACATACAGATACACATTTCATATATATTTATACTCATACAATAACTTGACAGAAAATAAAACAGCGTTTAAACAAAGATTAATCCACCCTGTAACCAACGAAAACTACATCCGCTACTTTAATCAGCAAAGGAATGTATAAAATTCTCCAGTAGATATTTTGTACTTGGGCTTTTTTAACCGATCGCAGTACTCGATTTATTGAGACATAATGTTCAAATTGGCCTCTGTTATAACAAAAGTTCATGTTTAATGTTGTCACGGTTTATCTAATACACTAAACATAAGAGGCCTATATGGTTAATGTAATACTCCCTCCGTCCCAATATTATTGTCCACAGACAAAAGACACACAGATTAAGAATATCATTAATTACCAATAACTTTATATAATAAAATGACAGTTTTGTCCTTACTTTGCATTTAATGTTTCATTAAATGTTTAGTTAGTTAAGTAATAATGAGGGGGTATTTTGATAAAAATTTTATTTAATTTTAGAAGTTGACTATTATTTTGGGACAAACCAAAAAGGAAAGATGGATTATAATTTTGGGACGGAGGGAGTACTACCTAGGTATGGTCCGGATTTATTGACTGAAGATATTGACAACCGTGATGCACACATATGGCTGGTAGATGATATCACCTGAGCAAATTCAGTCTGAAATTAAACATTAACCCATAAAACTTAATGAGTCCACAATAAAGGTGACAATTACAAACTGCACATATTAAAAATTAATCATATTAAAATGAAGATGTTTTGACCATCATTAATGGTAAAGGAGTTGTTGTATTAAAAATTAATCATATTAACTGTAGGTTGGACAACTTACAGGGGAGCCCTTCTTCCGTCTTTTGCCTCATCTTCCCAGGATTTGTCTCAGCCAACCACTTCATCCTATTTATTATAATGAACATTAGTTAACTTTTTTGGTTTGCCACACACAAAAAAAAAATTATTGAAAAACCTTCGGATTCAAAAATTAAAATTACTAAAACTAAAGACTCTGTCAGATCTTTTTGCTTTAAAAAGATCATTAACTCGATCACCACGTATCAGTATCTTTCTTGATATTTAAGGAAAAAGCATGTAAAAAACTACAGATCAGATCTGCAACACAATCTCCATAATCTCCAAACAGTATTCAATATGAATTGAAGTAGATGTCAGGTTTAGACTAATGAAATTAACGTTACTAGATATAGCAGAAATTGGAAAGTTGAGCAGAAAAATTGATTGGAATCGAAACATTTACATAAGAAAACGTTATATAAATTTACCTTTTCAAGCTAGGGGCCTCGGACAAACCTACAAAACCAGAATCGTCGACTTCAAGGAGGGGCAACAGCTGATACGGTTAGATTATTATAAGTGTTTTGGTAAATGGTAACAATACTCTTGATTTATTTTTGGAAAAACAATTGATACATTTTTCTTTCTTGTTTAAGTGAGAATATCATTCATCGTTTGACATTGTAATTATTCGAGGTTGTGTATACGGTGTTCATGGTTTAGCTTTTCAACATAAGATGGCATAATTAGCACAAACATATTAAAATGTTTGGTTACAAAATTAATGGTTTCAATAAAGGTTAAAAGCATGATTTACGTTTTAAATGAAATCACAATAAATAATATACTACTAATTATATTTAACTTGAAATTTAATTTCGAGAAGAAACCGATGTTCATAATGTACATAAAGTAAAATTGTGCATGTATTTATCGTTTAACATGCCCTTGAGTTAAAATCTATGAGTCAAATAATGCTTAACGATAAGTATTCAATTTTATGAAAGTTTTGTTCGAATGTTTATTTAGTTGATTATTGGATTACTTGATTATTAGATTACTCACACCCTGGTGTTTTTATATTAGCACATTGTGGTACATTGATTGCGACTTTGTAATTTAAGTGTATTTGGATTCCTTTTACTATTTTAAGTCAATGTGAGTTTTACAACACGTTCAAACATGCTATGGATATTTAAATCTCAAAAATTAATTTTTTTGGTAAATATCCATTGATTTTCGATCAATAATTGCAAGAATCACATACACCTGATAATAATATATTTGTGAATGTGGTATATGTTTAAAAACTAATGGTGGATATATCAACTTACCAAACTCAACGATGGGTAATGTAACAACTGTGTCAGACATCTCTTGCATGCTACTCCACCGTGACTAACACGAAGAAACCCTAGACTTCTCATCCGATACAACATACCTCACTATAAATGTTCTACGTTCCTCAACAAACAATAAGGGGCAACAAAAAAAGTGGTAAACAAATGAAACAACCGTAAGGGTGTTCTACTATTAATCATTTTGCATGAAATGAACATCTAATACAAAAAAAATATGCATGTTTTTTAAGCAATGGAGAAGCATATTTCACAACTCAGCAACACAACCATTTTTCTAATGATTTTGTGAACTATAACTTGCATCCAACCACCTAATTCTAACCATATAAGGGCCTCGGTTAAGCCGTTTCAATGGCCCCACAATAGTCTTTTGCTTCCTCGGTATCCCATCATCAACCACTTGCAACATCATATATGTCCTTCTTGACTCCGGATGGACAATGTAGCATCCACACTTAGGGCCTACAACTTTTTTACGTTAGGTTTTCTATGTATCAAATACACTTAAACTAGGTAGTGAAAAAATAAATTAGGATATACCTAAGTGTACATGTAACCTATGGATGTATGTCTTAGCACTTGAGCTCTCGTGCTCGTGACCTTGTTTACATGAAAAGGACTCAAACCAGAATCCCTCTCTTGGTTTATAACCAGTAAACTCAAAAGTGCATAATCAAAATATAACTAGGAGGGGTTAAACTCTAAATGAATTCCTCCACAAGAAGGGAGAAAGAAGACGCGAAACTTCAAGCCAAGAATAAGCAAGGACTATGGCTTTGGATATCTTTCACTGTTTTTGTTGGATTAAGTGTCTAAGCCCATAACTATAATTTGTATATACTTGAACTGATTGTAGCATAGTTATTTTGGGTTGCCCTCGTAACTAGCAACCAGACAGCATGACTTTTGGAGAGAGAGGTTGATTTATTATATAATTAATAAATTGAAAAAAATAATTTATTAATATATTATGAAAATAATATATTAATTAGAAACAGTAATATTTAATTAATATTTATTCCGAAATTAATCGGAATTAATTTTGGAATTAAAAGAATTAATTAAAAGTCCAGGGTCTAATATACAATTGTTCAATAGTTGAACAAGAGGCTCCAGAACCTTCTTGGAGAAGGTTGGACGGTTTCAATAAGGATATTCTAGGGTTTCTATAATTATAAATAAAGAGTTGGATAATTACCAATTTGAAATATTATTATTATATTAAGATTAGGTTATCTAGGGCATCCTTGTTGAACAATAAAAGGGCCCTCACCCCTAAGGATTTTGGCCACTCATATCTTTAGATAGATAACCAAAATTCTTATCTTCCCCTCTCCTCTATCCATATTCATCTTTGTGGTGCTTGCTCTCAAGGCTTCAACAACACAAGGATCTAACAACAATCAAGGTATGTTTCTCTTAGCCCTAATCATATTTTCAAAAATATGCTAGGTATGCTACTGTTTCTTATTTGATGTTGAAAGTTGTATATGCAATTAGAGAAAACATAGATCTTATTCTAGGGTTGCATGCAAACTTAAGTTTTTTATTTGTTTTGCATAAAACCCATCAGTTTTATCCTTCCATCCATATGGGATGAGATATACCCAAAATGAAATTCCTTTTAATTCAAATGGGAATACCATCCACCATAGGTTCTATAGTATTCCTGATTAATAAACTATCGATAAATTGCTATTCAACCCTTTAATTAATTAAACTATTAATTAATTCCCATAATATTTTCTAATTAGTTTATAATTAAGTTTTAAACCATAATAACTAATAAATTAATTCCCCTTTTATTGATTCTACTTGATTTGAGTATTGAAGGCAACTCAAGAGGACCTTCCTATTATTAGAGATCTCAACAGTAGTTAATGACCTTGGAGACACTTTCCAATAGTCTACCACTTTGACAGGTCATCCACTATAGACGACGATGTTTTGTGAAAAAGTAATACTTGCAACATTATTTGGAATCGCATTGCTCCAACCAAGGCAAACGTCTTAAGAAAACATCTTAATTTGCATGTTAGGCTTGGTCATCCGTAGAATTAGGGTCCCTTTGCAATCATATATGCGCCCTCCGTGCGGCTAGCAATGAATCTGAGTCACACTTATTTCTTGACTACCCTAAATTCATTGAGGTAAATGTGATTTTGCGTCATTGGTGGAGGGATATCCCTATTACTAATGTGCCCATCTTGTATTTGTTTTTGAGGTTGGACCACCTCTGCTCTGATGGCCCTCTTATGGATAATGTAGATATTGGAAGAAGGTTGTTTTCTGTTGGAAATGTTATGGAGAATGTAGATATGGCAACGAGGTTGTCTTCCGTTTGAAATTCAGGAGCAGCAAAGAGTTAGTAGGTGACATCCAAGCATTATATAGCTATAAAAGATGAATAGTTTTGTTAGTTAATCTAGCCTCTCACTAGCTTTGTTTTTATAAAAAAAAAAAATAAAAAAAAAAATAAAAAAATAAAAAAAAATAAAAAAAAAAATCACATAAATAATACCCACTTATATTTTTTGAGACTTATTGAGCATATTCAATGTCTCAGTAGATGTGAAATTTTTTGCCATCTACAAAGGCTGGACTGACATTTTCAAATACAAGAAGGTATTGAAAGGTTAATACATTTGAAATGTTGTTCCTTTATGAAAGGTGTGCTTGCATCTCATGAGAATAGATTATGAGTAATGTGAAATATGTTTGTAGGATCATGAAGTATTAAAAATCATATGCATACATTGATACACCAACACATACAGATACACATTTCATATATATTTATACTCATACAATAACTTGACAGAAAATAAAACAGGTTTTAAACAAAGATTAATCCACCCTGTAACCAACGAAAACTACATCCACTACTTTAATCAGCAAAGGAATGTATAAGAAGGTCCAGTAGATATTTTGTACTTGGGCTTTTTTAATCGATCGAAGTACTCGATTTATCGAGACATAAAGTTCAAATTGGCCTCTGTTATAACAAAAGTTCATGTTTTGACAATCATTAATGGTAAAGAAGTTGTTGTATTAAAAATTAATCATATTAACATGAAGATGTTTTGACCATCATTAATGGTAAAGGTGTTGTTGTATTAAAAATTAATCAAATTAACTGTAGGTTGGACAACTTACAGGGGAGCCTTCCTTTCGTCTTTTGCCTCATCTTCTAAGGATTCGTCTCAGCCAACCCCTTCATCCTATTTATTATAATGAACATTAGTGAACTTTTTTGGTTTGCCACACAAAAAAAAACTTATTGAAAAACCTACGGATTCAAAAATTAAAATTAATAAAACTAAAGACTCTGTCAGATCTTCTTTGCTTTAAAAGATCTAATACTCGATCTCCACGTATCAGTATCTTTCTTGATATTTAAGAAAAAAGGATGTAAAGAAGTACAGATCAGATCTGCAACACGATCTCCATAATTTCCAAACAGTATTCAATAAGAATTGAAGTAGATGTCAGCTTTAGATTAATGAAATTAACGTTACTGGATATAGCATAAATTGGAAAGTTGAGCAGAAAAATTTATTGGAATCGAAACATTTACATAAGAAAACGTTATATAAATTTACCTTTTCAAGCAACGGGCCTTGGACAAACCAACAAAACCAACGCTTGAAATGTTATGAACACCTAACTGATAGTAATTTGATTCTACTAGGCTGACAACAGAATACACATCAAAGTATAGTGTGAGTGACAGTCGAACAACATAATCTTCGAAACACCAAAGTATATATGGCGGATCTTTACTAATTTTTAGATATATGTGCATGATGAAGGGAAAAAAAATCGACACATAAAACTCTTGGTGATTATCATGAGTCGATAACTTAATGAAAACAATGCATGATTTTCATATATGTAAGAAACGATTGGTGATCTAGGTTGACAGCGGGTGCGAAATCGTATTGAAATGAAACTGAAAATCGTATATATAATGGTTAAGAAATGTGTGGGCGTAACACTATAACCCTGATCTCTAGATCTAGAATTGGTGATTTTCATCAACCTCCCGTACTATTGTACACATCTTCAAATAGAACCCTAAGGTTACGCAAAATGACACTTTTATTGCTTGACTAAAGTGTTACTTGATTTTTTATATGTATTTTTTTAAGAACTCTTATATATAAATGGCCACAGCCCACAGTACTTGAGTAACTTTTTTTTAACGTAAATTTAATCATTTGTAGACTACTCTTAGTTCCACATATGCTTCCGACAAAACCAGAACCGTCAACTTCAAGGAGGGGCAACATCTGATACCGTTAGATTATTATAAATGTTTTGGTAAATGGCAACAATACTCTTGATTTTTTTTTTTTGGAAAAATAGTTGATATATTTTTCTTTCTTGTTTAAGTGAGAATATGTTTCATCGTTTGACATTGTAATTATTCAAGGTTGAGTATACAGTATTCATGGTTTAGCTTTTCAACATAAGATGGTGTAATTAGCACAAACGTATTAAAATGTTTGGTTACAAAATTAATGGTTTCAATAAATGTTAAAAGTATGATTTATGGTGGTTGTCGAAGCTAACAAAATTAATACCACATTAAAATAGTGTATAGTGGTAAAGGGATCGTATCCACGGAAATTGGTTTAATTTATAACTCTATAAAGAAATCTCTTTATAAGAATATTTGTAAGCTAACAAAAAAATGGGGGGTGTTTAGTTCTTTCGATTGTTTGACAAAAATTAAAACTAGCTAGGATGAAAATATGACATGTAACAAGTAAAAGATTGGATTAAATTCAAAGAAGTGGAATTGGTTGATTTTGGGGAACAAAAACAAGCATTCATTCATCCATGGGTTAAACCCTAATCAACCAAATGAAAATTTAGCCAATCATGGCCATAGTAAAAGAAAAACAATATAGTTTAGTAGTATCAAACATTGTCTTAGATGCAAAATGAAAGGAAATTACACTAATCCTCCAAAAATTCTTCAAATCTTCCTAGGCCATTTGAGAGAATGTTGGTGTGTGTTCTTCAAGACATCCCCCCTCCCCTAATGGCTCCAAACTCCAACAAAAAGGGTTTGATTTCCGGATTCAAAAAGGTGCCAAAAGTCACCCACCAAACTTCCACAAATAGAGTCAACAAGTCTAACCCGGAATCAACTCAGTACAATTCACGCGGACCGTGTATGAGTCCACGCGGACCACGTGGGTCACGCTGAATGTGTGACTTGGGCCATTAATCATGCATTTTAGCCCAATCTTCACTTCTTCAACTTCAGCCCACATTCATAACTCTTTAGGACCCATTTGCCATTCCAAAGCCTTCTAATGATCGACCCAATACTCCTTCAATTTTCTTGTAGCTCGATTCCGCGCCGCCTCATCATCATCCTTGCCCATAAATTAGATCCAATTTGATTTCTTCTTTTACGCAAGCACCTAGCCCAATCGCACCACTTCAAGTCCACAAGCAAATCACATGCCTTCATAAGTCCCGCATCCTTCTAAGCCTCCAATAACAAATAGTCTTCAGTAAATCCTGCAATTAAGCCCAAAAGACTAGAAAGCACCCGGTAAAGGAGAAAAATGACAAAAAGAGAAAATATGCATCAAGATTGACTAAAATGAGATGGTTTTAACTAAAAATAAACTATAAAAAGAAGTAATAAAAACGAAACTATCAATTTACATGTGAAATTGTAACACCGTAAAAATTAAAACAATTTTTCGCATTTTATAAAAACATATTTCATTTAGTATTCATAAAAACATCATTGTTTGCAACTCAAATCCATAGCATATAAAAATCCCAAGATCTCATAACATAAAAATCCCGTGTGTATACTGATCAGGTCGGCGCCTTCCCACGATCCTCACTAGTACCTGAAACAAATAACACCAAACACTGTAATCACAAAGCTTAGTGAGTTCCCCAACATACCATATATATATATATATATATATATATATATATATATATATAACACATATTAGCCAGTCGAGGCTATAACTCTTTGGATCCGTGCACCCAACTCTATGAACCCTCAGGCTCTATCTCTGTGAACCTTCCGGTTCTAACTCTGTACCATGCACAGCATAAATCACATAGAATAATGCAACGCAACACATAACACATATATAGCATACAACACTGTATCACATAACTGTAATTACCTACTCAAGGTAAAGTATAGTGAGAAGACTCACCTCGCGTATCTCGGTAACTCATAAATCCCTGAAATTACTAGTGCTCGATCACCCGAGCTATAGTCCTCCTATAACACAAATACATCCCTAATTAACACTTTCCAAACTAGGGTTGACTAACTCTATCAAGTCAACATCGGTCAACTCTGGTTAACGGTCAACGGTCAACCCAACTCGTCGAGTCTGGCGTGGACTTGCCGAGTCTCTTCGGGGACCCGATTCCTCTGAATCCCCTTCCGACTCACCGAGTCACTCACCCAACTCAGTTCCTCAACCCCTGGTTCGAAAACACGTAACCACTCGCTCCAACTCGTCGAGTCTGCCAATGGACTCGACGAGTGCATTCCATGCACAACCTCAAACGACCTTCTGAGGTCAGATCTGTTCCACTAACTCATAGATCCAGTCTTTCCAAGCTTATTTATCACGTAAAGTCTATGTCTTGGCGCTCATATCACATCTATTGACTCATAAATGGTGTTTTAACCTGAAACATAATGATCCCAAACCAAAACCTCCATAGACTCATATAAAGCTTGGACAAAGAGGCACTCTGGACCTCCATGGGTCCAGATCCAGAACCTCACTCGCTTAAGGGACCATGGGAGCACTAGATCTATTCACAAAAGGGCTCAATAAGCCCTAAATCAACATGAACATCACCTCAACAGTAAATGGTTCGAAAATAGTACCTCAAACGTGATGTTCTGGACCTCAGATCTTCAGGAAGTTAACCCTCTTGCTTCCTCTTGGCTATAGCTTCCTTTCCATTGCTAGACAACACCACCAAGGTCAACAATGGCTCTTTCTCTCACTCCAAACGCTCAAGCTCACTAGGGTTTCGCTCTGGGGGCTCGTGAGCACAAATGACGGCCATAAGGCCCTTTAAATAGGCCCCAAACCCGAGCAATTAGGGTTTCATTAAACAGCGCGGACTCGCCGAGTCCACCAATGCGACTCGTCGAGTCTGGTCATTAATCCGGGTGAGAAATCGCGTCTCTACTTGGCGAGTCTACGCACCAACTCGCCGAGTCCTCTCACAAAACTCGAAATAAATATGAATAAATATAATACCTGAAATTCCGGATGTTACAATTCTCCCCCACTTGAATCTGACTTCTCCCTCGAAGTCTCATCCCTGAAATAGCTCCGGATGCTGCTCCCGCATCTCACGCTTTGGCTCCCAGGTCAACTCGGATCCTCTCCGATGTTGCCACTAAACCTGTACCAGAGGCACCTCCTTGTTCTTCAGAACCTTGATCTTCCGATCCACAATCGCAACTGGTCTTTCCGCGTAGTTTAGGCTTGCATCCACCTGAATGTCCTCTAACGACACCACCGCCAACTCGTCGGCTATACACTTCCTCAACTGAGACACGTGGAAGGTATTATGAATCCGCTCCAACTCCGCAGTTAGCTCCAAGCGATACGCTACCCTGCCCACCCTCGCAATCACTCTGAACGGCCCAATATACCGGGGCCCTAGCTTGCCCCTCTTCCTGAATTGAATCACTCCTTTCCAAGGAGATACCTTCAGGAGAACATAATCACCGACCTGGAACTCATGCTCGGATCGACGTCTATCCGCATAACTCTTCTGGCGGCTCTGAGCGGTCAACAATCTCTGCCTGACCCGCTGTATCTGCTCTGTCGTCTGAAGCACAATCTCTGTGCTACCCATCACTCGTTGCCCTACCTCTCCCCAACAAATGGGAGTCCGGCACCTCCTCCCATACAACAGCTCAAAAGGCGGCATACCAATGCTCGAATGATGGTTGTTATTGTAGGAGAACTCTGCTAAGGATAAATACGTGTCCCAACTCCTGCCAAAATCCAACACACATGCTCGGAGCATGTCCTCGAGCGTCTGAATCGTCCGCTCGCTCTGACCGTCAATTTGTGGGTGGTATGCGGTACTAAAATGCAGCCTCGTACCCAACTCCTCATGGAATTTCTTCCAAAATATGGAAGTGAAACGCACATCTTGATCTGACACAATCGAGATCGTCACCCCATGCCGCGATACCACCTCTCTCACATATACCTCTGCTAACTTTTCCGTAGAAGAACTCTCACTAATGGCAAGAAACTGAGCGCTCTTTGTCAAACGGTCTACTATCACCCAAGTCGCATCGACACCACTCGCCATTCTCGGCAATTTGGTGATAAAATCCATGGATATCTGCTCCCATTTCCATTCGGGAACCTCCAACGGCTGCAACTTACCATGCGGTCTCTGGTGCTCAGCCTTAACCCTACGGCAGGTTAACCACCTCTCAACAAACCACGCGACATCCCTCTTCATACATAGCCACCAATACATCCCTCTTCAGGTCTAAATACATCTTAGTGGCACCAGGATGAATCGAGAACTTCGACCGATGAGCCTCTTCCATCAAAATGGTACGTGTCCCTCCCACAAACGGTACCCAGATACGCCCCTGAAATGTCATAAGCCCCCGACCACTGGTAATGAACTCCGATACTAACCCAACAACTCGCTCTTTCTTCTGCATCTCAGGCTTCATAGCCTCTGCCTGAGCCCCACAAATGGTGTCCAACACCGGAGCTATCACGGTCAATCTCAAACATACATCTCGCAACGGGGTGCTCTCCGCCCTGCGGCTCAGTGCATTGGCTACAACATTAGCCTTGCCCGGGTGGTACAAGATCTCATAATCATAATCCTTGACCACGTCCAACCACCTCCTCTATTGCATGTTTATGTTTGGTTGATCCATCAAATACTTCAGGCTCTTGTGGTCCGTGTATATCGTACACCGAAGCCCATATAGATAGTGATGCCAAATCTTGAGGGCGAACACCACTGCCCCCAACTCTAGATCGTGGGTGGGATACCTTGACTCATGAGGCTTCAGTTGCCTTGATGTGTATGCTATCACATGCCCTCTCTGCATCAGCATCGGTCCCAACCCCAAGATCGATGCATCACAGTACACCACAAAGTCCTCCATCCCCTCTGGGAGGGCTAACACTGGGGCTTCACATAGCCTCTAGCGAAGCGTCTCAAAGGAGGTCTGCTGCTCTGGTCCCCATGAAAAAGCGACACCCTTCCGGGTTAACCTGGTGAGTGGCACGGCGATCTTGGAGAAATCCCTGATAAATCTCCGATAATAGCCTGCCAATCCCAAGAAAATCCTGATCTCGGACAGTGACCTCGGCACCTCCCAACTCATCACTGCCTCCACTTTGGCCGGGTCGACCAATACCCCCTGTTGGTTAACGAGGTGCCCTAGGAACTGGACCTCTCGCAACCAGAAATCACACTTGGAGAATTTCGCGTAAAGCCTCTCCGATCTCAGTACTCTGAGGATCTCCCTCAAATGTTCCTCATGCTGCTCTCTGGATCTCGAATACACCAAAATAGATCACCGACCGATCCAACATCGGCCTGCACACTCTGTTCATGAGATCCATGAACACTACCGGGGCATTGGTGAGTTCGAAAGGCATCACTACAAACTCATAATGCCCATAACGAGTCCTGAATGCTGTGTTCTGAATATCCTCATCTCGCACACTTACCTGATGATACCCCGACCTCAAATCGATCTTGGAGAACCAAGATGCTCCCTGCAACTGATCGAACAAATCATCGATCCTCGGCTACGGGTAACGGTTCTTGACCGTCAGCTTGTTCAACTCCCGGTAATCAATGCACATCCGGTGTGAACCATCCTTCTTCTTGACAAAAAGGATAGGTGCTCCCCACGACGAGCTGCTCGGCCAAATAAATCCCTTTTCCCAACAGCTCCTAAAGTTGCGAGGATAACTCTTGCATCTCTGGAGGTGCAAGACGATAGGGCACCTTGGCAATAGGCGCGGCCCCCGGAACCAAATCGATACTGAACTCCACTTGCCTCACGGAAGGTACACCCGACAACTCCTCTGGAAATACGTCCGGGAACTCACGCACTATCGGAACCTCCTCAACTAACCTCGGTCTCTCTAAATCAACCCGCATATCCATCACATACGCCACAAAGCCCTTACAACCCTACTGTAAACACTGCCTCACTCTAGCGGCCGAACAAAACGCTGACCCAGAACGTGTACCCTCGCCGTACACCTTAAGAACTCCCCCACTAGGGTCTCGTATGGTCACCAGCTGACGCTCGCAGTCGATAACCGCACCGAATCTGCTAAACCAGTCCATGCCCACAATGACACAAACGTCACCCATCGCAATAGGAACCAAATCAATCGGGAACTCAACACCGAAAATCTCGAATACGCACCCTCGGATCACTTCTGTGGCATATATCACCCTCTCGTCAGCCATGGAAACTCTCAGAGGCCGACTCAACGCCTCACGAATAACACTGATATGTTGACTAAAAGCAAAAGATACAAAAGACCGACTCGCACCTGAGTCAAATAACACCAAGGCAGGTACAGAATTCACAAGAAAAGTACCTACGCATAACATAATGTAAGCATAATATCTCAACATCAAAATAAATACACGAAAGAATACATACCAGCCACGACATCGGGCGTTGCGCGGACCTCCTCCGCGGTCAACTGAAAGGCTCTCCCTTGTGCCCTCGACACCTCGGCCTTCACTGGCCGACTCTCGGTAGCTCTGATGGCGGCAGGGGCAGATCCTTGAGGTTCTCCTTGTGCTGATCCCCGCAACTGCAGACAGTCTGCCTTCCGGTGTCCGGTCTGGTTGCAGTGAAAACATACCGCAAACCCCTTTGGGCAGTCCTTGGCCATGTGCCCCTCCTTGCCACATTTGTAGCAAGATCCAGCTCTACAAACTCCATCATGATCCTTGCCGCACTTTCCAGAAGTGCGGCCCTTCTGGCTCCCTGCTTTGGGATCAGCGGGCTTGGCCCGCTTGGCTGCCGGCTGGGACTGTGCCGGTCGCCGATCCCTCCCTTGAGACTCCGCCTCCTCCCTAGCCTGAGTCTCTAGCTCAATCTCCCTCTTCCGGGCATTTTCCTGAAGCTCGGCAAATTTCCGGTACGAGGAGTTCACCACGAACTCCCGAATATCTCTCCGCAAAATACTCAAATAGCGGCTCATACGTGCCTGCTCAGTAGACACGAGCTCAGGGCAGAACATCGCCTTCTCATGAAACATCCTGGTGATAACTGTAACGGACTTTGTACCCTTCTTGAGGGTCAAAAACTCATGTGCCAACCGATCTCGTTCCACCGGGGGAACGTACTCATCACGAAACATGGTGGTGAACCTCTCCCAGGTCACCGCAGCAAGCTCTGCTGGAATATAGTGTGCTGTCATGAACTTCCACCAATCATTCGCCCCCAGGCGAAGCTGGTTCAGCGCAAACCGAACCCTCAAGTGCTCCGGGCACGAGCATGTGTAGAAACACCCCTCAATGTTAGATACCCATCTCATCGCTGCAATCGGGTCCTGCGTCCCGTCAAACTCTGGTGGCTTCGTGTTGCTGAACTCCCTGAACAACAACAAGTCACCCCCTTGCGGCCTAGCAGCAGCAATGGTTGCGGTGGCCGCCGCAACTGCAGCCTCAGAAAGAGCGGCATAACGCTCATCAAAAGTCTCAATCAGTGTGGTCTTGATAGACCCGAACATCTCTGATATCTCTGCCCTGATGGCCGCAGCTACCTCCTCATGGATGATCCGGCGGATCTCCTCATCACTGGTCTCGCTGCTCTCTGGCACATGACGTGTCCTCACCATGATCTACCTCTGAAAAACAACATACGATATATTAGAAACTCACTCGAGCATACTCATACTAGATAACTCGTCCCTCCTTGTTTCCCAGCATCCCGAAGATTCTTACTCGAACAGTATACCGTCCCGGTGTTTCCAGTAGTACGGGCCCAATACTACCTTCCACACCGCGTCAGTATACAACCCAAGTCCTCCTCCTAGGATCCCAAGTCCCAAGTACTCTATTATGCAAAATCCTTTCTCTAACAGATCTCTCATAAGCTCCTCGCTGCTACCTACTCACTCTCAAGCATCTCATAGCAGCTCACCTCTCCCTAGGCTAAGGCATCACAAATCAGGCCACTCTAGTCCTAATAGGAGTACCTAGCCCACTCTAGCACGAGAATACATCATATCAATATCATAAGCATATAACATAAAGGTATCTTGGGAAATCACCATTCGGTCGGTAACTGATCGTACACATGACTCTGCTATGCGTTTTCCAAAAATCTCTTACTCTTTTTGAATATATTTCTCAAATCCTTAGTTTGAGTTCAAATACGCCCGAAGGTGTACTCGAATCCCTCAAACCAAGGCTCTGATACCAACTTGTAACACCGTAAAAATTAAAACAATTTTTCGCATTTTATAAAAACATATTTCATTTAGTATTCATAAAAACATCATTGTTTGCAACTCAAATCCATAGCATATAAAAATCCCAAGATCTCATAACATAAAAATCCCGTGTGTGTACTGATCAGGTCGGCGCCTTCCCGCGATCCTCACTAGTACCTGAAACAAATAACACCAAACACTATAAGCACAAAGCTTAGTGAGTTCCCCAAAATACCATATATATATATATATATATATATATATATATATATATATATATATATATATATATAACACATATTAGCCACTCGAGGCTATAACTCTTTGGGTCCGTGCACCCAACTCTATGAACCCTCAGACTCTATCTCTGTGAACCTTCCGGTTCTAACTCTGTAGCATGCACAACATAAATCACATAGAATAATGCAGCGCAACACATAACACATATATAGCATACAACACTGTATCACATAACTCTAATTACCTACTCAAGGTAAAGTATAGTGAGAAGACTCACCTCGCGTATCTCGATAACTCGTAAATCCTTGAAATCACTAGTGCTCAATCACCTGAGCTATAGTCCTCCTATAACACAAATACATCCCTAATTAACACTTTCCAAACTAGGGTTGACTAACTCTATCAAGTCAACATCGGTCAACTCTGGTCAACGGTCAACCCAACTTGCCGAGTCTGGCGTGGACTCGCCGACTCTCTTCGGGGACCCGATTCCTCTGAATCCCCTTCCGACTCACCGAGTCACTCACCCAACTTGGTTCCTCAACCCCTGTTTCGAAAACACGGAACCACTCGCTCCAACTCGTCGAGTCTGCCAATGGACTTGACGAGTGCATTCGATGCACAACCTCAAACGACCTTCTGAGGTCAAATCTGTTCCACTAACTCATAGATCCAGTCTTTCCAAGCTGATTTATCACGTAAAGTCTATGTCTTAGCGCTCATATCACAACTATTGACTCATAAATGGTATTTTAACCTCAAATATAATGATCCCAAACCAAAACCTCCATAGACTCATATAAAGCTTAGACAAAGAGGCACTCTGGACCTCCATGTGTCCAGATCTGGAACCTCACTCGCTTAAGGGACCATGGGAGCACTAGATCTAGTCACAAAAGGGCTCAATAAGACCTAAATCAACATGAACATCACCTCAACAGTAAATGGTTCGAAAACAGTACCTCAAACGTGATGTTCTGGACCTCAGATCTTTAGGAAATTAACACCCCCCCTTGCTCTTTCTCTCACTCCAAATGCTCAAGCTCACTAGGGTTTCGCTCTGGGGGCTGGTGAGCACAAATGACGGCCATAAGGCCCTTTAAATAGGCCCCAAACCCAAGAAATTAGGGTTTCATTAATCAGCGCGAACTCGCCGAGTCCACCAATGCGACTCATCGAGTCCGGTCATTAATCCGGGTGAGAAATCGCGTCTCTACTCGGCGAGTCTACGCACCAACTCGCCGAGTCCTCTCACAAAACTCGAAATAAAAATGAATAAATATAATACTTGAAATTCCGGATGTTACATAAATGAAATCACAATAAATAATATACGGCTAGTTATATTTAACTTAAAATTAAATTTCGTGAAGAAACTGATGTTCATAATGTGCATAAAGTAAATTCGTGCATGTATTTATCGTTTAACATGCCCTTGAGTTAAAATCTTTAAGTCAAATAATGCTTAATGATAAGTATTCTATTTTATGAAAGTTTTGTTCGAATGTTTATTTAGTTGATTATTGGATTACTTGATTATTAGATTAATCACACCCTGGTGTTTTTATATTAGCCCATTGTGGTACATTGATTGCGACTTTGTAATTTAATAATATTTGGATTCCTTTTACTATTTTAAGTTAATGTGAGTTTCGCAACACGTTCAAACATGCTATGGACGATTAAATCTCAAGAATTAAATTTGTTGTTAAATATACATTGATTTTCGATCAATAATTGCAAGAATCACATATACCTGATAATAATATATTTGTGAATTTGGTGTACATTGATTTTCGATCAATAGTTGAAACATCATGTATGTCCTTCTTGACTCGGGATGGATAATGTAGCATCCGCACTTAGGGCCTTAAACTATTAGATGTTAGGTTTGCTATGTATCAAATACACATAAACTAGGTAGTGAAAAAAATAAATTATGATATACCTAAGTGTACATACAACCTATGGATGTATGCCTTAGCGCTTGAGCTCTCGTGCTCGTGACCTTGTTTACATGAAAAGGACTCAAACCAGAATCCCTCTCTTGGTTCATAACCAGTAAACTCAAAAGTGCATAATCCAAATATAACTAGGAGGGGTTAAACTCTAAATGAATTCCACCATAATAAGGGAGAAAAAAGACGCGAAACTTCAAACCAAGAATAAGCAAGGATTACGGCTTTGGATATCTTCCACCGTTTTTGTTGGATTAAGTGTCTAACTGCATAACAATAATTTGTATATACTGGAACTGATTGTAGCATAGTCTTTTTGGGTAGCCCTCATAACTAGCAATCGGACAACATGACTTTTTGAAAGAGAGGTTGCTTTATTATATAATTAATAAATTGAAATAAATAATTTATTAATATATTATGAGAATAATATATTGATTAGAAATAGTAATTTTTAATTAATATTTAATCAGAAATTAATTGGAATTAATTTTGGAATTAAAAGAATTAATTAAAAGTCCAGGGTCTAATGTGCAATTATTCAATAGTCGAACAAGAGGCTCCAGAACCTTCTTGGAGAAGGTTGGACGGTTTCAATAAGGATGTTCTAGGTTTCTATAATTATAAATAAGGAGTTGGATAATTACCGATTTGAAATATTATTATTATATTAAGATTAGGTTATCTAGGGCATCCTTGTTGAACAATAAAAGGGCCCTCACCCCTAAGGATTTTGGCTACTCATATCTTTAGACAGATAACCAAGATTCTTATCTTCCCCTCTCCTCTCTCCATATTCATCTTGTTGCTAGTGTTGGGTGTGAACCATTAGAGGCACGATATTTCTGTGCTTTCTCTCAAGGCTTCAACAACACAAGGATCTTTGTTATTTGTCAGCAACAATCAAGGCATGTTTCTCTTAGCCCTAATCAAATTTCGAAAATATGCTAGGTATGCTAGTGTTTCTTATTTGATGTTGAAAGTTATATATGTAATTAGAGAAAACATAGATCTTATTCTAGGGTTGCATGAACACTTAAGTTTTTTATTTGTTTTGCATAAAACCCATCAGTTTATCCTTCCATCCATATGGGATGAGATATCCCCAAAATGAAATCCCTTTTAATTCTAATGGGAATACCATCCACCATAGGTTCTATAGTATTCCTGATTAATAAACTATCACCATACATTCTATAGTATTCCTGATTAATAAACTATCGATAAATTGCTATTCAACCCTTTAATTAATTAAACTATTAATTAATTCCCATAATATTTTCTAATTAGTTTATAATTAACTATTAAACCACAATAACTAATAAATAAATTCCCCTTTTATTGATTCTACTTGATTTGAGTATTGAAGGCAACTCAAGAGGACCTTCCTATTATTAGAGATATCAACAGTAGTTAATGACCATGGACACACTTTCCAACAGTCTACCACTTTGACAGGTCATCAACTATAGACAACGATGTTTTCTCAAAAAGTAATACTTGCAACATTATTTGCAATCGCATTGCTCCAACCAAGGCACACATCTAAAGAAAACATCTTAATTTGCATGTTAGGCTTGGTCATCTATACACACGATTGAACCTCCTTAGAATTAGGGTCACTTTGCAATCATTTATATGCGCCCTCCGTGCGGCTAGCAATGAATCTGAGTCACACTTATTTCTTTTTTTTTTTTGGAAAGGGAACTTACCTAACGAGGGTTTCCGGGCCACACTTATTTCTTGACTACCCTAAAGTCATTGAGGTAAATGTGATTTTGCGTCATTGGTGGAGGGATATCCCTATTACTAGTGTGCCCATCTTGTATTTTTTTTTGAGGTTGCACCACCTCTGCTCTGATGGCCCTGTTATAGATAATGTAGATATGGGAAGAAGGTTCTCTTCTGTTGGAAATGTTATGGATAATGTAGATATGGCAACAAGGTTGTCTTCCGTTTGAAATTCAGTAGCAGCAAAGAGTTAGTAGGTGACATCCAAGTATTATATAGCTAGAAAAGATGAATAGTTTTGTTAGTTAATCTGATCTGTCAATCCTGGAAAAGATTGCCACAACTACTTGTAACTCTAGCCTCTCACTAGCTTTGTTTTTATAAAAAACAACACCCTTTGGTTTAAAAAAACATCATATAAATAATACCCAAATACATTTTTTGAGACTTATTGAGCATATTCAATGTCTCAGTAGATGTGAAATTTTTTGCCAACTACAAAGGCTGGACTGACATTTTCAAATACGGGAAGGTATTAAAAGGCTAATATATTTGAAGTGTTGTTCCTTTATGAAACGTGTGCTTGCATCTCATGAGAATAGATTATGAGTAATGTGAAATATGTTTAATGGACGATGAAGTATTCAAATTCATAAGCATACATTCATACACCAACACATACAAATACACATTTCATAGATATTTATACTCATACAAATAACTTGACAGAAAATAGAACAGGTTTTAAACAAAGATTAATCCACCCTGTAACCAAAGAAAACTACATCCGCTACTTTTATCAGCAAAGGAATGTATAATATTGTCCAGTAGATGTTTTGTACTTAGGCTTTTTTAATCGATTGAAGTACAAGATGTATCCATATATAAAGTTCAGTCTGAAATGAAACATTAACCCATAAAACTTTATGAGTCCACAATAGAGGTGATAATTACAAACTGCACATATTAAAAATTAATCATATTAACATGAAGATGTTTTGACCATCATTAATGGTAAAGGAGTTGTTGTATTAAAAAGTAATCATATTAACTGTAGGTTGGACAACTTACAGGGGAGCCTTCCTTTCGTCTTTTGCCTCATCTTCTCAGGATTCGTCTCAGCCAACTACTTCATCCTATTTATTATAATGAACATTAGTTAACTTTTTTGGTTTGCCACACACAAAAAAAAAATTATTGAAAAACCTTCGGATTCAAAAATTAAAATTACTAAAATTAAAGACTCTGTCAGATCTTTTTGCTTTAAAAAGATCATTAACTCGATCACCACGTATCAGTATCTTTCTTGATATTTAAGGAAAAAGCATGTAAAGAACTACAGATCAGATCTGCAACACAATCTCCATAATCTCCAAACAGTATTCAATATGAATTGAAGTAGATGTCAGCTTTAGAATAATGAAATTAACGTTACTAGATATAGCAGAAATTGGAAAGTTGAGCAGAAAAATTGATTGGAATCCAAACATTTACATAAGAAAACGTTATATAAATTTACCTTTTCAACCTAGGGGCCACGGACAAACCTACAAAACCAGCTCTTGAAATGCTATGAACACCTAACTGATACCGATCTGATTCTACTAGCAGTACTTTTTGGATCAATTGTGCATGATAAAGAAAAAAAAATCGACACGTGAAACTCTTGGTGATTATCATGAGTCGATAACTTAATGAAAACAATGCATGATTTTCATATATAATGATTCTGATCTAGATTGACAGCTGCTGCGAAATGGTATTGAAATGAAACTGAACATCGTATATATAATGGTTAAGAAATGTGTGGGCGTAAGCCTATAACCCTGATCTCTAGCGTTGGTGATTTTCATCAACCTCCCCTACTATTGTACATATCTTCAAATAGAACCCTAAGGTTACGCAAAATTACACTTTTATTGCTTGATTTTTTATATGTAATTTTTTGAGAGCTCTTATATATACATGGCCACAGCGCACAATACTTGAGTAACTTTTTCTAACGTAAATTTAATCATTTCTAGACTACTCTAAGTTTCACATATGCCTCCAACAAAACAAGAACCGTCAACTTCAAGGAGGGGCAACACCTGATACGGTTAAGACTGTTATAAGTGTTTCGGTAAATGGCAACAATACTCTGATTTTTTTATTTTTGGAAAAACAGTTGATACATTTTTCTTTCTTGTTTAAGTGAGAATATCTTTCATCGTTTGACATTGTAATTATTCGACGTTGAGTATACGGTATTCATGGTTTAGCCTTTCAACATAAAATGACGTAATTAGCACAAACGTATTAACTTGTTTGGTTACAAAACTAATGGTTTCAATAAATGTTAAAACTACTATTTATGTGTTAAATGGAATCACAATAAAATTAAGGGTTTCAATAAATGTTAAAAGTACAAACGACATAGAGAGAACGACGGGTGAGGCCTTTGATTTAGCAGGAGCCGAGATGATTTCGAAGGCGGCCATCTGTGAGGATGTAAGGTCGATTTCTTTTAAGGCGTGACGGAGATCTCTAGGGTTTTATAATACGTAAAAAAACATCGATCCCCCAAAAATGGGATATCAATGGTTAAATTTGGATATTAATTAATAGATATATGTAATATTACTAATATATCCTTATTAATATAATTAATGATTAAAACATTGTTAAATTCTCATTGGTCCATAAACGCGTACAACAGTTATACGAAACATTTGAACCTGCCTATATATATATATATATATATATATATATATATATATATATATATATATATATATATATATACATATATATATATATATATATATATATATATATATATATGTATATATATATATATATATATATATATATATATATATATATATACTCTCACGGTGGAAAAGAAAACATGACAAGTCTTATACGGGTAATGAGAAACGACATTTTATGACGTTCTATTTTCATTCGATATGAAACGAAAGGTAGCATCATTAAAGACAAGTTGTGGTGAAGTTTAATTGTAGTGAATATAACCCACAAAAACTGTTACTATAGGTAAAAGCGGTCACCATAATGTACTAATTTATGTAGCTTTTTCAATCATTTTTCGATAATTGTCACCATAGACTACTTTCCATCACATGTTGTTTTATTTTCATGACCGTTACTGACTTTTAGTGACGTAATAGATTAAAGAGTGACCATAAACTACTTATAGTCTTGTTTTTTTGTTTCTCATTACTGTTGTTGACTATTAGTGACATGTAATATGTTAAACCATGAAGATAACTACTATTAGTCACACATTTTTTTGGTTTGTCATGACTATTGTTGAATTTTAGTGACACGTAATATATTAAAACATGACAATAAACTACTGTCAATCACTTGTTTTTTTTTTGTCATAACTGTTATTCAGTTTATGTAACAAGTAATATATTAAACCCTGACAATAAACTGCTTTTAGTCACAAGTTTTTTTTTGTTTTTCGTGACTGTTATGGATTTTTAGTGACACATAATAGATTAAGTTGTGACTATTGTTGACATTTAATAACACTTTTTCATTTTTCATGATTATTATTGAACAACTTAAAACCATTTATATGCCAAATATTGGCCAATTAATATCATGTACGTTACTCTGATAAACAAATTAACTTAATAAACAATATACATCATTTATATTTCACATATAGACAATATGTTTACAACAACAATTTGATAAATCATTACAAGAA
This sequence comes from Lactuca serriola, assembly GCF_051521515.1. NCBI lineage: Eukaryota > Viridiplantae > Streptophyta > Magnoliopsida > Asterales > Asteraceae > Lactuca > Lactuca serriola. Next base: position 135,080,737 of record NC_136412.1, on the reverse strand, counting down.
GTCGTTATCTCCAACTATCAAGCCATCACGTGTACAAATGCAACATTACCAATGGGCTCAAGTTCATATACACCATCCCCATAAGTCCCATTATTAAACGCATCTGCATCAGCATAAAGGGAAAATAAATCATCAATTCGTATAAGCAACATATTTTATTTTTTACACATAATATAGACAACATACTCTATCTTTTACGCATCATCACCTCTTAAAGAAAAGAAATCATCTCTTTTAATGAATATACGCAACATACTTAATCTTTTATACATAATACCAAAGTGATTACATATTTTACTCAAAACAGCAACATACTTTCTAACTCATTTCCCGACGATTCAGAAGCAAAAGCACAAAAGGGAAAGTTTCTGACCATTAATCACTTGCTCTCTTTGGATAAATAACAAAGTGGGCATTAATGAAAAGAAGGTACATAACATCTAGCAATAAAAGATATAAAGAATTTCCAATGATTTATGTACCTTCACCCTTCCTTGTGTTCTTGATACCTTGAGTGGAATCGTGCTCAATGCAATATCTGATCTCAAAAACAATGTTAGTCAAGGAATTGTTTGGGAACTAGGGGCGACAATTAAAATTTGCAGAGGTTGTGATGGATGTGTTTCTTTGGCGACAACCACGTTTGAGTGAACATTTGCAGATTGACCGATTGAGGTGAAATTGGAAGGAGATGAGAGATTTGTACCTGGATAATATTATTTCACCTTCTTGGCTCTTAAAACACCATTTCTCTTATTTCTTTTTCTCAAAAGCCCTAAACATTAAAACCATATAAATAGATTGAAAGTTACATTAAAAATTGTAGAAGAAGAAGCAAAACTGGAAGGAGATAACGAAGCATGGTAGATACACTGGGTAGGCAGAGTGGGAATAACGCAAGTTAGGTGGAGCGGAGGCAGCGCCGGTGATGCACTATAGAGAGTCGTTGGAGCAGGGTTAAGGAGTTTGCAGGCGACTGAAGAATCTTTCATAAAAGAGAGGGGAGGACCGGTACCATGAAGGAAGGAAGGAGATGAGCAATGAGAGGAAGCAGTGTAGAGACTGCAGTGGAAGGGTGGAGGTGTTGGTGTTGGTGCTGCTGGCGGTAGTGTTGTTGGAGACTGTAATCACGTATGGGGAGCATCGTAGGTTGGAGACGACGTGTAGTGGGTTAGCGCCGGAGGTGGTGTAGGAAACGCCTGAGGAAGTGTGTGGAATCGCTCGTTCCAGGGGAGAAGCCAAAATGCAAAAACAGATCAGTCATCGATTAGGGTGTGTTAGGGCGATTATGAGCGAAAGCCAAAAGAGAAGGGGATAATTTGGGACTTTTGAAACATTTAGGGAATTTGGATACTTTAAATATTTTCAGGATTTTGATGGTTGAAAACATAAGATTTGAACAGATACAAAAAATTGGACGCCTCTGAATACTTGTTTTATTTTTCTTTATTTTTCAACATTGTAACCATAAAACAGTTATAGTGTCATATTTTGTTTTATTGTTATTATTTTTAGTTTTGGACACATATAAAAATCAAAACGTCGTTATAAAATACTTTTAGTTACATCTCTTTTTTTTAATGTCATAATAAAATACTTAGAGTCGCATGTTACTTTTTTTTATTCAAAATCATTAATTTTAAACATACATAAGAAATTAAAGTGTTATAATAAAATACTTATTATCACATGTTTTTTTTAGTTGTCATAATAAAATACTTACAGTCACAATGATCGCACGACACTACTGGCTAGTATTTGTCACATTTTTTATGTAAAACAATGACAAAATGTGTGAACATAGTTTGCAATGTTGACGGTTTTTAGATAATATGTAACTAAAACATTATTGGAATTTAATAAATTACCTTTAGTGACGCAATTAACCAAATACATGACAAGCATGTTTCCAAAACATGTGGTCATAGGTCATTTTTGTACTATTATGAGGTGTATCTTTGTTGCATCCGGCCTAAAAGGAACCTGGCTAAAAGTAAAGTCATGCTAACTCGTATAACTGACTCGGAGGTTGAAAACCTGCGTACATGGTTGGCTTACGCCATCGGTTTGTTTGTTTTCTCCTATCATGGTGTTCCGGTGGGTGTGAAGATAACAATAATATCATCTTGGAAAACTAAATACTGTTGAAAATTCTCAGTCTATATAGTTTTTTTAGATTGTCCGACAAAACACTTTTGGAGGTTGATTAATCTTATGCATTATTGTTTATGGTTGCCTTGGGACCTACTTGTTCTCTCTTTTCAAGGTGCCAAATGGAGTCATCAAAAGATTGAGAGCATCTTATTATAAATTCTTTTGGGTTGGTTTGGATGATAATAAGAAAATTATTTATATTGCTAGGGAAAATATTTTACATTCCAAGGAAAAATGTGGTTTCAACATTGGTATATCATTTAATCCCGCTTTATTGGGAAAATGGTGGTGATGGTTCGATATTGACTAATGGTCTATCCGGAAAAAATTTATAACGACACTATGGAGAGAGACAGAATGATGGCTTGGAAAAGCGGCATTTGGGGCAATATCATTAATATTCAGACTTATTTTAATTATTTGAATTTGGACTTTCTTTCCATGTTTTGTATCAAAAACAATAGGTCAAGATGGCTTGAAATCAATGATGGCAATTTCTCGGTGTCCTCCATCAGGTTCATCAATGATGACGTTTTGTCAAAATATAGTACTTGCAAAACTATTTGGAATCGCATTGCACATGCCAAGGCAAACATCTTAACTTTTCGTGTTAGGTTGGTCATCTATACACTAGATTGAACCTCTACAGAATTGGGATCCCTTTGCAATCACCTATATGCACCCTCTGTGTGGCTAGTAATGAATTTGAGTCACACTTATTTCTAGACTACCCAAAAGTAATCATGGTAAGTGTGATTTTGTGTCAGTTTTGGAGGGACATCCCTATTACTAGGGTGTCCATCATTGATTTATTTTTGAGGTTATACCACGTGGTTGCTCCTGTAAAGATTGCCTAAGGTTGTCTTTTGTTTCAAATCCAAGAGCAGCAAAGAGTTAGTAGGTGACATCCAGGCTTTGATTAGTTAGGTATTAGAGCTAGAAAAGAAGAATAGTTTTGTTGGTTTATTTGGTCTATCGATCCTCGTAAAGATTTGCCTCAACTAAATGTAACTCTGGCCTCTCACTAGCTTTGTTTTTAGATAAAATAAACACCCATTTGTTTAAAGAACATCATACAAATAATACTCACTTATATTTTTTGAGACTTATTGTGTATATTCCATGTCTCGGTAGATGTGGAAATTTTTCTAGCTACAAACGCTAAAGTGACATTTTCTAATTAGGGAAAGTATTGAAAAGTTAATACATTTGAAATGTTGTTCCTTTATGAAACGTGTGCTTGCATGTCTTATAATAAAAGTCTGGGTGATATGAAATATGTTTATAGGATCTTGTGGTATTCAAATTCATATACACTAGGTATGAGACCCGTGTATTACGTAGGTTTACTAAAAGGACCAAAAATAACGGTGTGAGCAAAAAAATTATTAACGCAAGTTTTGGTAACCACAAAGATAATGTTCATAAAAAAAAGTAACGACCGAGTTTGTGACATTTGTTAAACCACATGGACTATTTATGTAATTTGATCTCAATTAAACTATCATGATAAAATTAACTAATATGAATTCATAAATGAAATGTACTATCTACATTAATATATATATATATATATATATATATATATATATATATATATATATATATAGACACACACATTAATTAATATATTAATAGCAAGAGGAATTCAAAATAGAAATTTATTATCAACATTAATTAATATATTTATAAAATTAACTAAAATCAGGTGGCATTTAATAGGTGAAATTTGAATAAAAAATGAAAAACTATAAAAATGACAAGTGGATATTAAATAATTTTTTTTTTTTTAAAATGACAAATGTCAAGAATAGTAGGACATATGACAAAATCATTTCTTATTTATTATGTTAGATACATTGATACACGTACACATACATATACACATACACATTTCATATATATTTATACTCATACAAATACGCTGATAGAAAATAAAAAGGGTTCTGAACAAAGATTAATCCACTCTGCAGCCAAAGAACACCATATCCCCTACTTAATATATATATATATATATATATATATATATATATATATATATATATATATACACACACACACACACATTAAGTAATATATTAATAGAAAGAGGAATTCAAAAATAGAAAGTTATTATCTACATTAATTAATATATTTATAAAATTAACTAAAATGAGGTGGCATTTAATAGATGAAATTTGTATAAAAAATGAAAAACTATAAAAATGACAAGTGGCTATTAAATAATTTAAAAAAAAATTAAATGACAAATGTCAAGGAAAATAGGACATATGACAAAATTATTCTTATTTATTATGTTATATACACTGATACACGTACACATACACATACACATACACATTTCATATATATTTATACTCATACAAATACGCTGATAGAAAATAAAAAGGGTTCTAAACAAAGATTAATCCACTCTGCAGACAAAGAACACCATATCCGCTACAGATACCACGTGGTTTTTCCTGTAGATGATATCAACTGAGCAAATTCAGTCTGAAATGAAACATTAACCCATAAAACTTTATGAGTCCACAATAGAGGTGACAATTACAAACTCCACATATTAAAAATTAATCATATGAACTGTAGCTTGGACAACTTACAGGGGAGCCGTCCTTTCGTCTTTTGCCTCATCTTCCCAGGATTCGTCTCAGCCAACAACTTCATCCTATTTATTATAATGACCATTAGTTAACCTTTTTGGTTTGCCACACACAAAAAAAAATTATTGAAAAACCTTGGGATTCAAAAATTAAAATGACTAAAACTAAAGACTCTGTCAGATCTTTTTGCTTTAAAAAGATCATTAACTCGATTACCACGTATTAGTATCTTTCTTGATATTTAAGGAAAAAGCATGTAAAGAACTACAGATCAGATCTGCAACACGATCTCTCGTAATCTCCAAACAGTATTCAATATGAATTGAAGTAGATGTCAGCTTTAGACTAATGAAATTAACGTTTCTAGATATAGCAGAAATTGGAAAGTTGAGCAGAAAAATTGATTGGAATCCAAACATTTACATAAGAAAATGTTATATAAATTTACCTTGTCAACCTAGGGGCCTCGGACAAACCTACAAAACCAACTCCTGAAATGCTATGAACACCTAACTGATACCGATCTGATTCTACTAGGCTGACAACAGAATACAGATCAATGTATAATGTGACTGACAGGCGAACAACACAATCTTGGAAACACCAAAATGTATATGGCGGATCCTTACTAGCAGTACTTTTTGGATCAATTGTGCATGATAAAGAAAAAAAAAATCGACACGTGAAATTCTTGGTGATTATCATGAGTCGATAACTTAATGAAAACAATGCATGATTTTCATATATGTAAGAAACGATTCTGATCTAGAATGACAGCCGCTGCGAAATGGTATTGAAATGAAACTGAACATCGTATATATAATGGTTAAGAAATGTGTGGGCGTAAGCCTATAACCCTGATCTCTAGCGTTGGTGATTTTCATCAACCTCCCCTACTATTGTACATATCTTCAAATAGAACCCTAAGGTTATGCAAAATTACACTTTTATTGCTTGATTTTTTATATGTAATTTTTTGAGAGCTCTTATATATACATGGCCACAGCGCACAATACTTGAGTAACTTTTTCTAACGTAAATTTAATCATTTCTAGACTACTCTAAGTTTCACATATGCCTCCAACAAAACAAGAACCGTCAACTTCAAGGAGGGGCAACACCTGATACGGTTAAGACTGTTATAAGTGTTTCGGTAAATGGCAACAATACTCTGATTTTTTTATTTTTGGAAAAACAGTTGATACATTTTTCTTTCTTGTTTAAGTGAGAATATCTTTCATCGTTTGACATTGTAATTATTCGACGTTGAGTATACGGTATTCATGGTTTAGCCTTTCAACATAAAATGACGTAATTAGCACAAACGTATTAACTTGTTTGGTTACAAAACTAATGGTTTCAATAAATGTTAAAACTACTATTTATGTGTTAAATGAAATCACAATAAAATTAAGGGTTTCAATAAATGTTAAAAGTACAAACGACATAGAGAGAACGACGGGTGAGGCCTTTGATTTAGCAGGAGCCGAGATGATTTCGAAGGCGGCCATCTGTGAGGATGTAAGGTCGATTTCTTTTAAGGCGTGACGGAGATCTCTAGGGTTTTATAATACGTAAAAAAACATCGATCCCCCAAAAATGGGATATCAATGGTTAAATTTGGATGTTAATTAATAGATATATGTAATATTACTAATATATCCTTATTAATATAATTAATGATTAGAACACTGTTAAATTCTCATTGGTCCATACACGCGTACAATAGTTATACGAAACATTTTAACCTGCCTATATATATATATATATATATATATATATATATATATATATATATATATATATATATATATATATATATATACTCTCACGGTGGAAAAGAAAACATGATAAATCTTATAAGGGTAATGAGAAACGACATTTATGACGTTCTATTTTCATTCGATATGAAATGAAAGGTAGCATCATTAAAGACAAGTTGTGGTGAAGTTTAATTGTAGTGAATATAACCCACAAAAACTGTTACTATAGGTAAAAGCGGTCACCATAATGTCCTAATTTTTGTAGTTTTTTCAATCATTTTTCGATAATTGTCACCATAAACTACTTTCCATCACATGTTGTTTTATTTTCATGACCGCTACTGACTTTTAGTGACGTAATAGATTAAAGAGTGACCATAAACTACTTATAGTCTTGTTTTTTTGTTTCTCATTACTGTTGTTGACTATTAGTGACATGTAATATGTTAAACCATGACGATAACTACTATTAGTCACACATTTTTTTGGTTTGTCATGACTATTGTTGAATTTTAGTGACACGTAATATATTAAAACATGACCATAAACTACTGTCAATCACTTGTTTTTTTTTATTTTGTCATAACTGTTTTTCACTTTTTGTAACAAGTAATATATTAAACCCTGACAATAAACTGCTTTTAGTCACAAGTTTTTTTTTTTGTTTTTCGTGACTGTTATGGATTTTTAGTGACACATAATAGATTAAGTTGTGACTATTATTGTTGACATTTAATAACACTTTTTCATTTTTCATGATTATTATTGAACAACTTAAAACCATTTATATGCCAAATATTGGCCAATTAATATCATGTACGTTACTCTGATAAACAAATTAAATTAATAAACAAAATACATCATTTATATTTCACATATAGACAATATGTTTACAACAACAATTTGATAAATCATTACAAGAAGTCGTTATCTCCAACTATCAAGCCATCACGTGTACAAATGCAACCTTACCATTGGGCTCAAGTTCATATACACCATCCCCATTAGTCCCATTATTAAACGCATCTACATCAGCAGAAAGGGAAAATAAATCATCAATTCGTATAAGCAACATATTTTATTTTTTACACATAATATAGACAACATACTCTATCTTTTACGCATCATCACCTCTTATAGAAAAGAAATCATCTCTTTTAATGAATATACGCAACATACTTAATCTTTTATACATAATACCAATGTGATTACATATTATACTCAAAACAGCAACATACTTTCTAACTCATTTCCCGACGATTCAGAAGCAAAAGCACAAAAGGTAAAGTTTCTGACCATTAATCACTTGCTCTCTTTGGATAAATAACAAAGTGGGCATTAATGAAAAGAAGGTACATAACATCTAGCAATAAAAGATATAAAGAATTTCCAATGATTTATGTACCTTCACCCTTCCTTGTGTTCTTGATACCTAGAACCCATCCCTAAACGTGAAACACGTTGAAATTAGAAGAAAAAATGTTAAGAAATAAGATACATCTCATGAGAATTAAAATGGAAGCATGGATCATTTGCTTCAAAGGTCATTGGTGTGAGTTCTTGTATAGAATTAGCTAAACCATACCACTCCACAACCTGTTGTAAATGTAAGTCATGGATGTAATCTTCATTTTCAAACAAAACAATCAAAAATGAAGTTTTATGAGTTTAAACAGGAAGTAAATCCAACCATGGTTGTAATAATTATGAACAGATCCACCAGAAGCTCTCGAGTTGCAAATGAAAGACTATGTTTACCACCGTCAATGAAAATTCCAAGCTCAGTCATGGTTTCATCTAAATTAGGGCTTACAGAAGAAAATCAGGAACATATTACCTTGAGTGGAATCGTGCTCAATGCAATATCTGATCTCAAAAACAATGTAAGTCAAGGAATTGTTTGGGAACTAGGGGCGACGATTAAAATTTGCAGAGGTTGTGATGGATGTGTTTCTTCGGCGACAACCACGTTTGAGTGAACATTTGCAGATTGACCGATTGAGGTGAAATTGGAAGAAGATGAGAGATTTGTACCTGGATAATATTATTTCACCTTCTTGGCTCTTAAAACACCATTTCTCTTATTTCTTTTTCTCAAAAGCCCAAAACATTAAAACCATATAAATAGATTGAAAGGTACATTACAAATTGTAGAAGAAGAAGCAAAACTGGAAGGAGATAACGAAGCATGGTAGATACACTGGGTAGGCAGAGTGGGAGTAACGCAAGTTAGGTGGAGCGGAGGCAGCGCCGGTGAAGAACTATAGAGAGTCGTTGGAGCAGGGTTAAGGAGTTTGCAGGCGACTGAAGAATCTTTCATAAAAGAGAGGGGAGGACCGGTACCATGAAGGAAGGAAGGAGATGAGCAATGAGAGGAAGCAGTGTAGAGACTGCAGTGGAAGGGTGGAGGTGTTGGTGTTGGTGCTGCTGGCTGTAGTGTTGCTGGAGACTGTAATCACGTGTGGGGAGCATCGTAGGTTGGAGACGATGTGTAGTGGGTTAGCGCCGGAGGTGGTGTAGAAAACGCCTGAGGAAGTGTGTGGAATCGCTCGTTCCAGGGGAGAAGCCAAAATACAAAAACAGATCAGTCATCGATTAGGGTGTGTTAGGGCGATTTTGAGCGAAAGCCAAAAGAGAAGGGGATAATTTGGGGCTTTTGAAACATTTAGGGAATTAGGATGCTTTAAATATTTTCAGGATTTTGATGGTTGAAAACATAAGATTTGAAGAGATACCAAAAATTGGACCCTCTCTGAATACTTGTTTTATTTTTCTTTATTTTTCAACATTGTAACCATAAAATAGTTATAGTGTCATATTTTGTTTTATTGTTATTATTTTTAGTTTTGGACACATATAAAAATCAAAACGTCGTTATAAAATACTTTTAGTTACATGTTTTTTTTAATTTCATAATAAAATACTTAGAGTCGCATGTTACTTTTTTTTTATTCAAAATCATTAATTTTAAACAAACATAAGAAATTAAAGTGTTATAATAAAATACTTATTATCACATGTTTCTTTTAATTGTCATAATAAAATACTTACAGTCACAAGGATCGAACGACACTACTGGCTAGTATTTGTCACATTTTTTATGTAAAACAATGACAAAATGTGTGAACATAGTTTGCAATGTTGACGGTTTTTAGATAATATGCAAATAAAACATTATTGGAATTTAATAAATTACCTTTAGTGACACAAGTAACCAAATACATGACAAGCATGTTTCCAAAACATGTGGTCATACGTCATTTTTGTACTATTATGAGGTGTTTCTTTGTTGCGCCCGGCCTAAAAGGAACCTGGCTAAAAGTAAAGTCATGCTAACTCGTATAACTGACTCGGAGGTTCAAAACCTGCGTACATGGTTGGCTTGCGCCATCGGTTTGTTTGCTTTCTCCTATCATGGTGTTCCGGTGGGTGTGAAGATAACAATAATATCATCTTGGAAAACTAAATACTGTTGAAAATTCTCAGTCTATAAAGTTTTTTTAGATTGTCCGACAAAACACTTTTGGAGGTTGATTAATCTTATGCATTATTGTTTATGGTTGCCTTGGGACCTACTTGTTCTCTCTTTTCAAGGTGCCAAATGGAGTCATCAAAAGATTGAGAGCATCTTATTATAAATTCTTTTGGGTTGGTATGGATGATAATAAGAAAATTATTTATATTGCTAGGGAAAATATTTTACATTCCAAGGAAAAATGTGGTTTCAACATTGGCATATCATTTAATCCCGCTTTATTAGGAAAATGGTGGTGATGGTTCGATATTGACTAATGGTCTATCTGGAAAAAATTTATAACGACACTATGGAGAGAGACAGAATGATGGCTTGGAAAAGCGGCATTTGGGGCAATATCATTAATCTTCAGACTTATTTTAATTATTTGAATTTGGACTTTCTTTCCATGTTTTCTATCAGAAACAATAGGTCAAGATGGCTTGAAATCAATGATGGCAATTTCTCGGTGTCCTCCATCAGGTTCATTAATGATGACGTTTTGTCAAAATATAGTACTTGCAAAACTATTTGGAATCGCATTGCGCATGCCAAGGCAAACATCTTAACTTTTCGTGTTAGGTTGGTCATCTATACACTAGATTGAACCTCCACAGAATTGGGATCCCTTTGCAATCACCTATATGCACCCTCTGTGTGGCTAGTAATGAATTTGAGTCACACTTATTTTTAGACTACCCAAAAGTCATCATGGTAAGTGTGATTTTGTGTCAGTTTTGGAGGGACATCCCTAGTAAACTAGGGTGTCCATCATTGATTTATTTTTGAGGTTATACCACGTGGTTGCTCCTGTAAAGATTGCCTAAGGTTGTCTTTTGTTTCAAATCCAAGAGCAGCAAAGAGTTAGTAGGTGACATCCAGGCTTCGATTAGTTGGGTATTAGAGCTAGAAAAGAAGAATAGTTTTGTTGGTTTATTTGGTCTATCGATCCTTGTAAAGATTGCCTCAACTAAATGTAACTCTGGCCTCTCACTAGCTTTGTTTTTAGAGAAAATAAACACCCATTTGTTTAAAGAACATCATACAAATAATACTCACTTATATTTTTTGAGACTTATTGTGTATATTCCATGTCTCGGTAGATGTGGAAATTTTTCCAACTACAAACGCTAAAGTGACATTTTCAAATTGGGGAAAGTATTGAAAAGTTAATACATTTGAAATGTTGTTCCTTTATGAAACGTGTGCTTGCATGTCTTATAATGAAAGTTTGAGTGATATGAAATATGTTTATAGGATCTTGTGGTATTCAAATTCATATACACTAGGTATGAGACCCGTGTATTACGTACGTTTACTAAAAGGACCAAAAATAACGGTGTGAGCAAAAAAATTATTAACGCAAGTTTTGGTAACCAGAAAGATAATGTTCATAAAAAAAAGTAACGACCGAGTTTGTGACATTTGTTAAACCACATAGACTATTTATGTAATTTGATCTCAATTAATCTATCATGATAAAATTAACTAATATGAATTCATAAATGAAATGTAATATATATATATATATATATATATATATATATATATATATATATAGACACACACACATTAATTAATATATTAATAGAAAGAGGAATTCAAAATAGAAAGTTATTATCAACATTAATTAATATATTTATAAAATTAACTAAAATCAGGTGGCATTTAATAGGTGAAATTTGAATAAAAAATGAAAAACTATAAAAATGACAAGTGGATATTAAATAATTAATTTTTTTTTTAAAATGACAAATGTCAAGAATAGTAGGACATATGACAAAATCATTACTTATTTATAATGTTAGATACATTGATACACGTACACATACACATACACATACACATACACATTTCATATATATTTATACTCATACAAATACGCTGATAGAAAATAAAAAGGGTTCTTAACAAAGACTAATCCACTCTGCAGCCAAAGAACACCATATCCCCTACTTAATATATATATATATATATATATATATATATATATATATATATATATACACACACACACATTAAGTAATATATTAATAGAAAGAGGAATTCAAAAATAGAAAGTTATTATCTACATTAATTAATATATTTATAAAATTAACTAAAATGAGGTGGCATTTAATAGATGAAATTTGAATAAAAAATGAAAAACTATAAAAATGACAAGTGGATATTAAATCATTTAAAAAAAATTTAAATCACAAATGTCAAGGAAAATAGGACATATGACAAAATTATTCTTATTTATTATGTTAGATACACTGATACACGTACACATACACATACACATACACATTTCATATATATTTATACTCATACAAATACGCTGATAGAAAATAAAAAGGGTTCTAAACAAAGATTAATCCACTCTGCAGACAAAGAACACCATTTCCGCTACAGATACCACGTGGTTTTTCCTGTAGATGATATCAACTGAGCAAATTCAGTCTGAAATGAAACATTAACCCATAAAACTTTATGAGTCCATAATAGAGATGACAATTACAAACTCCACATATTAAAAATTAATCATATTAACAGTAGGTTGGACAACTTACAGGGGAGCCGTCCTTTCGTCTTTTGCCTCATCTTCCCAGGATTCGTCTCAGCCAACCACTTCATCCTATTTATTATAATGACCATTAGTTAACTTTTTTGGTTTGCCACACACAAAAAAAAAATTATTGAAAAACCTTGGGATTCAAAAATTAAAATGACTAAAACTAAAGACTCTGTCAGATCTTTTTGCTTTAAAAAGATCATTAACTCGATTACCACGTATCAGTATCTTTCTTGATATTTAAGGAAAAAGCATGTAAAGAACTACAGATCAGATCTGCAACACGATCTCTCGTAATCTCCAAACAGTATTCAATATGAATTGAAGTAGATGTCAGCTTTAGACTAATGAAATTCACGTTTCTAGATATAGCAGAAATTGGAAAGTTGAGCAGAAAAATTGATTGGAATCCAGACATTTACATAAGAAAACGTTATATAAATTTACCTTTTCAACCTAGGGGCCTCGGACAAACCTACAAAACCAACTCCTGAAATGCTATGAACACCTAACTGATACCGATCTGATTCTACTAGGCTGACAACAGAATACAGATCAATGTATAATGTGACTGACAGGCGAACAACACAATCTTGGAAACACCAAAATGTATATGGCGGATCCTTACTAGCAGTACTTTTTGGATCAATTGTGCATGATAAAGAAAAAAAAATCGACACGTGAAATTCTTGGTGATTATCATGAGTCGATAACTTAATGAAAACAATGCATGATTTTCATATATGTAAGAAACGATTCTGATCTAGATTGACAGCCGCTGCGAAATGGTATTGAAATGAAACTTAACATCGTATATATAATGGTTAAGAAATGTGTGGGCGTAAGCCTATAACCCTGATCTCTAGCGTTGGTGATTTTCATCAACCTCCCCTACTATTGTAAATATCTTCAAATAGAACCCTAAGGTTACGCAAAATTACACTTTTATTGCTTGATTTTTTATATGTAATTTTTTGAGAGCTCTTATATATACTTGGCCACAGCGCACAGTACTTGAGTAACTTTTTCTAACGTAAATTTAATCATTTCTGGGCTACTCTAAGTTTCACATATGCCTCCGACAAAACAAGAACCGTCAACTTCAAGGAGGGGCAACACCTGATACGGTTAGACTATTATAAGTGTTTCGGTAAATGGCAACAATACTCTGATTTTTTTATTTTTGGAAAAACAGTTGATACATTTTTCTTTCTTGTTTAAGTGAGAATATCTTTCATCGTTTGACATTGTAATTATTCGACGTTGAGTATACGGTATTCATGGTTTAGCCTTTCAACATAAAATGACGTAATTAGCACAAACGTATTAACTTGTTTGGTTACAAAACTAATGGTTTCAATAAATGTTAAAAGTACTATTTATGTGTTAAATGAAATCACAATAAAATTAATGGTTTCAATAAATGTTAAAAGTACAAATGACATAGAGAGAACGACGGGTGAGGCCTTTGATATAGCAGGAGCCGAGATGATTTCGAAGGCGGCCATCTGTGAGGATGTAAGGTCGATTTCTTTTAAGGCGTGAGGTAGATGTCTAGGGTTTTATAATACCTAAAAAAACATCGATCCCCCAAAAATGGGATATCAATGGTTAAATTTGGGTATTAATTAATAGATATATGTAATATTACTAATATATCCTTATTAATATAATTAATGATTAAAACATTGTTAAATTCTCATTGGTCCATACACGCGTACAATAGTTATACGAAACATTTGAACCTGCCTATATATATATATATATATATATATATATATATATATATATATATATATATGTATATATATCTATACTCTCACGGTGGAAAAGAAAACATGATAAGTCTTATAAGGGTAATGAGAAACGACATTTTATGACGTTCTATTTTCATTCAATATGAAAGGAAAGGTAGCATCATTAAAGACAAGTTGTGGTGAAGTTTAATTGTAGTGAATATAACCCACAAAAACTGTTACTATAGGTAAAAGCGGTCACCATAATGTACTAATTTATGTAGCTTTTTCAATCATTTTTCGATAATTGTCACCATAAACTACTTTCCATCACATGTTGTTTTATTTTCATGACCGTTACTGACTTTTAGTGACGTAATCGATTAAAGAGTGACCATAAACTACTTATAGTCTTGTTTTTTTGTTTCTCATTACTGTTGTTGACTATTAGTGACATGTAATATGTTAAACCATGACGATAACTACTATTAGTCACACATTTTTTTGGTTTGTCATGACTATTGTTGAATTTTAGTGACACGTAATATATTAAAACATGACCATAAACTACTGTCAATCACTTGTTTTTTTTTATTTTGTCATAACTGTTATGCACTTTTTGTAACAAGTAATATATTAAACCCTGACAATAAACTGCTTTTAGTCACAAGTTTTTTTTTTTTTGTTTTTCGT
Organism: Lactuca serriola; assembly: GCF_051521515.1. NCBI lineage: Eukaryota > Viridiplantae > Streptophyta > Magnoliopsida > Asterales > Asteraceae > Lactuca > Lactuca serriola. The sequence continues at coordinate 135,065,717 of NC_136412.1, read as the reverse complement.
GACTGTTATGGACTTTTAGTGACACATAATAGATTAAGTTGTGACTATTGTTGACATTTAATAACACTTTTTCATTTTTCATGATTATTATTGAACAACTTAAAACCATTTATATGCCAAATATTGGCCAATTAATATCATGTACGTTACTCTGATAAACAAATTAAATTAATAAACAAAATACATCATTTATATTTCACATATAGACAATATGTTTACAACAACAATTTGATAAATCATTACAAGAAGTCGTTATCTCCAACTATCAAGCCATCACGTGTACAAATGCAACATTACCAATGGGCTCAAGTTCATATACACCATCCCCATTAGTCCCATTATTAAACGCATCTGCATTAGCAGAAAGGGAAAAAAATCATGAATTCGTATAAGCAACATATTTTATTTTTTACACATAATATAGACAACAAACTCTATCTTTTACGCATCACACCTCTTAAAGAAAAGAAATCATCTCTTTTAATGAATATACACAACATACTTAATCTTTTATACATAATACCAATGTGATTACATTTTATACTCAAAACAGCAACATACTTTCTAAATCCTTTCCCAACGATTCAGAAGCAAAAGCACAAAAGGGAAAGTTTCTGACCATTAATCACTTGCTCTCTTTGGATAAATACCAAAGTAGGCATTAATGAAAAGAAGGTACATAACATCTAGCAATAATAGATATAAAGAATTTCCAATGATTTATGTACCTTCACCCTTCTTTATGTTCTTGATACCTAGAACCCATCCCTAAACGTGAAACACGTTGAAATAAGAAGAAAAAATGTTAAGAAATAAGATACATCTCATGAGAATTAAAATGGAAGCATGGATCATTTGCTTCAAAGGTCATTGGTGTGAATTCTTGTATAGAATTAGCTAAACCATACCACTCCACAACCTGTTGTAAATGTAAGTCGTGGATGTAATCTTCATTTTCAAACAAAACAATCAAAAATCAAGTTTTACGAGTTTAAAAAGGAAGTAAATCCAACCATGGTTGTAATCATTATGAACAGATCCACCAGAAAGCTCTCGAGTTGCAAATGAAAGACTATGTTTACCACCGTCAATGAAATTTCCAAGCTCAGTCATCGTTTCATCTAAATTAGGGCTTACAGAAGAAAATCAGGAACATATTACCTTGAGTGGAATCGTGCTCAATGCAATATCTGATCTCAAAAACAAAGTAAGTCAAGGAATTGTTTGGGAACTAGGGGCGACGATTAAAATTTGCAGAGGTTGTGATGGATGTGTTTCTTTGGCGACAACCATGTTTGAGTGAACATTTGCAGATTGACCGCTTGAGGTGAAATTGGAAGGAGATGAGAGATTTTTTACCTGGATATTATTATTTCACCTTCTTGGCTCTTAAAACACCATTTCTCTTATTTCTTTTTCTCAAAAGCCCTAAACATTAAAACCATATAAATAGATTGAAAGGCACATTACAAATTGTAGAAGAAGAAGCAAAACTGGAAGGAGATAACGAAGCATGGAAGATACACTGGGTAGGCAGAGTGGGAGTAACGCAAGTTAGGTGGAGCGGAGGCAGCGCCGGTGAAGCACTAGAGAGAGTCGTTGGAGCACGGTTAAGGAGTTTGCAGGCGACTGAAGAATCTTTCATAGAAGAGAGGGGAGGACCGGTACCATGAAGGAAAGAAGGAGATGAGCAATGAGAGGAAGCAGTGTAGAGACTGCAGTGGAAGGGTGGAGGTGTTGGTGTTGGTGCTGCTGACGGTAGTGTTGTTGGAGACTGTAATCACTTATGGGGAACATCGTAGGTTGGAGACGACGTGTAGTGGGTTAGCGCCGGAGGTGGTGTAGGAAACGCTTGAGGAAGTGTGTGGAATCACTCGTTCCAGGGGAGAAGCCAAAATGCAAAAACAGATCAGTCATCGATTAGGGTGTGTTAGGGCGATTATGAGCGAAAGCCAAAAGTGAAGGGGATAATTTGGGACTTTTGAAACATTTAGGGAATTTGGATGCTTTAAATATTTTCAGGATTTTGATGGTTGAAAACATAAGATTTGAAGAGATACAAAAAATTGGACCCCCTCTTGTTTTATTTTTCTTTATTTTTCAACATTGTAACCATAAAACAGTTATAGTGTCATATTTTGTTTTATTGTTATTATTTTTAGTTTTGGACACATATAAAAATCAAAACGTCGTTATAAAATACTTTTAGTTACATCTTTTTTTTTAATGTCGTAATAAAATACTTAGAGTCGCATGTTACTTTTTTTTTATTCAAAATCATTAATTTTAAACATACCTAAGAAATTAAAGTGTTATAATAAAATACTTATTATCACATGTTTTTTTAGTTGTCATGATAAAATACTTACAGTCACAATGATCGCACGACACTACTGGCTAGTATTTGTCACATTTTTTTATGTAAAACAATGACAAAATGTGTGAACATAGTTTGCAATGTTGACGGTTTTTAGATAATATGTAATTAAAACATTATTGGAATTTAATAAATTACCTTTAGTGACGCAATTAACCAAATACATGACAAGCATGTTTCCAAAACATGTGGTCATAGGTCATTTTTGTACTATTATGAGGCGTTTCTTTGTTGCATCCGGCCTAAAAGGAACCTGGCTAAAAGTAAAGTCGTGCTAACTCGTATAACTGACTCGGAGGTTCAAAACCTGCGTACATGGTTGGCTTGCGCATTCGGTTTGTTTGCTTTCTCCTATCATGGTGTTCCGGTGGGTGTGAAGATAACAATAATATCATCTTGGAAAACTAAATACTGTTGAAAATTCTCAGTCTATATAGTTTTTTTAGATTGTCCGACAAAACACTTTTGGAGGTTGATTAATCTTATGCATTATTGTTTATGGTTGCCTTGGTACCTACTTGTTCTCTCTTTTCAAGGTGCCAAATGGAGTCATCAAAAGATTGAGAGCATCTTATTATAAATTCTTTTGGGTTGGTTTGGATGATAATAAGAAAATTACTTATATTGCTAGGGAAAATATTTTACATTCCAAGGAAAAATGTGGTTTCAACATTGGCATATCATTTAATCCCGCTTTATTAGGAAAATGGTGGTGATGGTTCGATATTGACTAATGGTCTATCTGGAAAAAATTTATAACGACACTATGGAGAGAGACAGAATGATGGCTTGGAAAAGCGGCATTTGGGGCAATATCATTAATCTTCAGACTTATTTTAATTATTTGAATTTGGACTTTCTTTCCATGTTTTCTATCAGAAACAATAGGTCAAGATGGCTTGAAATCAATGATGGCAATTTCTCGGTGTCCTCCATCAGGTTCATTAATGATGACGTTTTGTCAAAATATAGTACTTGCAAAACTATTTGGAATCGCATTGCACATGCCAAGGCAAACATCTTAACTTTTCGTGTTAGGTTGGTCATCTATACACTAGATTGAACCTCCACAGAATTGGGATCCCTTTGCAATCACCTATATGCACCCTTTGTGTGGCTAGTAATGAATTTGAGTCACACTTATTTTTAGACTACCCAAAAGTCATCATGGTAAGTGTGATTTTGTGTCAGTTTTGGAGGGACATCCCTAGTAAACTAGGGTGTCCATCATTGATTTATTTTTGAGGTTATACCACGTGGTTGCTCCTGTAAAGATTGCCTAAGGTTGTCTTTTGTTTCAAATCCAAGAGCAGCAAAGAGTTAGTAGGTGAGATCCAGGCTTTGATTAGTTAGGTATTAGAGCTAGAAAAGAAGAATAGTTTTGTTGGTTTATTTGGTCTATCGATCCTCGTAAAGATTTGCCTCAACTAAATGTAACTCTGGCCTCTCACTAGCTTTGTTTTTAGATAAAATAAACACCCATTTGTTTAAAGAACATCATACAAATAATACTCACTTATATTTTTTGAGACTTATTGTGTATATTCCATGTCTCGGTAGATGTGGAAATTTTTCCAGCTACCAACGCTAAAGTGACATTTTCTAATTAGGGAAAGTATTGAAAAGTTAATACATTTGAAATGTTGTTCCTTTATGAAACGTGTGCTTGCATGTCTTATAATAAAAGTTTGAGCGATATGAAATATGTTTATAGGATCTTGTGGTATTCAAATTCATATACACTAGGTATGAGACCCGTGTATTACGTAGGTTTATTAAAAGAACCAAAACTAACGGTGTAAGCAAAAAAATCATTAACGCATGTTTTGGTAACCACAAAAAAACGTTCATAAAAAAAAGTAACCACTGAGTTTGTGACATCTGTTAAACCACATGGACTATTTATGTAATTTGATCACAATTAATCTATCTTAATAAAATTAACTAATATGAATTCATAAATGGAATGTACTATCTACATTTATATATATATATATATATATATATATATATATATATATACACACACATAGAGACACATTAACTAATATATTAATAGAAAGAGGAATTCAAAAATAGACAGTTATTATCTACATTAATTAATATATTTATAAAATTAACTAAAATGAGGTGGCATTTATTAGGTGAAATTTGAATAAAAAATGAAAAACTATAAAAATGACAAGTGGATATTAAATAATTTAAAAAAAAATTTAAATGACAAATGTCAAGGAAAATAAGACATATGACAAAATCATTCTTATTTATTATGTTAGATACATTGATACACATACACATACACATACACATACATATACACATTTCATATATATTTATACTCATACAAATACGCTGATAGAAAATAAAAACGGTTCTAAACAAAGATTAATCCACTCTGCAGCCAAAGAGCAATATATCCGCTATTTAATATATATATATATATATATATATATATATATATATATATATATATATTTATATATATATATATATATATATATATATATATATATATATATATATAGACACACACACACATTAACTAATATATTAATAAAAAGAGGAATTTAAAAGTAGAAAATTATTATCTACATTAATTAATATATTTATAAAATTAACTAAAATGAGGTGGCATTTAATAAGTGAAATTTGAATAAAAAATGAAAAACTATAAAAATGACAAGTGGATATTAAATAATTTAAAAAAAAAAAATTTAAAATGACAAATGTCAATGAAAATAGGACATATGACAAAATCAATCTTATTTATTATCGTAGAGACATTGATACACGTACACATACACATACACATACACATACACATTTAATATATATTTACACTCATACAAATACACTGCTAGAAAATAAAAAGGGTTCTAAACAAAGATTAATCCACTCTGCAGCCAAAGAACACCATATCCGCTACTTTTATCAGCAAAGACACGTACACATACACATACACATACAGATACCACGTGGTTTTTCCTTTAGATGATATCTCCTGAGCAAATTCAGTCTGAAATGAAACATTAACCCATAAAACTTTATGAGTCCACAATAGAGGTGATAATTACAAACTGCACATATTAAAAATTAATCATATCAACATGAAGATGTTTTGACCATCATTAATGGTAAAGGAGTTGTTGTATTAAAAATTAATCATATTAACTGTAGGTTGGACAACTTACAGGGGAGCCCTCCTTCCGTCTTTTGCCTCATCTTCCCAGGATTTGTCTCAGCCAACCACTTCATCCTATTTATTATAATGAACATTAGTTAACTTTTTTGGTTTGCCACACACAAAAAAAAAATTATTGAAAAACCTTCAGATTCAAAAATTAAAATTACTAAAACTAAAGACTCTGTCAGATCTTTTTGCTTTAAAAAGATCATTAACTCGATCACCACGTATCAGCATCTTTCTTGATATTTAAGGAAAAAGCATGTAAAGAACTACAGATCAGATCTGCAACACAATCTCCATAATCTCCAAACAGTATTCAATATGAATTGAAGTAGATGTCAGCTTTAGACTAATGAAATTAACGTTACTAGATATAGCAGAAGTTGGAAAGTTGAGCAGAAAAATTGATTGGAATCGAAACATTTACATAAGAAAACGTTATATAAATTTACCTTTTCAAGCTAGGGGCCACGGACAAACCTACAAAACCAACTCTTGAAATGCTATGAACACCTAACTCATAGTAATCTGATTCTACTAGGCTGACAACAGAATACACATCAAAGTATAGTGTGAGTGACAGTCGAACAACATAATCTTCGAAACACCAAAATGTATATGGCGGATCCTTACTAGCAGTACTTTTTGGATCAATTGTGCATGATAAAGAAAAAAAAATCGACACATGAAACTCTTGGTGATTATCATGAGTCAATAACTTAATGAAAACAATGCATGATTTTCATATATGTAAGAAACCATTCTGATCTAGAATGACAGCCGCTGCGAAATGGTATTGAAATGAAACTGAACATCGTATATATAATGGTTAAGAAATGTGTGGGCGTAACCCTATAACCCAGATCTCTAGCGTTGGTGATTTTCGTCAACCTCCCCTACTATTGTACATATCTTCAAATAGAACCCTAAGGTTACGCAAAATTACACTTTTATTGCTTGATTTTTTATATGTAATTTTTTGAGAGCTCTTATATATACATGGCCACAGCCCACAGTACTTGAGAAACTTTTTCTAACGTAAATTTAATCATTTCAAGACTACTCTAAGTTTCACATATGCCTCCGAGAAAACAAGAACCGTCAACTTCAAGGAGGGGCAACACCTGATACGGTTAGACTATTATAAGTGTTTCGGGAAATGGCAAAAATACTCTGATTTTTTATTTTTGGAAAAACTGTTGATACATTTTTCTTTCTTGTTTAAGTGAGAATATCTTTCATCGTTTGACATTGTAATTATTCGAGGTTGAGTATACGGTATTCATGGTTTAGCCTTTCAACATAAAATGACGTAATTAGCACAAACGTATTAACTTGTTTGGTTACAAAATTAATGGTTTCAATAAATGTTAAAAGTACGATTTATGTGTTAAATGAAATCACAATAAAATTAATGGTTTCAATAAATGTTAAAAGTACAAACGACATAGAGAGAACGACGGGTGAGGCCTTTGATATAGCAGGAGCCGAGATGATTTCGAAGGCGGCCATCTGTGAGGATGTAAGGTCGATTTCTTTTAAGGCGTGAGGTAGATGTCTAGGGTTATATAATACGTAAAAAAACATCGATCCCCCAAAAATGGGATATCAATGGTTAAATTTGGATATTAATTAATAGATATATGTAATATTACTAATATATCCTTATTAATATAATTAATGATTAAAACATTGTTAAATTCTCATTGGTTCATACACGCGTACAATAGTTATACGAAACATTTGAACCTATATATATATATATATATATATATATATATATATATATATATATATATATATATATATATATATATACTCTCACGGTGGAAAAGAAAACATGATAAATCTTATAAGGGTAATGAGAAACGACATTTTATGACGTTCTATTTTCATTCGATATGAAACGAAAGATAGCATCATTAAAGACAAGTTGTGGTGAAGTTTAATTGTAGTGAATATAACCCACAAAAGCTGTTACTATAAGTAAAAGCGGTCACCATAATGTACTAATTTTTGTAGTTTTTTCAACCATTTTTCGATAACTGTCACCATAGACTACTTTCCATCACATGTTGTTTTATTTACATGACCGTTACTGACTTTTAGTGACGTAATAGATTAAAGAGTGACCATAAACTACTTTTAGTCTTGTTTTTTTGTTTCTCATTACTATTGTTGACTATTAGTGACATGTAATATGTTAAACCATGACGATAACTACTATTAGTCATACATTTTTTTGGTTTGTCATGACTATTGTTGAATTTTAGTGACACGTAATATATTAAAACATGACAATAAACTACAGTCAATCACTTGTTTTTTTTTTGTCATAACAGTTATTCACTTTTTGTAACAAGTAATATATTAAATCGTGTCAATAAACTGCTTTTAGTCACAAGTTTTTTTTTTTGTTTTTCGTGACTGTTATGGATTTTTAGTGACACATAATAGATTATGTTGTGACTATTGTTGACATTTAATAACACTTTTTCATTTTTCATGATTATTATTGAACAACTTAAAACCATTTATATGCCAAATATTGGCCAATTAATATCATGTACGTTACTCTGATAAACAAATTAAATTAATAAACAAAATACATCATTTATATTTCACATATAGACAATATGTTTACAACAACAATTTGATAAATCATTACAAGAAGTCGTTATCTCCAACTCTCAAGCCATCACGTGTACAAATGCAACATTACCAACAGGCTCAAGTTCATATACACCATCCCCATTAGTCCCATTCTTAAACACATCTGCATCAGCAGAAAGAGAAAAAAATCATCAATTCGTATAAGCAACATATTTTATTTTTTTCACATAATATAGACAACATACTCTATCTTTTACGCATCATCGCCTCTTAAAGAAAAGAAATCATCTCTTGTAATGAATATACGCAACATACTTAATCTTTTATATATAATGCCAATGTGATTACATTTTTTACTCAAAACAGCAACATACTTTCTAACTCATTTCCCAACGATTCAGAAGCAAAAGCACAAAAGGGAAAGTTTCTGACCATTAATCACTTGCTCTCTTTGGATAAATACCAAAGTGGGCATTAATGAAAAGAAGGTACATAACATCTAGCAATAAAAGATATAAAGAATTTCCAATGATTTATGTACCTTCACCCTTCCTTGTGTTCTTGATACCTAGAACCCATCCCTAAACGTGAAACACGTTGAAATAAGAAGAAAAAAATGTTAAGAAATAAGATACATCTCATGAGAATTAAAATGGAAGCATGGATCATTTGCTTCAAAGGTCATTGGTGTGAGTTCTTGTATAGATTTAGCTAAACCATACCACTCCACAACCTGTTGTAAATGTAAGTCATGGATGTAATCTTCATTTTCAAACAAAACAATCAAAAATGAAGTTTTATGAGTTTAAATAGGAAGTAAATCCAACCATGGTTGTAATCATTATAAACAGATCCACCAGAAGCTCTCCACTTGCAAATGAAAGACTATGTTTACCACCTTCAATGAAAATTCCAAGCTCAGTCATGGTTTCATCTAAATTAGGGCTTAAAGAAGAAAATTAGGAACATATTACCTTGAGTGGAATCGTGCTCAATGCAATATCTGATCTCAAAAAAAAAGTAAGTCAAGGAATTGTTTCGGAACTAGGGCGACGATTAAAATTTGCAGAGGTTGTGATGGATGTGTTTCTTTGGCGACATACACGTTTGAGTGGACATTTGCAGATTGACCGCTTGAGGTGAAATTGGAAGGAGATGAGAGATTTTTTACCTGGATAATATTATTTCACCTTCTTGGCTCATAAAACACCATTTCTCTTATTTCATTTTCTCAAAAGCCCTAAAATTAAAACCATATAAACAGATTGAAAGGTACATTACAAATTGTAGAAGAAGAAGCAAAACTGGAAGGAGATAACGAAGCATGGTAGATACACTGGTTAGGCAGAGTGGGAGTAACGCAAGTTAGGTGGACGGAGGTAGTGCCAGTGAAGCACTAGAGAGAGTCGTTGGAGCAGGGTTAAGGAGTTTGTAGGCGACTGAGGAATATTTCATAGAAGAGAGGGGAGGACCAGTACCAAGATGGAAGGAAGGAGATGAGCAATGAGAGGAAGCAGTGTAGAGACTGCATTGGATGCTTTAAATATTTTCAGGATTTGGATGGTTGAAAACATAAGTTTTGAAGTGATACAAAAAATTGGACCTCCTCTGAATACTTGTTTTATTTTTCTTTATTTTTCAACATTGTAACCATAAAACAGTTATAGTGTCATATTTTGTTTTATTGTTATTATTTTTAGTTTTGGACACATATAAAAATCAAAACGTCATTATAAATACTTTTAGTTACACGTTTTTTTTAATGTCATAATAAAATACATAGAGTCGCATGTTACTTTTTTTTATTCAATATCATTAATTTAAAACATACATATGAAATTAAAGTGTTGTAATAAAATACTTATTATCACATGTTTTTTTTAATTGTCATAATAAAATACTTACAGTCATAATGATCGAACGTCACTATTGACTAGTATTTGTCACATTTTTTATGTAAAACAATGACAAAATGTGTGAACATAGTTTGCAATGTTGACGGTTTTTAGATAATATGTAAATAAAACATTATTGGAATTTAATAAATTACCTTTAGTGACACAAGTAACCAAATACATGACAAGCATGTTTCCAAAACATGTGGTCATACGTCATTTTTGTACTATTATGAGGTGTTTCTTTGTTGCGCCCGGCCTAAAAGGAACCTGGCTAAAAGTAAAGTCATGCTAACTCGTATAACTGACTCGGAGGTTCAAAACCTGCGTACATGGTTGGCTTGCGCCATCGGTTTGTTTGCTTTCTCCTATCATGGTGTTCCGGTGGGTGTGAAGATAACAATAATATCATCTTGGAAAACTAAATACTGTTGAAAATTCTCAGTCTATATAGTTTTTTTAGATTGTCCGACAAAACACTTTTGGAGGTTGATTAATCTTATGCATTATTGTTTATGGTTGCCTTGGGACCTACTTGTTCTCTCTTTTCAAGGTGCCAAATGGAGTCATCAAAAGATTGAGAGCATCTTATTATAAATTCTTTTAGGTTGGTTTGGATGATAATAAGAAAATTATTTATATTGCTAGGGAAAATATTTTACATTCCAAGGAAAAATGTGGTTTCAACATTGACATATCATTTAATCCCGCTTTATTAGGAAAATGGTGGTGATGGTTCGATATTGACTAATGGTCTATCCGGAAAAAATTTATAACGACACTATAGAGAGAGACAGAATGATGACATGGAAAAGCGGCATTTGGGGCGATATCATTAATCTTTAGACTTATTTTAATTATTTGAATTTGGACTTTCTTTCCATGTTTTCTATCAAAAACAATAGGTCAAGATGGCTTGAAATCAATGATGGCAATTTCTCGGTGTCCTCCATCAGGTTCATTAATGATGACGTTTTGTCAAAATATAGTACTTGCAAAACTATTTGGAATCGCATTGCAAATGCCAAGGCAAACATCTTAACTTTTCGTGTTAGTTGGTCATCTATAAACTAGATTGAACCTCCACAGAATTGGGATCCCTTTGCAATCACCTATATGCACCCTCTGTGTGGCACCCTCTGTGTGGCTAGTAATGAATTTAAGTCACACTTATTTCTAGACTACCCAAAAGTCATCATGGTAAGTGTGATTTTGTGTCAGTTTGGAGGGACATCCCTATTACTAGGGTGTCCATCATTGATTTATTTTTGAGGTTATACCACGTGGTTGCTCCTGTAAAGATTGCCTAAGGTTGTCTTTTGTTTCAAATCCAAGAGCAGCAAAGAGTTAGTAGGTGACATCCAGGCTTCGATTAGTTAGGTATTAGAGCTTGAAAAGATGAATAGTTTTGTTGGTTTATCTGGTCTATCGATCCTCGTAAATATTGCCTCAACTAAATGTAACGCTGGCCTCTCACTAGCTCTGTTTTTAGAAAAATAAACACCCATTTGTTTAAAGAACATCATACAAATAATACTCACTTATATTTTTTGAGACTTATTGTGTATATTCCATGTCTCGGTAGATGTGGATTTTTTTTTCCAGCTACAAACGCTAAAGTGACACTTTCTAATTGGGGAAAGTATTGAAAAATTAATACATTTGAAATGTTGTTCCTTTATGAAATGCGTGCTTGCATGTCTTATAATAAAAGTTTGAGTGATATGAAATATATTTATAGGATCTTGTGGTATTCAAATTCATATACCCTAGGTATGAGACCCGTGTATTACGTAGTTTATTAAAAGGACCAAAAATAACGGTGTGAGCAAAAAAATCATTAACGCATGTTTTGGTAACCACAAAGATAATGTTCATAAACCACATGGACTATTTATGTAATTTGATCTTAATTAATCTATCATAATAAAATTAACTAATATGAATTAAATGAAAATGTACTATCTACATTTATATATATATATATATATATATATATATAGAGAGAGAGAGAGAGAGAGAGAGAGACATTAAACTAATATATTTATAAAATTAACTAAAATGAGGTGGCATTTAATACGTGAAATTTGAATAAAAAATGAAAAACTATAAAAATGACAAGTGGATATTAAATAATTTAATTTTTTTATTAAAATGACAAATGTCAAGAAAAATAGGACATATGACAAAATCATTCTTATTTATTATGTTAGATACATTGATACACGTACAGATACACATACACATACACATTTCATATATATTTATACTGATACAAATACGCTGATAGAAAATAAAAAAGGTTCTAAACAAAGATTAATCCACTCTGCAGCCAAAGAACACCATATTCGCTACTTAATATATATATATATATATATATATATATATATATATATATATATATATATATACACACACACTAGGTTTAAACCCGTGGAACTCCACGGTTGATAAAGTAAAAATATATAGATTTTAAAATGGTTTTATGTAGAAATGTCATGATTCTTTAAATTTACATGATAATCTTATATTTCCTGTCAAAATAAAATAATGAGGTTTTCGTTAATTGGGCAAAAAAATAAATAATCAGGATTTTTCCTTGTTCAAAAATTTATTTTTAGGACTTTATCAAAAAAGTTCCTAAAATATTGAAACTTTTTTTTGCATAAAACCTGATGTTAAAAGTAAAAACATAACTTTGTTTGTCTAGTAAAATAAGATTTCATAGCTTTTGAGAAAATAATGAATGTTGAAAATGTATTTTTTTTAAATTGATCTACATTGTCATTTGTAGGTATTTAGTAACTATGAAAAAAAATAATTTATACTTCAATACTAAGTCCCCTGTAATTGTTTTCCCAGTTATTGATATCCATAAATATTCAACTAAAGAAAAATAAATAAAATATAATAAGATTTAAGAACAAAAATAACAATATTTAAATTCAATTTAAAAAAAAAAATTCATGTGCTAAATCTGCAATTTTACTCACGTACACAAAATTTGCAACTAAACAAAAGCATTTTGTACTAAAAAATGTAATGGGTAACTCTTTAATTCATTCTAAAGTCAAGTTGTTTCTTAAAGTTTTAAATATAAGAAAAGACAACACCACCAACTCGTGTATCAAGACAACTATCAAATGCTCAAATCTCGCTATATTTGGTACCAAATCAATTCCCACTTGAAATCTCCCCAAGAAATCCAGAAAACCCCACCAGTATAATGAATACATACATAACATTTCAAATTTTCTAATAAAAAACGGAAATCTTGAAAGATTGCATGTGTTTGACCTTGTTGACCGAATATTTGCTGAAGAGATAAGCTCTACTAAAACTTTATAACATTTTGTTTTAAATATATTTGTTAGATCAATTCAAAATTCAAAATATTATATTTGTTTACTGATAATTTAATTGTATTAATGTTTGCAGCCTGTAGCAGATCCATATTTTTATAGTTTAGCTAACTTGGAAACTGAATCATCAAAATAACCGATTTCAAAACTTGAGTTTGATTTTGAAAGGAGTAGATTATCAAAGAATGATGTTAGAGAGATGATTTATAGAGAGGTATGCTCATATTCTACAATTTTACCTTTCCTTTGTTTAGCATGCATTTGCTCTAGGGTATTTTCGTCCTTTTCAAGTCACAAATCCTAGAGTGTCACCCCCAGATACTGCAAGAGTACCTCCATGGCAAAAAAACACATAAGCTTCATGTATCCAATGTTAGATTTCACATATTTTCATAGAAATGTCAATTTTAAATATTTTTAACTATTTTTAATTGACTAAAATACCCTTTATCCTATTTCAGTGGTATGAATCGATTCAAGCAGCAGTTTGCGGATCTTGAGGAGAAGGAGGGCAAGGAAGGAAAAATCTATCCACTTAAAGGCAATACACATTGTTGCGAAGGTAAGTTTCCAACTTTACCCCTCCCTCTAGAACAAAAAAGGACCAAAAATACGGAAGTTATAAATAAAATAATTTAATATTGTTGTGTTTTTATCAAACAGAGCCTATATGTTTACCAATATAAAAAGATGTTGATGAAATGAATGGGTTTGAAAGGTGTACAAACGCTGCAATTGATCCAACTCTTCGAAGCCCACCAAGATCATCAGAAAGGTCAAAAAATGTTCTAATCAAAAATATTCCAAACAACAATAAAAATGCAAGAAGCTTATCAAGAAGTTCTACAATTAGTAATACATTAATACTACACCCAAATTTATAGGACCCAACAATAGGAAATGTTACCCTTTTAGGATCATTTAAACTTTAAAAAATTGCATTGCTTGCCTTCCAAAATGACTTTTTTTCCAGAAAAAATAAGTAATTTTTGTAAAAGGATCATCAATATAGTTTAAAAGTTTATAAAACTTAAAAAGTTCTCTTTCATTGTCTTCAATTAACTATCAATGATTTTAAAAATACTCTACTAATGAGCAATCAACCACATTAGCTTGTGAATAACCTTTAACTAAACTTTCACACAATAGGCAAGGTCTCCGAAGGAATTTTCAAGTCTGGTTGTCTCCAAAGAAAAATAACTTTAACTTTAATGGTGTAAGTATCTTTGTAGAGATCCATGCCTTTAATTTCGAATCCATTAATCTGTTGTTAGAATCAAGAATTTGTTAAAAACATTGTATTTTTGTATTCGAATACATATTCTTTGAATCCACACAGTTACATAAACATACAATCGAACGCAGTCACACTTTTTGCTGTTGACCTTAATACTGAAGTTGGAATTTTCTTGAATTCTTTGTGTTTTACATTGCAATTATAGTTTTGTGGATCTAACTAATAATCGTTTCTATGAATTTAGTGGTTTAAATTATATCCCTAAAAGTTTTTAAAATCCAATTCATGCTGCAAATAAGAAAGAAATTAAGGTTTGAATCTTTAAAGTCTAATCCATGGTTCCCCTAGGCATTTTATCAAACATATGGTAGATGAAACTTACCTGAACTAAAAAATGATAGATTTTTCAATTGAAAAGAAAATTTTTTTCCATATCTAATAAAAATGTATGAGATGATAAAATCAAATTAGTAAGTACCAACCTCTGAAATTTTAGTAGTGCTAAATGATTTCAAAATCCCGGCAACCTCTCGTTGAATATAACATAAAGAGAATTCAATGAATTTGACCTTGAAAATCAATTAACCTATACACATTAGTGAAATTAAAGGTTACCTTTAGGGCTTGGAGGCTTCGTGATCTCAAGTTCGGAAGACGTTTTGCTTAACTTCTGAGTCGTTCTCTTTTGACGAATTTCTTCCACCCGAGAATTCTTAAGCAAGATTGAGATAACGTGAGACGCCAAATAGCACCTGGTACTTACTTTTTCTTTATCGTTACCGGTTTAGTTCCTTGTCTTCTGATTGAACAAATTCTTCAAACCCACCCGCTACATTTTGAAACAAACTTTACAAGTAAATCGGGAAATTGAGAATGATTTGAAATTCATTGTGTAAAAGAAGAGAAATTGATTGAATGGAGAAAAATCAGGCTTTTAAACAGATAAACAAAATATTTTTATTTCAAAATTTGAGTTGAAAAGATAAACAACTAGATTATAGTATCCTGATTAAGATTAAGAAGGAATAGATAGAATAACAAAAACGAAAGGGTAAAATCGGTAGTACAGTTTGATAATATGAGCGGGAAAAAAACTTGAGGGGAGGGATAGCAAATTACACGTGGACTAAGCCGCACAGTTTTAATATAGTAGAGGATATACACACATTAAGTAATATATTGATAGAAAGAGGAATTGAAAAATAGAAAGTTATTATCTACATTAATTAATATATTTATAAAATTAACTAAAATGAGGTGGCATTTAATAGGTGAAATTTGAATAAAAAATGAAAAACTATAAAAATGACAAGTGGATATTAAATAATTTAAAAAAAAATTAAAATGACAAATGTCAAGGAAAATAAGACATATGACAAAATCATTCTTATTTATTATGTTAGATACACTGATACACATACACATACACATACACATACACATACACATTTCATATATATTTATACTCATACAAATACGCTGATAGAAAATAAAAAGGGTTTTAAACAAAGATTAATCCACTCTGCAGCCAAAGAACACCATATCCGCTACAGATACCACGTGGTTTTTCCACGTAGATGATATCAACTGAGCAAATTCAGTCTGAAATGAAACATTAACCCATAAAACTTTATGAGTCCACAATAGAGGTCATAATTACAAACTGCACATATTAAAAATTAATCATATTAACTGTAGGTTGGACAACTTACAGGGGAGCCGTCCTTTCGTCTTTTGCCTCATCTTCCCAGGATTCGTCTCAGCCAACCACTTCATCCTATTTATTATAATGACCATTAGTTAACTTTTTTGGTTTGCCACACACAAAAAAAAATTACTGAAACACCTTCGGATTCAAAAATTAAAATGACTAAAACTAAAGACTCTGTCAGATCTTTTTGCTTTAAAAAGATCATTAACTCGATCACCACGTATCAGTATCTTTCTTGATATTTGAGGAAAAAGCATGTAAAGAACTACAGATCAGATCTGCAACACGATCTCCGTAATTTCCAAACAGTATTCAATATGAATTGAAGTAGATGTCAGCTTTAGACTAATGAAATTAACGTTACTAGATATAGCAGAAATTGGAAAGTTGAGCAGAAAAATTGATTGGAATCCAAACA
The DNA here is from genome assembly GCF_051521515.1 of Lactuca serriola. Lineage (NCBI taxonomy): Eukaryota > Viridiplantae > Streptophyta > Magnoliopsida > Asterales > Asteraceae > Lactuca > Lactuca serriola. The sequence continues at coordinate 135,048,917 of NC_136412.1, read as the reverse complement.
TTTACATAAGAAAACGTTATATAAATTTACCTTTTCAACCTAGGGGCCTCGGACAAACCTACAAAACCGACTCTTGAAATGCTATGAACACCTAACTGATACCGATCTGATTCTTCTAGGCTGACAACAGAATACAGATCAATATATAATGTGACTGACAGGCGAACAACACAATCTTGGAAACACCAAAATGCATATGGCGGATCCTTACTAGCAGTACTTTTTGGATCTATTGTGCATGATAAAGAAAAAAAAAATCGACACATGAAACTCTTGGTGATTATCATGAGTCGATAACTTAATGAAAACAATGCATGATTTTCATATATGTAAGAAACGATTCTGATCTAGATTGACAGCGGCTGCGAAATCGTATTGAAATGAAAGTGAACATCGTATATATAATGGTTAAGAAATGTTTGGGCGTAACCCTATAACCCTGATCTCTAGCGTTGGTGATTTTCATCAACCTCCCCTTCTATTGTACATATCTTCAAATAGAACCCTAAGGTTACGCAAAATTACACTTTTATTGCTTGATTTTTTATATATAATTTTTTGAGAGCTCTTATATATACATGGCCACAGCCCAGAGTACTTGAGTAACTTTTTTTAAAGTAAATTTAATCATTTCTAGACTACTCTTGGCTCCACATATGTCTCCGACAAAACAAGAACCGTCGACTTTAACGAGGGGCAACACCTGATATGGTTAGACTATTATAGGTGTTTTGGTAAATGACAACAATACTCTTGATTTTTTTTTTTTGGAAAACAGTTGATGCATTTTTCTTTCTTGTTTAAGTGAGAATATCTTTCATCGTTTGACATTGTAATTATTTAAGGTTGAGTATACGGCATTCATGGTTTAGCCTTTCAGCATAAAATGGCGTAACTAGCACAAACGTATTAAAATGTTTGGTTACGAACTTAATGGGTTCAATAAATGTTAAAATTACGATTTATGTGTTAAATGAAATCACAATAAATAGTATACTTCTAATTATATTTAACTTATAATTAAGTTTCGGGAAGAAATCGATGTTCATAATGTACATAAAGTAAAATCGTGCATGTATTTATCGTTTAACATGCCCGTGAGTTAAAATCTATAAGTCAAATAATGCTTAACGATAAAGGTGCGATTTTATGAAAGTTTTGTTCGAATGTTTATTTAGTTGATTAATGGATTACTTGATTATTCCTGGTGCTTTTATATTAGCACATTGTGGTACATTGATTGCAACTTTGTAAGTAAGTACATTTGAATTCCTTTTACTATTTTAAGTCAATGTGAGTTTTACAACACGTTCAAACATGCCATGGACGATTAAATCTTAAGAATTAAATTTGTTGCTAAATATCCGTTGACTGTCGATCAATAATTGCAAGAATCACATACACCTGATCATACTATATTTGTGAATTTGGTATAAGTTTAAAAACTAATGGTGGATATATCAACTTACCAAACTCAACTATGGGTAATGTAATAATTGTGTCAGGCATCTCTTCCATGCTAATCCACCATGAGTAACATGAAGAAACCCTAGACTTCTCATCCAATACAACATACCTCACTACAAATGCTCTATGCAAAACAATGAGCGGGAACAAAAAAAAGTTGTTAAAAAATGATACAATTGTAAGGGTGTTCTACTATTAATCGTTTTGCATGAAATGAACATCTAATAAAAAAATATGCATGTTTCTAAGCAATGGACAAGCATATTTCCACAACTTAGCAACCAAACTCATTTTTTCTATGATTTTGTGAACTATAACTTGCATCCAACCACCTCATTCTAACCATATAAGGGCCTCGGTTAAGCCGTTTCAATGGCCCCACAATAGCCTTTTGCTTTATCGGTTCCATCCCACCATCAACCACTTGCAACATCATTGATGTCCTTCTTGACTCCAGATGGATAATGTAGCATCTGCACTTAGGGCCTAAAAGTTGTAGAAGTTAGGTTTTCTTTGTATCAAATATACTTAAACTAGGTAGTGAAAAAATAAATTATGATATACCTAAGTGTACATGCAACCTATGGATGTATGTCTTCATAATAATTATTGCTACCCTATGAAAAGATAAATACAAAAGAAGAATCACATACCTCTCTTGTTGCTAAAGACCTTCGCGCTTGAGCTCTCGTGCGCGTGACCTTGTTTACATGAAAAGGACTCAAACTAGAATCCCTCTCTTGGTTCACAACCAATAAACTTAAAAACGCATAATCAAAATATAACTATGAGGAGTCAAACTCTAAACAAATTCCTCCACAAGAAGGGAGAAAGAAGACGTGAAACTTCAAGCCAAGAATAAGCAAAGAACAATGAATCCCTTACGCCTTATTTATAGCTTTGGATATCTTCCACTGTTTTTGTTGGATCAGGTGTCTAAGTGTAACACCTGGTTTCCCAAGTATATTAATTTAATTGCATTTTTGATTATTATGGAAGTGACTCGACGAGTTGGTGCTTAGACTCTTCGAGTCTGGACGCGATTTGGGTGACATGGTTAATGAGGGACCCGACGAGTCCAATGGAGTTACTCGCCAAGTCAGAGCTGACGAAAGAAACCCTAATTTCTCGGGTTTCAGACCTATTTAAAGGCCCTTATGGCCTTCATTTGCGGCTGCCAGTTCATAGAGAGAAACCCTTGAGTGCTTGAACGTTTTGAGAGAGAAAGGAAGCCATTATTGACCTTTGAGGTGTTGTTTAGCAAGAAGAAGGAGATTCTAGCCAAGAGGAAGAAAAGGAGGTTGCTATTCTGTGGATTTGAAGCTCAGAGCATCACATTTCAGGTAGTAATTCGACTCTTCTTCTGTTCTTATGATGTCATTATGGATTTGGGGTTTCTTGGACCCTTTATTGGTTAGATTTGATGTCCTATTAGTCCCTTATTGTGCTGAGGTTCTGGATCTGGATCCATACAGGTCCAGAGGACCTTACTCATCAAGCTTTATGAAGAACAATGGAGGTTTTGGCCTTGGTTTATGGTATTTGGGGCTAAATCATCTTATATGATCAAATAGATGTTGCATGTTCATCAAGATAGAGACTTTACGTGATTATTAAGCTTGGAAAGGATAGATCTAGGGGTTAGAGGAATAGATTTGACCTTAGAGGGTCGTCTGAGTTTGTGCATGGAATGAACTCGCCGAGTCCATGGGCAGACTCGACGAGTTCAGTCGGGTTGTCCCGTGATTCAGACCAGTGGAAGATTCTCCGAGTTGTGAGTGACTCGGTGAGTCAGAAGGGATACAGAGGAATTGAGTTCCCGTATGGACTCGACGAGTCTATGCAAGACTCGACGAGTCGGGTCAAAGGATGACCGTTGACCAGGGTTGACCAGGGTTGACCAGTATTGACTTGATAGTGTTAGTCAAGCAGAGTCATGAAAGTATTAATTAGAGATGTACTTATGATATAGGAGGACGCTAGGTCGGGAGATCGGGCATGAGTGATTATCCGACATCAGCGAGGTAAGTCTTCTCACTATGCCTTACCCGATGGGGTAATTATGTGTGACCGGGAGGTCTTATGGTTATGATATATGTGATGTATGTTATTTAAGTGATATGTTATTTATGTGATATGTTATGATATGAGTATGATGATGAGGACCGGAAGGTCAAGATGGTATGGGTCGGAAGGTCAATAGAGTTATGGGATGGAAATCCCCTGAGACACTTGGATCGGAAGATCCTATGGCCTGGAAAGGCATATGTGATGTATGTGGTATTTTGGGGAACTAACTAAGCATTCATGCTTACCGTTTGTGTGTTATGTGTTTCACGTACCAGTGATGATCTCGGGAAGGCGCCAGCTTGATCAATACACACTTGCCGATGTTATGATTTTTGAGATCTTGGGATATGGATTATATTATGTATTTTGTGGAAACATTGGATACTTGATTTTGGATGTTTTACAAATGAAATGTTTAATTAAAAATTAAATGAAAAAATTTGCTTTAAATTTAACGGTGTTACACTAAGCCTATAACTATAAATGGTATACAGTTGAACTGATACTAGCAGAGTCCTTTTGGGTTGCCATCATAATTAGCAACTGGACAACATAACTTTTGGAGAGAGGTCGATTTATCATTTGATTAATAAATTGAAATAAATAATTTATTAATATATTATGAGAATTATATATTAATTAGAAATAGTAATATTTAATCAGAAATTAATTAGATATAATTTTGGGATTAAAAGAATTAATTAAAAGTCCAGGGTCAAATGTGCAATTGTTCAATAGTAGAACAAGAGGCTCCAGAAGCTTTTTGGAGAAGGTTGGAGGGTTTCAATGACAATATTCGAGGGTTTCTATATTATCTCATTTGTATAAATAAGGAGTTAGATAATTATCAATTTGAAATATTATTATTATATGAAGATTAGGGTTATCCAGGGCATCCTTATTGCACAAAATGCAACACCTGAAATCCGAAAGATCAAGAAAAAGGAAAGGAAAGCCCCAAGTCAAAGGGCTCAACACGTCGGGTCCCAAGAAGAACTCGACGAGTCGGAGCGTGACCCGTGTCAAGGATTAAGTGAGTGACTCGGTGAGTCTAGGGGATGACACGACGAGTCGGGTCTGGGTTGGGAAACCCTAAAATCGGGACTTGGTGCCCTATTTAAGCATCTTATTCCCCTCCCCTCAGCCTCATTTTCAGCCTCCAGTGTGCAAACCCTCATCCACGAAACCCTAGTGTCCCTCTTGAGTTTGTGAGCCATTTATGAGTGATTTTGGAAGCTCTTGAAGCCTATAATAAGAAAAAGGAGATTGAACGTTCAAGGAGAAGGTTATAGATCTAGGGATTTCGTTTCATTCTCATCACATTGTGGTAATCAAGCTTCAATCTTTCCTTGTAGTTTCTTAGATCTTCTTATGGCCACTTCTGTGGGGTTTTTGTCCAAAAAACTTTATCCTTGGGATTTGGATGTCACAAGCTTGGATCTCTTCAGATCTGGAGTTCTAAATGGTTGTGAAGGCATAAAGTTGGAATCTTTATGCCATTGAAGTCCCATGCAAGCCCTAAGAATGTTATGATGGTCCTTTTAGCCCAAGAGCTCATACATGAAAGGAAAGGTTGAAGCTTTGCATGTTTGCGGCGTGTTCAGGGTCCAGATCTTGGTTTCCCTTAATTGGTTTGGATTAATTGATGGGTTTTGAGCATTCTAACACTTCTTAAGCGTACATGCAACCCTAATTACATTGGATCTATGTTTGTCTAATTATCATGCAAAGTTGATTTCGAAGGTTATGTTCCTATCTAGCATACATGGGGAACAATTTTTCTATGAATGTAAGATAGAATTACATACCTTGTTGTTGAAAGTGTTCCTCAAAGCCTTCTGAGCCTAGCACCTCAAGTGTGATACCTCAAATGCTTCACACAACACCAAATGCAAAGAACAAACTTGAGAGAATACTTCAACACTTGCAAAAATCGGCCAAGCCCACTTGTATGTAGTAATGTAGCCGATTTTGGGGAGAGTTTGCTTCTTTATATAGTGTGTTGCATTAGGCAAACACTAATGTAACATGACTCATCATTTCATGATCAATGGGTTAACTCCATGGAGCATCCTATGGGTGTAACCCAACTTGATAATCCATAGAGCCTCTTAGCCCACTATATAAGATATGGAAGATTTACACAATCTACCCATATATCTAATTAGTTATCTTTTGATCACTTAATTAATTCTAAATTAATTCTTCATCAAAACTAATTAACAATATTATTAATATATTAGAACTTATAATATATTAATAAACCATACATGTTATTATTCTTTCATTTAGTTTATTCAATTGCATGACGCCATGCAACCCAAATGGACCATGCCGGGTTGGGTCAAGTATTTACCAGAAATAGTTATGGACTTAGACAGCTTATCCAACAGTCTCCCACTTGGATAAGTCTAATAACTATAACTACACTACTTCAGGAACCAATCAACAATCGTAGCTCTTTCAAGGTTTCTCGGAACTGAGAAAATTTTGATACGCCATTTAAGATAAGTGATCATATAATCCTCTGTTCTAGATATCAGCCGGAAAAATACATGGAACAATGTCTTGCTTAGTGTCCAGCAGTTTGTTTCCCGATTTCCGATTTGTTTGACAAAGAACTTAATCGAACACATCAATTAATTCTGACCGGGCCCGGTACATGGGTCAAAACACAATCATCGAGGGGACCAGATATCAACTTCCAATCCAAGAAGGAACAGATAAACTTCGACTCATATGTTTGTTCTACTACTTGTTGAATCATACACAAAAGCACGTTTTATAGAATGCATTTTCGTTCAATCAATGCATAACCAATTCATAGGCAACAAATCATATCTATAGGTTTGAAGACTTATATGATATTACTGTCTCACGATCACTCGAGATGAAATTCCATGAAGTGATTCCAGTGAGCATGGGTTGATTCCAATACCCAGAACTTATGAGTACTAATGAAGTGTTGTCCTTAATCTTGACACCTACAACCAACTTCATGACATATGACCGACTGTGGAAATTTGAATAATATGTAAAACACAACATAATATTCTGGAAGTCAAAACATGCAAAAGAAATTATAGTAAACGAATGACAAAAGATAGCAACAATTTACTCATAAATAAACAACCAACTATTATTTATCATCAAATGTCAATTACACTTTACAAATTTCATAATTTATCTAACTACTAAAACTAATATCATCATTTAGCCCTATGCTCCGAGCATGCTGAAGATGCTTAACCCTACTCAGTCCCTTCGTGAGGGGATCTGTTGGGTTCTCATCCGATGATACCCTCTTCGCCACGAGGATTCCTTCTTCTATGCGATGTCTGATAAAATGATATTTTTTGTCGATGTGTCTGGATCTCCCATGATCCCTTGGTTCCTTAGCTAAGGCAACGACACTTTCACTATCACAAAAAATTTCCATAGGCTCTTTTATAGCTGGTACTACTCCAAGGTCTCCAATGAAGTTCTTCAGTCATATAGCATCCTTTGCTGCCTCGCTTGTTGCTATATACTCTGATTCACAAGTGGAATCAGCCACTGTCTCCTGCTTGGAACTCTTCCAAGTGATTGTTCCTCTATTTAGGGTAAAGACCCAACCTGACTGAGAGCGGAAATTATCCCTATCAGTCTAAAAGCGAACATCACAATACCCTACAACTCTCAAGTCATCACTCCCACCGAGGGTAAGAACCCATTCCTTAGTCCTCCGTAGATACTTGAGAATATTCTTTACCGCAGTCCAGTGTGCCTTTCCAGGGTTCCCCTGATACCTGCTAACCATGCTCAAAGCAAAGGCTACATCAGGTCGAGTACATGTCATAGCATACATGATCGAGCCTACAACTGAAGCATAAGGCACTCAACTCATTTCTGCTATCTCAGCCTTAGTACTTGGGCTCTGAGTTTTACTCAATATAGCGTTACTCTGGATTGGTAACTCTCCTTTCTTGGAGTTCTCCATGCTGAATCTCTTCAGCACCTTGTCCAAGTAATTACTTAGACTAAGTCCAATTAGTCTTTTACTGTGGTCTCTCAAAATCCTTATCCCTAGAATATAGGCAGCTTCTACTAGGTCCTTCATAGAGAAACACTTCCCAAGCCAGGACATAACTTCCTGCATAGTTGGGATGTCATTTCCTATGAGTAGTATGTCATCCACATACAATACCAAAAAGCTAACTATACTCCTACTAGCCTTGACATATACACAAGATACATCTTCACTCCTAGAAAAGTCAAATTCCTTGACTTTCTAATCAAAGCAAAGATTCCATCTGCGAGGTGCTTGCTTTAATCCACAAATGGATTTCTCAAGCTTACACACTCTATTAGGAGACTCGTTATTGAAAAAACCTTCTAGCTGACTCATGTAAACATCTTTAGTCAACTTTCCATTAAGGAAAGCGGTTTTGAAATCCATTTGCCATATTTCATAGTCATGAAATGCAGCTATGGCTAACATAACCCTAATAGACTAAATCTTGGCTACTAGAGAAAAGGTCTCATCATATTCCACTCCTGGAGTTTGAGAAAAAACCCTTTGCAACCAGTCGTGACTTATAAGTGTGTACATTACCATCCATGTCGGTCTTCTTCTTGAAGATCCATTTGCACCCTATAGTCTTACGACTTGGTACATTCTCAACCAAGTTCCAAACATGATTATAATACATGGATTGTATCTCGCTGTCCATTGCCTCTTTCCATTTGGCAGACTTGGGGCCTGCCATGGCTTCCGCGTAATTGTTAGGCTCATCCAGACTTACTAGTCTCATCACTAATAAGTGTATCACCCTCCGCAGTACTATGAAACCCATAGTAATGCTCGGGTGCATTTTCTAACTCCTGTGGAATGCCTCAGAGGTACAGACTCGTCATTTTGCTCAACAGGAGTTTCCTCCTCAGGTTGAGGGCCAGGGTTTGAAGTTCCTTCACCACTCGACTCTTGAATTTCTTCAAGGTCAATTTGCCTCCCACTGTCTCCTGGGCTTATAAATTCTCTCTCACGAAAGAATCCTCTTTTTGCTACAAAGACCACATTGTCACTTGGTCTGTAGAAGAGGTAACCAAAGGATTTTTGTGGGTAGCCGATGAAAATACACCTCTCGCTTCGGGGTTCGAGCTTATCTTGTGTCTCGCATCTCACGAAAGCCTCACAACCCCAAATCTTGATGTGGTCTAGTTTAGGTACTTTACCAGTCCACATCTCGTTAGGAGTTTTGGCAACTTTATTTGTAGGGACTAGATTAAGGATATGGACGACAGTCTCTAAGGCATACCCCATAATGAGATTAGTAGCGTAGCTCGACTCATCACAACGAACCATATCCAACAAGGTTCGATTACGCCTCTCAGCCACACCATTCAACTACGGTGTCCTGGGAGGTGTCAATTGTCAGACAATCCCACATTCCCTAAGATAGTCGAGGAACTCAGCACTAAGATACTCACCACCTTGATCGGATCGAAGCATCTTAATGCTCCTGCCCAATTGATTCTCAACTTCCTGTTTAAATTCATAAACCTTTCGAAAGTCTCTGACTTATGCTTGATTAAGTAGACATATCCATATCTACTATAATCATCATTAAAAGTCAAATAATAACGATTAGCATCCCTAGTGGCATGTTTGAAGGGTCCACACACATCCGTGTGTACAAGATCCAACAAACCTTCACCCCTCTCACAAGAACTAGTGAAGGGTGACTTTCTCATTTTTCCAAGTAAGCATGACTCGCAACTATCATCTGACTTTAGGTCGAATGATTCCAAGACTCCATCCTTTTGGAGTTGGCCTATGCGTTTCTTGCTTATATGGCCAAGACGACAATGCCATAATGACGCTTTATCCAAGTTATTATTATTAATGGAATCAATACACAACACATTATTTCCTAAGTTATCTACAACAGATACAGTTTCATACACACCATCACAAGGTAATGCTTTAAAATAAAGAACATTATTAAAGAAAGCATTAATATAACCAATTTCATTATCAAATGAAAAGGTAAAACCTTGTTTATACAATGCATGAAAGGAAATAATATTTCTTGCCATTTCTGGTGAATAACAACATTTATTCAAATCTAAATTAAACCCACTACTTAGCGGTAAAGTATAAACTCCAATCTTGGTGACAGTGATGCTTTCCTATTCCCCATGATCAAGTTTATTCTTCCTTGCTCCACATTCTCACTTCTTCTTAGTCCCTGCAAATCAGAACAAATATAAATACCGTAACCGGTATCAAGGACCCAAGAGTTAGAATAGGGTGAGTTATTAGATAAGATAGTGTAAATAGCTGCATGGTTGGGTTTGACTTTCCCATCCTTCACATCTTGCTGGTACTTTGGGCAGTTTCACTTCCAATGTAACTTTTCATGGCAATAGAAGCATTCAGCCTCTTTAGGGTCTGAAGAAGGAGTGACGAAACCTTTCTTGGTTCCGTTAGAAGAGGAGCCTTCAAGGGTCTTACCCTTGGTATCCTTCGAGGGGCTCTTCCTCTTCTTACCTTTCCCTTTCCCGATTGCCATGACAGGGGCGGAGTTGGTAGGAGTAGAAGTAGTAACAACCGCCTTACCCTTCAGACCACTTTCTGCGGTCTTTAAGAGTCCATGAAGCTTGCTGAGTGTGACCTCTTCCTTGTTCATGTGATATGTCATGCGGAATTGATCATAGCACGATGGCAAGGAGTGCAAAATGATATCTATTTCAAGCTCGTCGGGGAAGTTCACATTAAGCTTCAGCAAACGGTCCACATAACTTTGCATTTTCTACATGTGGCCCGTGATGGGTTCTCCATCCTTCATTCGAGTTGTTATCATGGAGGAGATGATGTCATACCTCTCTTGTCGTGCACTTTGATGGTATCTTTCTATCAAATCTTGGTGCATTTCAAAAGGGTAGAAGTCCTCGTAGGATTTTTGGAGGTCGGCGGTCATAGTGGCCATCATGATGCATGCTACCTTGGTAGCATCCCTTTCATGTGCCCTAAAATCACCGATCTCTTGAGGAGTAGCAGCTGTCTCATCAATCTCCTTAAGCTCCGTGTCGAGGATATATTCTTTGTCCTCGTAGCGGGTAATTATTCGAATGTTTCTGATCCACTCGTTGAAGTTGGATCCATCGAAAGTGACTTTCCCACACAAGTTCATTAGAGAGAAGGAGCCATTAGGATTTGAGCCAGAAGCAGCGTTGTTTGCATACATCTGAAAAAGAAGAAAGAATAAATTAGTTTAGATATAGAGATAGTCCTTAATAAAACACCCAAATGTAATATTAAGGCTAGGACCCAATCACAATATATTATACATAGAAGAGGTATGCCGTAATCTAAGTAATAACATATTTGAAAGGTAGGTGAATGACGATTCACCAATTTCCACCAAAACGAAATATTAAAAAAATATTAAGTTTTTATTTTGGTTCTTAGAAATTCCTAGATTCTTTTGAGATTCAATGAACTTTTCAAAGGCATGTTTCAATCTCTGATGTTCCCTCCAAGTTTTGTGACTGGGATGTCGAGGATCACAAAACGAGGTGTGAAGTAACCATGCAAATTACTTGGTACCTTTAATGTTTATTACTCAATTGATGTGCCGGTTAACCACACACGCTCCACCAACCTATAATAAACCTTAAGTCACGCTTTACCTACCTTGTTAAGTCCAAGTTAGTGTGCCGGTTAACCACACATGCTCCACTAACGACTTAAACAAAGTGTAAATTGTAATTTCATGGATTAGCACCTTATTCACATTTTCCTAAAGTAACTAAGATTGGGAATTTAATAAAACATTTAGTTACTTTATAATAATCATCATACCTTTAATGAGGATTTTTTTTAAGTCATTGTCCTACCCATTCGGCTAACGACCCTCCACCGATCAAGGAAGTGGTGGGTGAGAGTGGACACCCATTAAGTCACCATTTTCTAGGCAACAACCTTATACCCCCCTTATAGACCGACTTCATGAATGATGCCTACTAACGGTAAAACGACTTGATCTTATACATATATATATATATATATATATACATATATATATATATATATATGTATATGTATATATATATATATATATATATTATTAACTTATTATATTAATAAAGTATAAGGGTTGAATTTTAACTTTTAAAATTCTAAGGGTTGGAACTAATGTTTTAATCATAACTTTACTTGTTCCAAAACTTGAGGGCAAGTTTTGTAAACTTTCAAAAATTTCAATTCTTGTAACTTATGAGTTAATAGAGTATTAAAATGAAGACTCTTCATTTTTATAACTCATGTGTTATTTTAATGGTTTTTAAACAAAGTCACTTTTGGTTTTCCATAACTTGAAGACAAGTTATGCACTCCATTAAAACACATTATGATCATGAATTAATCTACCACATAGGTTACAAGCAAATTCCTATGATCATCTAAACATCATAAGATCAAGAACATGAATATGAACACCTTCAAGAATCAAAAATTACACTTAAAACTTTGTAATTTTGATATTGTCATTGTAAATGGATTAACATGAACATTACACCAACTAAAACAAGTTTTAAAAAAAGCAAAACAATTTAGGGTAACGTTCCTAGTCCATTTCCAGCAACAAAAATCGAAATTCTGAAAACTACAGCCTCTACTCGTCGAGTGCATGAACAGATTCGACGAGTAGCTTGCATTTGTTCATGGACTCGTCGAGCCCCCCCCCCCCCCCCCCCATGGACTCAACGAGTTCATACGAGCAGAAATAAGAAAACTCGATTTTTTCAAGCAGTTTGCACAAATAACAAAAAACAAGCCTAGGCTCTGATACCACTGATGGGTTTTGAGCATTCTAACACTTGCTAAGTGTACATGCAACCCTAATAAACTTGGATCTATGTTTGTCTAATTATCATGCAAAGTTGATTTCCAAGGTTATGTTCCTATCTAACATACATGGGGAACAATTTTTCTATGAATGTAAGATAGAATTACATACCTTGTTGTTGAAAGTGTTCCTTAAAACCTTATGAGCCTAGCACCTCAGGTGTGATGCCTCAAATGCTTCACACAACACATAATGCAAAGAACAAACTTGAGAGAATACTTAAACACTTGTAAAAATCGGCCAAGCCCTCTTGTATGTAGTAGTGTAGCCGATTTTGGGGAGAGTTTGCTTCTTTATATAGTGTGTTGCATTAGGCAAACCCTAATGTAACATGAATCTTCATTTCATGATCCATGGGTTAACTCCATGGAGCATCCTATGGGTGTAACCTAACTTGATAATCCATGGAGCCTCTTATCCCACTATATAAGATATGGAAGATTTACACAATCTACCCATATATCTAATTAGTTATCTTTTGATCACTTAATTAATTCTAAATTAATTCTTGATCAAAAATAATTAACAATATTATTAATATATTAGAACTTGTAATATATTAATAAACCATACGTGTTATTATTCTCTCATATAGTTTATTCAATTGCATGATGCCATGCAACCCAAATGGACCATGCCGGGTCGGATCATGTTTTTACCAGAAATAGTTATGGAGTTAGACACCTTATCCAACAGTAATAAGGGTTGTTGGACCTAAGAGTTGTGTCTTAATAAGCTAGGGTTTTGTCTTAACCCATTAAGAAGGACTAGAGGTGGGTAAAGTTGTAAAAATTACCCTTCTGAGGTCCTTTCCAGAGTACCTTCAAAGTTTTGGAGTTATATTTGAAGTATAGGGGCTTAATCCATTAAGACAGCCCAACAGACCAAGGAAGTCGGCGAGTACAGGGATGGACTCAAAGAGTTCAATCGGGATGTCCTGAGTTGATTCGCGTTAGGACTCGATGATTCAGAGGAATGACTAGACGATTTGACTCGGTTTTTACACGAGTCAGATCAAGGAGGGTTCTCAGCGAGTCAGGGGCTGACTCGACAAGTTGGTTCGCAGTTGAAGAATTCTGAGCTTTAGAACACGACGAGTTGATGGAGCAACTCGGCGAGTCCAGTCAACCTAGAAGTGTTGACTTTGGCCATGGGCCGTTGACTTTGACATTGACTATAGTTGACTTAGTTTGACCTTGAAGGGTATTCTGGTCTAAGTGTTATGTTGGTATTGGTAGCTCGGGGAGCCAGGGGAGCAGCAGTTCTGGGGAAATGTCAGATAGCAGCCAAAGGTGTTCAGCCAGTCTTCAGAAGTGCGAGGTGAGTCTTCTCACCATGCCAATGGGTCTAAGGCACCATTATCAGCCCATTTTATGTTGGTGGTATGATAGTTTGCTTTATGCTAGGTGGTATGATAGTATTTATATGATATGTGATATGCTAGTTGTTTTCGTGATACTTGCATGAGAGACCATGTGGGGTAGCCCATGGCATGATGGTATAAGACCCTGGGGGGAGAACAAGACATCCTTACAGGTTTCCGTACGTGTTATGTGTAGGTATTTATGTGGGTCATAATATGCAATTAATTATATATGTGTTTTTTTATGGAAGACCCCGGAGGAGCTGGTGGCATTGGATGTAAGACCATGTGGGGTAGCCCATGGCATTCCTAGGTAAAGACCATGTGGGGTAGCCCATGGAATTGGAAGTAAGACCATGTGGGGTAGCCCATGGCATTCCTAGGTAAAGACCATGTGGAATAACCCATGGCATTTGATGTAAGACCATGTGGGGTAGCCCATGGCATTCCTAGGTTCTATGTATGCATGACTTGTGTGGTACAAGTAGCTTCTATAGCTAACTGGATATGTGATATGTGGTTTGTGTGTATGGTATGCTCTGGGAAACTCACTAAGCTTCGTGCTTATGGGTTTTGTTCATGGTTTTAGGTATCGGCATTTTGGAATGGAAGGGCTCGGATTGATCGCAGTGCACACACCTATGTTCTTCGCAATGAATGATTTTGGGATAAACTCTTATAACTGATTGGTTTAACTATGATTTGAAATGTTTGAATTAAATGGTATCAATGTTTTAGTTATATTAAAAGTGAAATTTTTACCCCTTATATTTGGGTCGTTACAAGTTGATATCAGAGCCTTAGTTTGAGGGATTCGGGCATACTTTTGGGTGAGTCTGAACTCAAACTGTGGATCTGTAAAGTTTTCAAAGGAAAAATGTTTTAAATAAAGAATTTCTAAGACAAGAAAGGGTGTGGTGCATGCAATCAGCCGAGCTCAAGTAAGTTTCCCCAGAATACCCACATATGTTGTCTGTTATGACTTGGTTTATGAATTTGTGAATCACATGCTAGTTAGGGTTAGGGGAGATTCATGTGTATATTTTATGAGATGGTAGACTTGCTTGCTAATGCTGAGTAGTCAGCAATAGGTTGGTCTGATATGTAATGCTTATAGCCTTGGGAATATTTGATGTCATGTTGGAATGAGAATGATTATTGGTATTAGTAATTGCTACGTGTATGCTTTTAAAATTATATACGGATAGGATTTTATAGCCTTAGAATAATTGATTTGGCCGTATTTCCTGTTCTTTGTTTGGTTGTGGTCCTAGGGTAGAGTCTATTATTCGACAATCTATTAGATTTTGTTATGTGTATAATTTGCATGCATGAGGCAGCCGACAATGAGGATTGATGGATGTGGATAGCACGAGTTGTGATATGTGGGCTACATATTTCTGACAGTTTGTTGGATCGGAATGCATCTGCACGAATGCTACTTGCTTTGTGCTTTGTGGAACTCTTAAATGATGGGAGTCAGTTACTAAGTGGATGTGGCGACATCCAGGAGGTAGATGACAGGCATCGTGGGGAGTTCCTCCGCAGCTGATGGCAGGGCGAGGTTGGGAACCTAGGAAATCCTAGGATATTTTCCAGTGAGTTAGCTGGGGCGGTTCAGAGAGGTTGGGAGCCTAGGGGATCCTAGGAGGTGCTTCGGTGGATATTGTGTTGTTGTGTAGCGGATGTTCGGTGCATCAATGGGGTAGGTGACTTAGAGGACTCGGGAGGATTGCTGAGGAAATTATGGATAGGTGTAGAAGGTAGTATGGGCTCGTACTACTGAAAGCACAGGATCTATACTCGAATCAATGAGAGTCTTGGAAAAACTAAGAAGCCTGGGAAGGAGAAAGCTTTATTATGCTTGGACCGAGGGATAGCTGCTGTGTTGAATGTGGATGAGCACGCAAGGGGAAGGACCATGGTTTGCTCCTGACTCTGGTGGTGAGCCAGTTAGTGGAAGGACTACCAGGATTTGGATCTCGCCTTGCATCTCTTGTACCAGGTGACAAGAATTGATCATGCGATCTATTGCACTTCTGGGATTGGAGGCTACCTATTGGGGGTAGGTGCGAGACCCGAAACATTGTGGATTCCAGAGCCGAGGGCGGAAAATCGGTTGGCAATACCTCGAGGGGAGAGGTTCAAGTTATATGTAGTTAGTAGGAATCTCGGGAAGAGACCCAGGAGTTCAGGTCAACATTTGAGAGGCCAGCAGGTTCGGGATTCAGTACAATGATTGTGGAAACTGCACAAGGGAGTTTCATTCCAAGGATTTGGATTTCATTGGGATTGGAAAGGAAATGTTACGCCGTGTTCTCAGGGTGGTCGAGGTAAATCACAAAGAGATGGTCAGGATTCCTCCAGGTGTTTGGGGATATGCTACCTTCGGCCATTTTTGGTAGGTATTAGAAATTTATACTGCTTGGGAAATGTGATAAGTTAGATCTCGGATTGATTTCCTGCTGTTGTTTGAGTTAGCAAGAGTATCAGGTGCCAGCTAGCATGTCGAGGAATCGTCGAGGGATTTTCAGAAGGATGCATCTTGCAGAACGGATTCCGCATGTACCGTGATTGCCCTGAGTCGTTATCGGGATCTGTTCAGCGATCTGGGTTGCTACGGGTGTAGCAGGTGTGACCACATCCTCAGGGATTGCCCACAGGGGAGGGGTGGGGCAAGCTTCTTTTAGTTCATTGTGATCAAGTAGGCAACAAGGAGGTCGACTGTCTAATGATCAAAGAGGAATAGTGAGTAAATTTGTTAAGATATTTTGGGGTTGTTATCTCCGCTGGTAGTTAAGTTGATCATGTGCGAGAAGAGTCATGTGCCATCTGCAGGCCATGAATTTGATTGGAATAGCATAGGGTTGTTTCCTCATATATTGCGGATCGTTTAGGGTTTGAGTGTCATCTTCGGTGTAATCAAGGTTGGGTCAAGGGGATGTATGAAGGAATCATGGTTATTTCTCAGTAGCTTTAGTGTTTTGTGGTTGGAAGAGCAATCGGGGTCGTCTGGGCGTTATACTACTTTTAAGCAATTGAAGTCTCTGATGTTGTTGGAATACAAGAAGGGTCAGCTGGCTTTCGGGAATCATGTTGTTTTGGAAGGTTTGTTCGTCGTGTTCAAAGCTTCGTTAAGCACCGCCCGTCAGCAGATTGGTCATTGGAACGAGAGAGGGTTTGGGAATCCTTCGATTCTAATGTACTGAGCGGACTTAGTGGAATGTAAGTGGGTTAGAGTCATTTAGATATCTAGGATAAAAGCGAGTGTGAGACGAGGATGTGTCTCATATTCCCCTTTTGGGGAGAAAAGGCGGCCTTAGGGGCCGACTGAGTATCAGATATCGTGGGATGGGAGTCGGGAAACTGCCCGATATTTGGATCGCGTCTTTCTAACGTCATATAGCAGGCTTCGAGGGAGGGAACCAATTAGTGTTTCAGTCGGTATTTGAGTTCAGTTTGGGAGGATAGACTGCGTGGGTGCTCAACATTGAGATATGTTTTGGACTATCAGGGTGAAAATGTTGTAAGACTACGGGGTAGCCGTAGCATTCACTAATTGACAGTCGGGGTGAAAGTGTTGTAAGACTTTGGGGGAGCCGTAGCATTCACTAATGATCGGATGGTGTGGGAAGTGTTGTAAGACTACGGGGTAGCCGTAAAATTCATGAACTCTTCCAGGAGATTGAGGTTAGGGTAGACCAGTTCGCAAGGTTGTAGGAAAGCCACAACTTAGGACAAATCAGGATCGGAAGTGATTATTCGATCAGTTATCCATGAGCGAGCCCGGATGGTTATGGGAATTCGGAATGGAAATGGTAGAGACTGTTGAGTCAAGGGTTTGGATCTTGAGTTGCAGAATCATATGGATAAGTGGTACGTGACGCAGTATGGCTATGACTGGGTAGTCCTGATTTTGATCTCTTGGGAACCTGGTGGTTGGACCGGGCGCGAGACTGGAAGTCTCGGGGATTGGCTAAGGGTAATTACTTAACGGTTAGGAAAGCGACGTCGGAAATTATGGTGTATTATGGATCTTGAGGTAGTAACAGGGTATTTACTTGTTTCGGAAAGGATATCGAATTGTGGTTCGTGCATATTCAGTGCAGGACTTTGTTTCAGTGAGATGAGATTCGGGAGCATAAGGATGCCAAGGGCATCAAAATACAAGATATCAGCATAACAAATGGGTTTGGCTTGATTGTAGCTCAAGCCATCGCCATGTGTCTCGAGTTGGTTCTATCAGTAATGGGACCACGACATGTTGAACCACGAAAAGAGAGGTTCTATCATTGTGATCAAGTAGGCAACAAGGAGGTCGACTGTCTAATGATCAAAGAGGAATAGTGAGTAAATTTGTTAAGATATTTTGGGGTTGTTATCTCCGCTGGTAGTTAAGTTGATCATGTGCGAGAAGAGTCATGTGCCATCTGCAGGCCATGAATTTGATTGGAATAGCATAGGGTTGTTTCCTCATATATTGCGGATCGTTTAGGGTTTGAGTGTCATCTTCGGTGTAATCAAGGTTGGGTCAAGGGGATGTATGAAGGAATCATGGTTATTTCTCAGTAGCTTTAGTGTTTTGTGGTTGGAAGAGCAATCGGGGTCGTCTGGGTGTTATACTACTTTTAAGCAATTGAAGTCTCTGATGTTGTTGGAATACAAGAAGGGTCAGCTGGCTTTCGGGAATCATGTTGTTTTGGAAGGTTTGTTCGTCGTGTTCAAAGCTTCGTTAAGCACCGCCCGTCAGCAGATTGGTCATTGGAACGAGAGAGGGTTTGGGAATCCTTCGATTCTAATGTACTGAGCGGACTTAGTGGAATGTAAGTGGGTTAGAGTCATTTAGATATCTAGGATAAAAGCGAGTGTGAGACGAGGATGTGTCTCATATTCCCCTTTTGGGGAGAAAAGGCGGCCTTAGGGGCCGACTGAGTATCAGATATCGTGGGATGGGAGTCGGGAAACTTTCCCGATATTTGGATCGCGTCTTTCTAACGTCATATAGCAGGCTTCGAGGGAGGGAACCAATTAGTGTTTCAGTCGGTATTTGAGTTCAGTTTGGGAGGATAGACTGCGTGGGTGCTCAACATTGAGATATGTTTTGGACTATCAGGGTGAAAATGTTGTAAGACTACGGGGTAGCCGTAGCATTCACTAATTGACAGTCGGGGTGAAAGTGTTGTAAGACTTTGGGGGAGCCGTAGCATTCACTAATGATCGGATGGTGTGGGAAGTGTTGTAAGACTACGGGGTAGCCGTAAAATTCAGGAACTCTTCCAGGAGATTGAGGTTAGGGTAGACCAGTTATCCGTGGGCGAGCCCGGATGGTTATGGGAATTCGGAATGGAAATGGTAGAGACTGTTGAGTCAAGGGTTTGGATCTTGAGTTGCAGAATCATATGGATAAGTGGTACGTGACGCAGTATGGCTATGACTGGGTAGTCCTGATTTTGATCTCTTGGGAACCTGGTGGTTGGACCGGGCGCGAGACTGGAAGTCTCGGGGATTGGCTAAGGGTAATTACTTAACGGTTAGGAAAGCGACGTCGGAAATTATGGTGTATTATGGATCTTGAGGTAGTAACAGGGTATTTACTTGTTTCGGAAAGGATATCGAATTGTGGTTTGTGCATATTCAGTGCAGGACTTTGTTTCAGTGAGATGAGATTCGGGAGCATAAGGATGCCAAGGGCATCAAAATACAGGATATCAGCGTAACGAATGGGTTTGGCTTGATTGTAGCTCAAGCCATCGCCATGTGTCTCGAGTTGGTTCTATCAGTAATGGGACCACGACATGTTGAACCACGAAAAGAGAGGTTCTATCATTGTGATCAAGTAGGCAACAAGGAGGTCGACTGTCTAATGATCAAAGAGGAATAGTGAGTAAATTTGTTAAGATATTTTGGGGTTGTTATCTCCGCTGGTAGTTAAGTTGATCATGTGCGAGAAGAGTCATGTGCCATCTGCAGGCCATGAATTTGATTGGAATAGCATAGGGTTGTTTCCTCATATATTGCGGATCGTTTAGGGTTTGAGTGTCATCTTCGGTGTAATCAAGGTTGGGTCAAGGGGATGTATGAAGGAATCATGGTTATTTCTCAGTAGCTTTAGTGTTTTGTGGTTGGAAGAGCAATCGGGGTCGTCTGGGCGTTATACTACTTTTAAGCAATTGAAGTCTCTGATGTTGTTGGAATACAAGAAGGGTCAGCTGGCTTTCGGGAATCATGTTGTTTTGGAAGGTTTGTTCGTCGTGTTCAAAGCTTCGTTAAGCACCGCCCGTCAGCAGATTGGTCATTGGAACGAGAGAGGGTTTGGGAATCCTTCGATTCTAATGTACTGAGCGGACTTAGTGGAATGTAAGTGGGTTAGAGTCATTTAGATATCTAGGATAAAAGCGAGTGTGAGACGAGGATGTGTCTCATATTCCCCTTTTGGGGAGAAAAGGCGGCCTTAGGGGCCGACTGAGTATCAGATATCGTGGGATGGGAGTCGGGAAACTGCCCGATATTTGGATCGCGTCTTTCTAACGTCATATAGCAGGCTTCGAGGGAGGGAACCAATTAGTGTTTCAGTCGGTATTTGAGTTCAGTTTGGGAGGATAGACTGCGTGGGTGCTCAACATTGAGATATGTTTTGGACTATCAGGGTGAAAATGTTGTAAGACTACGGGGTAGCCGTAGCATTCACTAATTGACAGTCGGGGTGAAAGTGTTGTAAGACTTTGGGGGAGCCGTAGCATTCACTAATGATCGGATGGTGTGGGAAGTGTTGTAAGACTACGGGGTAGCCGTAAAATTCATGAACTCTTCCAGGAGATTGAGGTTAGGGTAGACCAGTTCGCAAGGTTGTAGGAAAGCCACAACTTAGGACAAATCAGGATCGGAAGTGATTATTCGATCAGTTATCCGTGGGCGAGCCCGGATGGTTATGGGAATTCGGAATGGAAATGGTAGAGACTGTTGAGTCAAGGGTTTGGATCTTGAGTTGCAGAATCATATGGATAAGTGGTACGTGACGCAGTATGGCTATGACTGGGTAGTCCTGATTTTGATCTCTTGGGAACCTGGTGGTTGGACCGGGCGCGAGACTGGAAGTCTCGGGGATTGGCTAAGGGTAATTACTTAACGGTTAGGAAAGCGACGTCGGAAATTATGGTGTATTATGGATCTTGAGGTAGTAACAGGGTATTTACTTGTTTCGGAAAGGATATCGAATTGTGGTTCGTGCATATTCAGTGCAGGACTTTGTTTCAGTGAGATGAGATTCGGGAGCATAAGGATGCCAAGGGCATCAAAATACAAGATATCAGCATAACAAATGGGTTTGGCTTGATTGTAGCTCAAGCCATCGCCATGTGTCTCGAGTTGGTTCTATTAGTAATGGGACCACGACATGTTGAACCACGAAAAGAGAGGTTCTATCATTGTGATCAAGTAGGCAACAAGGAGGTCGACTGTCTAATGATCAAAGAGGAATAGTGAGTAAATTTGTTAAGATATTTTGGGGTTGTTATCTCCGCTGGTAGTTAAGTTGATCATGTGCGAGAAGAGTCATGTGCCATCTGCAGGCCATGAATTTGATTGGAATAGCATAGGGTTGTTTCCTCATATATTGCGGATCGTTTAGGGTTTGAGTGTCATCTTCGGTGTAATCAAGGTTGGGTCAAGGGGATGTATGAAGGAATCATGGTTATTTCTCAGTAGCTTTAGTGTTTTGTGGTTGGAAGAGCAATCGGGGTCGTCTGGGCGTTATACTACTTTTAAGCAATTGAAGTCTCTGATGTTGTTGGAATACAAGAAGGGTCAGCTGGCTTTCGGGAATCATGTTGTTTTGGAAGGTTTGTTCGTCGTGTTCAAAGCTTCGTTAAGCACCGCCCGTCAGCAGATTGGTCATTGGAACGAGAGAGGGTTTGGGAATCCTTCGATTCTAATGTACTGAGCGGACTTAGTGGAATGTAAGTGGGTTAGAGTCATTTAGATATCTAGGATAAAAGCGAGTGTGAGACGAGGATGTGTCTCATATTCCCCTTTTGGGGAGAAAAGGCGGCCTTAGGGGCCGACTGAGTATCAGATATCGTGGGATGGGAGTCGGGAAACTGCCCGATATTTGGATCGCGTCTTTCTAACGTCATATAGCAGGCTTCGAGGGAGGGAACCAATTAGTGTTTCAGTCGGTATTTGAGTTCAGTTTGGGAGGATAGACTGCGTGGGTGCTCAACATTGAGATATGTTTTGGACTATCAGGGTGAAAATGTTGTAAGACTATGGGGTAGCCGTAGCATTCACTAATTGACAGTCGGGGTGAAAGTGTTGTAAGACTTTGGGGGAGCCGTAGCATTCACTAATGATCGGATGGTGTGGGAAGTGTTGTAAGACTACGGGGTAGCCGTAAAATTCAGGAACTCTTCCAGGAGATTGAGGTTAGGGTAGACCAGTTCGCAAGGTTGTAGGAAAGCCACAACTTAGGTCAAATCAGGATCGGAAGTGATTATTCGATCAGTTATCCGTGGGCGAGCCCGGATGGTTATGGGAATTCGGAATGGAAATGGTAGAGACTATTGAGTCAAGGGTTTGGATCTTGAGTTGCTGAATCATATGGATAAGTGGTACGTGACGCAGTATGGCTATGACTGGGTAGTCCTGATTTTGATCTCTTGGGAACCTGGTGGTTGGACCGGGCGCGAGACTGGAAGTCTCGGGGATTGGCTAAGGGTAATTACTTAACGGTTAGGAAAGCGACGTCGGAAATTATGGTGTATTATGGATCTTGAGGTAGTAACAGGGTATTTACTTGTTTCGGAAAGGATATCGAATTGTGGTTCGTGCATATTCAGTGCAGGACTTTGTTTCAGTGAGATGAGATTCGGGAGCATAAGGATGCCAAGGGCATCAAAATACAGGATATCAGCGTAACGAATGGGTTTGGCTTGATTGTAGCTCAAGCATCGCCATGTGTCTCGAGTTGGTTCTATCAGTAATGGGACCACGACATGTTGAACCACGAAAAGAGAGGTTAAAGGAGGTTGGGTATGTTATGAGACCACAATGGGCTTAGTGGCATTCATCTTTTGCATTGGATTCAGTAGCGACAGATTGTAAGTCTAACGTGATTGGATGGAGCGTATGGACGGTAGGGGCCAGTAGTAGCTGTTTAGGTAGGAGAGTTATTGCTAGAAGAAGTGTCCTTTAGAGATCATGCGGAACTGGTATGTGTGTATCTGGATTAGTGGTCGGGTAGGTGTCCGATGCTTCAGACGGTTGACAGTCAAGTTGGGATAGGGTAGGTCCCGGTCGTTCTTCAGGAAAGTAGTTTTGTGGTAGCAAGAGGAGTTGGAGCGACTCTAGTGATTTTTGGTACATATGTGGAGCTAGTTGCATTCGCGGTATACGTTAATTTGTTTACATTTGGATTAGATGATCTCAATAGTTAAATAGCCAGTTGTGAGATAAGTGCAATGAGTGCAACAATGATGCAGGGTAAGCGGTCTGTCAGGGGTACATACCATCTCGAGGCTTCAGGTTTCGGATTTAGTAAATGTGATTATGTTGCAAGGAATCCATTTCATTTTCGGGTTTTAGGACCCAACGGGGTTTGGATTCAGTTACCTTGGGAAGGTTGTGGTGTTCTCAGTGGGTAATGGTGTGAGGGTCGGCACCGAGAGTGGCCGGGATTGCAGCTTCAACATAAGTTTTATTCTTGATAAAGATTGGAAGGGTTTTTTGTTTGTGGAAATTTTCCATGGAAAGGCCAATGATTGTAGAGGGTAGAAGGGGGTGAACCCCCCCCCCTTTTGATGTTAAATGTAAGTACTCGGGGAGTACCGGGAGATTCTCAGTTGGATAAGAACCACATTCTTAGGTTGTTGGTGTTTAGAGTGCTCTCGAGGTTGTTATCTTTAAAGATTAGTTTGGATGAATGACCCGACGAAGGTCAATGGGAGCGGTTCCTCGAGGGTGGGACCCGACAGGAGGTGTATTCATTGGGCAGGATGTTGCAGGAAGATTGCAAGATAGTTTGGCCGTGGCAGACTTCGAGGGTGAAGTATAGTTTAAGTGGGGGAGAGTTATAGCACTCGAAATCCGGAAGATCAAGAAAAAAAGAAAGAAAAACCTAAGTCAAAGGGGTCAACTCGTCGAGTCCTAGGAAGAAATCGACGAGTCGGAGCGAATCCCATGTCAAGGGTTAAGTGACTGACTCGGCGAGTCAGGTCTGGGTTGGGAAACCCTAAAATCGGGACTTAGTGCCCTAATTAAGAATATTATTCCCCTCCCCTCAGCCTCATTTTTAGCCTCCAGTGTGCAAACCCTCACCCACGAGACCCTAGTGTCCCTCTTGAGTTTGTGAGCCATTTATGAGTGATTATGGAAGCTCTTGAAGCCTAGAAGAAGAAGAAGGAGATTGAAGGTTCAAGGAGAAGGTTATAGATCCATGGATTTCGTTTTATTCTCATCACTATAGATCCAAGCTTCGTCACTTTGGACGTCCCAAGCTTGGATCTCTTCAGATCTGGAGTCCTAAATGGTTGTGAAGGCATAAAGTTGCAATCTTTATGCCATTGAAGTCCCATGCAAGCCCTAAGAATGTTATGATGGTACTTTTAGCCCAAGAGCGCATACATTAAAGGAAAGGTTGAAGCTTTGCATGTTTGCTGGGTGTTTAGGGTCCAGATCTTGGTTTCCCTTAATTGGTTTGGAGTAATAATGACTGTTAGACCTAAGAGTTATGTCTTAATAAGCTAGGGTTTTGTCTAAACCCATTAATAAGGACTAGAGGTGGGTAAAGTTGGAAACTTGACCCTCATGAGGTCATTTCTAGAGTACCTTTATGTCACACCCCCGAACCAAATGGCGGAAACGTCCGAGGGCTTGCGTGACTTTAATTGAATACCATCACAATGAATATACATGAATCATAACATAAACATCACCATGCATCAATATATTACAACTAGAATTGTTCATCATAAGTACATTGTTTTAACATTACACGTTCATAACATAAATAGTTTGACTGTTCTTAACAACATAACATCTAACATCACTTCATATTACTCCTCCGCTTACCTGATACCTGAGAATACAAGTTATTTTGGAAAAACGTCAACATATGAAATGTTGGTGAGTTCATAAGCAATGTTGGGATAAAAATGATTTGTGTAGTTTAGTAAGAACCCAGAAAATCTGATATTTTCCGAAAAGACTTTTGTTTATCAAAGTGTGAAGATCCATAAGTTGATGCATGAATGATTTAAAAAAAAACATATATAAGAAGGGTATTTTGTATTATAGTTATAAGATTTCGAACTCGTAGTTTTGAATTCCCCTGGAAAACCCGATGTTTTCCGATATTGAAATGTATTTGTGATTACTGATTTTTGTATTATCTTAACGAATGAATATTTCTTAATCCGCATTGTATATCGTCCTAATTATGTCTACTTTAATTTCACGTAAGCCTTAGCGAACGAAGAGAAGGGGACATTATGTCCCACTACTATCGTAAGTACCTTAGGCTATTGTGGATGCGAAAGATATGGTGGTCCAACTTGCATTTGATTACTGTGACCTTACTAGCTTTTCTAACGGGACACTTTAGCCCACTAGCACATAAAGCTATTGAAAGTCCTTTTATAAAATATTGGGTCATTGAAGGCCCAATAACATATAAGCGTTGTCCCTTTGGGCCCAAAGATCATGTTGGTGGGCTTGCAAGGCCCAACAAGCGTGATTTGAAACTCATAAGCCCAAAGTTTGTAGGTTTATTCTTTTTAGTCGACACATAGCTCATTTGGAGAGTTTTTGATTTATCGATTATTGTTTTGTATTGATTCGAGACCGAATCAATTTGTTTATAACGATATTTGATATTGAGGTTGTATTTGTTTTCCGTTTTGTCGCTGGTCGGACATCTTGTATTTTGGTCTTAATGAATTAATTTGTTTAGAAGTATTGACTTTGACCTTTTCACTACCTTTCTTTTATAAAATAAAATTTTTAGTCCTTTATATAAAAGAATCTCATTTTTAGTCCTTAAAAACATTTTCTTGACACTTCTGCATCATAAACTTGTTGAAAAGACATTTTTAACCCAAATTGTATTTAGTAAAGAGCTTTAGCCCTTCCAGAATGGTGTAACTCAGTTAGAACCCCAAATTTCGCAATTTTTATAGTTTCGGCCCAAAATACAAAATGTTTACATTTTTTATCCTTTTTGGAGTTTAAAAGCATTTTTGACCTTAGAAATAGTTTTATTTCACTTCATGTCCCCTGTTTTACAGAATGTTACAATTCAGCCCCTTAAAAACTTCAATTTAAGCAATTTTGGGCTTGTTGGGCCGAAAAGCCCATATTTAGCCCAATAACTTAAATTTTTGCATTTTAAGTCCTTTGAAAATTCTAATATTCAGAAAAATGATTATAAAAACTGTTTTGACTCTTTTGACCCTCAAGAAACCGTGACTTGACAGTTTTTACCCCAAGTTTTGTATTTTTAACATTTTAAGTCCTATAATGGGTTTTATGTTAAAGTATGTTCCTCATAACCTTATAAGCTATTTTACGTAACTAGCTTAGTGTAAAAGAACTTAGTTTTTGTTTGTTTCTTTTCTCATGTCATAGATCTCGAATTATCACCCCTTTTTGTTACATATTTATCACAAAAACACATAACATCACACACATACATGCATAAAATCACACATAGCATACACATACACATAGATCTACACATTTTCTTGTATTATCCCTCATAAAACATATGAAAACCGAAAATAGAGGGGTATGAAGCTCACCTTGAGTTGTAGTTTCGGTTTTGGAGAAGAATAGAAGAAGAAATTTCGATCCTAGCAAATCTTCTTGGAGGATCTCGAACTTAGATGCTTCTAAGGTGTAAGATCACAAGATTGAAGGGATTTAGAAGAGATTTTTGGATGAAATGAATTAGCTAGAACATGGATTTAACATCAACTTACCTTAGATGATGTGTTTGTGGGAAAAATCTCCTTGAAAGCTTCCTAGATCTCGAAATTTTGGAGAGGAGTGGAGAGAGTTTCTTTTGAGAGAGTTTGAGTAAAGTGTGTGTGTGTGTGTTTGGCTTCAGCCGAGTGGAAGAAAGAGAGGAGAGAAGAGAGAGCGAGTGATGAGATAGGTGCGTGGAAGTATGAGAGTATGCATGGAAGTCCACTAAATAAAAATGAGTTGGCACCATAAAGTCAACTCTTTCTTTCTTTGTGGGCTTGGGCCGAGATTGGAGAGGGAAAAGAGAAAATTTGGACTTTTGAATGTTTAGCCCATATTATGACTCACTTAGATGTTGTTTGGGCCCAAATGAATCAAAGTGTAATTTTTATGACCTAACAGGGCCAAATTAATTTGGTTGTGACCCATTAAGGCCCAATATATTATGTTTCATGTATATGGGTCCATTTAGGGCCCATTAGAGAGTTTTAGATTCAAGATGGATAATTCGGAAGTTTATTAGTCCATTAGGCCCAATAAGGAATCCTAGTCCAAAATGAATTCAAATTAGGATTTCAAAGGTTTCCAATTCTTTGTTGAGCATTTGTAGGGCTAGAATGTAGTATTTGATGGACTTTTGTTGTTATAGAATGAGCATCATGCATGCTTTCATGTTATTGATTCATAATTGTTATAGGTGTTGTAGTTACAAGGCACCAAAATTCCTAGTTGTGACATTTTAATGTTTTGGAGTTAGATATGAAGTATAGGGGCTTAATCTATAAAGATAGCCCAACAGACCAAGGAACTCGGCGAGTCTAGGGAAGGACCCGACAAGTTCAATCGGGATGTCCGGAGTTGATTTGTGTTAGGACTTAGCGAGTCAGATGAATGACTCGGCGAGTCGAATCGGTTTTTGCGTGAGACAGATCTGGCAGGGAACTCGATGAGTCAAGGGCTGACTTGACGAGTTGGTTCGCAATTGAAGTATTCTAAGCTTTAGAACCCCACGAGTTGATGGAGCAACTCGGCGAGTCCAGTCAACCTGCAAGTGTTGACCTTGACCATGAACCGTTCAATTTGACCTTGACTAGAGTTTACTTAGTTTGACCTTGAAGGGTATTCTGGTCTAAGTGTTATGTTGGTATTGGTAGCTCGGGGAGCCAGGGGAGCAGCAGCTCGGGGGACATCATCCCCCAATTAGAGGGAATTTCGTCCCGAAACTCTTTTGAAAGCTAGATTTGAGAATGCGAGAATAGATGAGGGTACTTCTGCTTCATTTGTTCCCATGTGAATTCTGGCATGCGTCTCGCGTTCCACCGAACTTTCACTATTGGAATGTGGCTCTGTTTGGTACGCTTTACCTCTCGGTCGATGATTTCAACCAACTCTTCGATGAACAGAAGGTTCTCATTAATTTCGATTTCCTCTAATGGAATGATGAGAGTCTCGGTGGATAAGCACTTCTTCAAGTTGGAGACGTGGAACACAGGGTGTACGCTGCTGAACTTGGTGGGTAGTTGCAATTTATAAGCCACTAGACCGATTCGGGCAAGAATCTCGAAGGGTCCAATGTACCGAGGGTTCAGTTTTCCCCGCTTCCTAAAACAAATTACTCCTTTCCAAGGAGAGACTTTTAGTAACACCCTGTCTCCGACTTCGAATTCCAAGGGCTTTCGTCGTTTATCGACGTAGCTCTTTTGTCTGTCTCGGGACGATTGTAGTCGTGCTCTGATCTGAATTATCTTCTCGGTCGTCTTGCTTATGATTTCCGGTCTCATTAAGGCCTTGTCTGATGTCAGTTCCCTTGCTAGCTGATGTCAGTTCCCTTGATAACTGTTGTTATACGAGAACTCGATCAAAGGCAAGTGGGTATCCCATGATCTTCCAAAGTCTATTACACACACTCGGAGCATATCTATCAGTGTTTGAATGGTTCGCTTTCTTTGACCATCCGTTTGTGGGTGGTAAGTAGTGCTCACATCGAGTTGTGTTCACACAACTTTCTGAAGTGATTGCCAAAAGCGTGAAGTCAATCTACTATCCCTATCTGAGATGATTGATATTGGTACTCCGTGGAGTCTCACGATTTCCTTGATGTAGATTTTTGTCAGGCGCTCCATCTTGTATGATTCTTTTATAGGTAGGAAATGGGCGGATTTCGTTAGTCTATCAACTATTACCCAGATCGTGTCCAAACCGTCCGACGACTTGGCTAGTTTGGTCATGAAATCCATGGTAATCCTTTCCCATTTACACTCGGGAATTACTGGCTTCTGTAGTAATCCAAAGGACTTCTGATATTCAACCTTTACTTTAGCACAAGTGAGGCACTTGCTCACGTAAGTGGCAATCTCTGCCTTCATATTTGGCCACCAATAATGTTGCTTAACATCTAAGTACATCTTGTCTGAACCCGGATGGATGGAGTATCGCGTCTTGTGAGCCTCGTTCATGATTACCTCTCTGAATCCCCCAAGTTTAGGGACCCATATGCGGTTCATGAAGTAGTATGATCCATCTTCCTTCACCCCCAACTTCTTCTCCATTCCACACAGCGCTTCACTTGATTTGTTTTTCGCCTTCATGGCATATGACTGAGCCGTTCTGATTTGCAAGGTCAGGTGGGATTAGATGGTTATCGAGAGAGTTTTCACACGACGACTTGAGTATTCTTTCCGACTCAAGGCATCGGCTACCACCTTAGCCTTGCTTGGATGGTACTTGATGTCACACTCATAGTCGTTCAGCAGTTCGACCCATCTTCGTTGCCTCATGTTTAGCTCCTTTTGATTCAAGATGTGCTGAAGACTCTTGTGGTCAGTGAAGATAGTGCACTTGGTACCGTATAGGACGTGTAAGCTATCACCTTTCCACACTGCATGAGTACACAGCCTAAACCCTGATTTGACGCATCGCAGTAGACTGCAAAGTCTTTTGTTCCTCCGGGTAGTGATAGCACCGGCGCACTGCAGATTGCTTGCTTCAAAGATCGAAACGTGGCTTCCTGCTTGTCCGTCCATACGAAGGGTACACCTTTTTGTGTAAGCTAGGTAAGTGGCTTGGCGTTCTTAGAGAAGTTCTGGATGAATCTCCTGTAATAGCCTGCGAGACCCAGAAATTGGTGAATTTCTGTGGGTGTTGCTGGGATTTCCCATCCTTCGATGGCTTTGACCTTAGAAGGATCCACATGTATTCCTTCCTGAGTAACAACATGACCCAAAAAGTTCACGCTTCGGAGCCAAAACTCGCAATTGGAGAGTTTTGCGTACAACTTTTCGGTTCGCAGGGTTTCCAGGATTTGTCGAAGATGTTGGCCGTGTTCTCCTTCGCTTCAGGAATATATTAGGATATCATCGATGAAAACGATTACGAAATTATCAAGAAAAGGTCGGAAATTTCGATTCATTAGGTCGATGAATGCGGCAGGAGCATTCATTAGACTGAAGGGCATTACGACAAGTTCATAATGTCCATATCGAGTTCGAAAGGCGATTTTCGGAATATCCTCCCCCTGGACCTTGAGTTGGTGGTATTCGGATCGCAGATCTATCTTTGAGAAGTGACTAGCTCCTTGGAGCTGGACGAATAGGTCGTCAATTCGTGGAAGTGGATACCAATTTTTGACAGTGAGCTTGTTAAGTTCTCTGTAGTTGATACACATCCTAAATGTATCGTATTTCTTCTTGACAAAGAGAACTGGAGCTCCCAAGGTGAGAAACTGGGTCGGATGAATCCTTTATCGAAAAGCTCACTGAGTTGGCTGGACAACTCTTGCATCTCCGCAGGAGCCAATCTGTAGGGCAATTTGGCGATGGGGGTAGCTCCTGGTACAAGGTCAATTCGAAACTCGACTTGTCTTTCTAGGGGTATCCCCGAAAGATCATCAGGAAAGACATCTGGGAATTCACGAGCTATTGGAATGTCTTGAAATTTGACCTCTTTCTTGGATTTGTCTACTATGTGAGCCAGGAACGTCAAGTCCTTTCGTAGGTGCTTCTGTGCTTTAATGCACGAGATAAGACGAAGTTTTGTGCTGGGTTTGTGCCCGTAAACAACTACGGTTTCATGATTTGGGAGATGAAGGTGAACGGCCTTCTCGTGACACATAATTTCAGCATGATGGGGGCTTGACCAATCCATGCCGATAATCACATCAAAACTCCAAATGGAAACAGGCATTAAGTTTATTTGAAAGACGTGGTAATTTAAGGTTAGGGTACATACAATATAGATTTCCCAGTGGATTTTGTCTTCCCATTAGTCATTTCCACCGTAAAGGTTTCATTAAGCTTCTAGGGTTGTTGATTTAACAGGTGTTTGAATTTATTGCTCACAAAACTGCGTTCTACCCCTGTATCAAATAGGATGCATGCATAGGTGTGGTTTAGGGAAACGTACGAGTAACAATAGTGGGATCCTGAACTGCTTCTCCCTGACCTGTAGTTAGCACCCTTCCTGTTCCTACGTTCCCATAGTTGTTGGCGTTGGGGCAATTCCGGCGGATATGCCCTGTCTTTCCACATCCGTAGCATGTGGGGCTTGACCCCGCGTTATTGTTGCTGCTGTTGGTGTTGTTGTTATTTTTGTTGCGGTTGCTGTTGTTGTTGTTAATGTTTCCTTGCAGTTGATTCTAGGAAGGATAGGTCCTGCAATACTTTGCAGTATGACCCTTCCAATTGCAGCTGGTGCAATTCATTTCCCTGCATTCGCCGTTATGGTGGTAGTTGCACTTGTTGCGCTTTGGGAGATTCCCAGAATACTGCCTAGGAGCACTTGGATTAGGTGAGACTGGAGCATGTGGTGTGAAGGGTACTTGAGTGGTTGCAGCATTGACCACCACTGTTTGTTGCTTCTTTGTTGATTCCGAGCCTTGTCGCCCTTTTCTCTTGTTGTTCTTCCCTTTCTTTTTGTCATTCTCTTTCTTGCCCTCGATTTCCGCAGGCTTCTCGCCCTTTCTGTTGTTGTGGTCGTACAACTTCTTGGCCAATCTCTTGGCGCTGTCGAACGTTTTGATGGGTTTTGAGCATTCTAACACTCCTATGGTGTACATGCAACCCTAGAAACCTTGGATCTATGTTTGACTAAGATACATGCAAATAATTATTTTCCAAGGTTCTTATCTTATCTAGCATGGCATGGGGAACTTTGAATCAAATGAAGCTAGTAGAATTACTTACCTTGTAGTTGTAGTTAACTACTTGGAGTTTTATAGCCTAGCGCCAATAGTGTGGATGCTTTAAATGGAAATCACAAATCACCACAAACTTTGGAACCTTGAGAGAATAGTCACAACTATCTTGAAATCGGCCTTCTTACTTTACTCACCACAACTAGTGTGATTTCAAGAACCAAAGCCTCCTTTATATAGTATGGTGGATTAGGGTTACATCCATGTAAACCCTAATACCCATGTCTCTTCATTTCCATGAGATCCATGGGTTAAAGCTCCATGGAGTATCCATGGACTTTCCATGCAAGTCTAGCCCATTCCAAATGAGCATTAGCCCACACTATATAAATATAGGAGCCCATATTTAAGTAGTCATACTTTTGATCTCTAAATTAATCCTAGATTAATTATAGATCAATAATAACTAAATAATATGATCTTATATTAAGATATTAGAACTTATAATATATTAATAAATCATAACTTATACTATTCTCCAAAGATTATCCATAAATTGTTCGGGTGAAGTGCAACCCAAATGGACCATGCCGGGTCGGGTCAAGTACATACCAAATATAGTTATGGACTTAGACACTATATCCAACAGTCTCCCACTTGGATAAGTTTAATAACTATTGTTGCAAGTATGACTTCAGGAACCGATCAACAATCGTAGCTCCTTAAACTCTGTTGAACTAGAACGCGCCATTTTAGATATGTAATCATATAATCCTCTATTCTAGATATCAGCCGGACAAATACATGGAACATGGTCTTACTTATTGTCCAACATTTGTTTCCCGATTTCCGACTTGTTCGACATAGAACTTAACTGAACACATCAATTTAGTTCTGACCGGGCCCGGTACATAGGTCAAAACAGAATCATCGAGGGGCCCGATATCGTTTCTAATTCTAGAAGGAACAGATAAACTTCGACTCATATGTTTGCTCTACTACTTGTTGAATTAGACACAAAGGTACGTTTTATAACATCAAGTTACCAATGCGTTTTTTGTACAATCAATGCATAACTTGTTGGATTAATGTCTAAGTCCATAACTATAATTGGTAAAACTTGACCCGACCCGGCATGGTCCATTTGGGTTGCATGGCATCATGCACTTGGATAGACTAAAATGAGAGAAATAACACATAAGGTTTATTAATATATTATAAGTTCTAATATATTAATAGGATTATTTAATTAGTATTGATCAATAATTGATTTAGAATTAATTATGTGATCAAAAGAAGACTAATTAAATATATGGGTTGATTGTGTAAATCATCCATAATTATATAGTAGGCTAATGCTCCATGGATTATCAAGTTGGGCTCAAACCCATTGGATGCTCCATGGTGTATTTGAAGCCATGGATCCAAGGAAATGGAAAGCCATGACAATTAGGGTTTACCCTAATTGTAACAACTATATAAACATCCTATTGATGTGAGAAATCGGCCACTAGTTATGCATGGAGGGCAAGCCGATTCTTGAAGTGTTCTAATTTCTCTCTAAGTTATTCCAAGTGCTTATGGTGTTGTGTGAACCATTTGAGGTGTCACACTTGGGGCACTAGGCACTCAAGCTTCATGAAGACAAGCACCAACAAAAGGTATGTTATTCTAACTTGTGTTATTCAAAGTTTTGTATGCTAGAATAGAACAATACCTTGGAAAGTTCATAATTGCATGTATAATAGAGAAAACATAGAATCAAGGTATTTAGGGCTGCATGTACACTTAGGAGTGTTAGATTGCTCAAAACCCAATAGTGGTATCAGAGCCTAGGCTTGTTTTCTTGTTGTACTTGCTTAAGCTGCTTAAAAATCGACTTTTGGTGCTGTCTGCCCAGCAGACTCGCCGAGTCCATGAAGGGACTCGACGAGTCCAAGGCAAAATGGATCCAACTCGCCGAGTTTGTTCATGCACTCGACGAGTTGGACCCCCAGACAGCATATTTTTGAGTTTTGGTGCTGGAATTGGTCTAGAATCATTACCTTTGACTGTTTGGGGCTTATAAAACTTGTTTTGAATGTGGTAATGATTATGTTAAACCAATTTCAATGCTATAAGAAAAGTTTTAACTTTATATGTGTTCATGTTATTCTTGAAAATTGTTGATTATGAATGATCATGCTTATGAGTTTTGCTAGATCATAGGAATTGTGTGCAAATTGTTTATTGATATAATTCATGATCTTGTTGAAAATTGTATGGAGTTCATAACTTGTCCTCAAGTTATGAATTTTCAAGAATTTTATGTTTCCTTGATTTATGAGTTAGTTTAGATTGATAATGAGAAATTATGTTTTAGTTGTTTTCAATCCATATTAGTCTAAAAGAAGTTCATAAAATATGTTTTTGTAACTTGTCTTCAAGTTATGTGAAAAGTCATATTTATGAATCTTAAAAACTCATAAAAGTTTTGTAGGTTAGATAAAATGTAAGAGTTTTTTTCCATTAAATAGTTTAGTGACTCCATAACTTGTCCTCAAGTTATGGATGTTGAAGAGACACTTCTTTAAAGTGTTTTTAAAGAATAAGGGGTTACATTAAAATGAATAGTCTTCATTTTAATGAACCATTAAACTCATAAGTTATGATTTAAAGAGTCTTGAAATAGTTTCAAAACTTGCCCTCAAGTTTTGGAATTTGAAAAGTTACTCCTCATGTACACTTTAATTCCAAATTAAACATTGAAATTTTAAAAGGTTTAAAATTCAACCCTTATACTATTATTATAATTTTAATTATATAGATATGTATAAGAGGAAGTCAATCTTACCGTTAGTTGGCCTCATTCACGAAGCTGGTCTATAAGGGGGGTATAAGGTTACTGCCTATAAAATGGCAGTTTAATGGGTGTCCACTCTCACCCACCGCTTCCTTGAATGGTGGAGGGTCGTTAGCCGAACGGGTAGGAATGGACTATAATTCTCCCTTCATTAAAAGTATAATGAAAAATATTGAGTAACTAAACATTTATAAATTCCCAATCTTAGTTACTTAGGAAAGTGTGAAAAGGTGCTAGCCCATAAAATTACACTTTGTACCTTACCAAGTCGTTAGTGGAGCGTGTGTGGTTAACTGGCACACTAACATGGACTAGTAAGAGTGGAAAAGGGTAACTTGACTTTATTATAGATCGGTGGAGCGTGTGTGGTTAACCGGAACATCGATTAGGTAATATTGTTAAGGGTACCAAGTCAATTTGTATGGTTATTCACACCTTGTTTGTGATCCTCGGCATCCCAGTCACAAATTTGAGAGGGCACAATCGAGATTCAAACATGCCATTGAAAAGTTCAATGTATCTCAAAAGATCTAGGAGTTTCAAAACTAATAAAACCTAATAATAAAATATTTAGTTTTCATGGTGGAAATTGGTAAATCGTCATTTACCTACCTCCAACTATTTTATAATTTGGATTACGGCATCCCTCTTCCAGTTATAAATAGGTTGTTGGGTCCTAGCCTTAATATTTCATATTGGGTGTTATATTAAAGACTTTAAATCAACTAACTTGAATTTCTCCCATTATAGATGTCTACTTTAGACAGCTATGGTCTTCCCAAATCTTTAGGAACAAGCTTCCTAATGAAGATGATATCCCAAATGGCAATCAAGGTGAAAGATCAATCCCTTTGTTGGGCATTTGTGGGACGTGAAATCATACTTCACTTCATCCACCTCCTCCAATAAATCTCCCTATTCCACAAGTTTTAAGACTTGATAAGTTCTAAGTCACTCAATCCCTATTGGCAAGCAAAGTCTATATGTGCTTAGATCTTGGGGA
The DNA here is from genome assembly GCF_051521515.1 of Lactuca serriola. Taxonomy (NCBI): domain Eukaryota; kingdom Viridiplantae; phylum Streptophyta; class Magnoliopsida; order Asterales; family Asteraceae; genus Lactuca; species Lactuca serriola. The sequence goes on along the minus strand of NC_136412.1, from coordinate 135,013,193 downwards.
TTAAGCCACATATTGACAAGTCGGGAGAGTCGGGTGTTGAAGTCTCGGGGTAGCTGGCTGCTGACTTGGTTCTTCAGTCACTCCCTGATGACAGGTCGCGACAAGACCCTTAATGATCTTACCTATTTGCTTGATGATGCTAAATCAGCAGTGATTTGGAGCATTAGTAAAGCAAATTGTATTGGAAGGTCTACTTTCCAAACCTATTTGGACATTGAAAATGGTGACATTGGAGGTCCAGGAAAAACTTTCTCTTCCCAATGGAAATGGATCGGCCATAGTCAACTCGGTTGACCAAATGGTAAAGAGAAAGGTTAAGTCTGTGATAGTCCCATGTACCGTTTCCAAAGAGTCCATATGATTCTGTTGCCAAAGGAAAGACGTTGGTTGCGAAGCTGCTAGATTTACCTGAAACATCTTAAGGATGTTAAAGTCAATAGGTTTGACTCTACTTCAGGTAAAGTCCATTGTCTAACTCTATTAAGTTTCTATTCTGAGATTCTTATTGCATAATGTGACGAGGTCACATGTTGATGTATTAAGAATCAAAGAAAAGGAGAAGAAACTTAAAGGAAGTATATACTGATTCTGATCGCGAAGATGGATTTCAATTGCATGGTTCGGTGATCAGAATTTTGAGTTGTTACTTAAGAGTTATGATATATTGCTTAGGAATAGATAACAACAAGTTTTCCATATCGATTGTAAGGATAAATTTTTCCCGCAAAGTTTTTACAATAAAAGAAAAATGGTTTTGATTTTATTTATCTTAAGTATCCTTACAATGGCATTTGTGAAATTTTTTTGATTATATGTTTCCATTGATAAGCAATATGGGTAAATGGATTTGATTCTTTGATTAGTGGAAGTGTCATAATTTACCAAATAAGGAAAGATTCTCATCACCCAAGTTTCAGTTGGATAGAAACTTGGAATCATGCAACTTGTATTGTATGATCATGAGAATTTTTTTATATATTTGGGAAATTAAGTCTAATTCCTTGTTCACATGTATATGTTAATCAAGTGAAGGACAAAGGGATCGGATACACTTGGGAGTGCGCTGACCAGGTCCACCACAAAGTTGATAAGATTATTCATTATGATTTACTAAAGTTTAGTAAATGTGGTTATACTTACAAGTTTAAGTATAGTTCTGGATCATTGGAGAAGTTTCAGTGATAGAAATAATGAGTAAGAAGAATCAAATAAGGCAGAAAGATAAAAGTTTCTCTAATATGAAGAGATGGGAGAGTACTTGAGTATCTTGTTTTATGATTATCTTAGTGATTATGAAACCATGTCACAATTGATCCTCTAAGGACACCTTAGTTCATTTTGTTTGGCTAAGGAGAGGAATCGTGAATTGTTGAAATGGTTAGATCAAAAGATAAATTATACTTCGTTCCAAAATTAAATCTTAGAGTCATACTCCAAGATTAAGCCTTGAGTGACATAATCTTAAGAAAGGTTTAAAACACTTGTTAAATGTAGAGTAAAATGTGTTCTTACTCTTGTACATTTGAAATTGGTAAGTTGTGATGTTTTGGATAAAACAAAGACCAACTAAGACCAATTGTGAGAAGTGTTTAACTTGATAAGAATCTGCACTAACTCTTGAATATTCGTTTTTGTCAAGGAATGGTTCTTGACAAAGAGAATCTTATATGTCAAGAGGTTAGTGGGAGTCTTAAAAGGATCTTAAGATAGATTCAAGAACTAATCAAGAGTTTTTTTAATCACTAGACCACGACTTGAGGGTTGTAACCTATCGTGTTGACATATTCTGTGCCCATTCCAGTTAAAGTTGGTTTTGCATTGGAGTTCTGAGAGTTCTTAACTGGTCGCATAATAACTTGGAAGCAATGGCAGGCCCTTGAGCTGCCAGGTGGCAAGAAATTAGATTGAGTTCAGTCCATATGAGTTTGGATTTGTCATTATCCTTGTCTTGTGACTATGGTTTTGACAATTCACATGGATAAGAACACATACACCATTCAATCTAAGTGTCATAAGGTTTCTCTCCGATTCATGAAAAATATAGTGAGGAAACTCTTTCACTAAGTAGATTTAAGTGGATAGCAAGTGTGAAGTTTGCATTCTCATGTCGTTAGTGGAGCGTGTGTGGTTAACCGGCACACTAACTAATGAGAATGGCAAAGGTTTAGACTCACATGTGAGCTATCTAAGGAAAGGTTTAGACTCCAGGTGTATGATTTGATAAAGTCTTATCAAGGCAATCTAGTACCAGAAATCTGATTGATTTCTAGGTACATGTAAAAGCTAGTGGGAGCATAAAGTGTTATGCTAGTTAGATAATAATCATTATGCTAGTGGGAGCATGATGATTATGTTGCAAGTTAGCAATGTTAATTATAGAAAACAAAAGTTTCAACTCGCTTTGAAAAAGTTGTTTTACTATAATTAAGGGAGAGAAATTTATACTTCATTCCAATTCTACAAGCTTAGATTGAGATTTTAATCAACTTTAGTCAAAATATATATGAATGTGATGTTGGAATGGTTCAACATAAGGAATTTCTGTATATGTTGCTTTCTCAAAATTCGATTATGATTACAGCATCCCTCTTCATAGTTCGAATTTTGAGAACATGGCAAGTAAAAATTTTATAGCATGAGTCGTATCCCATATGCTTCGGATATGGGATCGATTGCATGTGTTATAATATCCATCCATTCTAAATTTTCGTAATGCTTAGAGCATTAAGAAGGGAAAAGGGATTAGAACTGGATATGACTAAGATGATTAAGCAATTGTCGAGAACAATTTGGGGTTTTCCAAAGTTTGGTTACTCATGGACAATTGGAAGTATAGAGTAAGGATCGTATTGACATATTTTGGAAAGAGGCAACTCTTGTTCAAAAGCGATGGTCAAGATGGGAATATGGAATTTTTTCCATAGGTGGAAGTTATTCTTTGAATCTGTGTAAGATTAAAGAACTTAATGCAAAGAAGGATGTTCAAAGGAATGTACTTTGAATTTGAGACTTCATCTCCATGGAATTGCTTTCCATTGGAATACTTTGTAATGTTTGTTGCCAAGTCTTTGTGACTTGTGTGAATATCATTACAAGAGGATCATTGCATAGATTATGGTAAATGACATGAACTTGGTATTCTTACATTTACAATAAGGATTGGGATTGTGAAATGAGAATCATTGAAGTCATGTTCAATTGATATACATTTCACAAAGAGATGACCACATGTAAACATAGTGTGCATACTTGGAGTATGGGAAAGCTACTGTTTAGAGAAACATAGTATGCATGCTTGGAGCATGGAGCATGGCATCACTACTGTTTCAATTCAAGTATTAAGTTGATTAATCGAAACATGAATAATGAGTGATCAATATGGTGTAATGCCCGTGTTTTTGGGCTTGCCATTTTTAGCAATGTAATAGTCTAGGTTAACCTTTGTAAACCCAATTTGAAATAATAAAAATGTATTATTTGTGAATTATGTGAATTATGTGATTTATGTGTGTGTTCTTAATTATTATAATTTAATGAATTAAGAATAAAATAAGCGTCAAAATTAAAGTACTAGATATGCCCGATATCTTTGCATAAAGTTGTAGTGGTTGAAACAAGGATTCCGGAGATATAAGGAATGCCAAAATCCGAGTTATAACGAAGAAGTTATGACCTGTCGAAGTTTCGCGACAGAATCGGCACGACGTCGAGTGACGTAAAATATGAATTTAAGATAGAGCGATATTTAGCCTTAGCGATCTAAACGAAAGTCGTAGATTTCGTTAAACTGAGAGCGTGCATATAAGGAACGCCCAAATCTGACTTCGTATGAGGAAGTTATGATTTTTCTAAGTTTCGACTTAGCAGTATGCAGCCCGAATACTCGATTTGAGATCGAGCCGTTTTTAGCCGAAACAATCTAAATGAGAATCGAGGATCTCGTTGTTAGTAGCAAAACGATGAAAAGTTAGGCGAGAACGGACGTCAGACAAAGAAGTTATGAATTTATAACGAAGTTTTTCTATCCCGGCCTTCTAAAAATAAATAATAAAAATAAAATCAGAATTAGCCAACAGAGTCTAAATGAAAGTTGTAGAGTATGGTCTGACCTTCGCGTGGATATAAAGAACGTCGACAACGGAGCTCGTATGCGAAAGTTACGCAATTTAGAAGTTCGATGAGTCAATTACGCCCAACGTAATTTCAGTACGCCAGCGTACTCAGTCGGATGCAAGTTGCCTGACCAATACTCGAGTGCCACAGATCGACGCATGCAGTGACGTCAAAGTATGCCCCGCGTAACCAAGTTACGCCACGCGTACTGAGTACGCCCTGCGTAATTTGAGATTATGCCTCGCGTAATCCCAGACCCTCAGCCTATAAATAGAACTCGAAATCAGCCATTTTCTCTTGTTCAAACTCTTCCCTCTCTCTAAGTTTTGCCTCGATTTGCGTGCCAATCATATCCCGAAGCCCCGGTATCATTTCCGAGCCCCGAAGCAAGATCCGAAGCCCCAAGGATCCCGAAGAGCGTTATTCCCGAGCCGAAGCTCTGCCCGCGAGGAGTTCGATTTTGGTGGAGATCTTCCAGATCTATCGAAGTATACTACTTCTATAAGCCGTAGTGCTGTCGGATCATCTTCTGATCAAGTGAGTGTGTAGTTATTTTCATTCCAACCCAATATTATGAAGTATTTAATATAAAATACGTGCAACGTGTAAATATTTTGTGGTTATATGTGTGAATGTATATTCACTCTCTTCTATCTCATAGATCTGATATATTCTCTATGAAATACGTGTTATGTGTGTATGCCTCATCTGTTATGTGGAATATGTATTGATTAAAGCATGCTATACATGTTTTTAAACAATGTATAAAAATGTATATTTTTATCTACTAATATGTTGGGTAGAACATGGGTAGATAATTGGTGTGAAATAAACAGATGAGAGGCCTCGGTGTTATTGGTGTTATTCTAGTCATCCAGCAGAGTATGGATGACAACCACGGACTATTCTAGACTGTCCTGTGGAACACTAGCAGGCTCATTACCTGTAGGTGTTGTGAACGACGTGTTCACCGGTGTACTCTATCCCCCACATGGTTGCCTTTAGGGCACTTATTGTTGAGGAAGCCCCTCTGCAGTAATGTCTGTTCCGATGAAAATCCTTAATTAGGTTCCTTATAATAGATGTTATTTTAGGGACGTAAGGTGAGGATAACGGGAATGGGTAATCGGGTTTTATTGTGGATTGGTGAAATTAAATATAATTATTTATTGTGGGTTGAAAACCCTATATGCTCACCAGGCTCCCAAGCCTGACCCACTCAGTTTATTTGTATTACAGGAAGTGGCGCCAGAGCTTAAGATGGGCGAATCATCAAGTTGTTTTGTTTACAAGTCTGTATAAGTATATATTTGTTAAATGACTTGTAATGTTATCGTTTATGCTTTATAATCTGTATCGGAACATGACGTCCCGACTTTTGATTATGAAATGAAATCATATTTCTATATGAAATGTTTTGATAAATATCTATTTTATCATGATTTGTTTTTTGGAACAAATTCCGCATCTCTTTTAAAATCAAACGGATTTACTCTGAAAATGTTTAAAAAGCATAAATGAAATCGGTCTTTTCTGGCCGAGATTTTGGGGATGTCACGGTTGGTATCAGAGCATTAGTTTTAGCGAACCAGGAATTTGTAGGATTTCTAGACTTAAACTTAGTATGCTAAGTGGAGATTGTGAGATGTGTGTCTGATAAATTTTAGACACGAGCACTAGTTTATTTTAGGAGAGTTGCCTAAACTGCTTTTATGTGCTAAATGTTATATGTTGCCATACATGATATTAATTGTGCGGATCTACGGTTTGTTGCCAACCGGATCTGAAGGTTTATGTGTTTAGGATTCTAAGCGTATGTATACGATATTAGAACTAGCATGTAATCGTTCGGAGTAATAAGGTGAAATTATTCGGTGTGCAGATCAAAAATGGTGAGAACAAGAAGCGGAGTTGGAAATGCTGATGAAAACAGGAATCAACCGCCTGTAATTCAACAAATGCCTGTCGTAGCAGCTGCACCTGAGCCAATAACAATGGCTGGTGTACAAATGATGATTCAAATGATTTTGGATCGTCAGATGGAAGAAACAAGACGCCTGCTTAGGCAGAATCGTGAAGAACCGTCAATTCAAGCGGAAGAGCCCGAGGAGAATGGAGGGCAGTCTGAAGAAGAAAACTTTTGTGGGATCATTGGTCAAGACGAACAACCAGTGGTTAGACGCAACAACCAGGATGGAGGAAATGATGGTCGTGGGTGCAAGTATAAGGATTTCATGGCATCCAAACCACCATGTCTATCCGGAAGCCCGACGCCGGTGCAAGTTATGGACTGGGTCTCCGAAATGGAGACTATGTTTGAAAGTTGCGAATGCAACAACAGGCAGAAGACCGCTCTTGCGATCCTCTGCTAAAATCTGGCGTGTTCAGTTGGTGGAAGTTGTTAGCTGACTCTATGCCCAAGGGAGAAGCAAGCAAAATTTCTTGGGAAGACTTTGTGGAACAACTAAAACTGCAATACTGCTTCGAGCAGGACCTTCTGGAAATCAGTAATGAGTTTCAGAATTTGAAGAAAGGGAAATTGAGCGTTACTGAATACGCTGCAAGTTTCACAGAAAAGATGAAGTTTATCCCATATTTGGTGCCTATAGAACTCTCTAAGGTCAACAAGTTTGCCCTTGGACTACCAGCGGACTATGGTCCAATGGTTAAGCAAGCCACCACATTGAAAGCCGCCATCTGGGCTGCTAGAAATGTTGAGACCCAGGTAAGGGAAAAAGGTCTGGAAAGGTCAGAGGTTGGTAAAAAGAGGAAAATCGATGGATTTTCAGGGTCCAACAAGAAAAGTAAATTCTCGAAGTCTAGTTCGAAGGGAAGTGGAGGAAAGGTAGAGGCGAAATGGTGCGACAAGTGCAAGAAGAAGCATCATGGGAAGTGTGGCGGGGAAACCACATGCTTCAAATGTGGAAAGCCAGGGCATTATGCCAATGAATATACCTTTACCAAGAATGTTTGTTATGGTTGTGGTGAGGAGGGGCACATCTCAAGGGATTGTCCGAAAAAGAAGAAAGCAGCAAGACCCAACATTCCGCCAAAGCCAAAGGCGAGAGCATTCCAGATGACACTGGAAGCTGCTAAAGATGAAGCTGATGTCGCTTCAGGTACCTTTCTTATTAACAAATTGCCTGCCCAAATTTTTATTTGATTCTGGAGCCAACTACTCCTTTATATCGCATGAATTTGGTAGAAAACTAGCTTTGCCTGTTGTTAGACTAGATAATGCTTTATTAGTCGAAGTTGCTAGTGGCAAGTTTGTACCTATTAGCCATCGTATGAAAAACATCTTAATTGATCTAAATGGGAATAAGTTCCACGAGGAATTATTGCCTATCGAACTTAATAGTTTCGACATCGTTTTGGGAATGGATTGGCTTAGCGCCAATGATGCCGAAATTTTATGCAAGAAGAAAATAGTGAAAGTGAACCCGCCTGGGAAGGAATCATTTATGGTGTACGGAGATAAACGCAGAGTAAACTCTGGAATCATTTCTCTAATGAAAGACAGAAAATGTTTGACCAAGGGGTGTACATCATACTTAGCATTCGTGATCGACGCTAAGAAGGAGAAGAAGGTGATCCAAAATATTCCTGTTGTGTGTGATTATCCGGAAGTATTTCCCGAAGATCTTCCTAGATTACCTCCCGATCGACAAGTAGAATTTTGTATCGACTTGTTGCCCGGAACAATGCCAATTGCAAAAGCACCTTATCGATTAGCACCAACGAAGATGAAGGAGCTGATGATGCAACTTCAGGAGTTATTGGACAAAGGTTTCATAAGACCTAGTTCATCACCATGGGGAGCTTCGGTGTTATTCATAAAGAAGAAAGATGGAAGCATGAGGATGTGCATCGATTATAGTGAGCTGAATAAGGCAACAATAAAGAATAGATATCCGTTGCCGAGGATTGATGACCTATTCGATCAGCTAGAAGGTTCAAGTTATTTTTCAAAGATAGACCTACGGTCAGGATATCATCAGCTAAAGGTAAGAGAGCAGGATATAGAGAAGACTGCATTCAGAACGCGATATGGACACTATGAGTTCTTGGTTATGTCGTTTGGACTGACCAATGCTCCAGCAGCATTCATGGATTTAATGAACAGGGTTTGTAATCCGTTCCTTGATAAATCTGTGATAGTGTTCATTGATGACATTTTGATTTATTCAAAAAGCCAAGAAGAGCATGGCAGACACTTGCAAGAAGTGTTAGAAGTCTTGAAGAAGGAGAAGCTGTATGCAAAGTTCTCTAAGTGTGATTTTTGGATTCGTGAAGTCCAATTCTTGGGTCACGTGGTCAACCAAGAAGCGATAATGGTTGATCCAGCAAAGATTGAAGCTGTAATGAAGTGGGAACAACCGAAAAGTCCCACGGAGATCCGAAGCTTTTTAGGATTAGCCGAATATTACCGAAGATTTATCCAAGGCTTTTCTTTGATCGCTAGTCCATTAACAACTTTGACCCACAAAGGAGCTACTTATGCTTGGAATGATAAGCATGAAGAAGCATTCGAGAAGCTAAAGAATAAACTATGCGAGGCACCGATACTTTCTCTACCCGATGGAGTTGAAGACTTCGTTGTTTATAGCGATGCGTCTGGAGTTGGATTGGGTTGTGTTTTGACCCAAAGAGAAAAGGTGATAGCATATGCGTCTCGACAGCTGAAAGAGCATGAAATGAACTACCCGACTCATGATTTGGAGTTGGCAGCGGTAGTTTTCGCTCTGAAAATATGGAGGCATTACCTCTATGGCACGAAGTGCAAACTTTTCACTGATCATAAGAGTCTCCAATATCTCTTTAGTCAGAAAGAATTGAATATGAGGCAACGACGCTAGCTGGAATTACTTAAAGACTACGACTGTGAGATACTTTACCACCCCGGTAAAGCCAATATTGTTGCTGATGCTCTCAGTTGGAAAGTCAATCTTGAAAGGAGAAGGCCAAGAGCATTGAGAATTGAAGTTGTCTCGAATATTTTGGAAAGTATAAAGAAAGCTCAAAGCGAAGCTTCTGAGAAGAATGACCGGAAGGAGGAACGTTTGGGCAAAACGTTGGTGTTCGGTGTAAACAGTCACGGACTGAAGGTGTTCCAAGATCGGATTTGGATACCTAAGACAGGAGGAGTCAGAGATCTTCTGATGGAAGAAGCTCACAAAACCATGTACTCGATTCATCCCGGTATCACAAAAATGTATAGGGACCTGAAACCCTATTATTGGTGGCCGACGATGAAGCTCGACATTGCAAAGTATGTGGCAGAGTGTGTGACCTGTGCAAGAGTCAAGGCACAACATGAGAAACCATACGGGAGTTTAGAACCATTACCTGTGCCTATGGGTAAGTGGGAAGACATTGCTATGGATTTTGTCACTAAACTACCCAGAACAAAAAGTGGTCACGACATGATTTGGGTGGTCGTTGATCGATTCACTAAGAGTGTGCATTTCATAGCAGCCAACGAGAAATGGTCTATGGAAAAGCTTGCGAATTCTTACGTGAAGAAAATTGTGAGGCTTTACGGTGTTCCGCTAACGATTGTGTCGGATCGTGATAGTCGTTTCACCTCACGATTTTGGAAAAGTCTACAAGTGGAATTGGGTACCATCCGCAGACTGATGGTCAAAGCGAAAGAACGATACAAACACTTGAAGATATGCTGAGAGCGTGTAACATTTACCTTTGGTAGAATTTTCCTATAATAATAGTTTTCACTCGAGCATAAAGATGGCACCTTATCAAGCATTGTATGGACAGAAGTATCGTACGCCGTCTTGTTGGCTTGAGGCTGGGGAAAAGCAGTTTATGGGACCGGAGATAGTCCATCAAACTGCTAAAAAGTTGAGAATAATTAGGGAAAGAATGTTAGCAGCTCAGGACCGTCAAAAGAGCTATGCTGAAAAAAAGCGAAGACCGATGACTTTTGAAGTTGGAGATTCGGTTTTGCTTAAAGTCTCGCCGTGGAAGGGACTTATAAGATTTGGTAAAAGGGGAAAGTTAATTCCAAGGTTTATTGGACCGTTTAAAGTTCTTCAAAGAATTGGGAACCAAGCTTACAAGCTCGAACTACCAGAAGAACTGAATGGAATTCATAACACTTTTCATGTGTGTTACTTGAGGAAGTTCACGGGAGAAGTTCCCGACATAATTCCACTTTTGGAGTTGAGGATCGATGAGAACAAAAGGTTGATTGAGGAACCAAAGGCAATCGTTGACCGAAAGACTATGAAGTTGCGACGTAAGATGGTTGAGTTAGTGCTTGTCCGATGGAAACATGCGAATGGGCCGAATCTCACCTGGGAGACGGAGAGTGACATGATGAGTCGCTATCCACATTTGTTTGCTGGTGTGTGATTCCGGGGATGGAATCATTCTAAGGTGGAGAGAATTGTAACGCCCGTGTTTATGGGCTTGCCATTTTTAGCAATGTAATAGTCTAGGTTAACCTTTGTAACCCAATTTGAAATAATAAAAATGTATTATTTGTGAATTATGTGATTTATGCGTGTGTTCTTAATTATTATAATTTAATGAATTAAGAATAAAATAAGCGTCAAAATTAAAGTATTAGATATGTCCGATATCTTTGCATAAAGTTGTAGTGGTTGAAACAAGGATTCCGGAGATATAAGGAATGCCAAAATCCGAGTTATAACGAAGAAGTTATGACCTGTCGAAGTTTCGCGACAGAACCGGCACGATGTCGAGTGATGTAAAATATGAATTTAAGATAGATCGATATTTAGCCTTAGAGATCTAAACGAAAGTTGTAGATTTCGTTAAACCGAGAGCGTGCATAAAAGGAACGCCCAAATCTGACTTCGTATGAGGAAGTTATGATTTTTCCAAGTTTCGACTTAGCAGTATGCAGCACGAATACTCGATTTGAGATCGAGCGGTTTTTAGCCGAAACAATCTAAATGAGAATCGAAGATCTCGTTGTTAGTAGCGAAAAGATGAAAACTTAGGCGAGAACGAACATCAGACGAAGAAGTTATGAATTTATAACGAAGTTTTTCTGTCCCGGCATTCTAAAAATAAATAATAAAAATAAAATTCAAAATTAGCCGACGGAGTCTAAATGAAATTTGTAGAGTATGGTCTGACATTCGCGCGGATATAAAGAACGTCGAAAACGGAGCTCGTATGCGAAAGTTACGCAATTTAGTAGTTCGACGAGTCAATTACGCCCAACGCAATTTGAGTACGCCCAGCGTACTCAGTCGGATGCAAGTTGCCTGACCAATACTCGAGTGCCACAGATCGACGCATGCAGTGATGTCAAAGTACACCCCGCGTACTGAGTACGCCCTGCGTAATTTGAGATTACGCCCCGCGTAATCCCAGACCCTCAGCCTATAAATAGAACTCGTAATAAGCCATTTTCTCTTGTTCAAACTCTTCCCTCTCCCTAAGTTTTGCCTCGATTTGCATGCCAATCATATCCCGAAGCCCCGGTATCATTTCCGAGCCCCGAAGCAAGATCCGAAGCCCCAAGGATCCCGAAGATCGTTATTCCCGAGCCGAAGCTCTGCCCGCGAGGAGTTCGATTTTGGTGGAGATCTTCCAGATCTATCGAAGTATACTACTTCTATAAGCCGTAGTGCTGTCGGATCATCTTCTGATTAAGTGAGTGTGTAGTTATTTTCATTCCAACGCAATATTATGAAGTAATTAATATAAAATACGTGCAACGTGTAAATATTTTGTGGTTATATGTGTGAATGTATATTCACTCTCTTCTATCTCATAGATTTGATATATTCTCTATGAAATACGTGTTATGTGTGTATGCCTCATCTGTTATGTGGAATATGTATTGATTAAAGCATGCTATATAGCTTTTTAAACAATGTATAAAAATGTATATTTTTATCTACTAATATGTTGGGTAGAACATGGGTAGATAATTGGTGTGAAATAAACAGATGAGAGGCCTCGGTGTTATTGGTGTTATTCTAGTCATCCAGCAGAGTATGGATGACGACCACGAACTATTCTAGACTGTCCTGTGGAACACTAGGAGGCTCATTACCTGTAGGTGTTGTGAACGACGTGTTCACCGGTGTACTCTATCCCCCACATGGTTGCCTTTAGGGCACTTATTGTTGAGGAAGCCCCTCTGCAGTAATGTCCGTCCCGATGAAAATCCTTATAATAGATGTTATTTTAGGGACGTAAGGTGAGGATAACGGGAATGGGTAGTCGGGTTTTATTGTGGATTGGTGAAATTAAATATAATTATTTATTGTGGGTTGAAAACCCTATATGCTCACCAGGCTCCCAAGCCTGACCCACTCAGTTTATTTGTATTACAGGAAGTGGCGCAAGAGCTTAAGATGGGCGAATCATCAAGTTGTTTTGTTTACAAGTCTGTATATGTATATATTTGTTGAATGACTTGTAATGTTATCGTTTATGCTTTATAATCTGTATCAGAACATGACATCCCGACTTTTGATTATGAAATGAAATCATATTACTATATGAAATGTTTTGATAAATATCTATTTTATCATGATTTGTTTTTGGGAACAAATTCCGCATCTCTTTTAAAATCAAACGAATTTACTCTGAAAATGTTTAAAAAGCATAAATGAAATCGGTCTTTTCTGGCCGAGATTTTGGGGATGTCACATATGGTGCTTAGATAAAAGGTGTTTTATTTACGCTCAACGTGTTGAGGCCATATAGGACTAGTATTATTTTGTGTTTCACTTTGCATGTTTTGACTTCCAGAATAACTAGGTCATTCTCCAGAATGACCAAGTTACTCAAACCATCCACAGTCGGTCATATGTTGGAAGTAGATATGAATCAAGACTGTCGTGAATTTGGCTTGTATGATTTGTCTAAAGTGCTTTAGACAATGCAATAGTTGCTACAACATTCATGAGTACTCATAAGGGCTGAGTATTGGATTCAACCCACGCTCATTTGGATTCACTTCATGGATTCTATCACGAGTGAATCATGAGACGATAATATCTTATATTCTTCAAACTTAGAGATATGAGTTGTTGACTATGAGTTGGTTATACATTGATTACACGTAAACACATTGGTAACTCAATGTTATAAAACGTGTCTTTGTGTATGATTCATCAAACAGTTAGTACAAGCATATGAGTCGAAGTTTATCCATTCCTTTTACCTTCGGGATAAAAGCGATATCTCTGGGCCCCTCGATGATTTAGTGCTGACAAAAGTAAGTGCTCGGCCGGGCCTGGACTGATTTGATTTGTTCAATTAGTCAATCGTCATAAATTAGAAATTGGGAAACAACAAATGGACAGAGAGAATTATTATAATCCATGTCTCAGTCCATATGATATCTAGAATGGAGGAATATATGATCACTTATCCAATGGACAAGTCATTGACAAAGGTCAGAGTTCATCTACAAGGTCAGAGTTCGACAGAAGCTTTTGAGAGCTACGATTGCCAGTCAGTTCTTCAAGTCATACGCAATAATAGTTTTAGACTTATCCAAGTGGGAGACTGTTGGATTAATGTCTAAGTCCATAACTATAATTGGTAAGACTTGACCCGACCCGACATGGTCCATTTGGGTTGCATGGCATCATGCACTTGGATAGACTAAAATGAGAGAAATAACACATAAGGTTTATTAATATATTATAAGTCCTAATATATTAATAGGATTATTTAATTAGTATTGATCAATAATTGATTTAGAATTAATTATGTGATCAAAAGAAGTCTAATTAAATATATGGGTTGATTGTGTAAATCATCCATACTTATATAGTGGGCTAATGCTCCATGGATTATCAAGTTGGGCTCAAACCCATTGGATGCTCCATGGTGTATTTGAACCCATGGATCCAAGGAAATGGAAAGCCATGACAATTAGGTTTTACCCTAATTGTAACAACTATATAAGCATCCTATTGATGTGAGAAATCGGCCACTAGTTATGCATGGAGGGAAAGCCGATTCTTGAAGTGTTCTAATTTCTCTCTAAGTTATTCCAAGTGCTTATGGTGTTGTGTGAACCATTTGAGGTGTCACACTTGGGGCACTAGGCACTCAAGCTTCATGAAGACAAGCACCAACAAAAGGTATGTTATTCTAACTTGTGTTATTCAAAGTTTTGTATGCTAGAATAGAAAAATACCTTGGAAAGTTCATAATTGCATGTATAATAGAGAAAACATAGATCCAAGGTATTTAGGGTTGCATGTACACTTAGGAGTGTTAGATTGCTCAAAACCCAACATAACCAACTCATAGGTAACAAATCAGAACTTATGAGCACTCATGATTGTTGTAGCCCTGTCCAGCAACTTAGACCTCTGCAACCAATCATGACAGTCTTGATTCATACCTACTTCCGACATATGACCGAATGTGGATGTTCGAATAATATGATATACCAAACATAATTATTCTGGAAGTCAAAACATGCAAAAGAAATATAGTAAACGATTGACAAGTGATAGCAACACTTTACTCATAAATAATAGCTTTTATTTATCACCAAATGTGAATTACATTTTACAAATTTCGAGATTATCTAACTACTAAAACTAATATCATCCTTCAGCCCTATGCTTCGAGCATGCTGGAGATGCTTAGCCCGAGTCACTCCCTTCGTGAGGGCATCTGCTGGGTTCTTATCCGATGATACCCTCTTTGCTACGAGGATTCCTTCTTCTATTCGATGGCTAATGAAGTGATATTTTCTGTCAATGTGTCTGGATCTCCCATGATCTCTTGGTTCCTTAGCTAAGGAAACTGCACTATTGCTGTCACATAAAATCTCCATTGGCTCGTTTATAGCTGGTACAACTCCAAGGTCTCCGATGAAGTTCTTTAGCCATATAGCCTCCTTTGCTGCCTCGCTTGCTGCTATATACTCCGATTCACAAGTGGAATCAGCCACTGTCTCCTGCTTGGAACTTTTCCAAGTAATTGCCCCTCCGTTTAGGGTAAAGACCCAGCCCGACTGAGAGCGGAAATTATCCTTGTCAGTCTGAAAGCTAGCATCACTATACCCTACAACTCTCAAGTCATCACTCGCACCAAGGGTAAGGACCCAGTCCTTAGTCCTTCGCAGGTACTTGAGGATATTCTTTACCGCAGTCCAGTGTGCCTTGCCAGGGTTTCCCTGATACCTGCTAACCATGCTCAAAGAAAAGGCTACATCAGGTCGAGTACGCGTCATAGCATACATGATCGATCCTACAACTGAAGCATAAGGTATTCGACTCATTTCCGCTATCTCAACCTCTGTACTAGGGCTTTGTATCTTACTCAATCTGGCGTTACTCTGGATGGGTAACTCACCTTTCTTGGAGTTATGCATGTTGAATCTTTTCAACACTTTGTCCATATAGGTGCTTTGACTAAGTCCAATTAGTCTTTTACTCCTATTTCTCAATATCCTTATCCCTAGGATATAGGCAGCTTCACCAAGGTCCTTCATAGCGAAACACTTCCCAAGCCAGGACTTTAATTCCTGCAGGGTTGGGATGTCATTTCCTATGAGTAGTATGTCATCCACATAAAGTACCAAAAAGCTAACTATACTCCCACTAGCCTTGATATAGACAGAAGATTCATCTTCACTCCTTGAAAAGCCAAATTCTTTGACTTTCTCATCAAAGCAAAGATTCCATCTACGAGGTGCCTGTTTCAATCCGTAAATGGATTTCACGACTTTACACACTCTATTGGGGTACTCTGTACTGACAAAACCCTCTGGCTGAACCATGTAAACATCTTCAGCCAACTTTCCATTAAGGAAAGCGGTTTTGACATCCATTTGCCATATTTCATAGTCATGAAATGCAACAATGGCTAACAGAACCCTAATGGATTTAATCTTGGCCATTGGTGAAAAGGTCTCATCATAATCAACTCCCGGAGTTTGAGAATTACCCTTTGCAACCAGTCGTGCCTTATAAGTGTGTACATTACCATCCATGTCGGTCTTCTTCTTGAAGATCCATTTGCACCCAACTATCTTACGATTAGGTACATTGTCAACCAAGTTCCAAACTTGATTGTCATACATGGACTGTATCTCGCTATCCATAGACTCTTTCCATTTAGCAGCCTCAGGACCTGCCATGGCTTTCGTGTAGCTGTTAGGCTCATGAAGATTTACCAGTGTGTTATCACTAATAAGTGTCTCACCTTCTGCAGTGATACGGAAACTATAATAATGCTCAGGTGCATTCATAGCTCTGGTGGAACACCTCAGAGGTATAGATTCTTTAGTCGGCTAAAACAGGAGTTTCCTCCTCAGGTTGAGGGCTAGGGTTTGAGGTTCCTTCATCACTTGACTCTTGAATTTCCTAAAGGTCAATTTTGCTCCCATTGTCTCCTTGACTCATGAATTCTCTCTCTCGAAAGAATCCTCTTCTTGCTACAAATACCACATTATCACTGGGTCTGTAGAAGATGTAGCGAAAGGATTTCTGTGGATAGCCGATGAAAATACACCTTTCGCTTCGGGGTTCGAGCTTATCGTGAGTCTCGCGTCTCACGAAAGCCTCACAACCCCAAATCTTGATGTGGTCTAGATTGGGAACTTTTCCAATCCACATCTCGTGAGGTGTTTTGGCAACCTTCTGTGTAGGGACTAGATTAAGGATATGGGCGGCAGTCTCTAAGGCATACCCCTAAAATGAGATTGGTAGTGTGACAACCCAAAATTTATTCCGTCATTTTTAAACCTCCTTCCGTTAATAAGCCTAGCTTTAATTATTCGTCCGTTAACCTTTTGGAAGAGGTTAATTAAATTAGGACTTTTATAATGAGTGGGTAAGGGTTGAAACAAGTTAGAAACACCCCAAAATTTTCCTTTGAAAATTTTTAGTTTCAACCAAGTCAAAATACGAACCACTAAATCGGGCGTGACCAAAAGCCCCGTTTAATGGCAGTATCGGGTAGATTTCCACTGAGCCCCAAGATCAACCCCTATATAAGGGAGAGTAAACTCCATTTCCACCTTTTTACTCTCTCTCTATACTCTCTCTCTGCAACTTATTTTTCGAGCCAAAAATCGTCCGTTTCGAGCCCCAAACGAGTAAGCCATCTACCCTAACTTGTTGTATAGCTTATCTAGCATGCAAATTAGTGTTTCAAACATCAAATAAGGGTAGATTCATGTGTTTATGGCCAAAGAACACTCTTGGACCGTGAACACCATTTAATGGGGTTTTTAAGCCCCAAAACCCCTCCAAATTGCCCCTAAGGCTTAGATATGACTTGTAGTCTTATGGAATCGGGCTTAGAACACCTTGAACTACCATTTTGGGGAGTAAACTTGAGTTTACTTCCCAAGAACTTGCTTGGGCCGTAAACTCCCCTTCATGGGGAGTAAACTCAATTCCATGTGTTAGAAATGCCCTCAAACACCTCTTATGGCCTTGGAAAAATGTCTTGAAGCAATTCCATTGTTGTAAAGGCTTTAAAATTCAATAAAACCAGGGGAATAGAAGTTTACGCCCGTGAACTCCCATAGAATTGGTTCATGGGCTGTAAACTCCCATTAACTGCCAAAATGATGCCTAAACTCCTTCATTTGACTTGGAAAATGCATAGAACTTTATTTCCTACCATTTAAGACCCTTATACATCAAAGGAACGAGTTTATAGGAGCTTACGGCCGTAAACACCTTGTTTAGGACCATAAACTCCTCAAATGGTCCCTTAAGAGCTTTAAACCCCTTCATATGCATTATATTTGAACCTAGCATAAATCTACAATTAATATGAGACCTTTTAGCATCCTAGAACACCCTCACCATGAGTTTGCGGCCGTAATCTCATGGGGAGTTAGTCCCAGGGCCGTGAACTCTATTTAGAGTTTACTCTTGAAGAATAAACTCCCTATCTAGGCCATACACACCCTTAAATGTTACCCGGGATGCTCCTAGCACTTTATCAAAAGTGTTTTCTGCACTTTAGGATGTGTATACTTGTTTAATTAGTATTATATGTACTAATTGTATGTAAACATATGTTAATAGGTCACTAAGTGTGTTCAAGTCTTTACTTGACACCGAACACCCAATCGGCACCTTCGTTGGATCTACTTACATCAGGTGAGTTCATACCCCTGAATGAACCTTTTAAATTCTTTTACATGTTTTTATGGGGGGAATACAAGTTGAACATGCCAGTTATCATATCAATCACATGTGATTGATAACCCGTATGAACAAGGATTTAGTACACTATTAACTATTTTACCGAGAATGACACTGTAAATGGTTTTCTAAAACGTTGTTACTTATTCAACTTTTACTTAAATTGTTTTATCAAAGTTTCATTTAAAACTTGTTTATGAAAGGGTCCCAAAGGATTTATAAAGGTTTTCAAACTTATTTTACAAAGGAATACCAAGCGTGATTTTCTTAAGTATAAAGGTTTTCCAAAGATTTCATCAAGGTTTTCTTCCATGTTTTTATACTCTTACTTGTTAGATACCATTTCTTCACTTCTACTTAGTTTAAACTCCTACTTGATAACCCTTTCACTTCGTGATACGCTTATACTTGTAATTCATGGCTTTAAGGTAGCGGGTTTCATACACTGTATTCACTGTATTCGTTGTGTTCACTATATTCACTGTGCTCACTGTATTCATTGTATTCATTGTTTTTAGACCTTGCTAGACGTATCATTCATTTGATACTGGCTGGGGTCTGTATTCACTGTCTTTAGACATTGCTAGACGTATCATTTAATTGATACTGGCTGGGGTCTGTGTTCACTGTTTTTAGACCTTGCTAGACGTATCTTTCATTTGATACTGTACGGGGTCTGTGTCTCCTTTTGTCAGACTGAGCCAGGCGTACCGTTGATTCGATACTCTCCTGGAGTCTATGATCACTTTATGCCTTAGTCAGCAGTCCTCACTGTTGAGGCATATGTTATTTTCCCTGATATTCTTCTACTTCCATTAAAGTCAACACACCATATTTTGATAACGATAGTGTTTAAGGGAAAACTACTTTTTACCACATAACTCTGACTAGTCTTGGTAGAACACTGCTTTTAATTAGAAAATATAGGATTTTCTAGAAATGCCTCTATTTCACTATATACTTGAAAACTACCACTTATATAAAGTTATTTGTATAAAATGACACCAAATACTTATAAACTCACCAGAATTTGTAAAAATGCTGATACTCGCCTTTCAAATAACTTGTATTCTCAGGTCAGCATTAGACAGGTACATTTCAGGAGCTTCTGTTGAAGACGGTTTTGTTCCAAGCTGCATCTATACTAGTTTCTGTATTACTTGATGATTCTATACAATGTAAACTATGTAAAACTATTACTATTAATGCAATGGTTGTTGTACTTTGATTACTATACTACATATGGTGTGATACTTGACATGACGTCATCCACCCTAGAAGGCTTCCGCCGTTCCGGTTTTGGGGTGTGACAGATTGGTATCAGAACCTTGTTTATAGTGAGATAAGTATATCAATTCATAAAAGATATACAAACTATAAATATATAGGGATAAAACACTCAGACCAAGAATTATACTTTAAAATATAACCATATTTTACCAAAGTATAAGAACATACAGAATCTAAACACTTGAACACAAGTATCACAAGAAGAACAAGAACAAAAGTCTTCGGATGTTGAGCATTACCGTCAAACCTGGGCAGTTATGTAATCGTAAGCTGGACTAAATGTAACCTGATCAACTACATTTATTCGAGATGCGATGAACGTGTGCTTGGGAGTGATAGTGGTGTTGCAACAGGTCTGAAAATTACCAACTAGGAATGTTAGAGCCAAACATAAAGTTTAAAATACTATAGGAGTATTTTGGAATACTAAAAGACTCACACTAATCCCAGAATCACATTCGGAAGATAAGAATCAAACAAGAATTAAAATACCATAGGGGTATTTTAGGATCCATAACTAACCTTGTGTGAAGAACAAAAAAGATCCTTATTGATATACCTACAATTACAGAGAGTATACTCCCAAGGTTATATATAATAAGGATCCCATAGGATAAAAATGTGCGGTATTGCTCTACTTCCTTTTCCTTGTTTGGATGTGGATACCGAGTAGTATCACATATTCGAAGCCCTATCGAATCTAAGTTATATATGATTTGTATACCCTATGTAATTGCAGCAGGACTCAATATGGATCACTCAGTGAAATGCTAATAATATCTTAGGACTCTTTAGACATTTCCATTCTCGCACGAACCCCGTAGAAAACCCTATCCACTTCAGTACTCGGCAGAAGAGTTGATTCTGACCCCGAAGAAGTTCATTGAGAACATTTCCAGCTCGGAATCGAATGAACTAGGTCGAGACTATTGAATTTGTAACACCGTAAATTTAAAGACAATTTTTCGCATTTTGTAAAAGCATAATTCATTTAGTATTCATAAAAACATCAATGTTTGAAACTCAAATCCATAACATATAAAAATCCCAAGATCTTATAACATAAAAATCTCGTGTGTGTACTGATCAGGCCGGCGCCTTCCCGCGGTCATCACTAGTACCTGAAACAAATAACACCAAACACTGTAAGCACAAAGCTTAGTGAGTTTCCCAAAATACCACATGTAGCACATATTAGCCACTCGAGGCTGTAACTCTGTGGGTCTGTGGACCCTACTCTGTGAACCCTCTGGTTCTAACTCTGTGAACCTTCCGGTTCCAACTCTATAAACATGCACAACATAAATCACATAGAAATAATGTAGTACAACACATAACATACATATAGCATACAAATACTCTGGCACATAACTCTGATTACCTACTCAAGGTATAGTATAGTGAGAAGACTCACCTCGCGTATCTCGATAACTCGCAAATCCCTGAAATCACTAGTGCTCGATATCCCGAGCTATAGTCCTCCTATAACATAATACATCTCTAATTAACACTTTCCTAACTAAGCTTGACTAACCTGATCAAGTCAACACTGGTCAACTCTGGTCAACGGTCAACGGTCAACTCAACTCGCCGAGTCTGGCGTGGACTCGCCGAGTCTCTACGGGGACCCGATTCCTTTGAGTCCCTTCCGACTCACCAAGTCACTCACCCGACTCGGTTACTCAACCCCTGGTTCGAAATCACTGAACAACCCGCACCAACTCGCCGAGTCTGGGAATGCACTCGGCGAGTGCATTCCATGCACCACCCCAAACGACCTTCTGAGGTCAGATCCACTCCACTAACTCATAGATCCAGTCCTTCCAAGCTTATTCATCATGTAAAGTTCAAGTCTTGGCGTTCATAACACACCTAATGACTCATAAATGGTGTTTTGACCTCAAGCACAAAGATCCCAACTCAAGACCTCCATGGATTCATAAAAATATTGGACAAGGGGACACTCTGGACCTCCAAGGGTCCAAATCCAGGACCTAATTCGCTTAAGGGACCAAGGAAGCACTAGATCTAGCCACAAAAGGGCTCAATATGCCCTAAATCAACATGAACATCACCTTACAGAAATGGATCGAAAAGTAGTACCTCAAACATGATGTTCTGGACCTCAGATCTTTAGGAAGTTGATCCTCTTGTTTCCCCTTGGCTATTGCTTCCTTTCCCTTGCTAGATAACACCTCCAAGGTCAACAATGGCTCCTTATCTCACTCCAAACGCTCAAGCTCACTAGGTTTTCACTCTGGGGACTGGTGAGCACAAGTGACGTCCATAAGGCTCTTTAAATAGGCCCCAAACTCGAGAAATTAGGGTTTCATTAAACAGTGTAGACTTGCCGAGTCCACCAATGTGACTTGTCGAGTCCGGTCATTAATCCGGGTGAGAAATCGCGTCTCTACTCGGCGAGTCTTCGCACCAACTCACCGAGTTCTTCCACAAAACTCAAAATAAAATGAATATATATAATACCTGAAATTCCGGATGTTACAATTCTCCCCCACTTGAATCTGACTTCGCCCTTGAAGTCTCATTCCTGAAATAGATCCGGATGTTGCTCCCGCATCTCACGCTCTGGCTCCCAGGTCATCTTGGATCCCTTCTGATGTTGTCACTGAACCTATACCAGAGGCACCTCCTTGTTCCTCAAAACCTTGATCCTTCGATCCACAATTGCAACTGGTCTCTCTGCGTAGTTCAGGCTCGCATCCTCCTGAATGTCCTCTAACGGCACTACCGCCGACTCGTCGGCTATACACTTCCTCAACCGAGACACATGGAAGGTATTATGAATCCGCTCCAATTCTGCAGGTAGCTCCAAACGATACGCTACCCTGCCCACCCTCGCGACCACTCTGATCGACCCAATATACTGGGGCCCTAGCTTGCCCCTCTTCCTGAATCGGATCACTACTTTCCAAGGAGATACCTTCAGGAGAACATAATCACCGACCTGGAACTCGAGATTGGATCGACGTCTATCCACATAACTCTTCTGGAGGCTCTGAGCGGTCAATAATCTCTGCCTGACCCGCTGTATCTGCTCTGTCGTCTGAAGCACAATCTCTGTGGTACCCATAACACACTGCCCGACCTCTCCCCAACAAATGGGGGTCCGACACCTCCTCCCATACAACAGCTCAAAGGGCGGCATATCAATGCTCGAATGATGGCTGTTGTTGTAGGAAAACTCTGCCAAGGGAAAATACATGTCCCAACTCCCCCCGAAGTCTAACACACATGCCCGGAGCATGTCCTCGAGCATCTGAATCGTCCGCTCACTCTGTCCGTCAGTCTGGGGGTGATATGTGGTCCTAAAATGCAGCCTAGTACCCAACTCCTCGTGAAACTTCTTCCAGAATCTAGAAGTAAAACTCACATCCCGATCTGAAACAATCGAGGTCGACACTCCATGCCGAGATACCACTTCCCTCACGTACATCTCTGCTAATTTCTCTGCGGAAGAAGTCTCACTAATAGCAAGGAAGTGGGTGCTCTTTGTCAACCTGTCCACAATCACCCAAATTGCATCGACTCCCCTAGCAGTCCTTGGCAATTTGGTGATAAAATCCATAGTAATCTGTTCCCACTTCCATTCGGGAACCTCCAACGGCTGCAAATTACCATGCGGTCTCTGATGCTCGGCCTTAACCCTACAGCAGGTTAAGCACCTCTCCACAAACCACGCAACATCCCTCTTCATATAGGGCCACCAATACTCTCTCCTCAGGTCTAAATACATCTTTGTGGCCCCAGGATGGATCGAGAATTTCGACCGATGAGCCTCTTCCATCAAAATGGTACGCGTCCCTCCCACAAACGGTACCCATATACGCCCCTGAAATGTCATAAGCCCCCGACCATCAGTAACGAACTCCGATACCAATGCAACCACTCGCTCTCTCTTCTGGTTCTCCCGATCTCACGACCTCAGTCTGTGCTCCACGAATGGCATCCAACACCGGAGCCATCACGGTCAACCGCAAACATACATCCCGCAATGGGTCGCTCTCCGCCCTGCGACTCAGGGCGTCGGCTACCACATTAGCCTTTCTCGGATGGTACAGGATCTCACAATCATAATACTTGACCATATCTAACCACCTCCTCTACAACATATTTAGGTTAGGCTGATCTATCAAATACTTCAGGCTCTTATGGTCCGTGTATATCGTACACCGAACCCCATACAGATAGTGACGCCAAATTTTGAGGGCGAACACCACTGCCCCCAACTCTAGATCATGGGTGGGATACCTCGTCTCATGAGGCTTCAGCTGCCTCGATGCGTATGCTATCACATGCGCTCTCTGCATCAGCACCACGCCCAACCCCAAGATCGACGCATTACAGTATACCACAAAGTTCTCCATCCCCTCCGGGAGGGCTAACACCGGGGCTTCACATAACCTTTGGCGAAGCGTCTCAAAGGAGGCCTGCTGCTCGGGGCCCCATGAAAAAGCGACACCCTTCCGGGTCAACCTGGTGAGTGGCACTGCGATCTTAGAGAAATCCCTGATAAATCTCCGATAATAACCTACCAACCCTAAGAAACTCCTGATCTCGGAGGGTGACCTCGGCACCTCCCAACTCATCATTGCCTCAACTTTGGCCGGGTCGACCAATATCCCTTTCTGGTTAACGAGATGCCCTAAGAACTGGACCTCTCGCAACCAGAAATCACACTTGGAGAATTTGGCATAAAGCCTCTCTAATCTCATAACTCCGAGGATCTCCTTCAGATGCTCCTCATGCTGCTCTCTAGACCTCGAATATACCAAAATGTCGTCGATGAATACAATCACCGACCGATCCAACATCGTCCTACACACTTGGTTCATGAGATCCATGAACACTGTCGGGGCATTGGTGAGCCCGAAAGGCATCACCACAAACTCGTAATGCCCATAACGCGTCTTGAACGCTGTCTTCTAGATGTCCTCATCTCCCACCCTCACCTGATGACATCCAGACCTCAAGTCGATCTTGGAGAACCAAGATGCTCCCTGCAACTGGTCGAACAAATCGTTGATCCTCGGCAACGGGTAACAGTTCTTGACCGTCAGCTTGTTCAACTCCCGGTAATCAATACACATCCGATGTGAACCCTCCTTCTTCTTGACAAAAAGGATAGGCGCTCCTCACGGCGAGATGCTCGGCTGAATAAATCGCTTTCCCAACAGCTTCTGAAGCTGCGAGGATAACTCTTGCATCTCTGGAGGTGCAAGGCGATAAGGCACCTTGGCAATAGGCGCGGCCCCTGGAACCAAATCGATACTGAACTCTACCTGCCTCACGGGAGGCACACCCGACAACTCCTCTGGAAATACATCTGGGAACTCACGCACTATCAGAACCTCCTCAACTGACATCGGCCTCTCTGAATCAACCCGCGTATCCATCACATACGCCACAAAGCCCTTACAGCCCTTCTGTAGACATTGCCTCGCCCTAGCGGCCGAACAAAACGCTGACCAGAACGTGTACCCTCGTCGTACACCGTAAGAACTCCCCCACTGGGGTCTCGTATGGTCACCAGCTGTCGCTCGCAGTCGATAACCGCACCGAATTTGCTCAACCAGTCCATGCCCACAATGACACAGACATCACCCATCGCAATAGGAACCAAATCAATCGG
Source organism: Lactuca serriola (assembly GCF_051521515.1). NCBI lineage: Eukaryota > Viridiplantae > Streptophyta > Magnoliopsida > Asterales > Asteraceae > Lactuca > Lactuca serriola. The sequence continues at coordinate 134,987,993 of NC_136412.1, read as the reverse complement.
GAAATCAACACCGAAAATCTCTAATATGCACCCACAGATCACCTCCGTGGCATATATCACTCTCTCGTCAGCTCTGGAAACTCTCAGAGGCCGACTCAACGCCTCACGACTAATACTGATGTTCTGACTAAAAGCCAAAGATACAAAAGACCGACTCGCACCCGAGTCAAATAACACCAAGGCAGGTACATAATTCACAAGAAAAGTACCTACGCATAACATAATATAAGCATAATATCTCAACATCAAAATAAATACACGAAAGAATACATACCAGCCACGACATCGGGCGCTGCATGGACCTCCTCCACGGTCAACTGAAAGGCTCTCCCTCGTGCCCTCGGCGTCTCGGCCTTCACTGGCCGACTCTCGGTATCTCTGATGGCGGCAGGGGCAGATCCCTGAGGTGCTCCCTGAGCTGATCCCCGCAACTACGGACACTCTGCCTTCTGGTGTCCGGTCTGGTTGCAGTGAAAACACACTGCAAACCCCTTGGGGCAGTCCTTGGCCATATGCCCTCCTTTCCACACTTGTAGCAAGATCCAGCTCTACAAACTCCATCATGACCCTTGCCGCACTTTCCACAAGTACGGCCCTTCTGGCTCCCTGATTTGGGACCAGCGGGCTTGACCCGCTTGGCTGCTGGTTGGGACTATGCCGGTCGCCGATCCCTCCCCTGAGACTCCGCCTCCTCCCTAGCCTGAGTCTCTAGCTCGATCTCCCTCTTCCGGGCATTTGCCTGAAGCTCGGCAAATGTCCGGTACGAGGAGTTCGCCACGAACTCCTGAATGTCTCTCCTCAAGATACTCAAATATCGGCTCATACGTGCCTGCTCAGTGGACACGTGCTTAGGGCAGAACATCTCCCTCTCGTGGAACATCCTGGTAATCACCGTAACAGACTCAGTACCCTGCTTGAGGGTCAGAAACTCATGTGCCAAATGCTCCCTCTCCACCTGGGGAACATACTCATCTCGGAACATAGTAGTGAACCTCTCCCAAGTCACTCCTGCAAGCTCTGCAGGCGTAAATTGCGTCGTCACATACTTCCACCAGTCCTTCGCTCCCAAGCGAAGCTCGTTCAGCGCGAACCGGACTCTCAAATGCTCAGGAGATGAGCAAGTAAAGAAAGACCCTCTATGTCTGAAATCCATCTCATAGCCGCCACCGGGTCCTGGGTACCGTCAAACTCCGGCGGTTTTGGGTTGCTGAACTCTCGGAACAACAACACATCACCACCCTACGACCTCGCGACAGCAATAGCTGCGGTGGCCGCTGCTACAGCAGCCTCAGAAAGGGCAGCATAACGCTCGTCGAAAGTCTCAATCAACGTGGTCTTAATAGACCCGAGCATCTTTGGTATCTCTACCCTAATGGCCGCAGCCACCTCCTCATGGATGATCCGGCGGATCTCCTCATCACTGACCCCATTGCTCTCAGGCATAAGACGTGTCCTCACCATGATCTACCTCTGAAATACAACATACGATAAATTAGAATCCATTCGAGCATACTCACACTCGAAAACTCATCCCTCCTTGATCCGTGGCATTCCAAAGATTCTTACTTAGGCTGTAAACCGCCTCGGTGCTTTCAGTAGTACGGGCCCAATACTACTGTCTGCACCGTATCAGAATACACCCCAAGTCCTCCTCTTCGGATCCCAAGTTCGAAGTACTCTATTATGCATAATCCAATCTCTATCAGATCTCTCATAAGCTCCTCGCTGCTACCTACTCACTCTCAAGCATCTCATAGCAGCTCACCTCTCCCTAGGCTAAGGCATCACAAATCAGGCCACTCTAGTCCTAATAAGAGTACCTAGCCTACTCTAGCATGGGAATATATCATATCAATATCATAACACATAATATGAGGGTATCTTGGGAAATCACCGTTCGGGCGCGGACTGATCGTACACACGACCCTGCTCTGCGTTTTCCAAAAATCTTTTACTCTTTTTGAAAATATTTCTCAAATCCTCAGTTTGAGTTCAAATACGCCCGAAGGTGTACTCGAATCCCTCAAACCAAGGCTCTGATACCAACTTGTAACACCGTAAATTTAAACACAATTTTTCGCATTTTATAAAAGCATAATTCATTTAGTATTCATAAAAACATCAATGTTTAAAACTCAAATCCATAACATATAAAAATCCCAAAATCTCATGTGTGTACTGATCAGGTCGGCGCCTTCCCGCGGTCATCACTAGTACCTGAAACAAATAACACCAAACACTGTAAGCACAAAGCTTAGTGAGTTTCCCAAAATACCACACGTAGCACATATTAGCCACTCGAGGCTATAACTCTGTGGGTCCGTGGACCCTACTCTGTGAACCCTCTGGTTCTAACTCTGTGAACCTTCCGGTTCCAACTCTATAAACATGCACAACATAAATCACATAGAAATAATGCAGTACAACACATAACATACATATAGCATACAAATACTCTGTCACATAACTCTGATTACCTACTCAAGGTATAGTATAGTGAGAAGAGTCACCTCACGTATCTCGATAACTCGCAAATCTCTGAAATCACTAGTGCTCGATCTCCCGAGCTATAGTCCTCCTATAACACAATACATCTCTAATTAACACTTTCCCAACTAAGGTTGACTAACCCTATCAAGTCAACACTAGTCAACTCTAGTCAACGGTCAACGGTCAACTCAACTCGCCGAGTCTCTACGGGGACCCGATTCCTCTGAGTCCCTTCCGACTCACCGAGTCACTCACCCGACTCGGTTACTCAACCCCTGGTTCGAAATCACTGAACAACCCGCACCAACTCGTCGAGTCTGGGAATGGACTCGGCGAGTGCATTCCATGCACAACCCCAAACGACCTTCTGAGGTCAGATGCACTCCACTAACTCATAGATCCAGTCCTTCCAAGCTTATTCATCACGTAAAGTTCAAGTCTTGGCGTTCATAAAACACCTAATTACTCATAAATGGTGTTTTGACCTCAAGCACAAAGATCCCAACTCAAGACCTCCATGGATTCATAAAAATCTTGGACAAGGGGACACTCTGGACCTCCAAGGGTCCAGATCCAGGACCTAATTTGCTTAAGTGACCAAGGAAGCACTAGATCTAGCCACAAAAGGGGTCAATATGCCCTAAATCAACATGAACATCACCTTAACAGAAATGGATCGAAAAGTAGTACCTCAAACGTGATGTTCTGGACCTCAGATCTTCAGGAAGTTGATCCTCTTGTTTCCCCTTGGCTATTGCTTCCTTTCCCTTGCTAGATAACACCTCCAAGGTCAACAATGGCTCCTTATCTCACTCCAAACGCTCAAGCTCACTAGGGTTTCACTCTGGGGACTGGTGAGCACAAATGACGACCATAAGGCCCTTTAAATAGGCCCCAAACCCGAGAAATTAGGGTTTCATTAAACAGCGCAGACTCGCCGAGTCCACCAATGTGACTCGCCGAGTCCGGTCATTAATCCGGGTGAGAAATCGCGTCTCTACTCGGCGAGTCTTCGCACCAACTCGCCGAGTTCTTCCACAAAACTCAAAATAAAATGAATAAATATAATACCTGATGTCACACCCCCGAATAAATATAAATGCGGAAGGTGCATTTGTTAGACCGAAGGGCATTACGATGAATTCATAATGTCCGTAGCGGGTTCGGAAAGCGGTTTTAGGAATATCCTCTTCTCGGACTTTGAGTTGGTGGTATCCGGACTGTAGATCTATTTTAGAAAAATAGCTAGCTCCTTGGAGCTGGTCGAATAGATCATTGATTCGTGGGAGTGGGTAGCGGTTTTTAACAGTGAGTTTATTTAACTCTCTGTAATCGATGCACATTCTGAAAGATCCGTCCTTCTTTTTGACAAAGAGTACCGGAGCTCCCCATGGCGAGTAGCTAGGTCGGATAAATCCCTTGTCCAGAAGCTCACTGAGTTGGCTGGACAGTTCCTGCATTTCAGCAGGAGCCAACCGATATGGTGATTTAGCGAGAGGAGTTGCTCCTGGAACGAGGTCGATTCGGAACTCAACCTGTCTCTCTGGGGGTACTCCTGGAAGATCTTCAGGAAACACGTCTGTAAATTCACACGCTACCGGAATATCTTGGACGTTAGTTTCTTCTTTGGTCTTGTCCACTATGTGAGCCAAGAACGCCAAATTGTTCTTTCGCAGATGTTTTTGTGCTTTGATGCACGAGATGAGACGAAAATTCGTACTGGGTTTGTCTCCGTAAATTACTAGGGTTTCGTGATTTGGGAGACGAAGGCGAACGACCTTCTCGTGGCACATAATCTCAGCATGGTGGGGGCTTAACCAATCCATGCCGATAATCACATCGAAACTCCTAATTGATACTGGCATTAGGTCTATTCGAAAGACGTGTTGGTTAAGGGTTAGGGTACATCCGATGTAGATCTCCCCAGTGGATTCGGTTTTCCCATTGGCCATTTCTACCGTATAGGTTTCATTTAGCTTCTGGGGTTGTTGTTTTAATAAATGTTTAAACTTCTCGCTCACGAAACTTCGCTCCGCTTCGGTGTCAAATAAGATGCATGCATAAGTGACACTAATTCGACAGCATAACGGCTCCATGAGTAGTGTAGTCACTTAAACATAAAGCTGGAGTACATAGCATAGTTCCTAATGACCTACTATGATAAGTCTATCCCTAACCGTGACGAGCTGCGTCGAGAGGTGGTGTCGAGGTCATACGCCGAAATGTTACGCCAGTAACTGCGTCATCTCTTCCATGTCTCCAATAACCTTATCCCTCTCATGCTCTGCTCGCACTGCCTGAGCTTCCATAGCATACAGCTGTTGTCACAGTACGGCGACCTCAGCTTCGAGGGAACGATTCTCTCGTGGGGGGTTCACTGGTGGAGCGGGGTGGTCTGGTCGTGCCTCGTTCTCGCATGGCGGGACGGGGTCCTGGTCCCCGACTTGACCTTCCTCGTCGTCGTCGTCGATCTCTCCAAATTCGTAGTCAGTGTCTACGTATTCGTCGGGTCCGACGTCGTGTGCTTCCCCTGGATTCTCTCCCGGTTCATCCTCAAGCATCCCGTGAGCTACTAGGACCTGATGGAACTGGATACCCTGCTGCTCTTCCTCAGGCTCCTCCTCCTCTAGCCACCCGTTGTTTCCCTGATTAGGGAAATAGGGGTCTCCAGGGTGATGAAAACCAGCCATGCTGTCTGCGCGAGTATGTAAATATGCTAACATTATTCCTAGGATGCTATGACTATTGTACGGACTAAGCAAGCGTTCTCTTTTTGGTGATAAAGGGTATAGTTTTAGGTTCCCTAGCTATCACGATCTCATCAAGACGTGTGTTAGTTTTACTTTGGAGAGAATGTAGTTGATCAGTCTACATTCACTCCTTCGTATCACTAAGAACAGTCCCGAATTAACCGAGATACCAGCATTATTGTGTTTGATTCGGCGTTAGGTCCTTATTCCTAATGCAAGCAAGCGTGTTTTATTGACTTGTTTTGTTCAGAGTTATGTTAGTCCCTCTTTTTGGTTTATAGTTGCATATCAATGTGTGGCTCGACATGCTAGTTCACTATAAACAAAGCTCTGATACCAACCTGTCACACCCCCGAACCAGACGGCGGAAACGTCCGGGGGCTGTTGTGACTCAATTGAATACCATCACAATGAACATATGTGAAACATAACATCATTCATCACCAACATTGAATATTACAACTGATAGTGTTTACATTAAGTACATTATTTAAACATTACATTCCCAAAATAAATTGTTCGGTTCGTACATAAATAAACTGCAAGCCATCACTGAATATGATTTCCTTTGATTCATTGGTTCCCTGAGAATACAAGTATTTTGAAAAACGTCAACATGTTAAATGTTGGTGAGTTCATAAGCGGTATTTGAAAAAAAACAATGTTTCGTATCGTTTGAAAACCACCAGAAAATCCGATATTTTCTGAAAAGTAAAGCTTTTGAAAACGTTTGTGAAGATCCATAGGTATGCTTGTTTGTTTCTATACTTGTAAAACAATTGTTCGTTAAAGTTGTATGCATTTCGAATCTGTATGTATTGAAAAACCCTAGGAAAACCCGATGTTTTCCTAATTCCTTGAATTCCAGGAAGTCACATTGAAACCATTGCATAGCGTGTAGTGTCAGTCCCAGGCGACGTTGGATTATTTTGAGCATGATTAATTGCTACAAACACGCATTACACAAACGACCAGTTTATAGCTATACTAATGATCCCGTAGGCGTCGTCCGTACTAATCACGTTATCCAACCGCCCTAACTACGTGTAGTCCCACATCCGAAGAGAAAGAGGACACGAAGGCCTCGATGACTCCATTAACCGGTTAGGGATAAAAAAATGTACGAGGGGTCCCAGACCCGCCTCGCATGAAATGTCGACTTTACTAGCAATACCAAAGGACCCTTGGGGACCAATAGTATACAAGCCATTGAAAGTCCTTTTACGTTGTGTTAGATCGGTAAAACCCAACACTTCGTAAGATAGAGGTCTTCGGGCCTTAAGATCAGGTCATTAGGCTAGCTAGGCCCAACAAACAAGATTTTACACTTTTGGGGCCCAAAGATGGTGCGTAGACGTCTGTGCACACTCGCATGTATATTGAATTCCCAAACATTACTTGTATGAATCGTAGTGTCGTCGTGTTAGTAGTTTCAGATTTTTATTGGTTCGAGACCGAACCAATTCGTTTAACAACGACTTTTGGTATTGTTGTGTATTGTATTTCGTCGATAGTCGCGGTGCCATCACTTGATCAAATTGCGTGTATTGAATTAGCCTTGGAAGTTTTCTGTTTTCAGCCCCTCATTATTTGTAAAATTTACTTTTTCAACCCTTTAATTAAATAACCTTCCGGTTTGGTCCTTAAATCATTTTTCTTGACATTTTAACACCCAAAAATTATGGAAATTGATATTTTTCAGCATATTTTTCATTGAAAACAGTTTAAGTCCCTGAAATTGCAGTTTTCTCGGTAATAGCCTTCTTTTTTGCAACTTTGACAATTTTGGCCCAAATTGTAAAATTTTTGCAACTTTGGTTTTTTTTAAATTTAAAAAGCATTTTAAACCTTTGAAAAGGACTTGGAACACTTATAGTCCACTTTTTTACAGAAAAATACAGTTTTGGCCCTCCAAAACAGAAAATCTCGCATAATGGGCCTCATTGGGCCGAAAATGTCATTTTTAGCCCAATAAGCTTGAAATTTATGTTTTTAATCCTCCAAATGAGTATATTTCCAGAAATTGTTTTATTGAAACTGTTTTAACACACCTCATCCATCAGAATTCGTGATATGTCAATTTGGGCCCTTAACTTTGTATTTTTCACATTTTAGGTCCAAAAATTGTGTTTTTAACCCAAAGAAAATGTTACTAAGCCATTTAGCTATTTTTCTAGGAACACTTTGTATGTAGAAATGTATTTGATGCTAGAATCATTTAACATAAAGTATATCTCGGTTTTGAGGGGTTTTATGGCTAGATCCAACATTATAACACACAAAAACACACATATAAGCATGGAAATCATACAAGGCATACAAAACATATATAGATCTACACTTTCACTTGTATTCCACCCCCCCCCCCCCCCACAAAACTCATAAAAACAGAAAATGGGGAGTATGAAGCCCACCTTGGGTGTGGTTTCGGTTTTGAAGAGAAGATGGAAGAAAACTTGGTGATTTTTGGCCTTAGCACCCTTTTCTTGAAGATCTCGAGTTTGGTATGCTTCTAAGAGGTAAGATCACGATTTTGGCATGGATTAGGAAAAGATTTTGATGACAAAAAGAATCTAAGTCATAGATCCAACATAATCTTACCTTAGATGAAGAATTTGTGGAAATTTCCTCTTGAATGCTTCCTAAATTTCGAGATCTTTGAGTGGAGAGGGAGGAGTGTTCTTGAGAGAGTTGAGAGATTTTTGTGAATGTGTGTGTGTTTGAGTATGGCCGAGAGTGAGAGAGAGAGGAAGAAGAAATGATATTTGAGATGATGTTTGCATGGAGATATGAGTTTCTTGCATGGAAGTCCTTTGGTTAATAGTGAGGTGGCATGAGAAAGTCAAACCCTCCTCTTGGGCTTGATTTGGGCCGAAAATATGGAAGGAAAAAGGAGAATTTGCGCTTTTTGCTCCTAAGCCCAATATTAGAGTTAGTTTGGGTCAGTTTTAACATAAAAGAATATAGTATGATTTTTTTTCCATTTTTGTTGGACTAGTTTAGGGTATTCATGGATCAAAGCTTTTAAATCATTTCATTCTAGACCCAACATGGCCCAAAATGTTGAAATAAATTAGTGTGGGTCAAATTAGAGCCCAATTAGGGTTCTAAGCTCATGATAGTCTAATTGGAAGCTTATTGGTCCATTTGGATCCAATAAGGAAGTCCTAGTCCAAAGTGGACTTAAACAAGGACTTCTAGTGTCTCCAATTGTTTGATGACTATTTGTAGTACTTGTATGATGTATTTGATTGAAGTTTTTGATGTCATAATAGTAGGTGTCAATCATGTTCTTAAGTTTTTGATTCACATTAACTTGAGTGTATAGATTACAGGACACAAAATTTCCAGTTGTGACACCTGAAAGTCCGGATGTTACAGAATTCACCAAGTGACTATATCTTTTAAGGACATCGGTGAGAGATTCACCTAAACTTCCGAGATTTCCAGTCATCCATCATGAAGTGATGACACCCAGAGTCGGATTCGGAAGTAAGGCGGAGTAGAAATTCAATATGTCGATAGGAGAAAAGAACCCTAGGTAACTACCCGAAGGAAACCAACGCTGGTCCCGGTCAGGGATACGAGAAAGACGGAGGGAGCCAGTACATGGAACCCGAGAAGTGTCTTGTCCTCGTGTTCGTCACGCTAATAAACCCATAAAATAATACAATTTAGTGAGTTAGTGGTTACACTACTCACGCTATGTGATAGGTAAATCGCCTGATTCCCATTGCCAGTAACACATTTAGAGCGGATCCCCACACATCTATTGAGGTTGTTTAGCCATAAGCCTTCATGAGCCTTTCTTCCCGTGGTCTTTGTTCCGAACTGTTCTCAAATCTTTCCAGGTCGGAGAGTGAAACCTTTCCCAATATAAAGGTAACTTAGTAGGAACGACTCGCATCTTATGGTTTTTTTTTTCCGATACTCATACTCCTACCTTGCATACCAAGACTACATCATAGGGATGTAGGTCGACACTCAGACAACCAATACCCGAAGCACGGGAAAAGTTTATGCATATCATAGTAAGGATAGATATGTCCAGGGTTAACCATCGTCTCTCATCCGTTTGAGTTCCTTTCCGTATAGGAAAAACCATGCCTCCGAGCAAGTGTAACCAATCAACTAGCAAGACACCTACTCTCCTACTCGATGAAGCTACCTTCCAGACTGCAGTCTCGGCAGCCGTTGTAACTGTCATGGCTTAACGGAATGCTAACAACGCCAATGTTAGTAAGAGCCCTATCGGAAATTCCGATCCTAGTAGTGGACAGAAGCAACCAACGTCTACATACCCAGCCACCCAAGAACCTCACTCAAATCCAATGAAGAGAAAGATCAAGATCGAGGAGGGAAGTACCTCCGCTCAAGGACCTTCCGAAGGACAACGATCTGAGACGGTAAAATTCCCTGCCAACCCTTCCATCCATACACCTAGGAGACCATACATAGGAAACCTACCCCACTACAGCAAGTGTAGCTACCATCATCATGGTGTATGCCGGGAGCTCTATTATGCTAGGTGCCACATGATGGGGCATATTGCTCGCGTCTGCAGAACCCCGATTGAGTTTATCACATCAACCACCAATGCGGCGACCAATCCAGTTTGCCGTCTATGCGGTGAGATTGGACACTTCAAGAAGGACTGCCCAACTGAAGGAAAAGACAAGGACACAAGAGGAGTCTAACTAGAATGCTTTGGGAGAAGCATCAAGGAAACCAGTAGATTTTAGTACGTCTCTCGATCTCAGATAACTAAAGAAAACATTAAAGGTTAATTCTAAATGTAATTATTTCCCCGTTAAGGCGAAAGTCTCAGAACTGTTATATAATTTAAAATTTCATCAGGTAAAAACTATAATGGCTAAACATATACGTTACGGCCATGTATAATTGAGATGGATAGACCTAGAGTGAGTGAAGACCACCTCATTTCCTGTTCCTCGTTTGGTTGTGGATTTAAGATGGAGTCACTCAGTCAACAGTCGTCTACATCTTAATTATGCATGACTAGTATATGTGAGGCGATTATAGAAATGCCTCGTGAGAATCCATTCATGAAAAGGTACTCTACTCAGAAACGCTTAGGACTCTCTATAGTTCCGCGTCGACTCTATCGGTCCAAGTATCCGCGACAGTGATACACAGGACGAAACCCGAGACGCCAAGAACTGGTGTGCCCATTAGGCACATGACTCTATTGACCCTCATTCTATATCACGTTGATGTATGCCAACTTCGACACCTCTATCGATCATGGTTTGACTTCGTGCAACCATGTGTAAATCCTTAGTGCTGTGTAAAAAGAACTTTCTCCATACCCGTTCGGCAAATAAAGCTTCTTCCGAACCTAAACAAAATAAAAGTATGAAAGACTAATGCGATCCATCAGTCGTCACTCTTATTTTAAACCTTCCAAAGTACCCAGGAGAGGGGTATGGCGCGCTGTTAACCAACCCTCCTTGGACAGATAGAAACCGAAGCGAAAGACACCGCAGGTATTCCAGAAGACGATAACCACCCGAAACATACCTCGTAGATTCCCTAGAAAGACCCTTCATCCTATCCCATGGAACGGGAGCTAGAGTCAAGAGAACCCCTACAGATTGAGCTGCTATAATGACCACAAATCCGAAGTTGTTGTCACCCAGCTTAAGCCAACATAGTAGCTAACACCCTCGGTTGGTGAAGAAATATGAGTCGTAAGAGTCAAGGACATTGACTATGACCATCCATTCTCGCTTAATCCCCCGAATTAGGCATCGCAGCGAATATCTCGGAAATCCGAGAGCTACGATAAATTACACTCTGAGAAGAGTGGATGAAAAGATTAAAGTTCCGAGTGATGGAACCTCATATTCACTAGATTTAACCTAGACCGAGAAAACTCAGAACCTTCGGAAGACTAGTTGCCGAAGATGTTCGCACTACTCAGGCACTTCATCTACCCCGTTACAGACAAGTAGTGCCTAGGACCCTCCGCCCCCTCGCATGGAGGAAGTCACCATTGCCCTGTAGACGATAGATTGCATTCTCCGAAGCGAACACTAGAATACCGAGAACCACAGGATAACCTTCGCAGCCAAGAATACTTGATCAAAGTGAGAAAGTAGTGGCGTTAAGTCTTATAACCAGCCTAAGTGTTAGTCGATGGGTTATATAAGAGCAACCGCTTTCTGCACTAAAATAAACCAACGTCTTAGAGATTCATTGGACTACTAGGTGTTCCACGAATACTATCTCGCGCATAAATAGTAGAACCACCTCCCGAGATAGTCCAACACTCGTCTGGTGAAACCTTATCTCCCTGACCCTGAGGGTTTCCGTCGGAAATATCTCAAGAATCAGAAGCGCAGGTTCATCTTGCACGAGATTGAGATAGACACTATGCAGCAAACAGATACCGTAGACACTCAACCCATCCGATGACCTAGAAAGCCTCTAAAAGTTAATTTATAGGAAACGCGAAACCAAGGATAACCTGAGCTTCCTAAGAACCAACCTAAAGGTCTACACTACCAGTACGGGGGAGAACATTAGGAACTTCGGAATGGCGATCACGCCAGTGATGATCTTACCATAGAAGTACACTATTTTCTAAGTACTGAAAAGCTCTACCCTTCCGAGAGCTTTGGACCATCTGAGATCCTTTACAGAGATTGGTCCAACCCTCATCATACCACTACTACTTTCGGATATTCCACAAGTTTCACACCCAATCGATCCACTCCTTAGACTTGATAAGTATTTGCCCGACGTCATTCTTCGTATCCCATTCATCTTGATAGAAACCATTGAGAACCCTAACTTCGTAGACATACCTGTAGGAAATCGCTAACTGCACGAGACGGAATCCGCATCCCCTAGGTGAAGGTTTGTTGGAATGACAAACACAAGCCAGAGTAAACTTGGGAGTGCGAGGACAAACCAAATAGGAAGTATCCACCTGCCTCTACTTGGTTATTCATACCTACTTCCTTGCCTAAACCTGAATTTCGGGACGAAATTCCCTCTAACGGGGGGATGATGTGACAACCCGAAATTTATTCCGTCATTTTTAAACCTCCTTCCATTAATAAGCCTCGCTTTAATTATTCGTCCGTTAACCTTTTGGAAGAGGTTAATTAAATTAGGAATTTTATAATGACTTGGTAAGGGTTGAAACAAGTTAGAAACACCCCAAAATTTTCCTTTGAAAAATTTTAGTTTCAACCAAGTCAAAATACGACCACTAAATCGGGCGCGACCAAAAGCCCCGTTTAACGGCAGTATCGGGTAGATTTCCACTGAGCCCCAAGTGCAACCCCTATATAAGGGAGAGTAAACTCCATTTCCACCTTTTTACTCTCTCTACAACTTATTTTTCGAGCCAAAAAGCGTCCGTTTCGAGCCCCAAACGAGTAAGCCATCTACCCTAACTTGTTGTATAGCTTATATAGCATGCATATTAGTGTTTAAAACATCAAATAGGGGTAGATTCATGTGTTTACGGCCCAAGAACACTCTTGGACCGTGAACGCCATTTAATGGGGTTTTTAAGCCCCAAAACCCCTCCAAATTGCCCCTAAGGCTTAGATATGACTTGTAGTCTTATGGAATCGGACTTAGAACACCTTGAACTAGCATTTTGGGGAGTAAACTTGAGTTTACTTCCCAAGAACTTGCTTGGGCCGTACACTCCCCATCATGGGGAGTAAACTCAATTCCATATGTTAGAAATGCCCTCAAACACCTCCTATGGCCTTGGAAAAATGTCTTGAAGCAATTCCATTGTTGTAAAGGCTTTAAACTTCAATAAAACCAAGGGAATAGGAGTTTACAGCCGTGAACTCCCATAGAATTGGTTCATGGGCCGTAAACTGCCATTAAGTGCCCAAATGATGCCTAAACTCCTTCATTTGACTTCGAAAATGCATAGAACTTTATTTCCTACCTATTAAGACCCTTATACATCAAAGGAATGAGTGTATAGGAGCTTACGGCCATAAACACCTTGTTTAGGGCTGTAAAATCCTCAAATGTTCCCTTAAGAGCTTTAAACCCCTTCATATGCATTATATCTGAACCAAGCATAAATCTACAATTGATATGAGACCTTATAGCATCCTGGAACACCCTCACCATGAGTTTACCGCCGTAAACTCATGTGGAGTTAGTCCCACGGTCGTGAACTCTATATAGAGTTTACTCTTGAAGAGTAAACTCCGTATCTAGGCCATACACACCCTTGAATATTACCCGGGACGCTCCTAGCACTTTATCAAAAGTGTTTTCCGCACTTTAGGATGCATATACTTGTTTAATTAGTATTATATGTACTAATTGTATGTAAACATATGTTATCATATGTTAATAGGTCACTAAGTTTGTTCAAGTATTTACTTGACACCGAGCACCCAACCAGCACCTTCGTCGGATCTACTTACATCAGGTGAGTTCATACCCCTGAATGAACCTTTTAAATGTTTTACATGTTTTTATGGGGGGGGGGGGGGAATACAAGCTAAACATGCCAGTTATCATATCAATCACATTTGAGGACATCAGGTGAGCTCATCTGCACAAGGATTTACTACACTGTTAACTGTTTTACCGAGAATGGCACTGTAAATGGTTTTCTAAAACGTCGTTACTTATTCAACTTTTACTTAAACTGTTTTATCAAAGTTTCATTTAAAACTTGTTGATGAAAGGATCCCAAGGGATTTCTAAAGGTTTTCAAACTTATTTTGCAAAGGAATACCAAGTGTGATTTTCATAAGTATAAAGGTTTTCCAAAGATTTCATGAAGGTTTTCATCCATGTTTTTATACTCTTACTTGTTAGATACCATTTCTTCACTTCTACTTAGTTTAAACTCCTACTTGATAACAGTTTCACTTCGTGATACGCTTATACTTGTTATCACTTTTACTTCACTTATACTTGTTAACGCTTATACTTCACTTATACTTGTAACGCTTTTGCTTTGGAATAAGCTCCTACTTATTCACGCTTATACTTCCCGATACGGTTATACTTCACGATTCGCTTATACTTCATTATACGCTTCTGCTTGTTAACACTTATACCTTGTAAAACACTTCTACTTCGTTAAACAATTGAACACAGTTAGATGTATGTCTGTGCTTGTATAAATGCATATAAATAATGTTTGAAGGACTTAGAAAGGCTTGTTTGCCCTATTTCCTTTTCTTCGTTGAGATGTGGTCTGGTGGGATCGGATGTCCGTCCGAAGGTCATTTGATCATTAGTTATATTTGTCAGTTCAGTTGTGAGTCTCTATCATTAGTCCAGTATTTTACATCAAATCTCACTACACGAGATACATCTTCAGTACACGGCCTTCTCCGTTGTCAAGTTGGTAACCAAAGTCTCTTGTAGGGAGAGCGGACATTGTGTGTATAGATCTATATGGGATTGACACCCCCGCACCCTGACTGCTAGCTACAGTCCACGACCTACCAAGCACAGGGGTGAAAAATGTCATATTCATACCGACGCTTGCAGGGCGTCAAGTTCTCAAGTGTCTATCATTATGGTTACGAGTATCTCAGGGTTACCTTATAATTCATGGCTTTAAGGTAGCGGTTTCATACACTGTATTCACTGTGTTCACTGTATTCACTGTACTCACTATATTCACTATGTTCCCTGTATTCACTATGCTCACTGTATTCACTGTGTTCACTGTATTAACTTTATTCATTGTTTTTAGACCTTTCTAGACGTATCATTCATTTGATACTGGCTAGGGTATGTATTCACTGTCTTTAGACCTTGCTAGACGTATCATTCATTTGATACTGGCTGGGGTCTGTGTTTACTGTTTTTAGACCTTGCTAGACGTATCTTTCATTTGATACTGTCTAGGGTCTGTGTCTCCTTTTGTCAGACTGAGCCATGCGTACCGTTCATTCGATTCTCTCCTGCAGTCTATGATCTCTTTATGCCTTAGTCAGCAGTCCTCACCGCTGAGGCATATGTTATTTTCCCTGATATTCTTCTACTTTCTTTAAAGTCAAACACCGTATTTTGATAATGATAGTGTTTAAGGGACAACTACTTTTTACCACATAACTCTGTCCAGTCTTGGTAGAAGACTGCGTTTAATTAGAAAATATAGGATTTTCTAGAAAGGACTCTATTTCACTGTATACTTGAAGACTATCACTTATATAAAGTTATTTGTATAAAATGACACTAAATACTTATGAAATCACCAACATTTGTAAAAATGTTGATACTTGCCTTTCAGAAAACTTGTATTCTCAGGTCAGCATTAGACAGGTACATTCCAGGAGCTTCTGTTGAAGACGGTTTTGTGCCAAGCTGTATCTATACTAGTTTCTGTATTACTTGATGATTCTATACAATGTAAACTATGTAAAACTATTACTATTAATGCAATGGTTGTTGTACTTTGATTACTATACTACATATGTTGTGATACTTGACATGACGTCATCCACCCCAGAACGTTTCCGCCGTTCCGGTTTTGGGGTGTGACAGGTAGCGAAGCTTGACTCATCATGGAACAAACCATGTCCAACAAGGTCCGATTGCGCCTCTCAGCTACACCATTCAACTATTGTCACACCCCCAAACCTGAACGGAGGAAATGTTCGGGGGCGGATGACTTCATGTGGTAACGTAAAAAATGAATACATAGTAAAGAAAGCAATACAACCATCACATATATAATTGAAAGTTTACATTTGTCAAAAGTTACATGTTCAAAACCAATTACAATATGATGTCAAAATATGAGATTAAACTGGCGCCGCAGCATCCCTACATCAAAAGCATAATGATACCTGAAATTACTGATTTCCTGGGACATACAAGTAATTTTGAAAGAGTAGATCAGCATTTAAGCTGGTGAGTTTCATAAGTATTTAAATGACAATGTTTGTATGAAATGAAATGTTTTGTCCTTGGTTGTGTTGTGTTTAGAAAATCCTAATTTTCTACTAGTATAAAAGTAGCCTTCTCTCAAGACCCATGTTTGTTTCTAAAATGTATGTAAGTGCAAAATAACCAATGTGTTTGAAAATCTTGTAAATCAGTGCATTTTTAATACCCCATGTAAATCAATGCATTCGTGAATGTTATGACGTTTGTTACCCCAAATGGTGGACTGTAGCTAACAGTCAGGGCGCGGGTTGTCAAGCCCGTATAGATCTATACACAAACACCATGCTCCCCCTCCAAGGGATTCTGGTATATAATACAAGACTTGAAATGTGTACTCGAACGTACGTGAAGTTTATGTCTCACAAAACCGTGGTATAAAAACAGATTTACGTGTTAAAATGTTCATTTGTTCTTGTATATGAAAGTGACTTCTTGAAAATCATGTTTCTACTATGTAAAAGTTAGCAATATCCTCGTAAAACTATACCTATTATAGTTTTCTAAAAGTGTGTCTATTTTGTTTAGAAATACCTAGAAAAGGAATCACTTGTTATGAAAGTATAGATTTTTATAGAGCCTAAGATAGACAAGTATACATAAAATCTAAGAAAATGTTTAGTTTATACATGCATTACAACAATTTATATTTCAAAAGATAGAATTCTATTGTAACATATTTTATATACGAAAGTTTACTATAAAGTTTATAAATCACATGTGATTTGGATATATAAAAGCATATAAAATAATTCTTTATGTAACACACGATAATACTCGTGTGTTTTACTTGTATTCCCCCCCCCCCCCCTTGAAAGCATATAAAAGCATTTATAATATCTTAAAAAGGTTTATTAAGGGGTATGAACTCACTTGAAAGTTTGAAGATAGCGAGATGGAAAACCGGACAGAGTTTTGTCTTGGGAAACGGATTTTTCTCGGGATTCTCGGGAATCTCGAGAGTAAAATCGACCCTCGGGACTTGAGCAAAAAGAGCAGAGCTTCGGGGTAGTGCGGGCATGGAAAACGAGGAAAGATCATAAGAGAAATGAGAGAAATGGGGTGATTTTTCCGAAACCCTCGCATTTCTATTTATAGGGGGTCCGAGAAGCCTCGGTACGCGGGGCGTACGCTCGTACGCAGCGCGTACTCGTACGTCATGCATGACCGAGTCCTCGACTGCCTCGGCTTCGGATGGGACGGATCGGGTAGCTTCGCATAGGGGCGACGTGGACGGACCGAGACCATGGCCCTCGGGTACGCGGGGCGTACGGGGTTACGCAGCGCGTAACTCGGATGAGGACGCTGACTCCTCCTTCGGATATTACCGGATTTTTGAATTAAATTTATATATAATTTATTTAATAAACTTTAAAAAAATCATATCTTCTTCATACGAACTCCGTTTTCAATGGTCTTTATGTCCACGCGTAGGTGAGACTACGCTCTACAACTTTCGTTTAGACTCCGTTGGCAAATTCCGAAATTATTTTTATTATTTAATTATAAAATGACGTGATTAAGGAATTTCTTTAAAAATTCATAACTTCTTTATCTGACGTCGGTTTTTGCCATACTTTTCACCGCTGAAATACCATTGTCGAGACCTTCGATTCTCGTTTAGGTCATTCCGGCCAAAAGTCGCTCGATCTTCGATTTGAGTTTTTAGCTGTCTGCTGCTAAGCCGAAACTTGGAAAAATCTTAACTTCAGTATACGAAGTCGGATTTTGGCGTTCTTTTTACGTACGATCATGGTTTAATGACATTTAAACATAGAGGGATTTTAAATAGAACTTTTTGGAAATTTTATTATCAAAGTTAATTTTATTAACTCAAAAGTGGTTACAATACTTGACTTTTTATGTCATTACCAAGACTTGAAATATCGGGTTGTCACAACTGTGGTGTCCTAGGAGGTGTCAATTGTGAGATAATCCCACATTCCTTATGATAGTCAAGGAAATCAGTACTAAGATACTCACCACCACGATCGGGTCGAAACATTCTAATGTTCCTGCCCAACTGATTCTCCACTTCTTGCTTAAACTCTTTGAATTTCTCAAAGGTTTCTGACTTATGCTTGATTAAGTAGACATATCCACATCTACTAAAATCATCAGTGAAAGTCACATAGAACCGATTAGCATCTCTTGTGGCAGTTCTGAAGGGTCCACACACATCCGTGTGTATGAGGTCCAACAAACCTGCACCCCTAGCGCAAGTGCCAATAAAAGGTGACTTTGTCATTTTACCAAGCAAACAAGATTCACAACTATCATCTGACTTTAGTTCAAATGACTCCAAGACTCTATCCTTTTGGAGTTGGCCTATGCGTTTCTTGCATACATGTCCAAGATGATAATGCCATAAAGATACTTTATCTAAGCTAGTTGAAGAGTCAATATACAATACATTATTTCCTAGATGATCTACAACATATACAGTTTCATACACACCATCATAAGGTAATGCTTTAAAATAAAGAACATTATTAAAGAAAGCATCAATACTACCATTATTATTATTAAAATAAAAGGTAAAACCTTGTTTATACAATGCATGAAAGGAAATAACATTTCTTGCCATTTCTGGGGAATAATAACACTTATTCAGATCTAACGTAAACCCACTATTTAGCATTAATGAAAACTCCTATCTTGGTGACAGGTGAAGCCTTCCTGTCTCCCATGATCAAGTTTATCTTTCCCTGCTCCACATTCTCACTCCTTCTTAGTCCCCGCAAATCACAACATATGTGAATACAACAACCTATGTCAAGGACCCATGACTTAGAATGAGATGAGTTATTTGACAATATAGTGTATATACCTGCATGGTTGGGTTTTACTTTCCCATCCTTCACATCTTTCTGGTAGTTTGGGAAGTTTCACTTCCAGTGCGACTTTTCATGACAATAGAAGCTTTCAGCCTCATTAGGGTTACTAGAAGGAGTGACAAAACCTTTCTTGGTTTTGCTTGAAGAGGAGCTGTCACACCCCGAAAACCGAAGGCGGAAACATTTCCGGGGTTGACTCCACGTTGAGTATCAAATCCAATGCACATAGTAAGCAAAGTAAACAACCATTACATTACATATAAAAGTTTACATTTGTTCAAAAGTAAAGTTGTACAAGTGGGATACATAGTATAAATATTAACAAAAGTAAGACGTGTCTTCTACGCACTCCGTCTTCGCCAAAAGGGATCATCGGGTACCTGTCTAATGTGGAACTGAGAATACAAGCAGTTTGAAAATCAGCATAAAGCTGGTGAGTTCATAAGATGTTTGTTTTCTGAAAATGTACCAGTTTACTTTAGTTTTCTAAAAAGGTTTGTTATCCAAGAAAATCCTATATTTTTTATGTAAAACAGTTTAGTTATCATTTGTTACCAATTCGATTATATGTTGTATGATACCCCACGAAAATCCCATATTTTCCTAATATTTTAGTTATCCATTAGTTTCTTAATTTGTTTACGAGTTGTTATGTTATCCCAGGAAAATCCCATATTTTCCTAAGTGTAAGTTTGGTTGAATAACACAGTGTACAGTTTAATACATAAAACTATATATTGAAAGTCATGGGATTACTATCCCGAACTAGATATAAGATAATTTAATATACATGAAATTTGTAGATAGATATAGATTGAAAATCATAGAACTATCATCCCGTACTAAATATAGATTTAAAACCATGGGATTATCATCCCGTACTAGATATAGATTTTAAAAGCATGGGATTATCATCCCGCAGTAGATGTGTTAGATATACTGAAAACCATATGAGTAACATCCTGCACTAGATACAAATTCTATAGACTGAAAAACCATGAAATTATCATCCCGTACCAGATATAGGAACTATAGATAGGAAATGGATATAAAATCAATCAAAACCGTGAATAAACTTATATTAATACGTATTGTGAGCCGGGTAACCATGTTGATATGACAACGAGACCTCCTTGACGCTTGTTAGACGTCAGACGATATCGAGAATTTGTCACCCCAGGCTTGCCCGCCTAACTGTAGCTACCAGTTAAGGTGTGGGATTGTCAGTCCCGAATAGATCTATTCACAAATTCCACGCTCTCCCTCCAGGAGACTCTGGTTAAACTTCCGGGGAGGATTTACTAATGACCCGAAGGGTAATGAAAAATCTCACAAGCTAGTACTAAATTATTCACAGTGTTCTCAGACGATATCAAACATACTAAATGTTATGAATCATAATACACTGAATATAGTTATATACAATGAAATTATTTGGCAATACATTCTAAATGAAACAGAGAGAAACTGAATCAGACATAGTTTATCTATTAACATTACTTGAAATCCAAATTCATAAAACGAGTATTGAAAATCCCCAAATTATTCCCATAATAATTTGATTAGTTTGATTGTTTCCTTTACTGAAATCTATGTAGTTATAATTGATAAAACATCCCTTATGCTCAACATAATACATAAGGGGTAAAGATATTTATAACTTTGCCAGATATTTATTGAAATACATCAATTTAAGGTTTTGAAAACATTTCTATTTTTGCTTGTATTCCCCCCCCCCCCCTGAAAACATTGAAAAACCATTAAAAAAAATGGTAGGGGTACGAACTCACCGGACGTGAAATGTGTCGACTAGGATGCTAAACGTCAAATCGAGGATTGAATATGCACGAGGTTCCTATGTAATATTAAATAATACACAAATATATCTAATTAGATTTAAAAACACTAAGTAGATATGATAATACACTCCAATGAGCGAAAAGACTTCGAATCAAGTGTTTGGAGTGACCCGGGTGACATCTACGGACGTGTATGGCTTGGATAACGAGTTTGGACTTCAAGAGTAAACTCCTTAGGGATTTTACGGCCCAAAGACCATAACCATATGATTTCACGGCCGTGAACTCATGAATGTGAGGTTTTATGGTGCCAAATGGTAAGATAACACTTGAGAAATGTTGGGATGAATTTATCAAAGGCTTAGGAATGAATTAAATCACCAATAACACCATCAAAGGGAGTTTACGGCCCTAAACATGGACTTTACGGCCCTAAACATGGACTTTACGGCCATAAGATCCTATACCCTCTTATATTGATGATTTGGTGGCTTTAGATCAATCACATGTGATTCAAACAAATTTTACAAGCCGTAGAATGAAGTTTGGGCATCATTTGACTTGTCTTAATGAGTTTACGGCCCTGGAACCAATTCTTGGGGGGTTATGGCCGTAAACTCTCAAATGAAGGGTTTTTTTATGTTTAAGGTCCCCAAACTAATTTTGGTTGGTTCTAGGATTTATTCCAAGGCTAATGGTGTGTTTAAATGGCATTTTAAAAACTTGAAATGAGTTTACTCTCCAAGAATGATGAGTTTATGGCCCAAGCATGGTCTTGGGGAGTAAACTCATGTTTACTCCTCAAAAACCATGTTTAAGGTGTTCTAAGTCCGAATTGGTAAGCCATTAAGTCATATCTAAGTCCCAAAGTTGGTTTGGAAGGGTTTAAAGGCTCAAAAACCCCTTATATTTGGGTTTACGGATCAAGCATGCTCCAGGGCCGTACACACATGAAAATGGTCCTTTTCCAAAGATTAATCACGAAATTGAAGGCTAATGGTGCTATACTATGAGTTAGGGAAGTTACCTCAAGGATTTGAAGCCTTAAATTGGAATTTTTAGACCTAGTTCTTTGGTTTGAGGAGAGAGGTTAAAGAGAGAGTAGTGAGAATGATCAAAAGCTTCAAATGGAAGTTTAATCCCCTTTAAATATGTTCTATGTTTTGGACACGGTGAAATTCTACTCGATACCGGCGTTAAATGGGGCTTTTGGTCGCACCCGATTAAGATGTCGTAACCCGATATGGTTGAAACGAAAATGTTTACGATTACTAATATGGAGTGTTAAAATGAGTTCTAAACATGTTTAGACATCCATTAAGTCATAATATAAATCTCAACAATAATGACTTAATTTAAAACTTAAACAGAAACAATTCGAAAGAGATGAATTTTTATGGACGTAAGGGGTTACGGCGTTGGACAAACTTCGGGTTGTCACATTATCCCCCCCGTTAGAGGGAATTTCTTCCCAAAATTCAAACATTAAATGCGATTCAAGGATTTTCTAAAGAGATACGGATACTTCAATTTTATCGGATCTTTATGCTTCTAATGAATTCGTGTATTCGTATGGCATTCCGGCGAACCTTCGTTATCGGGATATGGTTTTGTTTCGTATGTTTAATCTCTCGATCTATGGTTTCGATGGATTTCTCCATGAGGTTCAGACTTTCGCTGGTTTCGGTTACATCGAAGGGATTACTAGGGTTTCGTCGAGTAAGTACTTCTTATAAATAGAGACGTGGAATACCAGGTGATTGCTGTTGAGTTCTGAAGATAGCTCAGAGAGGGCTACGGAATTGATTCCTAACGAGGATCTCAAAGGGTCTAATCTATCACGAGTTAGGTTTTCCGTACTTCCCAAGGCGTACTATGTCTTTCCAGAGTAAGACTTTCAACAAGAGGGTACATTTTCATGTGACAGAGTAGCTAAGGGTCTAATGATTCTAAAGGAAATTTCTAGGTGTGTCTGCGATATTAGCTGGCGGGACCCAAGAATTGACGGGTTTCTATGGGTATCTCCGGTGCCGACTAATTCCCTATCGCCTTAGTTTTTGGAAAGGTCCATGGGTATGATTGATTTGCTCATCTACATGACCAGGGAAAATGGTTTGACCGAAGGGAATCACTACTAACTCGTAGTGATCATATCAAGCCTTGGTCACTGTCTTGGACACGTCATCTTTACTGAGGTTTGGTTACAAGGTAGTCCTAGGGATTATGTGGGTACGAGACCTGACTAGATGTTCGAAAGGAATTCTCGGGAATTCTTCGGGAAAGACATTAGAGAAAGAGTTGTAGACTTCCCGTTTCTGATGATCACACGGACGAGGAATGCATGGCACTCCTATTAGGAAAACTTTTTAAGCCTCGATGCACAAAATGATGCGAAGGTTGGATTTAGGTTTGATGCCGAAGATCACGAGAGTTGGGTCGGGGAAAAGATTTTAGATGGGCGACCCTTTCAAAACCAAGAATAACAGCATGAATGATACTTGGTCATTACATGTCAACAATAGCATCAAAGCATTTGATGAAAAGTTTGCCATTAAATCGAATGGAAAAACAATAATCGTCTGGATGGAGGATACAATCTATGGGTATGACGTTAGCGTTCTCTTTCTCATTGGTTAGCCATCTCGACGGTACACATTTTCGATTACTAACGAAGGATTGAGTTTAGAAAGATGTTTGAACGGATAATTAACAGGTTTTTCTTTTAGCATTTAGAATCGAAAAGAATTACAGGCATAAGAGTTGTCAATGAGGAATATACGTGCGGCGACATTGGGGTCAGCGGTTGTCTCACCTTGTCCTATAGCTAGGACTCTTACAGCGTTGCCAGTTGCTGCTGCTTTAGGGCAATTTCTCTTGGAATTCCCTACTTCGTCACAACCGTAGCAGGCCCGACTGACATCTGCTCTGGATGATTGGTTTGTTGATTTGACTGGTTTCCTGCAGGTTCGAGCAAGGTGGCCTGATATGTGCATAATTAGTTAGTTATTTAGCATACATTTTTATTCATTTTTAACTAATTATGTGAGTAATATGGACAAAAGGTACTTAATATTGTTTAAATTTTGTTTCCATTCCAAAAGACATGCTTGGGAGTGAAAGGGAACAAGGGAAAGCAATTGAAGGCCAAAGAGTGAAGATTGAGGGACAACAGTTCAACTACTCGGCGAGTACACGAGTCTACTCGGCGAGTCCAGCTGAATATTCCAGAAGATAGCCATGACTCCTGATTTAAGACGAATAACAACAAGTCTACTCGGTTAGTTGGGTCTGCTACTCGCCGAGTACACCCTGTTTTGAGATATCTATAAAAACCAAGCCTTTATCTGATGGGACTACTTTCCTGGCGATTTTTGAAGATCCTTCTGCGATTGAGAACCCTGGAAGACGCTGAGGAATTCTAATCTTCAACTTTTTGGAAGAATTGAAGCAACTAGGTTAATCATTCCACTTAGCTTTAGGATTTGAGTATCTCTAATCTAGTTAAACTTGTTTTTGTGTGTGATTTTACTTCAACTATGAGCTAATTTCGTTTTTGTTTCTGTTTGGGGAATACCAAGGAACTCCTATGGTTTAATTCTTAGTTTTTGATTAATTGTTTATTGGTGATCTATTAAATTAAGTCTGTTCAAGACCCTTATGCATTAATTACGATTATTTTCTGTTAATTAGAAGACAATTAAGCTGCATGAACATCTCTTAGTTGTTAACCTCATATGTCTATGTGAACACTAATTCATATGCTTAGGAATAATGATTATGAAACTAAGATTAATAAGACAATAATTAGATTAATGTGTGAGCTTGTTTGAGAAACCATCAAACAAGAGGTTAATTGAATCACTAAATTGATTAACCACTACAAATCTTATTTAATCAAAATCATTAATCTAGGGAATTAATTAGTTTAAAAACTTGATCACCGCTTAAATTAGTTAATTGTCTAAGGGTTAGGAGTAATGAACATGAACCTAACCACTATAATTGGTAGCCAATAACAATTAATCTATCATAAATACAAATAACCATAGGAGTGAATTGGTTGAACCTAAATAGAAACATCTTTATCAAATTTGGTGAATTAGTTGTTTGCTTTAGTTATTTAGTTAATTAAGTGTTTTATGGTGTGCTTAAGTTTCTAGTCTTGTAAAACTAGAAGAAGACCTCTTACTTTCATTAATTGTTTTAGTTAAAATTAGTTATTAGTTTAATTTTCCGTTCCCTGAGTTCGATACCTTACTTACTAAACTATACCACTAAAAGACAGGTTCACTGCCTTTGTGTGCTAAATTTATTAATAAAAGTAGGGATAAAACAAGTGCATTTTTCACACATCAAGTTTTTGGCGTCATTGCCGGGGAACGGTTCTAAATAATTAATCTAATTCCTAATTTTTTCGATCCTTTGTGTGAGTCTACTTGCATAAAGTTACTTTATTGCAATTTAGTAGTTAGTAATTAGGTTTTAGTATCTGTTTAATTTTAATATTAAGCTTATAATTTTTTGAAAAACACACTGGTACTCGCCGAGTGCAGTCGCACCTACTCGGCGAGTACAAGCGTATTCAGCAGTTAATTTTCGATTTTTTTAGTACATTTTTTTTGTTCTTTTTACGCTTTTATTCTGTTTATTTCAGGACTTTCATGACCAGAGGAGCAAACACCCCGCTGGTACCCCCGTTTGAAGATCCTGAATCCGCATTACAAAGGAACAAAGGAAAGGACGTGGAGAGCTCGAGTACACCAAAGAAGTCACCTTTGTCCAATTTGAAGATTGTTTTGGGAAAAAGAAGAGTAGCAAATCAGGAGCATCCAGTGCCTCTTTGACAATCGAGGACCCAATTCAAGAAGATATTGAGTACGAGACCAAGGAAGAAGAGGAACCTACATATGAGCACGACACCGATTCCGAGGAAGAGTTAGCTATCACAATGGCTAACATTGATGAAATCCCCATGGGAGAATGGAAGAAGAGGATGTGCGACGAAACTGGCCCGGGACTTGTGCAACCCGCAATTCCCGCATTTGGACGAAGATGCCTACAAGCATGAAGATGCCTACAAGCATTTGGACGAAGTCAATGATGTAGCTGATTACTTCAATGTTCCAAATGTGCCCCGCGAGACTCAACTACTTCGTATACTCCCGGTGACATTCAAAGGTGCTGCAAAAGACTGACTCAAGTCACTTCCCCCCGGATCAGTCACCACTTGGGCCAAGATGAAAGAAGAATTCATTGATCACCTTTGCCCACCTTCCAAGATAGCCAAGTTGAAGAAGGCCATTGCTAACTTTGAACAACAAGTTGGAGAGTCGCTATACGAAGCATGGGAGAGGTACAAGAGCTTACTAAGAAACTACCCACACCATGACCTAAATAGCCAGCAAGAAATATCCATCGTCTATGATGGAGTTAATGTCACAACCAGGCAGTTACTAGACTCGCAAGGCCCGCTCACAAAGAAGCCGCCCCCGGTGATCAAAGAATTGATTGAAGAATTCTCTAAACACTCTAGAGAATACCACAACCCTAGAGATGATGTCACTAGGGGAGCCGCTTATGCAGCTACTGAAGACTTATCCGCGGTCATGGCTATGCTAAAAACCATGGATAGGAGGATGGATAAGATGGATCAAACAATCCATGCTATTCGGGTGGGTTGTGAAAACTGCAATGGGCCTCACCTCACTAGAGACTGTGATTTAGATGAGAATGGCAACAAGAAGGCGCAAGTGTGTTATTTAAGTGGAGACCGATATGATGAAGACTGGCGCAAACAAAAGAAAGATTGGCTCCCTTATGAAGAGTACAAGAAAGCCAAGGAGGAAAGGTTTAGGCAAAAAGGGAGAGGGTTCTACCAAAAGGAGGAGCCGGTGCAATAAAGGAAGCCAAGCTTGGAAGAAATGCTCACCAAATTTGTAGCTGCTTCAGAAAAAAGACATAGTGACCATGATGCTGCAATTCAAGAAACAAGGACCATGCTTAGGAACCAGCAAGCATCTATCCACAATATAGAGACACAGCTTGGGAAACTTGCTCAACAAATCAACCAAAGGTCACCGGGCGAACTTCCTAGCAAAACTGAAAATAACCCACGAGGTGCGCACATAAACATAGTCACAACAAGAAGTATGAAGATAATCACTCCCCTAGCACCTATTCAGACTGAGTCATCCAAGAAATCACATAAGGAGGAGGTAGAAAAGCAAGCAGAGAACCAAGACATACAAACTGACAGCTCTACTCGCCGAGTACTACATATGGACTCAACGAGTACATCCCAAAATCCCACCGAACAAATTCTTGAAAAACTTTACCAGCCTCCCATGCCATACCCCGCCCGAGCAAAGAAAGAGAAGCAGGAAGAGGAGTATCAAAAGTTTCTAGATCATATCAAGACTCTTCAAATAAACATACCCTTCATTGAAGCCGTCATGCAAATGCCCAAGTATGCAAAGTTCCTTAAGGAACTTCTCACTAATAGAAGGAAGATGGAAGAAGTGAAGAAGGTAGTGCTCAATGAAAACTGATCAGCTGCCATGCTAAATAAGCTACCAAAGAAGAAAGGTGATACGGGGAGTTTGACTCTACCTTGCCAATTTGGCAACTTGGCCACCATTCATGCCTTAGCCGATTCGGGAGCAAGTGTGAACCTAATGCCATATTAATTATTTAAGAAGCTAGATCTCCCGGAACCAAGGCCAATTCGCATGGCAATACACTTGTCAAACAAGACAGTTACCTTCCCAAGAGGCATATGCGAAGACATATTAGTCAAGGTGGACAAATTCGTCTTTCCCATTGATTTTATCGTTCTAGACATGGAGGCGGATCCACAAGTGCCCATCATCCTTGGAAGGCCCTTCCTCAACACGGCAAGTGCTATAGTAGACATGAGGGACTCAAAGCTCACATTGCGGGTAGGAGAAGATTCAGTCACATTTGGGGTAGACCAAGCTATGAAGTATTCAAGGAACAGTGACGACACGACATTCTCAATCGATATGCTTGACGAATTCTTAGAGGAAGACATAACTAAAGATTCCAGCAAGTTCATAACTGATGATGAAGAATTTGATCGAGAAAAAGACTTGATGGAAATTGAAAGACTGCTGGAAGAAGCGGACTATGAAGAATTGGTGAAAAACACTAACAGTCTTACTCGCCGAGTAGGACCGATCTACTTGCCATGTTCCTTTCTAGAAAAGGCAGAAGTCGTGAATACAGCCACAAACTCTCCGAGTACCCTACCTGCACTCGGCGAGTCCAACAGTCGAAACCAAAAAACGGAGCTTGAAAGTTTACCAGAACATTTGGAGTATGCCTTCCTTGAAGAAGGCAACCAAATGCCTATAATCATAACTGCTGACCTGTCTAATTCTGAAAAGGAAGAGCTAGTGCAAGTGTTGAAGAAGCGGAAGCGGGCCATAGCATGGAGCATCACGGACATCAAGGGAATCAGCCGATCTTATTGCTCCCACAAGATCAATCTGGAAGAAGGAGCAAAGCCGGTTGTACAGCACCAAAGAAGGTTAAACCCGAACATGCAAGAAGTAGTCAAGAAGGAAGTGGTCAAACTCTTAGATGCGGGAATCATATATTCCATTTCCGACAGTTCATGGGTGAGTCCGTTCCAGGTGGTGCCCAAGAAAGGAAGGATGACGGTCATAACCAACGAAAAGAACGAACTAATTCCGACACGAACGGTAACCGGTTGGAGAGTGTGCATCAATTATCGAAACCTAACGATGCCACTCGCAAAGACCATTTTCCCTTACCTTTTATTGATCAAATGTTAGAAAGACTATCGGGCCATAGCTATTATTGCTTTCTAGATGGATTTTCGGGTTATTTTCAAATACCCATAGACCCAATGGACCAAGAAAAGACCACATTCACTTGCCCAAGTGGGACTTTTGCTTATAGACGCATGCCTTTTGGGTTATGCAATGCACCCGTGACTTTTCAAAGGTGTATGACAGCTATATTCCACGATATGGTGGAAAAATTCGTGGAATTTTTTATGGATGACTTTTCCGTTTTTGAATCTTCTTTCCATGATTGTCTCACTAATCTTGACTTAATGCTTGCTAGGTGTGAAAAAACCGACTTGGTCCTCAGTTGGGAGAAATGTCATTTTATGGTCAAGGAGGGTATAGTGTTGGGCCATAAGATTTCCAAAATGGGAATTGAAGTGGGTCGGGCAAAGATTGACACCATTGCCAAATTACCCCCACCAACTAATGTGAAGGGCATTAGGAGTTTTCTAGGACACGCAGGTTTTTACCGGCGTTTCATAAAAGATTTTTCCAAAATAACTAGACCTCTAACACAATTACTACTAAAAGATGCACCATTTAATTTTACTAAAGAATGTTTAGAGGCATTTGAATTTTTAAAGGAAAAATTAACTAATGCCCCGATCATTATTGCACCAAATTAGAACTTACCTTTTGAGATCATGTGTGATGCTAGTGACTATGCATTAGGAACTGTCCTTGGTCAAAGGGTTGATAAGCACTTTCAACCCATATATTATGGTAGCAAGACTCTAAACCCAGCCTAAGAAAATCACACCACCACTGAAAAATAATTATTAGTTGTGGTGTATGCCTTTGACAAATTCCGCCCTTATTTGGTTTTATCTAAAACAACTATTTTTAATGACCACTCGGCTATTAAGTATTTGTTTTCAAACAGGATTCCAAGCCAAGACTGATACTATGGGTGCTACTTCTTCAAGAATTTGACATAGAGATACGCGACAAAAAGGGAATGGAAAATGTAGCAGCTGACTACTTGTCAAGGCTTGAGAACTCGCAATTGCAAGAAGATAAAGTTGGAGACGACTTCCCGGATGAGTACATTATGGTGACAGTGGGAGAAGAGCAATGGTTCGCGGACATAGCTAATTATTTAGCTACAAAATACATCCCGAAAGATTTTAGCAGTCAACAAAAGAAGAAACTCTTTGCTGAAATAAAATATTACTTTTGGGATGAGCCATACCTCTTCCGAAGCTGTGCGGATGGGATCATACGAAGATGCGTATTCGGGAAGGAAAGCCGGAAAATACTAGAGCATTGTCATAGCGGGCCCACGGGTGGACATCATGGAGCACATTACACGGCAAAGAAGATCCTTGACATTGGGTTTTATTGGCCTAAAATTTTTAAAGATGCAACCCAATTTGTCAAAGAATGTGATGCTTGTCAAAGGGTGGGAAACATTTCATCTCGAAATGAAATGCCACAACATAGTAACCAAGTATGCGAGGTGTTCGATGTGTGGAGAATTAACTTCATGGGACCATTTCCCATGTCCAAAGGAAACAAATACATACTAGTGGCAGTGGATTACGTATCCAAATGGGCAGAAGCACAAGCATTACCAACAAATGACGGACGGGTGGTAGTACGGTTTTTAAAGAAACTATTTTCACGATTTGGAGTCCCGAAATCCGTTATAAGTGACCGAGGCACACATTTTGCCAATGATCAATTGGAAAATGTGTTAATGAAATATG
Source organism: Lactuca serriola (assembly GCF_051521515.1). Classification (NCBI taxonomy): domain Eukaryota; kingdom Viridiplantae; phylum Streptophyta; class Magnoliopsida; order Asterales; family Asteraceae; genus Lactuca; species Lactuca serriola. The sequence goes on along the minus strand of NC_136412.1, from coordinate 134,957,650 downwards.
GGCTCACCCATAAGTTTTCCACATCATACCATCCACAAACTAGTGGACAAACTGAAGTGACAAACCGAGCCTTAAAGTGAATTTTGGAAAAATCGGTGGGGAGCAATCATAAGGAATGGTCGGATAAGCTAGATGATGCACTTTGGGCTTTTCGTACAACTTTCAAAACACCTATTGGTACCACACCATATAGGTTAGTTTATGGAAAGCAATGTCATTTACCGGTGGAGCTAGAACACGAGGCGTTTTGGGCATTGAAGAGGTGTAATTTCAACATGGAGGAACTAAAGAGCAACCGGTTAATGCAAATGAATGCTCTTGAAGAGTTGCTGCTGCTGGAAGGGATTGCAACCACGTAGAAGGGGAGGAGTCCAACTAATGACTCCCTAAAAAGAAGCGCTTCTCGGGAGGCAACCCGAGTTTCAAGTTTGCATTTTCTTTCCTTTTCTTTATTTTCATTATTTTTTTTTCTTTTCTTCATCTATTTTTGAGAACATAACTGCTTGAGGACAAGCAATGCCAAGAGTGTGGGATGGATGGTTTTAAAAAATGAGAAAATACATAAATTTTTCAAAATTGTCAAAAATTTTCAATCTGCAAGGTTTACTCGCCGAGTAGGCACATATACTCGGCGAGTACCTGCCCGAGTAACCCGAAAAAACGCGTAACTGCATTTGTACTCAGCGAGTAGGTCCTTTCTACTCGGCGAGTAGCCGATTTACATGGGTGAAATATAAGTCTATAAAAAAGAGGGTTTTTCACTCATTTCATCTCATACTCGCCGTGCACAGCAAATCCTCGAGCAGCCCCAAGAGATTTTCGCGATTTCATCCGATCTCTCCAATTATCTACTCGATTCTCGTCATTCAACCAAAAAGGAACAATGTTCAGAAGGGGGCAGTCTTCTCGCGGGGGAAACCAAAGTGATATCCCATGGCTTTCTTTTCAACAACTAACTTCCAAGTCATCACAAACAAGGGCCAAGAACAGATTGGAAGCGCTCAAACAGAAGGAAATTCATTTACCTAACGCAGTTGACTGGGGGTGGTTAGGAAATGTGGGATTGGAGGAGGAGCTTACGCCTTACTTGGTGAAAGAATGCAGTTTGGGGTATACCACCATCACATGTGATGGGTGGTTACAATTATTCAAGATTCAAGAATTCGTGTATGTCGAGTTGTGATGGGAATTTTTCGCTACCATCTCATTCCGAGGTGGTAGTGAGTATTACAGTTCCAACACAATATCTTTTTCTTTGGGCAGGGAGCTGCGACAATGCAGCATGGCTGAGTTCTCTTGGAGGTTAGGAATCTATGACCAGAGCGTGATGATGACTGAAGACTTTGAAGCTTTCTTGGAGAACTGCCATAAAGAACTTCCGGAGGCAGTGGTGGCCTCAACATGGTGGAACCAGATCGCTAACCGAGAGTATATTCCTTCCATCGCCCAAGAAGGCCACATTCGCTCACCAATCCACCGCCTCATTCACCGATTTGTTGCCAGCACCATCAACCAGAGGAAGGATTGGGACAAGGTCCCAACCCTTGACATCTTCTATTTATGGAGTATCATTACTCCCGACGCCTTTTGCAACCTCCCTTATTGCATTGCCAAATTCCTCGCTGAAGGGGCGGTTAAAGAAAAAGTCAATTCAAAAATCAATGGAGGCATGTTTGTGACTAGGCTAGCGAGGTCATATGGGATTTTAGATTTGCACAAGCTTGGGCACTCACGGTTATCCACCCTCCACCATTCAACACTGCACTATATCGGAGGGCACGGATAGTCGAGAAGTTTGGCGATTCCTTCACTATTCCACATGAAGACGAGCCGACGATTCCCGAGGAGCCGGGAAGGCGGGTCCGACAGCGTAGCGAGCGGGTGCGGGAAGACCCACCGGTTATTCCGGTGGAGGAGGACAATGACGGATGGAACTACAATAACCAATCTTTTGAATACCTTTTTCAACAAATGAATATTTTCCCAAGACCTGGTCCCGGATATCCATATATTATGAATTGGGACGAGCGAATGAGGAGAGGAGATGAAGAAGGAGGAAGTGGCGCGGGAGGAGCCGATATGGAAGATGAAGGATGAAGAATTTTTTTTTATGTTTTTATGTTTATGATGTGTTGGTTATGTTTTGGACAAATGTTAAAACACTTGGATGATGTTTGTTTTTGTGGGTTGATTATTATTGTCACTTTTAGTTGTTTAATTTTTCAGGATAGAATATTAGGAGGCATGCTAGTTTGTGAGGGTCAAGAAGGGATTAAGAGATTTTCAAGAAAAAAAATGGAGTTTTGTCCTTAGGATTGAGTCTGTGAAAGTTGAGAGCAATAGAGTGTGCTATTACTGAAGGAAATTAGAAGAGAGGGTCAGTTTGCATTTCCAATTTCAGAACCAGAGTAAAAGGGAACGCCAGCTGGACCAGTTTTGGCAACACAACGTCTACTCGCCGAGTGCACATACTCTACTCGACGATTACATGAGTTATTACATGATATCGATCTAAGCCATGAGCTACTCGCCGAGTCCACGCTATAACTCGCCGAGTATACTACCAAATTTCGATTTCCAGAACTGCTTTGGGCACTTTCACTGCAACATTTCCTCACTTTTTGGGAGGAATTACCACTGGAGATTTTCTTAAGAAGCTTGTTCCGTGAAATTTTCAAGCTATCAACCACACGAGATTTGACACCCGAGCCATGGATGAGCTGTTCCCATGGCTAAAGTCAAGAAGGAGCTAAAGAAGAGAGTATCAACCTATCGACTGCTACAGCAGGGGAGTTTGTTCCAATTCCCTCTATATATTTTCATTTTTATTTTTTGCATAGTATGCAATGAGGGCATTGCATAAAATAAGTGTGGGGTAGGGGGTTAGTCACATATTAGAAAATTTAGAATCTTAATTTAGGCTAATTTTAAAATAAAAAATATACTTAGGGATTTAAATTAGAAAATTTTGGTAAAAGCAAATTAGGATTCCATATTAGAATAGTGTTGATGATTGCATGAAGACCCAAATGTTTAGTTGAGCCTATATACGTTCTAGTGCATTTGTGGCTTCCTTATTCCAGTGAAATCATGAGACAAAAACACGACCCCGCTCAGCCTGAGGGATGCAATATGTTTAGCAGCCTAAACCTGAAATGTATCGAGGAAGATTGTTATCGTTAGCCAATAAAGGTTGAGATTGAGCGCCCCTGCTTAAGCATGTAGGGGTTTTAGTGAAAAAAGTGAGGTACATGTTAAAAAAAAGAAAAAAAAAAGAAAAAAGAAAAGAGAGAGAATTACAAGAAAAGTTGAAGAATTTTGGAGCAAATAAAGTGAAGATCAAAAGATCAAAATTCCGAAGATTCAAAAAGTTGAAGATACCAAAAATCAAACAATAAAGGTGGTGAATTCAAAGAAATCAAAGATCAAATTATCAAAGGAAGTGAAGAATTCTAAAAGAGCTCCATAGTGGTATCAAATAGTTGTAATTCTAGATTATGTATGCTTAGGTTGCTCAATTAAAAATACCTTGAGGGTAAGAGGTTTTCTGCGGATGGATTCGGAGGGTTGCATAAAATGAGCATAGTTCGGGGTGAGTGGGCGAATGTTTATGAGGATTGTGACTATTTGGAGTATGGGGGTCCTTAGGAAAAATTTTAGACACAAATGTATGCGTTGCGGTCTTGGCATAATGGCTGGGTTCGATTGGAGTTGTTATATGTGATTCTGATATGTTTAAAATTTAGTTTTGCTTGGGGGCAACCAAAAGTCAAGTGTGGGGTAATTTGATATATGCATAATTAGTTAGTTATTTAGCATACATTTTTATAAATTTTTAACTAATTACGTGAATAATATGTACAAAAGGTACTTAATATTGTTTAAATTTTGTTTCCATTCCAAAAGACATGCTTGGGAGTGAAAGGGAACAAGGGAAAGAAATTGAAGGCCAAAGAGTGAAGATTGAGGGACAAAAGTTCAACTACTCGGCGAGTACACGAGTCTACTCGGCGAGTCCACCTGAATATTCCAGAAGATAGCCATGACTCCTGATTTAAGACGGATAACAAAAAGTCTACTCGGCGAGTTGGGTCTGCTCCTCGCCGAGTACACCCTGTTTTGAGATATCTATAAAAACCAAGCCTTTATCCGATGGGACTACTTTCCTGGAGATTTTTGAAGATCCTTATGCGATTGAGAACCCTGGAAGACGCTGAGGAATTCTAATCTTCAACTTTTTGGAAGAATTGAAGCAACTAGGTTTATCATTCCACTTAGCTTTAGGATTTGAGTATGTCTAATCTAGTTAAACTTGTTTTTGTGTGTGATTTTACTTCAACTATGAGCTAATTTCATTTTTGTTTCTGTTTGGGGAATACCAAGGAACTCCTATGGTTTAATTCTTAGTTTTTGATTAATTGTTTATTGGTGATCTATTAAATTAAGTTTGTTAAAGACCCTTATGCATTAATCATGATTATTTTCTGTTAATTGGAAGACAATTAAGCTGCATGAACATCTCTTAGTTGTTAACCTCATATGTCTATGTGAACACTAATTCATATGCTTAGGAATAATGATTATGAAACTAAGATTAATAAGACAATAATTAGATTAATGTGTGAGCTTGTTTGAGAAACCATCAAATAAGAGGTTAATTGAATCACTAAATTGATTAACCACTACAAATCTTATTTAATCCAAATCATTAATCTAGGGAATTAATTAGTTTAAACACTTGATCATCGCTTAAATTAGTTAATTGTCTAAGGGTTAGGAGTAATCAACATGAACCTAACCACTATAATTGGTAGCCAATAACAATTAATCTATCATAAATACAAATAACCATAGGAGTGAATTGGTTGAACCTAAATAGAAACATCTTTATCAAATTTGGTGAATTAGTTGTTTGCTTTAGTTAATTAGTTAATTAAGTGTTTTATGGTGTGCTTAAGTTTCTAGTCTTGTAAAACTAGAAGAAAACCTCTTACTTTCATGAATTGTTTTAGTTAAAATTAGTTATTAGTTTAATTTTCCGTTCCCTGAGTTCGATACCTTACTTACTAAACTATACCACTAAAAGACAGGTTCACTGCCTTTGTGTGCTAAATTTATTAATAAAAGTAGGGATAAAACAAGTGCATTTTACACACATCATGGCCCTTCTTGCCATAATTATCACAGAATCTTTCACGACATGGACCAGGAGTACGATGATGATAGCTACATTTGTCGCACCAAGGAAGGGTGCCGGTATACCCACTGGTAGGAGTCTGAGCTGTAGATCCAAAGACAGGGGCGGCAGCAGGGACAGTAGTAGCATGGACTGCTATTGTTTGCTGTTTCTTAGAAGATCCCTGTGTACTTTGGGTCTTCCGCTTGTTACATAATTACTTTTTACTTCCACCACCATTCTCAGTTAGCTCCGGAGCGGCGGCCTCTGCATCAGGGTTATCTTCGTGGTCGATCAAAATTTGCGCAAGGCATTTGGCGCTGTCGTAAGTATCCGGCCTCGCAGCTAAGACATTTCCTTTTGTTGGCTGGGTCAACCGCCAGATGAATCTCTCTATCTTCTTACTCTCCGGGGTAACCATTCCCGGGCAGAGTAGCGCCAAGTCGTCAAACCTTGAAGTCTAGGCGGCTATGTCGAAACCTTGCATCTTTAGATTCCATAGTTCATGTTCTAACTTTTGCATCTCACCCCGTGGGCAGTACTCAGCAAGAAGAAGATCCTTCATGGCCTCCCAACCCATAGCATTAGCTATAGGTAAAGTTAAGGATTTGAATCGGCCGTTCCACCAAGTTAAGGCTTTATCGGTGAAGGTACAAGCGGCGAACTTCACTTTATCCGACTCAGAGCAAGCACAAATTTCGAAAATAGATTCGATTTTCTTGAACGATCGAGTTAGGGAAATGACACCTCCAGTTCCATCGAAGGATGTGGGTTTCGCATTCATGAAGTCTTTATAAGAACCCCTTTTTCGGTGTCCCTGACTATCTTCTAGGTTCTGGGGTTGGGGATCACCTCCTGAACTACCGGGGTTCCTTTGTGACATGGCTACTGTCACTGCGGCAGTAAAAAGTGTTTGAAGAGTTACCAAATCGATTTGAAGAGAAGGTGGTGGCGGAGGAGGGTTGTTTTTGGTCTTTGAGTTGGGTCTCTTTCTTGGAGGCATCTTGATCTAATAAGATCAGGATAGAGAGGATGATAAGTCCTGCAAATTGAATCAAGAGATATGACGGTTATATATATTTCGAATAAGCGATAAAATAGGAAGGAGTTAACAAAACGGATAATTTATCGCTAGAGAAATGATCAAGGAACAACGCTCGATTGAGGACTCTAACAAGGATTGGCTCGAGAGATACTACCATAGTATTTCATGATTCGCTACGTCCACGGTTCGATGTTTGGGATATTAGGGTAACTTTTAGGCATGCCACATATCACAGTCACTCCCAAGAACATGTTGGCTGTGTATCGAATGAATATAGTTGGCCATGTTATATTGATCCTAGACACGACTACATAATTGCCTAGGTTTAACCGCAGCAAACAACACCTATTTACATATGTTTTGTTCTATTAGTAGTTACGGATTTCGACGGTTCGATATGCTTGTATACTTTTGAAAATACTTATATTTTAAGGTATACTTTTAGTTCAAAGCACTTAGGCCCCTTAGTGTTTATAGTCTTATACCATGTAAGGTTTGGTATACTCAGTTCACTATAAACAAGGGATTTGATACCAATCTGTCACACCCCAAAAACTGAAGGCGGAAACATTTCCGGGGTTGACTCCACGTTGAGTATCTAATCCAATGCACATAGTAAGCAAAGTAAACAACCATTACATTACATATAAAAGTTTACATTTGTTCATCGGGTACCTGTCTAATGTGGACCTGAGAATACAAGCAGTTTGAAAATCAGCATAAAGCTGGTGAGTTCATACGACGTTTGTTTTCTGAAAATGTACCAGTTTTCTTTAGTTTTCTAAAAAGGTTTGTTATCCAAGAAAATCCCATATTTTCTTATGTACAATAGTTTAGTTATGATTTGTTACGAATTTTATTATATGTTGTATGATACCCTAGGAAAATCCCATATTTTCCTAATATTTTAATTACCCATTAGTTTCTTAATTCGTTTACGAGTTGTTATGTTATCCCAGGAAAATCCCATATTTTCCTAAGTGTAAGTTTGGTTGAATAACACAGTGTACAGTTTAATACATAAAACTATATATTGAAAGTCTTGGGATTACTATCCCGAACTAGATATAAGATAATTTGATATACACGAAATTTGTAGATAGATATAGATCGAAAATCATAGAACTATCATCCCGTACTAAATATATATTTAAAACCATGGGATTATCATCCCGTACTAGATATAGATTTTAAAACCATGGGATTATCATCCCGCACTAGATGTGTTATATATACTAAAAACCATAGGAATAACGTCCTGCACTAGATACAAATTCTATAAACTGAAAAACCATGAAATTATCATCCCGTACCAGATATAGGAACTATATATAGGAAATAGATATAAAATCAATCAAAACCATGGATAAACTTATATTAGTACGTAGTGTGAGCCGGGTGACCATGCTGATACGAAAACGAGACCTCCTTGATGCTAGTCAGACGTCGGATGATATCCAGAATTTGTCACCCAGGCGTGCCCGCCTAACTGTAGCTAGCAGTTAAGGTGTGGGATTTTCAGTCCCAAATAGATCTATTCACAAATTCCACGCTCTCCCTCCAGGAGACTCTGGTTAAACTTCCGGGGAGGATTTACTAATGACCCGAAGGGTAATGAAAAATCTCACAAGCTAGTACTAAATTATTCACAGTGTTCTCAGACGATATCAAACATACTAAATGTTATGAATCATAATACACTGAATATAGCTATATACAATGAAATTATTTGGCAATACATTCTAAATGAAACAGAGATAAACTGAATCATACATAGTTTATCTATTAACATTACTTGAAATCCAAATTCATAAAACGAGTACTAAAAATCCCCAAATTATTCCCATAATAATTTGATTGGTTTGATTGTTTCCTTTACTGAAATCTATGTAGTTATAATTGATAAAACATCCCTTATGCTCAGCATAATACATAAGGGGTAAAGATATTTATAACTTTGCCAGATATTTATTGAAATACATCAATTTTAGCTTTTGAAAACATTTCTATTTTTGCTTGTATTCCCCCCCTGAAAACATTGAAAAACCATTAAAAAAAAGGGTAGGGTTATGAACTCACCGGACGCGAAATGTGTCGACTAAGATGCTAAACGTTGAATCGAGGCTTGAATACACGCGAGGTTCCTATGTAATATTAAATAATACACAAATATATCTAACTAGATTTAAAAACACTAATTATATATGATAATACACTCCAATGAGCGAAAACACTTCGAATCAAGTGTTTGGAGTGACCCCGGTGACATCTACGGACGTGTAGGGCTTGGATAACAAGTTTGGACATCAAGAATAAACTCCTTAGGGAGTTTACGGCACTAAGACTATAACCATATGATTTCACGGCCGTGAACTCATGAATGTGAGGTTTTATGGTGCCAAATAGTAAGATAACACTTGAGAAATGTTGGGATGAATTTATCTAAGGCTTAGGAATGAATTAAATCGCCAATAACACCTTCAAAGGGAGTTTACGGCCGTAAGCTCCTATACCCCTCTTATATTGATGATCTGGTGGCTTTAGATCAATCACATGTGATTCAAACAAATTTTACAAGCCTTAGAATGAAGTTTGGCATCATTTGACTTGTCTTAATGAGTTTACGGCCCCGGAACCAATACTTGGGGGTTTATGGCCGTAAACTCTCAAATGAAGGGTTTTTATTATGTTTAAGGTCCCCAAACTAATTTTGGTTGGTTCTAGGATTTATTCCAAGGCTAATGGTGTGTTTAAATGGCATTTTAAACACTTGAAATGAGTTTACTCTCCAAGAATGATGAGTTTACGGCCCAAGCATGCTCTTGGGTAGTAAACTCATATTTACTCCTCAAAAACCATGTTTAAGGTGTTCTAAGTCCGAATTGGTAAGCCATTAAGTCATATCTAAGTCCCAAAGTTGGTTTGGAAGGGTTTAAAGGCTCAAAAACCCCTTATATTTGTGTTTACGGCCCAAGCATGCTCCAGGGCCGTAAACACATGAAAATTGTCCTTTTCCAAAGATTAATCACGAAATTGAAGGCAAATGGTGCTATACTATGAGTTAGGGAAGTTACCTCAAAGATTTGAAGCCTTAAATTGGAGTTTTTGGACCTAGTTTTTTGGTTTGAGGAGAGAGGTTAGAGAGAGAGTAGTGAGAAGGAGCAAAAGCTTAAAATGGAAGTTTAATCCCCTTTAAATATGTTCTAAGTTTTGGACACGGTGAAACTCTACCCGATACCGACGTTAAATGGGGCTTTTGGTCGCACCCGATTAAGATGTCGTAACCCGATATGGTTGAAACTAAAATGTTTTAGATTACTAATATGGAGTGTTAAAATGAGTTCTAAACACGTTTAGACATCCATTAAGTCATAATATAAATCTCAACAATAATGACTTAATTTAAAACTTAAACGGAAACAATTCGAAAGAGACAAATTTTTATGGACGGAATGGGTTACGAAGATGGACAAACTTCGGGTTGTCACAAGAGCCTTCAAGGGTCTTACCCTTGGTACCCTTAGAAGGGTTCTTTCTTTTCTTCCCTTTTCCATGCCCGATTGCCAAGACGTTGGCTGCAGTTGGAGTAGGAGTAGGAGTAGTAACAACCAACTTACCCTTTAGACCACTCTCCGCGGTCTTCAAGAGTCCCTGAAGTTTGCTGAGGGTGACTTCTTCCTTTTTCATGTGATATGTCATGCAAAATTGATCATAACACGATGGTAAGGAGTGCAAAATGATGTCTATTTCTAACTCCTCGAGGAAGTTCACATTCAGCTTCAGTAAACGGTCCACATACCTTTGCATTTTATGCATGTGGCCTGTGATGGGATCGCCATCCTTCATTCGGGTTGTTATCATGGAGGAGATTATTTCATATCGCTCTTGACGAGCACTTTGATGGTAACGGTTCATCAAGTCCTGGTGCATCTCAAAAGGATAATAGTCCTCATAGGACTTTTGGAGCTCGATTGTCATGGTGGCCATCATGATATATGCCACTTTTGTAGCATCTCTTTCATGTACCTCATATTCAGCAAGCTTTTCAGGAGTAGCAGTTAGCTCGGGTACCTTTAGCTCCTTGTCAAGAACATATTCTTTTTACTCATACCGAGTGACCATCCTGATATTTCTGATCCAATCAGTAAATTTGGATCCATCAAAGATGACTCTTCCACAAAGATTCATGAGAGAGAAGGAGCTAGTAGGGTTAGAGCCAGAAGCATTGTTATTGGAAGACATCTGAAAAGAAGAGGGAATAGATTAGATTAGATTTAGGGATAGTCCTTAATAAAACACCCAAATGTAGTATTAAGGCTAGGATCCAACACAATATTTTATAACTTAGAAGAGGGATGCCGTAATCTAAGCTATAAGATATTTGAAGGTAGGTGAATGACGATTCACCAATTTCCACCAGAAAAACGAAATTTTTAATTAGGTTTTAATTGGTTTAGAAACTCCTAGATTCTTTGAGATTCATTGAACTTTCTTCGATGGCATGTTTCAATCTCGAGTGTGCCCTTCAAGTTTTGTGACTGGGATGTCGAGGATCACAAAACAAGGTGTCAAGTAACCATGCAAATTACTTGGTACCCTTAATGTATTACCCCTCAATCGATGTGTCGGTTAACCACACACGCTCCATCGATACTATGATAAAAATTAAATCACCCTTTACCTACCTTGTTAAGTTCAAGTTAGTGTGCTGGTTAACCACACATGCTCCACTAACGACTTAAACAAAGTGTAGAGTGTAATTTCATGGATAAGCACCTTATTCACATTTTCCTAAAATAACAAAGATTGGGAATTCAATAAAGTTTAGTTACTTTAGCATTATCATTATACTTTTAATGAGAATTTATAAGTCCTTGTCCTACCTGTTTGGCTAACGACCCTCCATCGATCAAGGAAGCAGTGGGTGAGAGTGGACACCCATTAAGTTGCCATTTTATAGGCAACAACCTTATACCCCCTTATAAGGGTTGAATTTTAACTTTTAAAATTCAAAGGTTTGGAACTAAAGTTTTAATCATGACTTTACTTGTTCCAAAACTTGAGGTCAAGTTTTGTAAACTTTCAAAATTTTCATTTCTTATAACTTATGAAGTTAATTAAGTATTAAAATGAAGACTTTTAATTTTTCTAACTCTTGTGTTCTTTTAATGGTTTTAATTTAATTGTGACTCTTGGTTTGCCATAACTTGAGGACAAGTTATGAACTCCATTAAAACACATTATGATCAAGAATTAAACTACCAAGTAGGTTACAAACAATTCCTATGATCATCTAATCTTCATAAGTTCAAGAACATGAATATGAACATTTCAAGAATCATAAATTTCCCATAAAACTTGTAATTTTTTATTATAGCCATTGTAAATGGATTAGCATAAACATTACACCATCTAAAACAAGTTTTATAACACGAAAACAGTTTAGGGTAATGTTTCTAGTCCATTTCGAGCAGCAAAAGTCGAAAATCTGCATTATGATGCTCCTACTCGTCGAGTGCAACAACCTACTCGGCGATTAGGATGTAGATAAACATGAACTCGATGAGTCACCCCATGGACTCGGCGAGTTCATCAGGCAGACAGCAAAAAATTGATTTTTTTTCCAATATTTTGCATCAAGTATCAAACAAACAGGCCTAGGCTCTGATACCACTGATGGGTTTTGAGCATTCTAACACTCTTATGGTGTACATGCAACCCTAGAAACCTTGGATCTATGTTTGACTAAGATACATGCAAATAAGTATTTTCCAAGGTTCTTATCCTATCTAGCATGGCATGGCGAACGTTGAATCAAATAAAGCTAGTAGAATTACTTACCTTGTAGTTGTAGTTGATTGCTTGGAGTTTTAGAGCCTAGCACCAAGAGTGTGGATGCCTCAAATGGAAATCACAAATCACCACAAACTTTAGAACCTTGAGAGACTAGTCACAACTATCTTGAAATCGGCCCTCTTACTTTACTCACCACAACTAGTGTGATTTCAAGAACCAAAGCCTCCTTTATAGAGTGTCGTGGATTAGGGTTACATCCATGTAAACCCTAATACCCATGTCTCTTCATTTCCTTGAGATCCATGGGTTAAAGCTCCATGGAGTATCCATGGACTTTCCATGCAAGCCTAGCCCATTCGAAATGAGCATTAGCCCACACTATATACATATAGGAGCCCATATTTAATTAGTAATACTTTTGATCTCTAAATTAATCCTAGATTAATTATAGATCAATACTAATTAAATAATATGATCTTATATTAATATATTAGAACTTAGAATATATTAATAAATCATAACTTATACTATTCTCCAAAGATTATCCATAAATTGTTCGGGTGAAGTGCAACCCAAATGGACCATGCCGGGTCGGGTCAAGTACATACCAGATATAGCTATGGACTTACACACTATATCCAACACGTTTCAGGTTTTGCAGCGATCACATTTCCTTGAATTGGGGAGGTCAGTCCCTAGATGAATCGTTCGATTTTCTTTACTTCAGACGTAATCATGCCAGGGCACAATAATGACAGCTCGCTAAACTTTGATATGTATGCATCAATATCAGAGTTTCGGACGGTGAGATCCCACAGCTCTTGCTCCATTTTCCAAATTTCTCCGCGAGGGCAGTACTTAGCCATCAACATTTCCTTCAGCTCCGTCCATGGCATCGAGTTGGCTACAGGGAGAGTCATGGCCTCTATATGCCCATTCCACCAGGTGAGAGCCTGGTCGACAAAGGTACACACGACAAACTTCACTTTCAATTCCTCGGGGCATTGAAATATTTCGAACACTGATTCCACCTTCTCCATCCACCTTTTCCAGGCTATGACACCACCCGTGCCATTAAAGGTTCACAAATTGGCATTGTTGACATCCTTGTAGGAGCATGTTTTGGTCGGTCCTTGATTTATCCCGTTGTTTGAACTTCCGGCCCCTTGTCCGTTCATTCCTCTATTGTTCCCTTGGTGAATTTGTGTCATAGCTGCGGTGACCGCAGCAGACACAACTGCTTGGAATGCAGCTAAGTCAACCTCTGGAAGGGTTGGTCCAGGGTTATCGCGAGTTGGTCGTCGAGGCAGCTTTCTGTCATGGAACGGAAAGATGTTGAGTGTCTGTGCTTTTGTGAGATTGTGATTCTATAAACTAGGTGTGTGGCGCGAACTTAAGTAATTTCACAATTTAGCATACAATAATGGATATATAACACATAGTAGCTTACAACATCATAGTGGAACACATAAAACCTTTCATTAATATTATCCTCATTTTTCGATACATGAAAATTTTGCTCGAAAGAGCAATGCATAAGTGGTGCAAATTCGGCAGCATAATGGCTCTATGAGGAGTGTAATCACTTAAACATAGAGTCAGGGTACATAGCATAAATCCTAGTACTAGTAGGGTGAGTCTAATCCTAACACTCGATGGAGCGTCCTACGACTACGACGAGGTCATATGTCGAAGTGTTGTGCCAACAACTGGGCCATCTCAGTCATATCCCCAATGACTTCGTCCCTCTCATGCTCAGCTCGTACTGCTCGTGCTTCCATAGTGAATAATTGTTGCCGCAGGGCGGCAATCTCAGCTTCTGGGGAGCGGTTCTCCCTTGTGGGATTTACTGGTAGGGCGGGATGGTCTGGCTGCGCCTTGCTAACAGGTGTTGTGGTAGTTTCCTGTTCTTCCTCTATGTCGTCCTCAACCTCATCGAACTCGTAGTCAGTGTCTGTATACTCGTCGGGTCCCACGGCGTGTGCTCCCTCTGATTTCCTTCCGGCTCATCTTCGATTATCCTGTGTGCTACTAGGACCTGGTGAAACTGAAGGCCCTCGTGTTCTCCTTCCATGTCGACTAAGAGGGCATGCGAATAACTATCATTACTCCTATGACGCTTCTATTATTATATAAATTAAGTTGTTGTTCTCTTTTTGGTTCTAAAGGGGTATGCTTTTAGGTTTTCCTACCATCGCGGTTTCCTCGGGACATGTGGTAGCTATACCTTGAAGGAAATGTAGTTGATCAGGCTACATCCTCTCCTTGATACAACTGTGAACAGTCCCGGATTTCCTAAGATGATAGCATTATCTTGTTTGGTTTGGTATTATATTATGTTTCCTAATTCACACAAGCAAAGATGTTTTTATATTTGTGTTTTTTTTATTTGTTTTGCATGTTTTTGTTCAGAGTTTGGTTAGTACCGTTTTGGTTTATAGTTGCATATCAATGTGTGGTTAGATATGCTAGTTCACTATAAACAATGCTCTGATACCAACCTCTCACACCCCCGAACCATACGGAGGAAACGTCCGAGGGCTTGCGTGACTTTAATTGAATACCATCACAATAAATATACATGAATCGTAACATAAACGTCACCATGCATCAATATATTACAACTGGAATTGTTCATAATAAGTACATTGTTTTAACATTACACGTTCATAACATAAATAGTTTGAGTGTTCTTAACAACATAACATCTAACATTACTTCATATTACTCCTCCGCTTACCTGATACCTGAGAATACAATTTATTTTGGAAAAACGTCAACATATGAAATGTTGGTGAGTTCATAAGCAATGTTGGGATAAAAATGATTTGTGTAGTTTTGTAAAAACCCAGAAAATCCGATATTTTCCGAAAAGACTTGTTTATCAAAGTGTGAAGATCCATAAGTTGATGCATGAATGATTTAAAAAAAAACATATATATAAGAAGGGTATTTTGTATTATAGTTATAAGATTTCAAACGAGTAGTATTGAATTCCCCCGGAAAACTCGATGTTTTCCGATATTGAAATGTATTCGTGATTACTGATTTTCGTATTGTCTTACTGAATGAGTATTGCTTAATCCGCATTGTATATCGTCCTAATTATGTCTACTTTAATTTCTCGTAAGCCTTAGCGAACGAAGAAAAGGGGGCATTATGTCCCACTACCATCGGAAGTACCTTAGGCTGTCGTGGATGCGAAAGACACGGTGGTCCAACTTGCATTTGATTACTATGACCTTACTAGCTTTTCTAATGGGACACTTTGGCCTAGTAGCACATAAAGCTATTGAAAGTCCTTTTATGAAATATTGGGTCGTTGAAGGCCCAATAACATATAAGCGTTGTCCCTTTGGGCCCAAATATCATGTTGGTGGGCTTGCAAGGCCCAAAAATCGTGATTTGAAACTCATAAGCCCAAAGTTTGTAGGTTTATTCATTTTAGTCGTCACATAGCTCATTTGGAGAGTTTTTGATTTATCGATTATTGTTTTGTATTGATTCGAGACCAAATCAATTCGTTTATAACGATATTTGATAATGAGGTTGTATTTGTTTTCCGTTTTGTCGCTAGTCGGACATCTTGTATTTTGGTCTTAATGAATTAATTTGTTTAGAAGTATTGACTTTGACCTTTTCACTACCTTTCTTTTATAAAATAACATTTTTAGTCCTTTATATAAAAGAATCTCATTTTTAGTCCTTAAAAACATTTTCTTGACACTTTTGTGTCATAAACTTGTTGAAAAGACATTTTTAACCCAAATTGTATTTAGTAAACAGTTTTAGCCCTTCCAGAATGGTGTTTCTTGGTTAGAACCCCAAATTTTGCAATTTTTACATTTTTGGCCCAAAATACAAAAAGTTTACATTTTTTATCCTTTTTGGAGTTTAAAAGCATTTTTGACCTTAGAAATAGTTTTATTTCACTTCATGTACCCTGTTTTACAGAATGTTACAATGCAGCCCCTTAATAACTTCAATTTTCACAATTTTGGGCTTGTTGGGCCGAAAAGCCCATATTTAGCCCAATAACTTAAATTTTTGCATTTTAAGTCCTTTGAAAATTCTAATATTAAGAAAAATGATTATAAAAATTGTTTTGGCTCTTTTGACCCTCAAGAAACCATGACTTGACAGTTTTTACCCCAAGTTTTTGTATTTATAACATTTTAAGTCCTAAAATGGGTTTGATGTTAAAGTATGTTCCTCATAACCTTATAAGCTATTTTTCTTAACTAGCTTAGTGTAAAAGAACTTAGTTTTTGTTTGTTTCTTATCTCATGTCATAGATCTCGAATTATCACCCCTTTTTGTTACATATTTATCACAAAAACACATAACATCACACACATACATGCATAAAATCACACATAGCATACACATACACATAGATCTACACATTTTCTTGTATTCTCCCCCATAAAACATATGAAAACCGAAAATATAGGGGTATGAAGCTCACCTTGAGTTGTAGTTTCGGTTTAGAAGAAGAATAGAAGAAGAAATTTCGATCCTAGTAAGTCTTCTTGGAGGATCTCGAACTTAGATGCTTCTAAGGTGTAAGATCACAAGATTGAATGGATTTAGAAGAGATTTTTGGATGAAATGAATTAGCTAGATCATGGATTTAACATCAACTTACCTTAGATGATGTGTTTGTGGGAAAAATCTCCTTGAAAGCTTCCTAGATCTCAAAATTTTGGAGAGGAGTGGAGAGAGTTTCTTTTGAGAGAGTTTGAGTAAAGTGTGTGTGTGTGTGTGTTTGGGTTCGGCCGAGAGGAAGAAAGAGAGGAGAGAAGAGAGAGTGAGTGATGAGATAGGTGCATGGAAGTATGAGAGTATGCATGGAAGTCCACTAAATAAAAATGAGTTGGCACCACAAAGTCAACTCTTTCTTTCTTTGTGGCTTGGGCCGAGATTGGAGAGGGAAAAGAGAAATTTTGGGCTTTTGTGTTTAGCCTATATTATGACTCACTTAGATGATGTTTGGGCCCAAATGAATCAAAGTGTAATTTTTATGACCTAATAGGGGCAAATTAATTTGGTTGTGACCCATTAAGGCCCAAAATATTATGTTTCTTGTATATGGGTCCATTTAGGGCCCATTAGAGAGTTCTAGATTCAAGATGGATAATTTGGAAGCTTATTAGTCCATTAGGCCTAATAAGGAATCCTAGTCCTAAATGAATTCAATTTATGATTTCTTATATTTCCAATTCTTTGTTTACCATTTGTAGGGCTAGAATGTAGTATTTGATGGAGTTTTGTTGTTATAGAATGAGCATCATGCATGCTTTCATGTTATTGATTCATAATTGTTATAAGTGTTGTAGTTACAAGGCACCAAAATTCCTAGTTGTGACACTTTAAAGTTTTGGAGTTACATCTGAAGTATAGGGGCTTAATCCATTAAGATAGCCCAATAGACCAAGGAACTCGACGAGTCCAGGGAAGGACCCGACGAGTTCAATCAAGATGTCCACACTTGATTCGCGTTAGGACTCGGCGAGTCAGATGAATGACTCGGCGAGTTGAATCAGTTTTTGCGTGAGTCAGATCTGGCAGGGAACTCGACGAGTCAGGGGCTGACTCGACGAGTTGGTTCGTAATTGAAGTATTTTGAGCTTTAGAACTCGACGAGTTGATGGAGCAACTCAGCGAGTCCAGTTAACCTGCAAGTGTTGACTTTGACCATGGACCGTTGACTTTGACCTTGACTAGAGTTTACTTAGTTTGACCTTGAACGGTATTATGGTCTAAGTGTTATGTTGGTATTGGTACCTCGGGGAGCTAGGGGAGCAGCAACTCGGGGGAAAATGTCAGATAGCTGGCAAAGGTGTCAGCCAGTCTTCAGCTGTGAGAGGTGAGTCTTCTCACCATGCCAATGGGTCTAAGACATCAAGGCCGACCCATTTTATGTTGGTGGTATGATAGTTAGCTTTATGCTAGGTGGTATGATAGTATTTAGATGATATGTGATATGTTAGTTGTGTTCGTGATACTTGCATGAAAGACCATGTGGGGTAGCCCATGGCACGATGGCATAAGACCCTTGGGGGAGCCCACGACATCCTTACAGGTTTTCGTACATGTTATGTGTAGGTATTTCTATGGGTCATAATACGCAATTGATTATATATGTGTTTTGTATGGAAGAGCCCGGGGGAGCCCGTGGCATTGGATGTAAGACTATGTGGGGTAACCCATGGCATTCCTAGGTAAAGACCATGTGGGGTAGCCCATGACATTGGAAGTAAGACCATGTGGGGTAGCCCATGGCGTTCCTAGGTTCTATGTATGCATGACTTGTGTGGTACAGGTAGCTTCTATAGCTAACAGGATATGTGATATGTGGTTTGTGTGTATGGTATGCTCTGGGAAACTCACTAAGCTTCGTGGTTACAGGTTTTGTTCATGGTTTCTGGTATCATCATTTTGGAAAGGAAGGGCTCGGATTGATCGCAATGCACACACCTATGTTTTCCACAATGAATGATTTTGGGATAAACTCTAATAAATGATTGGTTTGACTATAATTTGAAATGTTTGAATTAAATGGTATCAATGTTTTAGTTATATTAAAAGTGAAATTTTTACCCTTGATTTTTGGGTCGTTACACAAAAAAGGGCCCTCACCGATATGATTTTGGCCACTCATATCTTTAGAGAGAAGTAAGACCATGTGGGTTAGCCCATGACATTCCTAGGAAAAGACCTTGTGGGATAAACCATGGCATTGGATGTAAGACCATGTGGGGTAGCCCATGGCGTTCCTAGGCTCTATGTATGAATGACTTGTGTGGTATAGGTAGCTTCTATAGCTAACATCATATGTGATATGTGGTTTGTGTGTATGGTATGCTCTGGCAAACTCACTAAGCTTCATGGTTACAGGTTTTGTTCATGGTTTCAGGTATCATCATTTTGGAAAGGAAGGGCTCGGATTGATCGCAATGCACACACCTATGTTTTCCACAATGAATGATTTTGGGATAAATTTTGATAAATGACTGGTTTGACTACGATTTGAAATGTTTGAATTAAATGGTATCAATGTTTTAGTTATATTAAAAGTGTAATTTTTACCCTTGATTTTTGGGTCGTTACACAAAAAAAGGGCCCTCACCGATATGATTTTAGCCACTCATATCTTTAGAGAGATAGTTGAAATTCTTATCTTCCCGTCTCCTCTCTCCATATTCATCCTCTTGCTAGTGTTGGGTGTGAACCACTATAGGCATGACATTTTTGGTGCTTGCTATCAAGGCTTCAACAACACAAGGATCTTTGTTATTTATCAATAACAATGAAGGTATGTTTCTTTTAACCCTATTCGTATTTTTGAAAATATGTTAGGTATGCTAAGGTTTCTTATTTGATGTTGATAGTTGTATATTCAATAAGAAAAAACATAGATCTTATTTTAGGGTTGCATACACACTTATGTTTTTTATTTGTTTTGCATAAAACCCATCAGTTTTATCCTTCCACCCATGTGGGTGAGATATCCCTAAAATTAAATTCCTTTTAATTCTAATGGTAATACCGTCCACCACAGTTTTTATAAGATTAATAAACAATTGATAAATTGCTATTCAACCCTTTAATTAATTAAATTATTAATTAATTTCGATAATATTTTCTAGTTAATTTCTAATTAATTATTAAACCATAATAACTAATAAAGCAATTCCCTTTTTATTGATTCTACTTGATTTTAGTATTGAAGACAACTCAAGAGGAAGCTGCTATTATTAGAGATATCAACAGTAGTTGACGACCTTGGAGACACTTTCTAATAGTCTACCACTTTGACAGGTCATCAACTATACTTGGTCTAATACTTTTGTAATAATCAACAGAGAGAATGTCATCCAATGCATCTGTCGAACTTTGACCAAATCGGTTTCAACCCTCCGATAAGTGAGCAGTTATTCCTTCATTCTCATGATATATGTATGAATCTGAGACATAGATAATGGTCAATCTCAATATTCAAGAGTTGTTTCTCGATAAATATTTATGACGATTGCATCTGATAACTATGTTGAACACATCAATTTCAATTAGGACCCGACCAACTATTCATGATGTTGATGCATTCTATAGGTTAAAAAATTAATGTACATAGCGTAAAATTACACTTAACGATTAATGATACATGCAACCTATTGTGGATCTATGTCTTTACATTAAGGTAACATATATGAACAACAAACCCTAGAAGAAACCTATTACAATCGAAATTCATAGGTTGAGGTTTACATTCCTTTGAAATGTTATTGCAAAAACATCCTATGATTCCTTCCCTTGTAGACCTTCATAAAGCTAGCACCAAACAGATGATGCCTCTAATGGCCCACACCAAAAGCTAGGAATTAGAACAATTAGAGAGGAGAGAGTAGAGAGGATCAAATTTTCGGCTAAGGTAATCTTCAAAGAAATAGATGAAATTTGAGAGCTAATAACCCCCATATATAGCTGCTACGAAAATCCAAAAACCCTAGATTTGAACATAAAATAATATTATTTCTAATCCTACTAAGTATATGAATTCCTTTTGTTGAATGGAACATTCTGGATTGCCTTGCAAGGCATCCAAAATCTGTCCATATGAACAGGTTTCTAGAACCTCTTCTTTGCTTAACAATTAAGCAATTACAAAGTAGCCCTTCCACTTTAAATTAATTCCAATTGACCCCAAGATTCTATTTCCCAATATATGATTTATTATGACATTATCATACTACCAATTGAACACATTAATTTAGTCCCTGTTGGGACCAACACTATAATGTCAACATCAAATCGTCAAGTGGCCCAAAGATATTGATTTTCCAGTTACGGTAAAAGAAAGGAATTACTTAGACTATATAGTAATACACTTGACTTACCAAATCATTCATGAAATTACTCTTTATAACATCATGTTACAAGATGAGTTTGAGCAAAGCAATGCACAAATGATTCACGAACTATGAACTATATATATTTTCTTGAAGAATAATATACATTTCCATCTAAGAATTACTCGTGATAATATCCATTAAGTAATCTATATGAAACATCCCATAAATAATGACATAAAATTTTCATTTTTAGATTAACAAATCGTTAAAACATATCATTTCCATAACCTAAGGTAATCAAGATTTAGCAAAACATCATTAAATTAGAGTAAATCAAAGAATGCAGAAACATGTGTTGTTCTTTGCAATCATCCCGAGCTCTTCCATTTGAAAACCAAAGTACCTGAAACATATACTAAAAACCGTAAGCACAAAGCTTAGTGAGCTCCCCAAAATATCTCATACCATACAAATCATATAATGGGCCCCATACAAATGAGATACGGGCCCAACCCACACTCAAATAATGGGCCCTGCCTAATGAGATACAGTCCCTATCCACACTCGAATAACAGGACCCGCCCATTGAGATACGAGCCCCGCCCACACTCGGATAACAATGAAATATGGGCCCTGCCCACACTCGCATAACAATGAGATATGGGCCCCGCCCACACTCGCATAATTGGCCCTACCCACTAAGAATATAACGATATAATCATAGAACATTCAAACACATGCTTAAATCACAAAGATAGTAGCATATTGTACAATCATCGGGCCTCGTCCACATACAAATCATGTATGCATAACCTGATACTAGTATACAAAGTAACGATCGAGGCCCGCCAAGTAAGCATACAAACCACATACACATGCAAGAGTTACGTAGAAATCTAGCACTCTACATAGCAAGCCATGGGTCGCATTGGTGCGTTGAACCCACTAAACGTAGTGAGCAGACTAACCTCGCACTGCTGAATCATACAGAAAGAATCTTTTGTTGTTCGCCTGCAAGATGTCTCGCTCTATCAATCACAAGCTAAACACCCATCAATAATCTCAGGTGACCCACACTAAGTGTTCAAACCAGGGTAAAAGACCTTTTTACTCTTTTCATAATTTGGCCCAAAACCAAGGCCCCATTCAACAATTCAAAGGCCAAATTCCAAATAAACACCCAAGGCCCAAAATAACCAATGGTCAACCTTGGTTAAACTTCTGCTCGAAGTCATAGTCAACAACCCATGTTGACCAAACACGCCGTGTTTCCCCTTGAACACGCCGTGTTCCTCCCTCATCCATATAATCGTTAAATCCCTAACCAACACGTCGTGTTTGCCCGAGATTCAACAGCTTAATACATTAAGCTACTATCTCCGATTTCAAGAGCTCTAAAGCTCAGATCTACACCAAAATTAAACTTAGAAGCGTAAAGCTTCCATCCTTTCCAATGGGGATTACCAAAAAAGGTCCAAACCTAACCAAAAAGGATTGGCATAGAAAGGGATTAACCAATAAGCATTTAATCCTTGAACCCCAAAACACAGATCTGACTTTCTTAAGATAGAAAACCACATAAAGTTGCCAAGTTTACATTTATTCATGCCTAAATGAAGCTCCTAAGCTTAAAAGGGACATCATAATTGACTTAATGTATGCATGAAACCATAATTCTCATAAATCTTGCACCTTTATGCTCAAAGAGACCAAAACAAACTCAGATCTGGAATAAAAAGCCCTTAAACAACTTCACACTCTCATTAACCCAAAAAGTGGACCAAAAGCACAACAAAGCACAAAATGGAGAGATATAAACACCTAAAAGCCAAGATGCAAACTTGATACATCAAAAAGCTTCCTCACAAAACGATGATTATGGATTAAAGCCTTTTCCCCAAACAAGCAACTTCAAGACTTGCTCCTCCTTCACAAGGACCAACAACGAGCACGAAGAGCATTTTACTAGTTGAAGAACACCAAAGAGACTTAAAGATCAACTTTAGGGTTTTAGTGTCAATGGACGCTGGTAAGGAGACCAGCTCTTAAGGCTTAACGAGATTATATAAGATACAACATTCTAAAAATTAGGGTTTCCTTCCCAGCTTCCAACATGTCGTGTTTAGACACCAACACGCCAAGTTGACCCAAATGAGAATCACGCTTTTCCTCAACTAGAAACGTCGTGTTGGTTCCTCCAACATTCCATGTCCATTCCTCAAAATGGAATTCATTCCTTATACTTTTTCCTCAAGATTCCGGGTGTTACACTCTAAGCATGGATTTATCCGATACATAAAATCCTTATTTTCTAAGTAATCATAAATATTGTAGCAATCCTTGTGCAATGTCTAATCTCCATATACAATCTATAAACAATTCATGACAATTTTGATTCACTATCTAGTTTAAAAAGTATGAACGACTGCAAAATTTAAATAACTGAATATTTTTCTCTCTTTTGAAGGTGCTAAATGAATTCATCAAAAAGACTGATAGCATCCGGAATAAATTCTATTTGGTCGGTTCGGGTACAATACGAAAGTTACTTGTCACAACGTAAATATTAAAAACAAAATTTTCATTTTAAATCAGATAATCTTCAACTACATTTCATAAAATCTCATTTATTGAATTTACAAAAAGCAACTCAATGTTTAATTAATTAATAATCCAGGATCCTTGAAACATAAGTCTTGCTCTGGTTTGTACAATCAATTCGGTGCCGTCCCGCGATACTTAGAGAAACCTGAAACACATAACATATAACACGGTAAGCACGAAGCATAGTGAGTTCTCTAAAATACCACATGCACATACTAGCCACTCGAGGCTACAACTCTGTAAGACCTTCCGGTCAATGTGTCTCAGTGGAACCCTCCAATCCTATAGCTTGTTGGACCCTCTGGTCCAGTCATAGCCCGTTGGACCCTCCGGTCCGGTCATAGCTCGTTAGCCCTCCGGTCCGGTCTGGTTGAGAGCCTTCCGGCCTCATAGGTCGTTGGACCCTCCGGTCCGGTTTATATACTCTGCATAGCATAAATCACAAAGACATGATGCATAGCATACAACATAAAACAGGATAACATACACATAAGAGCCTCTGGTCACACATAATTGCCATTCTAGGTAAAGTATAGTGAGAAGACTCACCTTGGATGATGAAAGCCCCTAGAAATGCTGCTGCTAGGTATTGACTACTAACTCAGTGACAACCCACAATTAAACCAATTAGAAACTAAGTCGAGTTCTCACTCAAAAGGTCCAAGATATACCACTAATCATCCCATCAATAACCTAGAACCCATTAGGCCCACCAAGGCCCAATGATAAGTGGGCCCTCCAGAGGCCGAAAATCTCAGATCTCAAAGGCATGTCCAACACTAGATAAGCTCTCCAAGCCCAATAATGGCCCACTCCCTCCAATGTGGCTTACACCAAGCCCAGATATATCATTGGCCCATAACTTTAGACTTATGATGGCCCAATAGCCTGAAGACCCAAAGCATGGCCCATAACATGGCCCAACAACAAAAGGCCCAAACTGCCAGAGTACGCGGGGCGTACACTCTTGTACGCTAAGCGTACTAGGGAAAAGGTGCATACGCTGGGCGTACCTGAATGTACGTTGGGCGTATTACCCCTATTAAGACACATTCCCATTAAGTTCTTAATACTCCCTTCCAGTGGATACCAATTCAAATCTAGGTTTTTTCCATGTCTTAAACCATAAAGTTGCTTACTTGATGGCTTTGCATGACCCACCTAAGTTGACAATCCAAAAACAATAATCTACTTCCAAGGAAAAGGTCTTAACTCATGCATGAATCCATTAAGACTTCCATGATGACAACTTTCTTCCTTAGGTACACTTTTACAACTAAGAGTAGTAACTCCAAGTCTTGGAAGTCGGATTGAACCACAAAGCTTCAACCTTTGGACCAAAATGGTCCAAAAACTCACTCTAAGAAATCTAAGGAAATAATCACCAAGTTTAGATCTTTTATACGTTGAGATGGTCTAAAGTGAAGCAATAATCCCAGATCTGAACTTTCTCTCTTGCACAAACATCTTGCCTTGACCTTTCCTTCTTTGGAGAGTGGAACCAAAACAACAAAATGCCCTCACAAAGCCTTCCAAGCTCCAAGAATGCTCCAAGAGGATTAGGGTTTTCGTGGGAACTGAGTGAAGATGAGATGGAGGCTGGTAACCAGGGGGTTATGTTCTTTATATAGTGGCTTACCCAAATATTTAGGGTTTTTGGACTCCATACGCACGTTGGGTGTACCTCCTTGTACGTTGGGCGTACACCAATGATACCCGCGATCATATTCATTTCATATATATGCTGGGCATACCCATGCGCCTCTTACTTTGCATGCATGCCCCCCCCCCCTCTTTTCCAACTTTTCCATCTGGGACCATTTATGTTAAAAACTTCAAAGTGCTATATCTTCCTCACCCGATGTCCGTTTCCGACGAACTTTATATCCACGAGAAGGTAACGAGAAGCTCTACATTTATATTAACTTTATTTCTCCTAAAGCCTACTCGAACTCAGATCCAAAAATTCATGAAAAAGTCCAAACCAAACTTGCCGATAACCTCAGGACCTAAAGCACAACTTGAACCCTTTTCTCCCTTAATACACCCTATATAAATTCGAAGAAGGTATAAACATTCCTCTTTAAAAATCTCGAAACCCTCTCATATTCTGATTACGGCCCACGAGTCAAGAATCGCAACAATATGAAACAAGATGTTACATTACTTGTCTAGGGAAAATGTTTTGGATACCAATGAAAAATTTGGTTTCAACATTGGCAGGGTACGAGCATTTGATCTCGCATTATTGGCAAAATGATGGTGAGAGTTCTATGTTGATGAATGGTCTATTAGAAAAAGAGATTATAATGGCACTCTAGAGAGAAACCGATTGATGGTTTGTAAAACTGGCATTTGGAGCAAAATCTTTCATCTTCAAAATGATTTTGAGAATTTGAATTTGGACCTTCTTTCCATGTTTTCTGTCAAAAACAATAGGTCTAGATGGATTGAAATCAAGGATGACAATTTCTCAGAGTCCTTCATCAGGTCGATAAATGATGATGTTCTGTTAAAAAGTAACACTTGCAACACTATTTGGAATCACATTGAATCTGCCAAGGCAAACATCTTAAGCAAAAATCTTAATTTGTGTGTTAGGCGTGGTCATCTATACACTAGATTAAAACTCCATAGAACTGGGATCCTTTTGTAATCACCTATATGCACCCTATGTACGGCTAGTAACGAGTCTAAATCACACTTATTTCTGGATTACCCTAAAGTCATTGAGGCCAGTGTAATTTTGCATCATTTGTGGAGGGACATCCCTATTACTAGTGTGTCCATCACGAATTTATTTTTGAGGTTGGACAACCTCTGCTCTGATGGCCCTGTTTGATGGCTCTGTTTTGAATAATGTAGATATGGAAATGGGGTTGTCTTTAGTTGGAAATATAGAAGCAACAAAGAGTTAGTATGTGACATCCAACCTTTTCATGGTTAAGTATTATGGCTAGAAAAGATGAATAGTTTTGTTAGTTAATCAGCTCTACCAATACTCGTAAAGATTGCCTCAACTACTTGTAACTCTAGCCTCTCAGTAGCTTTGTTTTTCAACCAACACCATTTTTTTTAAAAACATCATATAATTAAGACCCACTTATATGTTTCGAGACATATTGAGGATATTCAATGTCTCATTAGATGTGAAATTTTTTCAATCTACAAAGTCTGGACTGACATTTTCTAATACGAGAAAGTATTGAAAGGTTAACACATTTGAAATGTTGTTTGGTTGTGGATTTAGGGCAGAGTCACTCAGTCGACTGTTTTTCTATTCTTAATTATACATGACTTGTATACACCAAGCGATTATAGTGGGACCTAGTAGGGATTATATTAAGAAAGTTAATTATTTTCAAATATCAGAACACTTTTCCTGCTAGTACTAACAAGGCTAAATCAAACACTTTTTCCTAATCGACTTAGCAACTAGGGGTGCAAACGAGCCAAACAACTTGAGATCGGCTCGTTAAAAGCTCGATTCGAAACCGATTTTATACGAGCCCGAGCCATGCTCAAACTTAATATTAAGCTCGTTTATTAAATGACCTCGAGCTCAAACCTATGTCACTAAGCTCGATTAGGCTCGCGAGCCTAAACGAGCTTTTATATAATATAATTTATTATCATTTTTATATATTAAAATAAAAATATATTTGGGGAATTACGAATTATGGTATTAATAAATGAACTTCTTAACGAGCTCGAACCGAGCTTAAACTTATTTAGGCACGTCGAACAAAAACTAGTCGAGCCCAAGCAGGAGCCGACCTTGTTTAATTATTTATGAGCTCGAGCCAAGCTCGGTACAAGAAAGCTCGAATCGAGCCGAGCTCTAGCCTGAGCCTCGTATGTCACACCCTAAAACCATGAATGGCGGAAACATTATGGGGCGGAGGACGTCATGTACAATATCACAACAATGAATAATAGTAAACAAGTAACAACATCATCCATTGCATTAATAATATAATTTCATACATGTGTGTTCTGCCAAACTTATAGACACCAAAAATATACATATCCAAATAAAAGACGAGTCTTGAACGAACACCATCTTCTCAAAAGCCTGGCACCTGTACCTGTCTATTGGTGACCTGAGAATACAAGTTATTTTGAAAGCGAGTATCAACTTAAAGCTGGTGAGATCATAAGTATATTAATGTCTGTGTTTGTATGAAAGAATTTGTAAAATGTTTTGTAAGATGTTTTGTATGATGTTTTGTAAAATGTTTGAACTCTCCTAGAAAACCCTATGTTTCCTCCTAACTGTAGCCTTCTACCAAGGCATGTAGTGTCTATGTGTGTGTCTCTTGTTAGAGCGTGTGTTTTGCCAATTCTGACTATCATTTACCAAAAATATAGTTTTTACATTACCGTGCATCCTGTGAATATTCACGAATTGAATCTTATGGGAAAATATTATAGTACCATAGTATTCGTAATAAGTGACTACCATTGTACTAACTACCTTAAAACAAAAGGTGTTCAAAGTAACATGTGATCGACCTGTATCCTGCTACCGACTCTAGTAAAATGACAATGTAAGACGTCGTAAGAAATGACATTTGGCACCCGTAGACTTGCAAGTCCCACTGTAGCGAGCAGCAAGGTGTAGGATAGTCAATCCAGTATAGATCTATACACAAACTCATACGCTCCCCAATTAAGGAGATTCGGGATACAAAAACGGTCATGGAAGGAAGTGCCATGACCCGTCTAATGGTTCACATAACTGCATGAATGTACATGTAATGAATGTCCTAACTGAAAAGTGTACTCTTTCTCTGTCTATCCTGTATGTACTGAAATGTTCTGCGTGTGCTAGATGTAATGTATGTTCTCTCTCTGTCTAGCATGTATAGTAATGTAACGTGTGTACTAGCTGTAATGTATGTTCTCTCTCTGTCTAGCATGTATAGAATGTACTGACTCATGAATGAACGGACTCTTTGTATGTTTCATTGTTCTACTAATAGTATTAGTATCCTCCTGTGCTACCCCTATGGTAACTTACTAGTGATGTAACTAGTACGTATGAACATGGAAGTATATCCTTGCTACCCAAGGGTATTGAATGGACTGGAAGAACCTTTATGATGATATATGTACACATGATATATAAGTAATATTTAAACGACCTTCGGACGGATACCCGATACCTTACCAGACCACATCCCAACGGAGAAAAGGAAATAAAGCGAGTTGGCCTTCTTAAGCGTTTTAAACATTTCTTATATAACTATACATACATAGGCATGCATTTGATAATACGTATAAAGAGCTTAAGTAAACGTTTTTGATAAGTATAAGAATTTGTAAAAACAGTTTGAAGCAAACAGTTTGAACAGTAAGCAATCACTGCCATAAACTCCTATGGAACATGGTTTTATGGCTCATGGACCATTTAGCAAACAGTTTGATAAACAATTTGTAAAAACAGTTTTAAATGATTTATGTGGGGGGGATACAAGTTAAATACTTATAGTTATGGCTCATGGACCATTTCTCCATGAGTTTACTGCCGTAAACTCCTATGGAACATGGTTTTATGATGTTTTCAAGTCCTAAACACTTCAGGTAATACCCTAGGTTAGATTCTAGGAAAAAGGAAGGAGTATGGGCCATTTATACCCACTTTGGGGTGTTTATGGTTTTGGGAGATCCACAAACCGTAAACACATATAAATGAGTGATTCTTGTGCTTTTTGTGTGATAAACTCATCAATGAAGGGTCTAGACAAGTCCCTAAGGCATTGTGAAGCATCTAGGCACCCTTTGGCACCTTACTTGGTGTTTACGGTTTTGGGAGCCTCCCAAAATCGTGAACACCTTGTTCTTGGTGTTCTTAGGACATTTCGTTGATATTAAGATGTATAGCAAGCTTTAAAAGACTCTAGGATAGAAGTACTTACTTTGTGGAAGCTTGAAATGAACTAAAAGTCCAAGAACACTAGTGTATGTTCTTGGTGTTGTTGGTCTTTTGGAAATCTAATCAAAACACAAAAATGGATGGATGAAAAGATGTATAATCACTAGTAGTTATGAGACATCAACTAATTAAGTCGATAAATACTCACATTTTCGGGAAACTGGGTGAAAACCGGGATGATAGTTGAGAGTGTTTGGAGTTTACTCTTGAGAGTGAAAGTAAAAAGTGAAGTACTTTGGGGAGTAAACTCATGCTTAAGGCATGAATTTATGGTTTTTGGGGTAGTTTACGACCCAAACATAAAAGTTTGGCCGTGAACTTCTAAGCTACGTGGTATTCGCGATTTTGAAATTTCAAGGCTCAAGGCGTTACATTCTTTCACCCGTTCATTTAAAGAATAATTATTATAATAGTCAAACAAACTTTAAATTTGTTAGAAAAAAATACAAATTAAATTGACTTATAATATGAAGTGATTGACTTTTAGGGTTTGACCGAATAAAAATTTCGGGTTGTCACATCATCCCCCCGTTAAAGGGAATTTCGTTCCGAAATTAAAGTCTAAGAAAATAAAGTATTTACAGATAACTAAGCGAATAGATGAGGATATTTCAGATTTATCTGATCCTCGCGCTCCCAATTGAATTCCGGTCCTCGCTTGGCGTTCCAGCGAACCTTCACTATCGGGATACGGCTTTGTTTCGTTTGCTTGACTTCCCGGTCCATGATCTCTACTGGTTCTTCCACGACGTTGAGGCTCTCATTTCTCTCGATCTAGTCGAGTGGGATTACAAGAGTCTCGTCGAACAAACACTTTTCAAGTTCGATACGTGGAAGGTAGAATGTACGTTACTGAGTTCGCACTGTAAGTTAGGTTTGTAAGCTACAGGGCCGATTCTTGCGAGAATCCCAAAAGGCCCAATGTACCTTGGATTTAGCTTTCCACGCTTTCCGAAGCGTATCAAGCCCTTCCAGGGTGAGACCTTCAATAGAACACGGTCACCCACTTGGAATTCCAACAGTTTCCTACGTTTATCAGCGTAGCTTTTCTGTCGGTCTCTGGAGGCTTTCAATCATTCACGGATCTGAACGATCTTCTCCGTCGTTTCCCGCATGATCTCCGGACCTGTGAGAGTGCTTTCAGGAACTCGTCCTTTAGCTAACTGGGTATCACCCTGTCACACCCAAAAACCGAAGGTGGAAACATTTTCGGGGCGGACTCCACGTTGAGTATCAAATCCAATGCACATAGTAAGCAAAGTAGACAACCATTACATTACATATATAATAGTTAACATTTGTTTCAAAAGTAAATTTTACAAGTGTGATACATAGTATATCTGAATAAAATGTATAAAATGTAACGAGTCTTCTACGCACTTCGTCTTCACCAAAAGAGATCGGCGGGTACCTGTCTAATCAGAAGCTGAGAATACAAGCGGTTTGAAAATTAGCATAACGCTGGTGAGTTCATAAGCGGTTTTTTTTTTGTGAAAAATGTACGAGTTCCTTTGGTTTCCTGAAAAAGTGGTTGTCCAAGAAAATTCCATATTTTCTTAAATACAAGACCGATTGAATATCACAGAGTATAGTTTAATACACAAAACTATATATTGAGAATGATGGGATTACTATCCCGAATTAGATATAAAATACTTTGATATACGTGAATTGTACATGGAAAGTAGTTTGAAAACCATGGGACTAACATCCCGTACTAGATACAAGATAGTTTGGTATACGGGAAAATATAGATTGAATACCATGGGACTACCATCCCGAACTAGATACAAGATAGTTTGATATACATGAAAATATAGATTGAAAACCATGATTGTTCTTGTGAATCGTTAAGTTTAGTTATCTAACTTGTTACACTTTTCTAGTGACATACTACTGTTACTCAGGAAAATCCTATATTTTCCTACATGTGTGTGTGTGTGAACTGTTACCGACTCTATGTGTGCGAACTGTTACCGGGTCTGATTATGTTCAATTTTATCCCCAGGAAAACCCCATGTTTTCCTGAATGTGTGTGTGTGAAGTCTCCTGAAGGTCTGATTATCCTAACAGTCATAAAACTAATAATTAAGTGTGAAGTGTTCATAATCTTGATTGCGAGTTCCATAACCATACTTCAGACCAGATATGACTCGAGTCGTGGCCAGTATCCTTTTTATGACTTTCGTCACCCTTGAACCTTTCGGTTCGGCTGTAGCTAGCATCCAGGTGCGGGATTGTCGGTCCCGTATAGATCTATACACTCAAGTAACTCTCTCAATCTATCTATCTTCTTACTCTCCGAGGTAACCATTCCCGGGCAAAGTAATGCCAAGTCGTCGAACCTGGAAGTGTAAGCGGCGATATGAGAACCTTTCATCTTCAGGTTCCAGAGTTCGTGTTCTAACTTCTACATTTCGCCTCGAGGGCAGTACTCAGCCAGCAGAAGTTCCTTCATGGCTTCCCAACCTATGGCGTTGGCTACAGGTAAGGTTAGGGATTTGACTCGGCCATTCCACCAAGTCAGGGCTTTGTCGATAAAGGTGCAAGCGGCAAACTTCACTTTGTCAGATTCTGAGCAGGCGCAAATTTCAAAGATGGATTCGATCTTCTCGAACCATCGGGTGAGGGAAATGACACGTCCAGTGCCATCAAAGGACGTGGGTTTCGCGTTCATGAAATCTTTATATGAACCCTATTTTTGGTGTCCTTGACTACCTTCTTGGTTTTGGGTTTAGGTACCATCTCCCGAACTACCGGAACCGCCAGAGTTCCGTTGAGATATGGCAGCTACCACTGCGGCTGTAACAGCTGCCTGGAATACTACAGGATCAATTTGGGGAGGAGGTGGTGGCGGAGGGTTGTTGGTCTTGGAGCTGGGTCTCTTTCTTGGAGGCATCTTGATCTAATAGAATCAAGGAAGAGAGGATGATAAGTCCTCTGAATTGAATCAAGAGATATGGAGGATATATTTCGAATAAGCGATAAAGCAGGAAAGAGTTATCTAAGCGGCAAAATTATCGCTAAGGGAATGATCAAAGAACAATGCATGAACGAGGATTTCTACCAAGGATTGGCTCAAGAAATACTCCCATAGTATTTCATGATTCGCTACGACACTGGCTCGATGTTTGTGGTATTAGGGTAAGTTTTAGGCATGCCGCATACCATAGTCACTCCCAAGCACATGTTGGCCGTGTCTCGAATAAATATAGTTGGCCAGGCTATATTGACCCTAGACACGACTACATAACTGCCCAGGTTTAACCGCAGTACACAACACCCATTTACTTATGTTTTGTTCTACTTGTAGTTACGGATCTCGACGATTCGGTATACTTATATACTTTTGAAAATACTTATATTTTTTATGGATACTTTTAGTTCAGAGCACTTAGGCCCCTTAATGTTTATAGTTTTATACCATGTAAGGTTCGGTATACTTTACTCACTATAAACAAGGGCTCTGATACCAATCTGTCACACCCCGAAAACCGAAGGCGGAAACATTTCCGGGGCGGACTCCATGTTGGGTATCAAATCCAATGCACATATTAAGCAAAGTAGACAACCATTACATTACATATATAATAGTTTACATTTGTTTCAAAAGTAAATTGTACAAGTGTGATACATAGTATATATGAACAAAATGTAACGAGTCTTCTATGCACTTCGTCTTCACCAAAAGAGATCGGCGGGTACCTGTCTAATGCGAACCTGAGAATACAAGCGGTTTGAAAACATCAAACCATACTTCAGACCAGATATGACTCGAGTCGTGGCCAGTATCCTTTTTATGACTTTCGTCACCCTTGAACCTTTCGGTTCGGCTGTAGCTAGCAGCCAGGTGCGGGATTGTCAGTCACGTATAGATCTATACACTCAAGTCACGCTCTCTATTTAAGAGATTCTAGTTACAGGTGCGGTCCTCCAATCGCGTATCTCTATGGAGTGTTCACCAAGGACGTGTCTCCAATCTTTAAGATTACTCTTTACTCTCGTGTCTAGGGAAGTAGTATCTATGACTAACTAAGATCTAACGGTGCCTGTCCTTTACACTCGAGCCTAGGTGTTTTATTAAGGACATTACAAATGTTTGATGTTTTCTAATGGTGTCTATCCTTTACACTTGAGCCTAGGGTGTTTTATTACAGACATTACAAAGGTTTTATGAGATCTATCAATATAAGTGTGAACAATCAATTGTGAAACATAACAATATATAATAAGAATTGAAATCGTTTAAACAAACAACTCTGCAAATTAAAACAGTTTGTTAGTAGGTTTTCAATTCTTAAAAGTGTGTGAATTATGAAACCATTTAAGTAAAATAATGAATTTAAGTACAAGATATTCTTCTACTTTTGCTTGTATTCCCCCCTGAAAACATTTAAAAACCATTGAAAAAGGGTAGGGGTATAAACTCACCGGATGCGGAATGTGACGACTAGGATGCTAAACGTCGAATCGAGGCTTGAATATGAGCGACTTTCCTATGTAATATGAAATGGTATACAAATATATCTAATTATATTTATAAACTCTAATTAGATATGATATTACACTCCAATGAGCAAAAACACTTCAAAACGAGTGTTTAGAGTAACCCGGGCAACATCTACGGACGTGTAATGATACGAGGGACTTGGGAATTGAGTTTACTCTTCAAGAGTAAACTCCTAATGGAGTTTACAGCCTTATACACCACTCACACATGAGTTCACGGTCGTGAACTCATGTTGGCAAGGTTTATGGTGCTTAATTGGTCAATATCACT
Source organism: Lactuca serriola (assembly GCF_051521515.1). Taxonomy (NCBI): domain Eukaryota; kingdom Viridiplantae; phylum Streptophyta; class Magnoliopsida; order Asterales; family Asteraceae; genus Lactuca; species Lactuca serriola. The sequence goes on along the minus strand of NC_136412.1, from coordinate 134,923,456 downwards.
TGCGAAGAGTTGGAACAATTTTACCTAAGGCATGGGAGTAATTAAATTCACCAAATAACATTATTTAAGGGAGTTTACGGCCCTAGCATGGAGCTTATGGCCGTAAGCTCCCATACTCCCTTAGATTGTGATTTTAAGGCCTTAGATTAATCACATGTGATTCCTATAATTTTTTACAAGCCTTGATATGAATTTAGGGCTCCAAATGACACACAATTAGGAGTTTACGGCCCTAGAGCACATGCTACGGCCGTAAACTCTCAAATAAAGAGTTTTTTTATGTTTAAGGTCCCCAAACTATTTTTGGTTGGTTCTATTATTTATTCTAAGGCTTTTGGTGAAGTTATATGGCTTTCTAACATGTTTGAAATGAGTTTACTCCGATGTTTGAGGGGTTTACGGCCCAAGCACATACCTTGGTCGTAAACTCATGCTAATCCCTCAAATTCCATGTCTAAGGTGCTCCAAGTCCATTTCATGAAGTCATATAACCATATCTAAAGTCTAGTTGTGGTTTGGAGGGGTTTTGTTGCTCCAAAACCCCATTTTTCACGTGTTCACAGCCTAAGGCCGTTCCAGGGCCGTAAACACATGTTTATGGTCCTATCCCATGAATTGAACACGAAAATGAAGGCTAAGGATGTTATAATAGGGGCTAAGATGATTACCTTGGTGTTTTGAAGCCTAAATTTGGTGTTTTTGGACCTTGAATCTAGTTTGAGGAGAGAGGTTACATAGATGGTTGTGTGGTGAAGCAAAAGCTTCAAAGGAAATTAGAAACAAAATTGGAAATGTTGATTGGGTTATTGAAATGAATTACGAAAAGGGTTACAAGCAATGATATGAATTTTCGGGTTGTTACACACCCACCTCAGCCCAGCACAGAGGGGATCTGCACTTTCGGCCATAGAGGGCTTCGAATCGAGCAGCCTTTATGCTCATGTGATAACTGTTGTTGTAGGAAAATTCGACAAGGGGTAAATAAGTATCCCATGCTTTCTCGAAGTATATCACATAGGCTCGCAACATATCTTCCAAGGTTTGGATAGTTCTCTGACTTTTCCCGTCGGTCTGTGGATGGTAGGTTGTACTCATGTCCAACCTAGTTCCTAAGGAACTTTGTAACAACTGCCAGAACCTCGAAGTGAATCTACTATCTCTATCCAAGATAATGGATAAGGGAACACTGTGCAGTATTACAATCTCCTTAGTGTAAGTTCTGGTAAGTTTCTCCATCTTGTATGTTTCTTTGATCGGCAGGAAGTGTGCAGACTTGGTCAATCTGTCGACAGTGACCCATATGGTATCAAGTCCACCCGTTGTCTTGGGCAACTTGGTTATGAAATCCATAGTTATCCGCTCCCACTTCCATTCCGGTATCTCGGGCTGTTGTAATAGACCGGAGGGTTTCTGGTTTTCGACCTTGACCTTTGCGCAAGTAAGGCATTTGCTCACGAAGGTAGCAATCTTTGCTTTCATGTTAGGCCACTAGTATAACTTTTTGAGATCCAGATACATGTTATCTGAACCCAGGTGCACGAAATAACGAGTGTTGTGTGCCTCGATCATGACCAAGTCTTTGAAACCACCTAGTTTCGGGGTCCAGATCCGATCCATGAAATAATAAGATCTGCCACCTTTAACCTCCAAGTTCTTATCCATCCCTCTTAGGGATTCACCCGCCACATTTTCAGGATTCAAAGCGTCGAGCTGAGCTGCCTTAATTTGTGTGGACAAGTGTGAATGGATAGTCATAGTCAATGATTTGACTCTACGACCGAAATATTCCTTCTGACTCAGGGCGTCAGCTACTACGTTGGCTTTACCCGGATGATAACGAATTTCTCATTCGTAATCACTGAGTAGCTTGACCAGCCGTCGTTGGCTCATGTTGAGCTCCTTCTAGTCGAATATGTGTTGTAAGCTCTTGTAGTCTGTAAAGATAGTGCTTTTCGTTCCGTACAAGTAATGTCTCCAGATCTTCAGAGCAAACACAATTGCTCCTAGTTCTAGATCGTGTGTCGTGTACTTGACCTCATGTGTCTTCAGTTGTCTCGAGGCATAGGCGATGACCTTACCTCGCTGCATCAGAACATATCTGAGCCCTTGATTCGATGCATCGCAATAGACTACGAAGTCTTCTAACCCTTCAGGGAGGGTTAGTATTGGTGCGATGCACAAGGCTCGTTTGAGCGTTTGGAATGCTCTCTCCTGCTTCTCTTCCCAGTCAAAGGCCACGCCCTTCTGGGTCAGTGTTGTAAGAGGTTTCGCTATGTGGGAGAAGTTCTGAATGAACCTGCGATAATAGCCAGCGAGGCCTAGAAATTGACAAATTTATGTAGGCAATTTCGGTGCTGACCAGTTCTCAATCGCTTTGATTTTGGAAGGGTCCATGTGTATTCCCTCTTCGCTGACCACGTGCCCTAAGAATTTGACTCGTCGAATCCAAAATTCGCATTTCGAGAACTTCGCGTAGAGCTTCTCCGAACGTAATGTTTTGAGGACTTGTCGCAGATGTTGACTATGCTCCTCCTTACTACGAGTGTAGATAAGTATGTCATCGGTGAAGATGATGACGAACTGATCTAAGTAAGGACGATACACCCTATTCATTAAGTCCATGAATATTGCGGGCGCATTTGTCAATCCGAACGGCACCACTACGAATTCGTAGTGCCCATAACGAGTTCGGAAGGCTGTCTTTGCAACATCCTCCCCTAGCACTCGTAGTTGGTGATATCCGGATCTCAAGTCGATTTTTGAAAAGAAGTTCGCCCCTTGAAGTCGGTCAAAAAAATCGTCGATACAAGGCAACAGATAACGATTTTTGACGGTCAGCTTGTTGAGCTCCCTGTAGTCGATGCGCATACGAAACGATCCGTCTTTCTTGTTGACGAACAAGACTCGAGCTCCCCAGGGTGAGAAGCTTGGTCTTATAATGCCCTTTCTGAGCAGTTCGTTAAGTTGACCGGACAGTTCTTGCATCTCTGCAGGTGATAGACGATAGGGCGATTTGGCTACGGGGGTAGCTCCTGGAACTAAGTCGATTCGGAACTCGACTTGACGTTGCATAGGTAATCCTGGGAGTTCTTCTGGAAAGATGTCGGGAAAGTCGCGTACTAATGGAATGTTCTGAATGTCCTTCGTTTCTTGGCTCACATTGACCACATGAGCAAGGAATGCACGACATTCCTTTCGCAAGAATTTTTGAGCTTGGACGCTCGAGATGATACGAAGGTTCGTGTCGGGTTTTTCACCATAAACTACTAAGGTTTTTCCAGACAGTAGATTAAGGCGAACAGCCTTTTCGTAACACATGATATCGGCATGATGAAGTCTCAACCAATCCATGCCGATAATGACGTCAAAACTTTTAATTGAGGCCGGCATGAGATCGATAGAAAATGAATGGCTATCTAAAGTTAGGGTACACCCGATGAATATACTGCTAGTGCTCTCTGTCTTTCCATTAGCCATTTCTACAGTGAACGGTTCATTAAGTGCTCGTGATTTTTGCTTAAGTAAATGAGCAAATTTTTTGTTCACGAAACTCCTCTCCGCTCCACTATCAAATAGAACGCATGCATAAGAGTTATCGAGGAGGAACGTACCAGTGACCACTATGGGGTCGACCACCACTTCCTCATGGCCTATGGCCAGAACTCTTGCCGCTCCACCGGCAAACCCTACCTTCGGGCAGTTTCTCTTGAAGTGGCCTACCTCGCCACATCCGTAGCAAGTTTGGCCCACTCCAACACCGGGGGCTTGGTTGATTAGCTTCGCCGGAGCTTTACAGAAACGGGCTGTGTGACCCTTCCCATTGCAGTTCAGACACTGCATCTCCCGGCAGACGCCGACGTGATGGAAGTTGTACTTGTTGCACTTGGGCAAACTTCCAGCGTACTAATTTACCAGAGCAGCAGCGGCAGGTGCTATCGTAGCATGTACTGCCATGACCTACCTCTTCTTGGTAGCCTTAGTCTTCTTCATGGCATCCCATAACTTCAGCTTAGAGTCAACGGTTCTTGTAGGTTTTTAGATGGCCAGGGTAGTTATTGCGGTCGGGGTATGAACCCCATGGTCTATGAGCTGCTGTGCCAATCGCTTGGCACTATCAAATGTAGTGGGGTGTGATGCCAAAACATTTCCATGGTATGGGGGCACCAGTCCCCATATGTATCTCTCGATCTTCTTTCCCTCTGAAGGAATCATGTTGGGACAGAGGGCCACCAGTTCACAGAACCTGTCGGTGTAGGCGACTACGTTGGAGCCCTTCACGGTTAGGCTCCATAGCTCTTCCTCCAGCTTTTGGATCTCGCCCCTCAGGCAGTACTCCTCAGTCATGAGGTCTTTCAAAGTTTCCCAGCCCATCGCATTAGCCACAATAAGCGATAGTGACTTGACATGGCCATTCCACCATGTTAGGGATTTAGTTTCGAAGGTGCAAGCAACGTACTTCACCTTGCTCTCCTCGGAAAAAGAGCAGATTTCGAAAACCGATTCGGTTTTCTCGAACCATTGCGAGAGGGCAATGACTCTGCCAGTCCCTTTGAAGGACAATGGCTTGCAGTTGGTGAAGTCCTTATAGGAGCACTCTCTCGAGCGCACAGGAGCTTCAACCTGGATAGAATGAACAGGGGTTCCTCCTCCGATGGAACCAGATGAATGATACTGAGCCATGGCTATAGCTACAGCTGCAGCTACAACAGCATTTAAGGTTGTCGTGTCGAATTGAGGAGTGGGTGGTTGATGAGGTGGAGGAGGTGGTGTTTCGTTATTGAGGTTTCTCCTTGGATTTCTGCAAGGCGACATCTTTGATCTATTGTTTATGAAGATCAAAACATTGATAAGATTTCAGTGGAAGGATTGATGAGAATGACTCATGGACTAACTCTTCATAGCCCAAACGATACGATTAAATGGAAATCCAGAACTAATAGATGATCACATTTGGATAATAATTCTCATAAGATTAGGTACCTGTCAATATTACTGGAATTACAGATGTAAAAAGTTTGGGGAAAATGTCCAACAGAGATAGGCCTTACATCAACAAAAATGGGAAAATTTTGATAGAATTACAACCTAACCAAGACCTAACAGGCCTATGATTTACAAAAATAGAGAATTAGACCAGAGTTTTACAGAACTAGGTTATATCCAAAAGAGAGATGTTGATGAGAATCTATTGGCAATGAGAACAACCAGAGTGAGTTCTTGATCCCGACAGGAGATGTTCTATATCCCTCATACGCCTATCAGTCCTTGCTTGCTGAGCTTGAAGTTCTCTGACTTCATCTCGCGTTTCAGTGAGTTCCCTCTAAAGAGCTGCATTGTGAACCAGAGCCCTTTCATGAGCAGACTCTAGTTGGCGAATGCGGACAGTGTTAACACCAGTGTTGGCGTCAATCTCCAAGACTCGATTGATAGATGATTGACCCAGTATCGTGTTCCGAGAAATCCTATGAACTATGATGGGTAGGACTCGGTCAGCAGAACCTCCATTAGTGAGGTTGTAGAAACTTTTGTCTCCATTGTAGGGAATGGGTTGACCCTGTTCATGGCTCCATGTATTCAAGTTTGTTACCCACAGAGGTGTGGGTCTTTGAAATGCTGGACGAGGGTCGGGGTTTTGATCAGCTGGGGGCAGGTTGTTGACTTCTGGCTCTGATTCAGAACTATCAGAGAAGCCTTCAGCTTCATGATCATCCAAATGAATTGGGTGATCATCTTCTGGCCATCCTGCATTTCCGTGGTTGGGATAGTACGGGTCTCCGAGAATGTGGAATCCAACCATTAAATCTACGCGAGAAGGGAGGTATAAGAATCTAACACATAAGTAACGTATAGTAATGCAAAATACTCCTATAGTATTTTAAGTTTAGGTTCTATTGTTCTCATTGTGGTATTGTGGGTATGTTTTTAGACTTGTTGCAACCTCACAACCACACTTAGGCACATGCTAGTCAACCCTTATATAATATAGTTGTTCAGGCTATATCTTCCCAGTTTTGACCATATGTCTCTAAGTATAATTGTGTTGCCCGACAATTGTAATACTTTTGTACTGTCTTAGTGACATTGATTCTAGTATGAATGCAGGAACGTATACTTAATTAAATATTTTAAATATTTAAAGTATAAACTGTTGGTCAGAGTATTTTAATCCCAATGTATTTATAGTTAGTATATCTTTTATGGGTTGATATACTCAATTAACTATAAAAGAGCTCTGATACCAATCTGTCACACCCCAAAACCATGAAGTGCGGAAACATTCTGGGGCGGAGGACGTCATGTACAATATCACAACAACGAATAATAGTAAACAAGTAACAACATCATCCATTGCATTAACAATATAATTTCATACACGTGTGTCCTGCAAAGTTACAGACACCAAAAATATACATATCCAAATAAAAGACGAGTCTTGAACGAACTCCAGCATCTCAAATGCCTGGCACATGTACCTGTCTATTGGTGACCTGAGAATACAATGTGACAACTCGACATTTCGAAACAATATAATGTCACACCAGTCAAATTTAGGTCAAAATTTAACTTTCCTAAAATCTTATTTGGGTTAAATAAAGTGGTAGGAATCGTATCAAGGTTTTCGTACAGATAAAGAACACTAAAATCCGAGTTATAACGAAGAAGTTATGACCAATCTAAGATTCGCGGCAAAAACCGGCAACGCAGATAGATGTAAAACGCAAAGTTTCGATACAATAATTTTTAGCCTTACGTATCTGAACAAAAAATGTAGATTACGTTAAACCGTGATCATGCATAAAAACAACGCCCAAAACGGACTTCGTATGAAGAAGTTACAAATTTTCTAAGTTTCGTAACAGTGGTAGACAGCTAAAAACTCGAAATAAAGATCGAGCGATTTTTAGCTGACACAACTTAAATGAGAGTGGAAGGTCTCGACAATAGTAGTTCAATGGTAAAAATACAAACGAAAACGGAAGTTGGATAAAGAAGTTATGGATTTTTAACGGAATTATTGTGTCCAGGCCTATTAAATAAAATATAAATAAAAATAAAGTCAAAATTAGCCGACGAAGTCTAAATGAAAGTTGTAGAGTATTTTCTCAGCTTCGCGTGGATATAAAGAACGTCAAAAATGTAGCTTGTATGCGAAAGTTATGGATTTTACAAGTTCGAGGCACACACCAAGACGATTTACGCCCAACGTACCCTCATACACCCAGCGTACTCGGGTGCAAGGCCTCGGTTCATCCACGTTGCTCCGGGTCCCATCCAATGCTCCGTCCGAGGATGCGGTCAACGCTGACGTCGCGTACGCCCAATGTACTCTGAAATTACGCCCAGCGTAACGAGTACGCCTAGCATACTCCGGAATTACGCCCAGCGTACTCCGAAATTACGCCAAACGTAATCCCTCTTTTAGCACCCTATAAATATCATACGAGGCTGCCCGGATTTATTTGCATCCTTACCCATTTCTTTCACCTTGGAACCCCTCTAAAGCCCCTCTAAACCACTTTCTTCGGTGAGTTCATACCCCCTTGAATTAACCTTTTAAATGTTGTTAAATGTTTATAAATCCTTTATAGGGGGGAATACAAGTTGAATCATGTTTAATTGTTATATCAATCGCATGTGATTAATAACTAACATGTAAATGGCTTTACCTTACGTAACTGTTTTACCAATCAGATTTCTTAAAATTGTTATCTTAAACGTTTTAAGGTGCTTAAAACACTTTATTAAACTATTTACTAAACACTGTATGTTCATTTCAAACCCTGTTACATTGTGTTTCAAACAAAGGTCCCTTGATACTTAAACTGTTTTTGTCAAACAAATACTTCCAAACCGTTTTATAAACTGATATCAAGTCGATCTTTTCTTACGTATTAATCTTTTTCTAAGGTTTTATAAAACTCCTTATATGCTTTTATATTGTCAATTGCATGCCTTTATAGGTATAGTTATATAAATAATGTTTAAAAGACTTAGGAAGGCTAACCTGATTTATTTTCTTTTCCCCGTTGGGATGTGGTTTGGTAGGGTATCAGGTATCCATCCGAAGGTCGTTTAACGATCATTTATACATATAGAGACATAAAAGTTTTCCTCAGTCGGTTCAGTACCTTTGGGTAGCAAAGGCATACTTCAAGTTATACACGTACATGGTTAGTAACTATTATATGTATAGTTAGGAGATACCACTTACTATTCCAAGTGTAGGGAATCAAATAAGAGTCAGTTCATTCATGAGTCTATACTAGTACATTACATGATACATGAGTACATTACCTGATACATGAGTACGTTTACATAGATACGCTTACATGAGTACATTTACATGAATACTTGTACATAAATACGTTTACGTATATGTTATATGGCGAGTTACTATTACATATTATATGTGTAGATACTTTTATATATAATTCTCCTTCTTATCTTTACTTTGTGATACAAACACATAATCGACGAGATAGATTGGATTTTATATCCTCGTTCCAAAGGATACTTTGCGGGACTAACCATTCCTAGAACCTCTGTTAGCTACAGAGGTAAATGCACATCTACGGATGTCTTCGGTTGATACCATTGTTGGTATACTTTCAGGGACTAACTATTCCTACACCCAGCTGTTAGCTACAGAGGTAAATGTATAGATATCACTGTTAGTTATCCTAGTACAAAAGGATAATACTTAGGTCATTATATTATTTCTTCCTTTACTTTATGACACATTCACATGATCGACGTGGTAGGATATATTTGATATAGATAACTAATTTCCTTATTACCTTTATAATGTGACTCATGCACATAAATGATGAGGTATACTACAGATTTATACTAATAGTTAAACAGGGAAAAACCATCACATTTACAGAGATGCTTACTTTCAAAACAGTAGGGTCTTGGTAGAAGACTACCTTCAAAACAGTAGGGTCTTGGTAGAAGACTTCATTTATAGGAATCATAGGGATTTCTAGCATTATTCAAATGCTTTCCATTACTTACAAACCTTTCCATACTTATACGAACTTTCATTCAAAACAATGTCAAGACTTACATTACAAGTTTTACAAATCAAAGAGACATTAATACTTATGAATTCACCAGCTTTATTGTTGATAATCGCTTTCAAAATAACTTGTATTCTCAGGTCATAAATAGACAGGTACGACGACCAGGTTTTGTGAAGACGGAGAAATCAAGGCTCCTCTTTTATTTTGATTAGTTATCATGTTGTCTTATACTATGAAAGAATACACTTGTAATTTAAAATTATACTATTAATGCAATGGATGATGTTGTTACTTGTTTACTACTTAACATTGTTATGATACATTACATGACGTCCTCTGCCCCAGAACATTTCCGCCATTCTTGGTTTTGGGGTGTGACAGATTGGTATCAAAGCATTGTTTATAGTGAATTTAGTATATCAACCCATAAAAGATATACAAACTATAAATACAATAAGGATTAAAATACTCTGATAAAGAGTCTATACTTTTAAAATAATAAAATATTTAATTAAGTATACATGCGTGCATTCATACTAAAATCAGTGTCACTAGGACAGAACAAAAGTATTATGATTGTTGGGCAGCACAAGTAGACTTAGAGACATATAGTCAAAACTGGGATGATATAGCCTGATCAACTATATTATCCAAGGGTTGACTAGCATGTGCCTAAGTGTGGTTGTGAGTTGCAACAAGTCTAAAAACTTATCCACAATACCACAATGAGAACAATAGAAAATAAACCTAAAATACTATAGGAGTACTTTATGTATTACCATAAACTACTTATGTGTTAGATTCTTATACCCCAATTATCGCATAGATAACATAACTGGACTCCATCCCCACGGCGACCCATACTTCCCGAATGAAGGCAATGCTGGATGGTTCAGAGAAGAACCAGAGAATGATCATCCAATCCCTATTGAGTGATCACCATGTTGAAGACCTTTCAGATGATGATAACTCCGAGCTCGAGAATGAGAACCTACCCCCGATAGCTCCAAATTCAATTCCTAACCCTCGTCCAGCTCTTCATGGCCCGACGCTTCCTTGGGTAGAATGCTTGGAAACATGGAGCGAAGAGCAAGATCAACCTATGCCGTTTAAAGGAGACCGAAGCCGCTACAACTTAAGGGGAAATCAACAGACAGAGTTCTACCAATCTTGATCCGTAAAGTTGCCCGAAACGAAATTCAGGGCAGGACGACTCTCCATTGTATCGAAAAGGTTAAATGCCAATGCAAAAATGAATACCATCCGCACCAATCGTCTTGAAAACACTCGAGAGAGATCTAAGAGAGAGACCATGAGACCCTGCTGCAAGCATTAGCTGAAACACAAGCCGAAGTCATAGAACTCCGAGTACGCCAAAGGGTGTACGAAAGACACCTACTTGATATGGAACGTCAACTGGCTGAGCTGAGACTTCACCAAAGGGATGATCGTCGCCAATAGTAGATGCCTTACTTTATTTTCCTTATTAAAGGAATTATTTTTTTGTCTATGCCCGATGTGGCATTTTCTATGAAACTATCTTGTACTGTAAGTACTTTTAGTTAGGTCTTTATGTTGTCAAGGACTTTCTACTCTGGATATAATGTAAGACCTTCTTCAAGGTCAAATTTTCCTAAACTTATTACATCTTAAACATCGATGATATTGACAGTCGGCTAACTTTCGTGTCACTCTTTGTTCAAAAACCCTCATCATACCTTCATTAGAGTCTATCTGAAACATGCTTTAGTAAAGTCATTGGACTATAGTAATTTAACTTCGGAGACATTTCCAAGTCTCTTTTAGTGGTTAGATCATGTTATTCACCAACCAACGATACTTCGGCTTGAACGAAAAACATCTTAAGACCATTCTAAAAATATACTTCCAATCCGTGCTAGGACTGCATCATAGGGATGTAGGTCAAACTTTCGAGAACATACTCTTACTATTTACTTAAGCGATCGAAGTACATTTAGGGTCAACCAAAATCGCATACAAAAATCTTTATCTTTCGTGTTATAGAATCATGTTGTGATCCGGAAACAATCAGCCGAGCAATGAGACCCCTGTCCTCCATATCGACGCCGCTACGTTACAAGCTGCAGTAGCAGCTGCTGTGACAACCTTCCTTACACACATCAACTCCGGCAACACAAACAAGACTAACAAAGGAGTTGAGAGTTCTGATTGTAGTACCAATCTGGGAAGTCAACAAATGAAAACAGTCACGGACTTGCGAAGCCGTAAGACCGAAAAGAGGAGACTATGTCGCCAAGCCAGAAGTGAGCGAAAGCGATTCCAAAGACTGGCCATGCAAGAGCAGCAAGTGGCAACTCTTGTCCCTTCAGCACTAGCACGACCCATTCCTCCAGTCCCTGGCATCGGGACCAACCCTACACACAAAAGTAGTGATAAAGTCGGGCTCTTTAAGAGGAAATTTTCAAAGTGGAGTAATGAGGAAAGCACGTGTCCACGTAACTCTGACTAAACACCTCACTCCCACCACTAATGCTAGTACTAACCAATCTTGCCACCAATGCGGTGAGATAGGGCACTTCAAGAAGGATTGTCCTATAACAAAGAACTCCGGCGCAGACGGGAAAATACTAAGGATCACTGCTGCAGGAGAAACTACTCCGGACCCACGTAAAAGTAATTAAGGCGTTCATTTTAACAGACTTATAAACTGTTAAAACTAGTGCAACTAGAGTCTCATCTTTTGCGAGATCCCGTTGGTTAAGGGACCCTCGTGCTGCGTATACTAGTCTTTTGTAGTGTACTTTGTTCGCAGCAGTATTCCTATAGTTACTCTAAAGTACTGTAACGCCTTATGTTCAAATCTAATGTCGTTTACTTCTAAGTAAGTCCGACATTATCATACAACTTGAGTCAATTCGATCCGCACAATACTAGTTTCGTGCGTACTTCTCCTTCTCCGAAAATGTCTTTCTAGCGAAGCCGTCATTCCAGAACACTAAAGTACTCATGCATAAAGTACCTCATGTTTCTTATCCTTTCCAAAGAAACCTCAGCAAACCTCCTCGAAGTACCACTCATGGAGTAGGTCATGTTCAATCGAAATACACACCTTTTCAATCTTAATTATATACGACTAGTATACCCGAGACTGTGATTAATGAACCAGGTATGAGTTCTACTAGGAACTTCAGGACGGAGACTGCCTAAGACTATGAATGATCATGCTTCCGTGAGAATAAACTTAGAAATACCTATCCTTTTCCCTAATTCATGAGTAGTGATACTTCCTTTTAGAACTTCACGACAGCTAATCCACCCTAAGGTTTTGACATCATAATCAGTAGGAGTTGGTTAAGTCTACATCGAGCCGACATCAGGTTCTTTGATAAAGCAGTTCATCCTAAACTCTCTAAGCAACAAAGCCCTATTTATTTACAGCGACGAACCAAGTACGAACCCTCTCATTATTTCGTGTATGCAAGTTCAGAAATGCTTACGAAAGGAATATCATGCATTCATTGCACACATCGCCGAGATGCGCCGAGAAGTGAAGGAAATTCAAAACATCCAAGAAGTACGTGGTTTTCCTGACACCTTTCCAGAAGGACTACCGAGACTACCACCACAGCGTCAAGTCGAATTCAGAATCGACTTAGTTCCAGGGGCTACCCCAGTAGCCAAATCACCTTATTGTCTAGCTCCAACCGAGATGCAAGAACTTCCTAGCGAGCTTAACAAACTCCTCGGAAGGGGATTCTTTAGGCCAAGTTTCTCTCCTTGAGGAGAACCAGACTTGTTTGTAAACAATAAAGAGCGTTCCAAATGCTAAAGTAAGCCTGGTGCACCGCACCGAAATTATTCCTCCCAAAAGAGGATAGAAGATTTTGTGGTGTAATGCGATGCATCCAACCAAGGTCATGGTTGTGTTCTTATGCAAGAGGAAAGGTCACTACCTATACCTCAAGACAGGTTATGACACATGAATTTAACTATTCAACACATGATCTTGAGTCATGAGCAGCTGCTGTGACAACCTTCCTTACACACGTCAACTCCGGCAACACAAACAAGACTAACAAAGGAGTCGAGAGTTCTGATTGTAGTACCAATCTGGGAAGTCAACAAATGACAACAGTCACGGACTTGCGAAGCCCTAAGACCGAAAAGAGGAGACTATATCGCCAAGCCAGAAGTGAGCGAAAGCGATTCCAAAGACTTGCCATGCAATAGCAGCAGGTGGCAACTCCTGTCCCTTCAGCACTGGCATGACCCATTCCTCCAGTCCCTAGCATCGGGACCAACCCTACACACAAAAGTAGTGATAAATCCGGGCTCTTTAAGAAGAAATTTTCAAAGTGGAGTAATGAGGAAGTCACCCGTGTCCACGTAACTCTGACTAATCACCTCACTCCCACCACCAATGCTAGTACTAGCCAATCTTGCCACCAATGCGGTGAGATAGGGCACTTCAAGAAGGATTGTCCTATAACAAAGAACTCCGGCGCAGACAGGAAAATACTAAGGATCACTGCTGCAGGAGAGACTACTCCGAACCTACGTAAAAGTAATTAAGGCGTTCATTTTAACAGACTTATAAACTGTTTAAAACAAGTGCAACTAGAGTCTTATCTTTTGCGAGATCCCGTTGGTTAAGGGACCCTCGTGTTGCGTATACTAGTCTTTTGTAGTGTACTTTGTTCGCAGCAGTATTCCTATAGTTACCCTAAAGTACTGTAACCTTGTTAAGAGTTGCACCGTTGTGTTTTATCTGTAACGCGTTATGTTCAAATCTAATTTCGTTTACTTCTAAGTAAGTCCGACATTATCATACAACTTGAGTCAATTTGATCCGCACAATACTAGTTTCGTGCGTACTTCTCCTTCTCCGAAAACGTCTTTCTAGCGAAGCCGTCATTCTAGAACACTAAAGTACTCATGCATAAAGTACCTCATGTTTCTTATCCTTTCCAAAGAAACCTCAGCAAACCTCCTCGAAGTACCACTCATGGAGTAGGTCATGTTCAATCGAAATACACACCTTTTCAATCTTAATTATATACGACTAGTATACCCGAGACTGTGATTAATGAACCAGGTATGAGTTCTACTAGGAACTTCAGGACGGAGACTGCCTAAGACTGTGAATGATCATGCTTCCGTGAGAATAAACTTAGAAATACCTATCCTTTTCCCTAATTCATGAGTAGTGATACTTCCTTTTAGAACTTCACGACAGCTAATCCACCCTAAGGTTTTGACATCATAATCAGTAGGAGTTGGTTAAGTCTACATCGAGCCGACATCAGGTTCTTTGATAAAGCAGTTCATCCTAACCTCCCTAAGCAACAAAGCCCTATTTATTTACAGCGACGAACCAAGTACGAACCCTCTCATTATTTCGTGTATGCAAGTTCAGAAATGCTTACGAAAGGAATATCATGCATTCATTGCACACATAGCCGAGATGCGCCGAGAAGTGAAGGACATTCAAAACATCCAAGAAGTACGTGGTTTTCCTGACACCTTTCCAGAAGCACTATCGAGACTACCACCACAGCGTCAAGTCGAATTCAGAATCGACTTAGTTCCAGGGGCTACCCCAGTAGCCAAATCACCTTATTGTCTAGCTCCAACCGAGATGAAAAACTTCCTAGCGAGCTGAACAAACTCCTCGGAAGGGGTTTCTTTAGGCCAAGTTTCTCACTTTGAGGAGCACCAGACTTGTCTGTAAACAAGAAAGAGCGTTCCAAACACTAAAGTAAGCCTGGTGCACTGCACCGAAATTATCCCTCCCAAAAGGGGATAGAAGATTTTGTGGTGTAATGCGATGCATCCAACCAAGGGCTTGGTTGTTTTCTTATGCAAGAGGAAAGGTCACTACCTATACCCCAAGACATGTTAAGACACTTGAATTTAACTATTCAACACATGATCTTGAGTCATGAGCAGCGGTAATTGCTCTGAAGATCTGGAGACACTAATTGTAGGATACACGGTGTACTATGTTCACAGACCACAAAAACATTCAACATACATTCGACCAAGAAGAGTTATCATACGAGTGAAGTCAAACGAAAGAAGCATAGTCGTATTCCGATAGTGAAAGATTCGTTGGAATGCCAAGTGAGGACCTGAGTTCACTTAGGAACACGAGGAGTAAATAAAACTTCTATCCGTAGCATGATTATCAATTCTGCTTAAACTCTAATTTCGGGATGAAATTCTCTCTAACGGGGGGATGATGTGACAACCCGACATTTCGAGACAATATAATGTAACACCAGTCAAATTTAGGTCAAAATTTAACTTTCCTAAAATCTTATTTGGGTTAAATAGAGTGGTAGGAATCGTATCAGGGTTTTCATACATATAAAGAACACTAAAATTCGAGTTATAACGAAGAAATTATGACCAATCTAAGATTTGCGGCAAAAACCGGCAATGCTGATAGACGTAAAACACAAAGTTTTGATAGAATAATTTTTAGCCTTAGGTATCTAAACGAAAGTTGTAGATTATGTTAAACCGTGATCATGCATAAAAAGAACACCCAAAACGCATTTCATGTGAAGAAGTTACAAACTTTCTAAGTTTTGTAACAACGGTAGACAGCTAAAATCTCGAAATAAAGATCGAGCGATTTTTAGCCAACACAACTTAAATGAGAGTGGAAGGTCTCGACAATAGTAGTTGAATGGTAAAAAGACAAATGAAAACGGACGTCAGATAAAGAAGTTATGGATTTTTAACGAAATTATCGTGTCCCGGCCTATTAAATAAAGTATAAATAAAAATCAAATCAAAATTAGCCAACGAAGTCTAAATGAAAGTTGTAGAGTATTTTCTCACCTTCGCGTGGATATAAAGAACGTCAAAAAAGGTTCCCGTATTCGAAAGTTATGGATTTTACAAATTCGAGGCACACACACCAAGACGATTTACGCCCAACGTACGCTCGTACGCCAGCGTACTCGGGTGCTAGGCCTCGGTTCGTCCACGTCGCTCCGGGTCCCATCCAATGATCCATCCAAGGATGCAGTAAGCGCTGACGTCGCGTACACCCAGCGTACTCCGAAATTACGCCCAGCGTAACGAGTACGCCAAGCGTACTCCGGAATTACGCCCAGCGTACCCCGAAATTACGCCCAGTGTAATCCCTCTTTCAGCACCCTATAAATATCATACGAGGCTGCCCGAATTTATTTGCTTCCTTACCCATTTCTTTCACCTTGGAACCCCTCTAAAGCCCCTCTGAACCACCCGAAAGTCCTGGTACACCCTTAGTACACGACGCAAGGTTCGAAGCCTCGAGATTCCCGAGAATCTCGCCACTTTTCGGTCGAAGCACCACCCGAGAAAAAGCTCATTTTCTTCGAATCGTTGCACTTTCTTCGGTGAGATCATACCCCCTTGAATTAATCTTTTAAATGTTGTTAAATGCTTTATAGGGGGGAGGGGAGTACAAGTTGAATCATGTTTAGTTGTTATATCAATCGCATGTGATTAATAACTAACATGTAAATGGCTATACTTTACGTAACTGTTTTACCAATTAGATTTCTTCAAATGGTTATCTTTAACGTTTTTAGGTGTTTAAAGCACTTTATTAAACTGTTTACTAAACACTGTATGTTCATTTCAAACCCTGTTACATTGTGTTTCAAACAAAGGTTCCTTTATACTTAAACTGTTTTTTTCAAACAAATACTTCCAAACCGTTTAATAAACTGACATCAAGTCGATCTTTTCTTAAGTATTAATCTTTTTCAAAGGTTTTATAAAACTCCTTATATGCTTTTATATTGTCAATTGCATGCCTTTATAGGTATAGTTATATAAATAATGTTTAAAAGAATTAGGAAGGCTAACCCGCTTTATTTCCTTTTCTCCGTTGGGATGTGGTTTGGTAGGGTATCGGGTATCTGTCCGAAGGTCGTTTAACTATCAGTTATATATCATGTATACATATAGAGACATAAAAGTTTTCCTCAGTCGGTTCAGTACCTTTGGGTAGCAAAGGCATACTTCAGGTTATACACGTACATGATTAGTGACTATTATAGGTATTGTTAAGAGATACCACTTACTATTCCAAGTGCAGGGAATCACATAAGAGTCAGTTTATTCATGAGTCTATACTAGTACACTACATGATACATGAGTACATTACCTAATACATGAGTACGTTTACATAGATACGCTTACTTGAGTACATTTATATGAATACTTGTACATAAATACTTTTACGTAGATGTTATATGGAGAGTTACTATTACATATTATATGTGTAGATACTGTTATATATAATTCTCCTTCTTATCTTTACTTTGTGATACAAACACATAATCGACAAGATAGATTGGATTTTATATCCTCGTTCCAAAGGATACTTTGCGGGACTAACCATTCCTAGAACCTCTATTAGCTATAGAGGTAAATACACATCTACGGATGTCTTCGGTTGATACAATTGTAGGTATACTTTAAGGGACTAACTGTTCCTACACCCAGCTGTTAGCTACAGAGGTAAGTGTATATCTACGGATGTCTTAAGTTAGCACTCTTAGTTATCCTAGTACAAAAGGATAATACTTAGGTCATTATATTATTTCTTCCTTTACTTTATGACACATTCACATGATCGACGAGGTAGGATATATTTGATATAGATAACTAATTTCCTTATTACCTTTATAATGTGACTCATGCACATAAACGCTGAGGTATACTATAGTTTTATACTAATAGTTAAACAGGGAAAAACCATCACATTTACAAAGATGTTTACTTTCAAAACAGTAGGGTCTTGGTAGAAGACTACCTTCAAAACAGTAGGGTCTTGGTAGAAGACTTCATTTATAGGGATCATAGGGATTTCTAGGGTTATTCAAACGCTTTCCATTACTTACAAACCTTTACATACTTATACGAACTTTCATTCAAAACAATGTCAAGACTTACATTACTAGTTTTACAAATCAAAGACACACTAATACTTATGAATTCACCAGCTTTATTGCTGATACTCGCTTTCAAAATAACTTGTATTCTCAGGTCATAAATAGAAAGGTACGACGACCAGGTTTTGTGAAGACGAAGAAATCAAGGCTCCTCTTTTATTTTGATTAGTTATCATGTTGTCTTATATTATGAAAGAATACACTTGTAATTTAAAATTATACTATTAATGCAATGGATGATGTTGTTGCTTGTTTACTACTTAATATTGTTATGATATATTACATGACATCCTCCGCCCCAGAACATTTCCGCCATTCTTGGTTTTGGGGTGTGACATAAAAGTTATTTTGAAAGTGAGTATCAGCTTAAGGCTGGTGAGATCATAAGTATATTAATGTCTTTGTTTGTATGAAAGCATTTGTAAGATGTTTTGTACGATGTTTTGTAAAATGTTTGAACTCTCCTAGAAAACCCTATGTTTCCTACTAACTGTAGCCTTCTACCAAGGTATCCTGCTACCGACTCTAGTAAAACGACGATGTAAGACGCCGTAAGAAATGACATTTGGCACCCGTAGACTTGCAAGTCCCACAGTAGCGAGCAGCAAGGTGTAGGATAGTCAATCCAGTATAGATCTATACGCAAACTCATACGCTCCCCAATTAAGGAGATTCAGGATACAAAAACAGTCATGGCAGGAAGTGCCATGACCCCTCTAATGGTTCACGTAACTGCATGAATGTACATGTAATGAATGTGCTAACTGAAAAGTCTACTATTTCTTTGTCTAGCCTGTATGTACTAAAATGTTATGCGTGTGCTAGCTGTAATGTATGTTCTCTCTCTATCTAGCATGTATAGTAATGTAGTGTGTGTACTAGTTGTAATGTATGTTCTCTCTCTATCTAGCATGTATAGAATGTACTGACTCATGAATGAACTCACTCTTTGTATGTTTCATTATTCTAGTAATAGTATTAGTATCCGCCTGTGCTACCCCTATGGTAACTTACTAGTGATGTAACTGGTATGTATGAACATGGAAGTATACCCTTGCTACCTAAGAGTATTGAATGGACTGGAAGAACCTTTATGCCTATATATGTACACCTGATATATAGCTAATATTTAAACGACCTTCGGACGGATACCCGATATCTTACCAGACCACATCCCAACGGGGAAAAGGAAATAAAGTGAGCTGGCCTTCCTAAGCCTTTTAAACATTTCTTATGTAACTATACATACATAGGCATGCATTTTATAATAAGTATAAAGAGCTTAAGTAAACGTATTTGATAAGTATAAGAATTTGTAAAAACAGTTTGAAGCAAAACAGTTTGAACAGTAAGAAATCACTGGTTTTGTAGATATTAATCACATGTGATTGATGTGATAACTATAAGTATTTAACTTGTATCCCCCCTTAAATCATTTAAAAACATTTAAACCATTGATTAAGGGATATGAACTCACCTATAGTGAGTGTTACGAATGAACTGAAGATGTAGGATTGTTAGGTGTCAAGTGAAGTCTTGAACACTCTCTATGATCCTAATTAACATATAATATCACATATATGTATCCAATTAGTCTTTAAACAACTAATAAACAAAGTCAAGACA
Source organism: Lactuca serriola (assembly GCF_051521515.1). NCBI lineage: Eukaryota > Viridiplantae > Streptophyta > Magnoliopsida > Asterales > Asteraceae > Lactuca > Lactuca serriola. The sequence continues at coordinate 134,903,862 of NC_136412.1, read as the reverse complement.
CCCTAGGACATGCTAAACACCTTATACAAATGTTATAAGTCTCAAGGATTGCATCTAAGTGTTGTAGGGAAAGGCTAGTGTGTTTGGGGTTCAAGGAAAACTCCATTAGGGAGTTTACGGTTTTGTGGTCTTAACCAAAAGGGTTTACGGTCGTAAGCTCACCCTCTTTGTGACCATTTGTTGTTTGAAGCCTTCTAAGCTAATCCAAGCATTCCTACTTCATGTTTAAGCCTTTGGAAGTGTTTTGTGGCATCAATACACTCCTAAATGGAGTTTACGGCTCATGGACCATTTATGCATGAGTTTACTGCTGTAACTTCCTATGGAACATGGTTTTATGATGTTTTCAAGTCCTAAACACTTCCAGGTAATAGCCTAGGTAAGATTCTAGGCAAAAGGAAGGAGTATGTGTGGTAACCCGAAATTGATTCCGTCATTTTTAACCCCTTTTTCCGTTAATAAGCCTCGTTTTATTTAACTGTCCGTTAACTTTTGGACTGCTTAATTAATTTGGAACTTTTATAATGACTTGGTTAGGGTTGAAATAAATTAGAAACACTACAATTTTCCCTTGAAATTTTTTAGTTTCAACCAAGTCAAAATACGACCGTTTAATCGGGTGCGACCAAAAAGCCCCGTTCAACGGAAGTATCGGGTAGATTTTCACTAAGCCTCAACTCAAGCCCCTATATTAGGCGGAGTGGACTTCATTTCCACCCTTCTCACTCTCTCTCTACACTCTCTTTCTACAACTTATATTCGAGCCAAAAATCGTCCGTTTCGAGCCCCAAAAGAGTAAGCAATCTACCCTAACTTGTTGCATGGCTTATCTAGCATGCAAATTCTAGTTTAAGACTTAAAATAGGGGCAATAGTAGGTGTTTACGGCCCAAGAACACTCTTGGACCGTGAACACCCCTAAATGGGGTTTTTAAGCCCCAAAACCCCTCTAAACTACCCTTAACACTTAGATATGACTTGTAGACTTTCACATTTGGACTTAGAACACCTTGAACTAACATTTTGGGGAGTAAACTTGATTTTACTGCCCAAGAACATTCTTGGGCTGTAAACTCCTCTTCATGTGGAGTAAACTCAAGTTTAAGTGTTAGAAATGCCCACAAACACCTCCTATGGCCTTGGAAAAATGTCTAGAAGCAATTCCATTGAAGTAAAGGCATTAAACTTCAATAAATCCAAGGAAATAGGAGTTTACGGCCGTAAACCCCCCTAAGAAAGGTCCATGGGCTGTAAACTCCTAGAAAGTTCCCAAATGATGCCCTAAACTCCCCATTTGACTTGGAAAAATGCATAGGATTTACTCTCTATCATTTAAGCCCTTAAAACACCAAAAGAATATGTACATAGGAGCTTACGGCCGTAAACTCCTTGTTTAGGTCCGTAAACTCCTAATTGATCCATTTAGATGCCTTAAATCCACTCATGTGCCTTATATTTTATTCTAGCATAAATCTACAAGTGCTATAATACATTTTGGCATCCTAGAACACCCTCACCATGAGTTTACGACCGTAAACTCATGGGGAGTTAGTCCCAGGGCCGTGAACTCTATAAAGAGTTTACTCTTGAAGAGTAAACTCCCTATCTAAGCCATACACACCCTTAGATGTTACCCGGGACACTCCAAGCACTTAACCAAAGTGTTTTTCCGCACTTTAGGATGCGTATTCATAATTAATTAGTATTATATGTACTAATTGTATGTAAAGATATGTTATCATTTGTTAATAGGTCACTAAGTGTGTTCAAGTCTTTACTTGACACCGAGCATCCAAGCGGCACCTTCGTCGGATCCACTTACATCAGGTGAGTTCATACCCCTGAATTAACCTTTTTAAATGTTTTTTCCATGTTTTATGGGGGGAATACAAGTTAAAGCATGCCAGTTATCATATCAATCACATGTCATTGATAACCCGCATGCACAAGGATTTACTACACTGTTAACCGTTTTACCAAATCTGATACTGTAAATGTTTTTCTAAAATGTCTTTACTTGTTCAAATCTTTACTTATATTGTTTATCAAAGTTTCATTTAAAACTTGTTTATGAAAGGTTCCCAAAGGATTTCTAACGGTTTTCAAACTTATTTTACAAAAGAATACCAAGTTGTGATTTTCTTAAGTATTAAAGTTTTCCAAAGTTTTCATCAAGGTTTTCTTCCATGTTTTTATACTCCTACTAGTTAGACACTACTGCTTTGTTATACTTCTACTTAGTTAATACTCCTACTTAGTTAAATGCTTCTACTTTGTTAATGCTTTTACTTCGTGATACGCTTTACTTGTTAACGCTTCTACTTCACGATATGCTTTTTCTTGATAACGCTTCTACTTCACGATACGCTTTTACTTGTTAACGCTTCTACTTCACGATACGCTTATACTTCACGATACACTTTTACTTCATGATACTCTTTTACTTCATGATACTCTTTTACTTCACGATACGCTCCTACTTCACGATACGCTTATACTTCACGATACACTTATACTTCTCCATACGCTTATACTTCACGATACGCTCCTACTTGTTAACACTTATACTTTGTGAAACACTTCTACTTCGTTAAACACTTAAACTTCGTTAAATGTTCCTATTGGTTAAATGTATGCCTATGCTTGTATAGATATATATAAATAATGTTTAAAGGACTTAAGAAGGCTTGTTCGCCCTATTTCCTTTTCTTCGTTGAGATGTGGTCTGCTGGGATCGGATGTCCGTCCGAAGGTCGTTTGATCACTTGTTACATATTATGTGTACAAGCATAGACGTATAGGTTTACATTAGTCAGTTCAGTTGTGAGTCTCTATCATTAGTCCAGTATTTTTACATCAGATCTCACTACACGAGATACATCTTCAGTACACAGCCTTCTCCGTTGTCAAGTTGGTAACCAAAGTCTCTTGTAAGGAGAGCGGACATTGTGTCTATAGATATATACGGGATTAACACCCCCACACCCTGACTGCTAGCTACAGTCCACGGCCTACCAAGCCAAGGGGTGACAAATGTCACACTTACAGTGACGCTTGTAAGGCGTTAAGTTCTCTAGTGTCTATCAGTATGGTTACAAGTATCTCGGGGTTACCTTATAATTCATGGCCTTAAGGTAACGGGTTTTAACACTGTATTCACTGTTTCTAGACCTTGCTAGACGTATCATTCATTTGATACTATCAGGGGTCTGTATTCACTGTTTTTAGACCTTGCTAGACGTATCATTCATTTGATACTGTCTGGGGTCTGTGTTCATTGTTTTTGGACCTTACTAGACGTATCTTTCATTTGATACCGTCTGGGGTCTGTGTCTCCTTTTGTTAGACTGAGCCAGGCGTACCGTTCATTCGATACTCTCCTGAAGTCTATGATTTCTTTCTGCCTTCGTCAGCATTCTTCACTGCTGAGGCATATGTTATTTTCCCTGATATTCATCTACTTTCTTTAAAATCAAACACCGTATTTTGGTAATGATAGTGTTTAAGGGAAAATTACTTTTTACAACATAACTCTGTCGGGTCTTGGTAGAAGACTACTTTTATTTAAGAAAATATAGGATTTTCTGGAATGGACCCTAATACACGGTAGACTCTAAGACTACTACTTTTATAAAGTTATTTTGAACTTACACAAATGACACTAAATACTTATGAACTCACCAGCATTTATAAAAATGTTGATACTCTCTTTCAAAATAACTTGTATTCTCAGGTCAACAATAGACAGGTACATCCCCGGAGCTTTTGAAGAAGACAGTTTAGTACCAAGCTGCACCCATATTATTACTTGTATTACTTTGATGATGTAATGTAATGTAAACCATGTAAAAGTATTACTATTAATGCAATGGTTGTTGTACTTTGATTACTATACTGCATATGTTGTGATACTTGACATGACGTCATCCACCCCAGAACATTTCCACCGTTCCGGTTTTGGGGTGAGACAGATTGGTATCAGAGCATTGTTTATAGTCAGCTAAGTATATCAATTTATAAAAGATATACAGCCTATAAATACATAGGGATAAAACACTCTGACCAATAATTATACTTTAAAATATAACCATATTTTACCAAAGTATAAGAACATCCAGAATCTAAGCACTCGAACACAAGTATCACAAGAAGAACAAGAATAAAAGTCTTCGGATGTTAAGCACTACAGTCAAACATGGGCAGTTATGCAATCGTAAGCTGGAATAAATGTAACCTGATCAACTGCATTTATTCGAGATGCGATGAATGTGTGCTTGGGAGTGATAGTGGTGTTGCAACAGGTCTGAAACTAACCAACTAGGAATGCTAGATCCAAACATAAAGTTTAAAATACTATGGGAGTATTTTGGAATACTAAAAGACTCACATTAATCCCAAAATCATATTCAGAAGATAAGAAACAAACAAGAAATTAAAATACCATAGGGGTATTTTAGGATTCATAGACAACCTTGTGTGAAGAACTAAAAAGATCCTTATTGATATACCTACAATTACAGAGAGTATACTCACAAGGTTATATATAATAAGGATCCCATAGGCTAAGAATGTGTGGTTTCGCTCTACTTCCTTTTCCTTGTTTGGATGTGGATATCGAGTAGTATCACATATTCGAAGGCCTATCGGATCTAAGCTATATATGATTTGTATACCCTATGTAATTGTAGCAGGACTCGATATGGATCACACAGTGAAATGTTAATAATCTCTTAGGATTCTTTAGACATTTCCATTCTCACACGAACCCTATAGAAAACCCTATCCACTTTAGTACTCGGCAGAAGAGGTGATGCAGATCCAGGAAAAGTTCATTGAGAAGATTTCCAGTTAGGAAATAAATGAACCAAGACGAGACTATTGAAATCACCAAGTGCATATACATTTTTAGGGACATGGTGGGAAATTCGCCTAAACTTCCGAGATTTCCAGTCATCCATCCTGAAGCGATGACACTCAGGGTCGGAATCAGAAGGAAGGCGGAGTAGAGATTTAATATGTCCATACGAGAAAAGAACCCTAGGTAACTACCCGAAGGAAACCAACGCCGGTCCTGGTCAGGGATACGAGGAAGAGAAAGGGAGCCAGTACATGGAACCCGAGACGTATCCTTTCCTCGTGTTCGTCATGCTAATACACCCATAAAATAATACAATTTAGTGAGTTAGTGGTTACACTACTCACGCTATGTGTTAGGTAAATCGCCTTTTCCTGTTGCAAGTAATACTCTTAGAGCAGATCCCCACACCTCTATTGAGGTTGTTTAGACATAAGTCTTCATGAGCCTTTCTTCCTGCGGTCTTCGTTCCGAACTGTTCTCAGATCTTTCCAAGCCAGAGAGTGAACCTTTCCCAGTATAAAGTTAACTTAGTAGGAACGATTCCCATCTTATAGATTTTTCCGATACTCATACTCTTACCTTGAATACCAGGACTACATCATGGGGATGTAGGTCGACACTCAGATAGCCAATATCCGAGGCACGGGAAAAATTTAGGCCTAACATAGTAAGGATAGATATGTCCAGGGTTAACCATCGTCTCTCATCAGCTCGTGTTCTTTTCCATGTAGGAAAACCATGCCTCCGAGGAAGCGTAACTCATCCACTAACAAGAAACCGACTCTCCTATTCGATGAAGCCACGTTCCAAGCTGCAGTCTCAGCAGCCGTAGCAGCTGTCCTGGCTCAACTGAATGCTAACAACGCCAATGTTAGCAAGAGCCCTATCAGAAATTCCGATCCAAGTAATGGACAGCAGCAACCAACACCTGCATACCCAGCCACCCAAGAACCTCACTCAAATCCACTGAAGAGAAAGATCAAGATCGAGGAGGGAAGTACCTCGGCTCAAGGACCTTCCGAAGGACAACGAGCTGAGACAGTCAAATACCTGCCAACCCTTCCATCCCTACACCTAGGAGACCATACCTAGGAAACCTTCCCCACTGCAGCAAGTGTAGCTACCATCATCATGGTGTATGTCGAGGGCTCTATTGTGCTAGGTGTCACATGATGGGGCATGATTGAGTTTATTACATCAACCACCAATGTGGCGGCCAATCTAGTTTGTCGTCTATGTGGTGAGATTGGACACTTCAAGAAGGACTACCCAACCGAAGGAAAAGACAAGGACACAGGAGGAGTCTAACTCTAATGCTTAGGGAGAAGCATCAAGGAAACCGGTAGATTTTGGTACGTCTCTCGATCTCAGATAACTAATCGAGAACATAAAAAGGCTAATTCTACATGTAATTAATTCCCCGTTAAGCCGAAAGTCGCAGCACTGTTATAAAATTTAAAATTTCATCAGGTTAAACTATAATGGCTAAAAATATACGTTACGACCTTGTATAATTGAGATGGATAGACCTAGAGTGAGTGAAGGCCGCCTCATTTCCTGTTCCTCGTTTGGTTGTGGATTTAACGCGGATTCACTCAGTGAACAGTCCTCGCCACCTTAATTATACATGACTAGTATATGTGAGGTGATTATAGGAATGCCTCGTGAGAATCCATTCATGAAAAGGTACTCTATTCAGAAACATTCAGGACTCTCTATAGTTCCGCGTCAACTCTATCGGTCAAAGTATCTGCGGTAGTGATACACGGGACAAAACCCAAGACGCCTAGAACTTGTGTGCCTATTCGACACATGACTCTATCGACCCTCATTCTATATCATGTCGAAGTGTGCCAACTTCGACACCTCTATCGATCATGGTTTGACTTAGTGCAACCATGTGTAACTCCCTAGTGCTGTGTAGAAAGAACTTTCTCCATAGCCATTCGGAAAATAAAGGTTCTTCTGAACCTAAACAAAATAAAAATAATAAAAACTAATGCGATCCGTCAGTCGTCACTCTTATTTCAAACCTTCCAAAGTACCCAGGAGAGGGGTACCGTGCGTTGTTAACCAACCCTCCTTAGACAGATAGAAACCAAAGAGAAAGACACTTCAGGTATTCCAGAATACGATAACCACCCGAACCATACTCCGTAGGTCCCCCAGAAAGACCCTTCATCTTATCCCATGGAACGGGAGCTAGAGTCAAGAGAACCCTTGCGGGTTGAGCTACTATAATGACCACAGATCCGAAGTTTGTTGTTATCCCGGTTAAGCCAACATAATAGCTGAACACCCTCGGTTGGTGAAGAAATCTAAGTCGTAAGAGTCAAGGACATTGAGTACGACCATCCATTCACGCTTAATCCCCCGAATTAGGCATCATAGCGAATATCCCGTAAATTCGAGAGTTGAGATAAATTAAACTCTGAGAAGAATGGATGAGGAGATTAAAGTTCCGAGTGATGGATCCCTATACTCACTAGATTTGACCTAGACCGAGAAAACTCAGAACCTTCGGAAGAGTAGTTGCCGAAGATGTTCGCACTACTCGGGCACTTCGTCCACCTCGTTACACATGAGTAGTGCCTAGGATCCTCCGCCCTCTCGCATGGAGGAAGTCACCGTCACCCTATAGACGGTAAACAGAATTCTCCGAAGTGAACACTAGAATATCGAGAACCACAGGATAACCTTCGCAGCCAAGAATACTTGATCAAAGTGCGAAAGTAGTTGCGTTAAGCCTTATAACCCAAATCCCGAAGAGATTATAGACTTGACATCAGTCTAAGTGTTAGTCGAATGGTTATACAAGAGCAACCGCTTTCCACACTGAAATAAACCAACGTCTTAGAGATTCATTGGACTACTAGGTGTTCCACGAATACTATCTCACGCAAAAATAGTAGAATCACCTCCCGAGATAGTCCAACACTCGTCCGGTGAAACCCTATCTCCCCAACCCTGAGGGTTTCCGTCGGAAATATCTCAAGAATCAGAGGTGCAGGTTCATTTTGCACAAGATTGAGATAGACACTCTACAGCAAACAGATAACCGTAGACACGCAATCCATCCGATGATCTAGAAAGTCCCTAAAAGCCAATTGACAGGAAACGCTAAACCAAGTACAACCAGAGCTTCCTAAGAACAAACCTGAAGGACTACACTTCCAGTTTGAGAGAGAACGTTAGGAACTTCGGAATGGCGATCTGTCACACCCCAAAACCAAGAACGGCGGAAACGTTCTGGGGCGGAGGACGTCATGTATAATATCAACAACAATGTAAAGTAGTAAACAAGCAACAACATCATCCATTGCATTAATAGTATAATTTTAGTTACAAGTGTTTTCTTTCATAGTACAAGACATGATAATAACTTATCAAAATAAAAGACGAGTCTTGACTGCTCCGTCTTCTCTAAACCTTGCATCGACACCTGTCTATTTGTGACCTGAGAATACAAGTTATTTTGAAAGAGTAGATCAGCATTTAAGCTGGTGAGTTCATAAGTATTTAATGTCATTGCTTTGATTAGTTGATATGAAATACTGGTAAATGAATGATGAAACATGTAGTATAAGTATGAAAAGCTCTAGAAAATCCCATATTTCCTACTAGTATAAAAGTAGTCTTCTACCAAGACTCGAATGTTTTGAAAGTAGTCTTTTACCTTGACCTGACTGTTTTGAAAGTACGCATCTCTTGAAAATGTGATGGTTTTTCCTTGTTTAACTCTTATTACTAGTCTCTTAAGTATACCTGAAATGGTATCAACCTAGAACATCCGTAGACTGTTCATTTACCTCTGTTGCTAACAGTCGGGTTTAGGAATAGTTAGTCCCTTATGTATACCCACGATGGTATCAACCTAGAACATCCGTAGATTGTTCATTCACCTCTGTAGCTAGCAGTGGTTGTCAGAATGGTTAGTCCCTCAAAGTATGATGTGGTACTAGGAGATAAAGTCCCAGTCTACCTCGTCGATGATGTGATTGAATCACAAGGTAAAGATAGAAAGGCGAACAATATAACCGTATCTAGACATATAACATGTAATATCAAATTGCCATATAATGTCTATGTAAAAGTATTCATGTATAAGTATTCATGTAAGAGTATTCCTTCATATAACATGTAGTAGTAATCTGCCATATAGTGTCTATGTAAAAGTATTCATGTATAAGTATTCATGTAAGAGTATTCTTTTATATAACATGTAGTAGTAATCTGCCATATAGTGTCTATGTAAAAGTATTCATGTATAAGTATTCATGTAAGAGTATTCCTTCATATAACATGTAGTAGTAATCTGCCATATAGTGTCTATGTAAAAGTATTCATGTATAAGTATTCATGTAAAAGTATCCCTTCATATAACATGTAGTCTGGACTCATGAATGAACTGACTCTGGTGTAATTTCTTGTAGTAGTGAAAATGTTTTGTTTACTCTAAACTATTCCTATAATAGTTTACTAGAATGTAATTGATGAGTGACCAAGTAGGTTTATACACCATTGATATCTATTTGTATCGGAACTAAATTAACTGATGGAACATTTATGACCATATATGTATACATAATATATAACTAATATTTAAACGACTTTCGGACGAATACCCAATATCCCACCAGACCACATCTCAAGGCGCGAAAAGGAAATACGGTGGATAGCCTTTCTAAGTCTTTTAAACATTTCTTATATAACTATACATATAGAGACATGCAATTTATAATATAAAAACATAAAGAAGTTTTGTAAAACCGTTGAAAAGTCTAATAAAGATTTGTGACTTGATGTCAGTTTATAAAATGATTGAAAGTATTTTGTTTGATAAGACTGTTTAAGTACACGTAAAACCATTGTTTGAAAACACCTTTGTAACCGATTTTGAAAGGAAGCTTACAGTATGTAAGACAGTTTGATAACGAGCTTTAATCATGTAAAAACGTTTAAGAAAGTCATTTGAAGTAATATGTTTGGTGAAACTGTTGAACTTGTAGTGAATCTATTTGCATACTAGTTATAAATCACATATGATTGATTTATTAACAAGAAGTGTCCCAAAATAATCGTATGTTTGTAGTATAAAAGGTGGACACATATACATACAGTATAAGCGGAGTGTTTGATTTATATATAAATAACAACACTTTTCAATTTCCGAAAGATATGATATTATCGTGATACATTTTGCACACGAAAGTTTCTTTATAATGATTATAAATCACATGCGATTCCGTTGATAAAAGTATAAAACGAAACTTTATATAACATACGATAATCATCGTGTGTTTTACTTGTATTCCCCCCCTTAAAAGCATATAAAAATATTCATAAAACATTTAAAAGTGTGGATTATAGGGGTATGAACTCACCTGATAGTTTGAAGATAGCGAGATGGAAAACCGGGCAGAGTTTCGTCTCGGGAAACGGATTTTTCTCGGGATTCTCGGGAATCTCGGGAGTAAAATCGACCCTCGGGACTTGAGTAAAAAAGCCAGAGCTTTGGGTTTGAACGGGCACGGAAAACGAGGCAAGATCGAGAGAGAAAAGAGAGAATTGAGCAACTTTTTCGGAAAGCCTCGCATCCTATTTATAGGAAGGCTGAACCGCCTCCGAACGCGGGGCGTACGCTCGTACGCAGCACGTACGCGTACGTCATGCATGACCGAAGCCTCGACTGCCTCGGTTCGGATGGGACGGGTTGCTGGGTACGCGGGTCGGATGGGATGGCGGGTCGGACGGGACAGCGGGTCGGACGGGTCGGAGCTTCGGACGGGTCGGATGGGTTACATTTCTTCGGATAGTGCGACGTGGACGATCCGAGACCCTCGATCTCAGTACGCGGGGCGTACGAAGGTACGCAGGGCGTACTTCGGTCCAATCCGATGACTCCCCTTCGGATATTACCGGGAATTTATAATTAAATTCTTATTTATTTTAAATAAATTTCAAAAATTTATATCTCCCTCATACGAACTCCGTTTTTGACGTTCTTTATATCCACGCGAAGGTGAGACCATGGTCTACAACTTTCGTTTAGATTCCGTTGGCAAATTCCGAAATTATTTTTATTATTTATTAAATAAAATGATGCGATTAAGGAATTTCTTCTAAAATTCATAACTTTCACATCCGAAGACAGATTTGGACGTTCTTTTTATGTACGATCATAGCTTGAGGTTGTCTATAACTTTCATTTAGATACATAAGGCTAAAAACTATTGCATCGAAATTTCGCATTTTACGTTTTTAATCGCTGATGCCGGTTTTGCCTAGAATCTTCGGTTGGTCATAACTTCTTCGTTATAACTCGGATTTTAGGGTTCTTTATATGCACGAAAACCTTGATACGATTCCTACTACTTTACTTAATCCAAACAAGATTTTAGGAAAGTTATATTTTGACCTAAATTTGATTTGCGTCCCAACATATCGTCTTGAAATATCGGGTTGTCACATCATCCCCCCGTTAGAGGGAATTTCGTCCCGAAATTAGAGTTTAAGCAGAATTGATACTACGCTACAGATAGAAGTTTTGTTTGATCTTTTGTATTCCTAAGTGAATTTAGATCCTCGCATGGCCTTCCATCGAACCTTTCACTAGCGGGGAACGGCTTTGTTTCTTTTGTTGGCCTCACCGGTGTGATAACTCCTCTTGGTCGAACGTATGTTGAATGTTTTTGTGGACTGTGAGGATAGTACATCTTGTATCCTACAAGTAGTGCTTCCAGATCTTCCATACAATTACTGTTGTCCCTGACTCAAGATTATGTGCTGTATAGTTAACTTCCTGCGTCTTAAGCTGACTCGAGGTATAGGCAGTGACCTTTCCTCTTGTATAAGAACAAAACCAATTCATACTGATTATGAAGTCATAACCTTGTGGTTGAGTAGATGACGTGAAGATCTAAAATAAAGTATGATTACTCATGAATTAAGGAAAAAGGATAGGTACTTTTGTTCTATCATTGACTTTCTTGTCCCAATTGACAGAAAGGGCACGTGTTGGCTTCTAAGTTTATTCGCATGGTAGCATAATCACTTGTAAATCTTGGGCAGTCTCCGTCCTGAAGTTCATAGTAGAACCTATACCAGGCTCACCAATCGTAGTCTCGGGTATACGAGTCCTATATAAATAAGCTTGAAACAGTGGGTCTTTGGATTGAACTTGACGTATTGAACGAGTGGTACTTCGGGCGGTTTGCTAAGTTTCTCTTTGGAGAGGGTGAGAAACATGAGGTGCTCTATGTACGAGTACTTTGTTGTTTCGGAATAACGGTTTTGCTAGAAAGACGATTTCTGGAGGAATAGATGTACGTACGAAGCTGCTTTTGTGAGGATAGAATTGAATCAAGTAGTATGATAATGTCGTAATCATAAGGAAACTTAAAGACATTAGATTTGAACAAAAGATGTTTACAGACAAAACAACCGTGCAACCATCAACAGAGTTTCGGTACTTTAGACTTACTACAAGACTATTGCTGCGAATATGATATACTACAAAAGACAAGTATACGCAGGACGAGAATTCCTATACAGACAGGATCTCGCAAAAGGTAAGACTCTAGTTGCACTAGTTCTAGATGGTTTATAAAAACATACATATTACTGACGGTTGGAACTGAACCTATACTATAGTAGGGTCCTTCGTTGTTTCTTTCCATTATGAGGTCAAACTCCTCCGGATTCACCATCATTCTCCTCTGTTGGACAGTCCCTCTTGAAGTGTCCCATTACGCCACATAGATGGCATATTCGAGAGATTTCGATATTGGTGGTTGAAGTAATGTGTTGGGTCCGACTCTTGCAGTAACGGACGGTGTGTCCCTTTTTATTGCAGTTTAAGCACAGCATTTTCCGACAAAATCCATGATGGTGATAGTTGCATTTGTTACACTTTGGGAGATTTCCAGCATACTGTCTGGCCGGGTTAAGGATGGTAGTATGAGGTACAGAAGTTGTGGCTGCGAAGGTTGCCACATGTTGTTGTCTTTTGCTCGCCCCTTGGGGTGATCTGCCTTTAGTCTTAGCCCAACACTTTCGTTTGTTATTCTTGGGCTTGGGATTCGGGGTGTCGTGGTAGTTTGTTTCTCGTTGAGGTACTTGACTGTTACTTGGATTGGAATTATTGCTAACGATCCCGCTAACATTCGCGTTGTTAGCGTTAAGGAGGGTCAGAACAGCTGACACGGCAGCCGAGACTGCAGCTTGAAAGGTGGTTGCATCAATCTGAAGAGTTGGTGTTTGGTAGATGGGTTGATCGTTTTTCTTCGGCGACATGATTCTGTTATATGAAAAGAAAAATGAATTTATGAGCGAGTATGGTTGAACCTAGACGTAGTTCGATCGTTCATGTAAATAATAGAAGTATGTTCTTGAAGGATTGACCTACATCCCTATGATGCAGTCCTAGTGCTGGATGGAAGTGTGTGTATAAAGGGTTGACCCTGATGTACTTAGATTGTTCATGTAAAGTGTACGACGATGTTCTCGAAAGTTTGACCTACATCCCTATGATGTAGTCCTAGTACAGAATGAAAGTATGTTCGCGAAGGTTTGACCTACATCCCTATGATGCAGTCCTAGTAATGAATAGAGGTAAGTTCGTAAAATGTTCTCAAGACGTTGGTCGTACCAGTTGAGGTATCGTGGTTTGGTGAATAACAAAATCCAACCACTGAAAGAGACTTGGAAATGTCTCTGTATTTAACTTGCTATGGCCCAATGACTTAACTAAAGCAGGTTTCAGATAGACTCCAATGAGAGTATGATAAGAGTACTTGAATAAAGAATGACACAGAAGTTAGTCGACTGTCAATACCTTTGATATTTACGACATAAAAGTTTGGGAAAATGACTTTGTAAAGGTCTTACATCATATCCATAGGGAATAGTTCTTGACATCATGAAGACCTAACCAAAAGTGCTTATAGTACAAGGTAGTCACATAGAAAGTACTACACAGACATAGACAGGAACACGGTTCTTTAAAACAAAGAAGGAAGTAAGGTATCTCTTACTGGCGACAGTCACCCTCATGGTGAACCCTTAGTTCGGTTAGTTGACGTTCCATATCAAGCATGTAGCTCTCGTACACTCTCTGGCGTACTTGGAGCTATATGACTTTGGCTCTGGTTTTCAGCTAGTGCTTGCAGCAGGTTCTCATGGTTTCACTTTGATCTCTCGTGAGCATCTTCTAGATGAATGGTGCGGAGGTTATGCATTCTTGCATCGGCGACAACTTCGGCAATCTGATGTAGGGTTGTCCTGCCTTGAATCTCATTTTGGGCCACTCTGCGGACCAAGATTGGCAAGATTCTGCGTGCTGAGCCCCCATTGCTCAGGTTGTAAAAAGTTTCGGTCGCCAATAAATGGCATGGGCTGATCTTGTTCTTGGATCCATGTTTCCAAGCATTCCACCGACGTAGGCGTCGGGCCATGAAAAGCCAGACGAGGGTTAGGAATTGGAAAGGAAGTTGCTCGGGGTAGGTTCTCAACCTCTGGTTCGGAATTAGCATCGGCTGAAAGGTTTTCATCATGGTGATCATCCAAAGGGATAGGATGATCATTCTATGGTTCTTCTCCAAACCAACCAGCTATGACTTCGTTCAGAAGATACTGGTTGTCAAGGGGATGGAGTCCAACTATGATTTCTATGCGAGAATTTAGGGTAAGTGGATGATTATTAGTCGAACTATCTAGATAATAATTTAGAAAACCCTCATTAGTTACATCACTATTTTTGAAGTGCATACCAGCTATGTGTAATCTAAACAGGATAGACCTTCGAATAAGTGACCTTATTTCCAAATTCACACAGAATAGGGGTAAGGAAAAATTATCACTGATTCTAAGTCTATAACATCCTAATTACATGTAGCCTTAGTGTATCCACTTAGCAACTATCAACTTAGTAATGAGGATCCCGTTTTAATTCTCAAGTATAAAGTACTTATAGTAACACCAAATACTCCTATAGTATTTTAATTTTAATGTTATGTTCTATTGTTCTCATTGTGGTAGGGTTGGTAAGATTTTAGCATTGTTGCGACTACACACTTAAACTTAGGCACATGCTAGTCAACCCTCAGATAATATAGGCGATCAGGCTATATCTTCCCAGTTTTGACCATATGTCTCTAAGCCCACTTGTGTTGCCCAACAATCGTAATTTTTTTGTACTGTCCTAGTGACACTGATTTTAGTATGAATGCAGGCACGTATACTTACTTAAATATTTTATTATTTAAAGTATAAACTCTAAATCAGAGTATTTTTAATCCCATTGTATTTATAGTTAGTATATCTTTTATGGGTTGATATACTCAATTCACTATAAACAATGCTCTGATACCAATCTGTCACACCCCAAAACCAAGAACGGCGGAAACGTTCTGGGGCGGAGGACGTCATGTATAATATCAACAACAATGTAAAGTAGTAAACAAGCAACAACATCATCCATTGCATTAATAGTATAATTTTAGTTACAAGTGTTTTCTTTCATAGTACAAGACATGATAATAACTTATCAAAATAAAAGACGAGTCTTGACTGCTCCGTCTTCTCTAAACCTTGCATCGACACCTGTCTATTTGTGACCTGAGAATACAAGTTATTTTGAAAGAGTAGATCAGCATTTAAGCTGGTGAGTTCATAAGTATTTAATGTCATTGCTTTGATTAGTTGATATGAAATACTGGTAAATGAATGATGAAACATGTAGTATAAGTATGAAAAGCTCTAGAAAATCCCATATTTCCTACTAGTATAAAAGTAGTCTTCTACCAAGACTCGAATGTTTTGAAAGTAGTCTTTTACCTAGACCTGACTGTTTTGAAAGTACGCATCTCTTGAAAATGTGATGGTTTTTCCTTGTTTAACTCTTATTAGTAGTCTCTTAAGTATACCTGAAATGGTATCAACCTAGAATATCCGTAGACTGTTCATTTACCTCTGTTGCTAACAGCCGGGTTTAGGAATAGTTAGTCCCTTATGTATACCCACGATGGTATCAACCTAGAACATCCGTAGATTGTTCATTCACCTTTGTAACTAGCAGTGGTTGTCGGAATGGTTAGTCCCTCAAAGTATGATGTGGTACTAGGAGATAAAGTCCCAGTCTACCTCGTCGATGATGTGATTGAATCACAAGGTAAAGATAGAAAGGCGAACAATATAACCGTATCTAGACATATAACATGTAATATTAAATTGCCATATAATGTCTATGTAAAAGTATTCATGTATAAGTATTCATGTAAGAGTATTCCTTCATATAACATGTAGTAGTAATCTGCCATATAGTGTCTATGTAAAAGTATTCATGTATAAGTATTCATGTAAGAGTATTCTTTTATATAACATGTAGTAGTAATCTGCCATATAGTGTCTATGTAAAAGTATTCATGTATAAGTATTCATGTAAGAGTATTCCTTCATATAACATGTAGTAGTAATCTGCCATATAGTGTCTATGTAAAAGTATTCATGTATAAGTATTCATGTAAAAGTATCCCTTCATATAACATGTAGTCTGGACTCATGAATGAACTGACTCTGGTGTAATTTCTTGTAGTAGTGAAAATGTTTTGTTTACTCTAAACTATTCCTATAATAGTTTACTAGAATGTAATTGATGAGTGACCAAGTAGGTTTATACACCATTGATATCTATTTGTATCAGAACTAAATTAACTGATGGAACATTTATGACCATATATGTATACATAATATATAACTAATATTTAAACGACTTTCGGACGAATACCCAATATCCCACCAGACCACATCTCAAGGCGCGAAAAGGAAATAGGGTGGATAGCCTTTCTAAGTCTTTTAAACATTTCTTATATAACTATACATATAGAGACATGCAATTTATAATATAAAAACATAAAGAAGTTTTGTAAAACCGTTGAAAAGTCTAATAAAGATTTGTGACTTGATGTCAGTTTATAAAATGATTGAAAGTATTTTGTTTGATAAGACAGTTTAAGTACACGTAAAACCATTGTTTGAAAACACCTTTGTAACCGATTTTGAAAGGAAGCTTACAGTATGTAAGACAGTTTGATAACGAGCTTTAATCATGTAAAAACGTTTAAGAAAGTCATTTGAAGTAATATATTTGGTGAAACTGTTGAACTTGTAGTGAATCTATTTGCATACTAGTTATAAATCACATATGATTGATTTATTAACAAGAAGTGTCCCAAAATAATCGTATGTTTGTAGTATAAAAGGTGGACACATATACATACAGTATAAGCGGAGTGTTTGATTTATATATAAATAACAACACTTTTCAATTTCCGAAAGATATGATATTATCGTGATACATTTTGCACACGAAAGTTTCTTTATAATGATTATAAATCACATGCGATTCCGTTGATAAAAGTATAAAACGAAACTTTATATAACATACGATAATCATCGTGTGTTTTACTTGTATTCCCCCCCTTAAAAGCATATAAAAATATTCATAAAACATTTAAAAGTGTGGATTATAGGGGTATGAACTCACCTGATAGTTTGAAGATAGCGAGATGGAAAACCGGGCAGAGTTTCGTCTCGGGAAACGGATTTTTCTCGGGATTCTCGAGAATCTCGGGAGTAAAATCGACCCTCGGGACTTGAGTAAAAAGGCCAGAGCTTCGGGTTTGAACGGGCACGGAAAACGAGGCAAGATCGAGAGAGAAAAGAGAGAATTGAGCAACTTTTTCGGAAAGCCTCGCATCCTATTTATAGGAAGGCTGAACCGCCTCCGAACGCGGGGCGTACGCTCGTACGCAGCGCGTACGCGTACGTCATGCATGACCGAAGCCTCGACTGCCTCGGTTCGGATGGGACGGGTTGCTGGGTATGCGGGTCGGATGGGACGGCGGGTCGGACGGGACGGCGGGTCGGACGGGACAGCGGGTCGGACGGGTCGGAGCTTCGGACGGGTCGGATGGGTTAGATTTCTTCGGATAGTGCGACGTGGACGATCCGAGACCCTCGATCTCAGTACGCGGGGCGTACGAAGGTACGCAGGGCGTACTTCGGTCCAATCCGATGACTCCCCTTCGGATATTACCGGGAATTTATAATTAAATTCTTATTTATTTTAAATAAACTTCAAAAATTCATATCTCCCTCATACGAACTCCGTTTTTGACGTTCTTTATATCCACGCGAAGGTGAGACCATGATCTACAACTTTCGTTTAGATTCCGTTGGCAAATTCCGAAATTATTTTTATTATTTATTAAATAAAATGACGCGATTAAGGAATTTCTTCTAAAATTCATAACTTTCACATCCGAAGACAGATTTGGACGTTCTTTTTATGTACGATCATAGCTTGAGGTTGTCTATAACTTTCATTTAGATACATAAGGCTAAAAACTATTGCATCGAAATTTTGCATTTTACGTTTTTAATCGCTGATGCCGGTTTTGCCTAGAATCTTCGGTTGGTCATAACTTCTTCGTTATAACTCGGATTTTAGGGTTCTTTATATGCACGAAAACCTTGATACGATTCCTACTACTTTACTTAATCCAAACAAGATTTTAGGAAAGTTATATTTTGACCTAAATTTGATTTGCGTCCCAACATATCGTCTTGAAATATCGGGTTGTCACACGATCACGCCAGTGATGATCTTGCCATAGAAGTACACAATGTTCTAAGTACTAAAAAGCTCTACCCTTCCGAGAGCTTCAGACCATCCGAGATCCTTTACGGAGATTGGTCCAACCCTCATCAGACCACTACTACTTTCGGATATTCCACAAGCTTCATCCTAGATCGATCCACTTCTTAGACTTGATAAGTGTTTGCCCGACATCACTCTTCGTATCCCACTCAACTTGATAGAAACCATTGAGAACCCTAGCTTCGTAGACATACCTGTAGGAAATCGCTAACTGCACGAGACGGAATCCGCATCCCATAGGCGAAGGTTTGTTGGAATGACAGACACAGGCCAGAGATCACTTTGGAGTGCAAGGAAAACTGAATAGGAAGTACCCTCCTGCCTCTACTCGGTCATTCATACCTACTTCCTTGCCTAAACCTGAATTTCGAGACGAAATTCCCTCTAACGGGGGGATGATGTGACAACCCGAAATTTATTCCGTCATTTTTAACCCCTTTTTCCGTAAATAAGCCTCGTTTTATTTAACTGTCCGTTAACTTTTGGACGGGTTAATTAATTTGGAACTTTTATAATGACTTGGTAAGGGTTGAAATAAGTTAGAAACACTACAATTTTCCCTTGAAAATTTTTAGTTTCAACCAAGTCAAAATACGACCGTTTAATCGGGTGCAACCAAAAAGCCCCGTTCAACGGCAGTATCGGGTAGATTTTCACTAAGCCTCAACTCAAGCCCCTATATAAGGGGGAGTGGACTTCATTTCCACCCTTTTAACTCTCTCTCTACACTCTCTCTCTCTACAACTTATATTCGAGCAAAAAATCGTCTGTTTCGAGCCCCAAACGAGTAAGCAATCTACCCTAACTTGTTGTATGGCTTATCTAGCATGCAAATTCGAGTTTAAGACTTAAAATAGGGGCAAGAGTAGGTGTTCACGGCGCAAGAACACTCTTGGACCGTGAACACCCCTAAATGGGGTTTTTAAGCCCCAAAACCCCTTTAAGCTACCCTTAAGACTTAGATATGACTTGTAGACTTTCACATTTGGACTTAGAACACCTTGAACTAACATTTTGGGGAGTAAACATGATTTTACTGCCCAAGAACATGCTTGGGCCGTAAACTCCTCTTCATGGGGAGTAAACTCAAGTTTAAGTGTTAGAAATGCTCACAAACACCTCCTATGGCCTTGGAAAAATGTCTAGAAGCAATTCCATTGAAGTAAAGGCATTAAACTTCAATAAATCCAAGGAAATAGGAGTTTACGGCCATAAACCCCCCTAGGAAAGGTCCATGGGCCGTAAACTCCTAGAAAGTGCCCAAATGATGCCCTAAACTCCCCATTTGACTTGGAAAAATGCATAGGATTTTACTCTCTATCATTTAAGCCCTTATGGTCCATTTAGATGCCTCAAATCCACTCATGTGCCTTATATTTGGATCTAGCATAAATCTACAAGTGATATAAGACATTTTGGCATCCTAGAACACCCTCACCATGAGTTTACGGCCGTAAACTCATGGGGAGTTAGTCCTAGGGCCGTGAACTCTATAAAGAGTTTACTCTTGAAGAGTAAACTCCCTACCTAAGCCATACACATCCTTAGCTGTTACCCAGGACACTCCAAGCACTTAACCAAAGTGTTTTTCCGCACTTTTGGATGTGTATTCATAATTAATTAGTATTATATGTACTAATTGTATGTAAACATATGTTATCATATGTTAATAGGTCACTAAGTGTGTTCAAGTCTTTACTTGACACCGAGCACCCAACCGGCATCTTCGTCGGATCCACTTACATCATGTGAGTTCATACCCCTGAATTAACCTTTTTAAATGTTTTTACATGTTTTATGGGGGGGGGGAATACAAGTTAAAACATGCCAGTTATCATATCAATAACATGTAATTGATAACCCTCATGCAAAAGGATTTACTACACTGTTAACTGTTTTACCAAATCTGATACTGTAAATGTTTTTCTAAAATGTCTTTACTTGTTCAAATCTTTACTTATACTGTTTATCAAAGTTTCATTTAAAACTTGTTTATGAAAGGTTCCTAAAGGATTTCTAAAGGTTTTCAAACTTATTTTACAAAAGAATACCAAGTTGTGATTTTCTTATGTATTAAAGTTTTCCAAAGTTTTCATCAAGGTTTTCTTCCATGTTTTTATACTCCTACTAGTTAGACACTACTGCTTCGTCATACTTCTACTTAGTTAATACTCCTACTTAGTTAGTAAGTAATAACAAGCTGCACCCATATTGTTACCTGTATTACTTTGATGTTGTAATGTAATGTAAACCATGTAAAACTATTACTATTAATGCAATGGTTGTTGTACTTTGATTACTATATTGCATATGTTGTGATATTTGACATGACGTCATCCACCCCAGAACGTTTCCGCCGTTCCGGTTTTGGGGTGTGACAGTATGGGCCATTTATACCCACTTTGGGGTGTTTACGGTTTTGGGAGATCCCCAAAACGTAAACACATATAAATGAGTGATTCTTGTGCTTTTTGTGTGATAAACTCATCAATGAAGGATCTAGAAAAATCCCTAAGGCATTGTGAAGCATCTAGGCACCCTAAGGCACCCTTTGGCACCTTACTTGGTGTTTACGGTTTTGGGAGCCTCCCAAAACCGTAAACACCTTGTTCTTGGTGTTCTTGGGACATTTCCTTGATATTAAGATGTATAGCATGCTTTAAAAGACTCTAGGATAGAAGTACTTACTTTGTGGAAGCTTGAAATGAACTAAAAGTGCAAGAACACTAGTGTGTGTTCTTGGTGTTCTTGGTGTTTTGGAAATCTAATCAAAACACAAAAATGGATGGATGAAAAGATGTATAATCACTAGTAGTTATGATACATCAACTAATCAAGTCGAGAAATACTCACGTTTTCGGGAAATAGCATGAAAACCGGGATGATAATTGAGAGTGTTTGGAGTTTACTCTTGAGAGTGAAAGTAAAATGTGAGGTACTTTGGGGAGTAAACTCATGCTTAAGGCATGAGTTTACGGTTTTTGGGGTAGTTTACGGCCCAAACATAAAAGTTTGGCCATGAACTTCTAAGCTACGTGGTATGCGCGGTTTTGAAATTTCAAGACTCGAGGCGTTACATTCTTTCACCCGTTCATTTAAAGAATAATTATTATAATAGTCAAACGAACATTAAATTTGTTAAAACAAATAGAAATGAAATTGACTTATAATATGAAGTGATTGACTTTTAGGGTTTGACCCAATGAAAATTTCAGGTTGTCACATCATATAAGTTAAACGTGCCCGAGCCGATCCTGACTAGGCTTGGGCTCGGCTCGACTCGTTTGCACCCCGATTAACAACTGTTATGATAAGAAGTTATGATATCGTTCTTAGAAATGGATTGGTTTGGTACTTACCATACCAAATTCCTATGGCACGTAATGACCCTTCGCCTTAAACAACCAACTAACGAAACTTTCGTCACTCATAAGAATAAACTAGATATGAGCCTCAGAATCGTCTTTCGCTTCAAAACCTCATAAGTACCCATGCGAGGAGTACCACGTCTTCCTAGCTTATTCCGTAGACAAGAAACTTAAAGTGAAAAACACCTAGGATATTTTGAAAGTCTGTGACTTCCCGAAGTACCCCCAGCAGACCTTTTTGGAAATACTACATATGCAGCAAGTCAAGTTCAAGCACAGAGGCTAGGGACAAATACGGTTAACATATCATTATTAAGTGAATACGTAATAGTGGTATATAATTAAGATT
This sequence comes from Lactuca serriola, assembly GCF_051521515.1. Lineage (NCBI taxonomy): Eukaryota > Viridiplantae > Streptophyta > Magnoliopsida > Asterales > Asteraceae > Lactuca > Lactuca serriola. Next base: position 134,881,568 of record NC_136412.1, on the reverse strand, counting down.
TTATAGACCTAGGATGTTTGCTTCCGCCCTATCTCCTGTTCCTTGTCTGGTTGTGGACCTGGGGCAGAGTCGCACATCCAACCGTCTTATTAATCTTAATTATATACGACTTGTATACACGAGTAATGATAGATGGACCAGGTATGAGTCCTACCATGAACTTCAGGACAAAGCTATTCAGGGCTACAAGTGAGCACCTATGATTCGGATGAACAGAGTAAACCGAACCCGTATACTCTTTACCGATCAGAACATTAGATCCAACAGTGAAGATCCGATAGATACTGGAATGTGTGACTTTCGCCTCATTTCCTTTTCCTTGTTTGGTTGTCGATTTAGGGCAGATTCACACATTCAACTGTCTAATCGATATGTATTATATATAATTTGTATTCACTAAATGATCATAGAAGGAATAACTACAGTTATATTACTTATTAAGAAAATATAGGATTTTCTGGAGGAACATGCGAACTTTTCCAAAGAACAAAGAGTATATTTTTTATAACAAAAATACTTATGAACTCATCAAATTTAATGTTGACAGTTTTCCAAACCACTTGTATTCTCAGGAACGTTAGTAAACAGGTACCTCTCAGGTGTTCCGAAGATGGAGCTTTACGTCTTAACTTTTGGTGTACTTTTAATGTATTTCAATAATGTTTTGAACACAATGTAAATATTATATTATCAATGCAATGGTTGTTGTTACTTTGATTACTATGATGCATGTGTTGTGATACTTAACGTGAAGTCATCCACCCCCAAACATTTCCGCCGTTCTGGTTTGGGGGCGTGACACAATCAGGACCCGACCCGGTATTCATGATGTTGATGCGTTCTATAGGTTATAACAATTAATGTACATAACATAACATTATACTTAACGATTAAGGATACAAGTAACCTATTATGGATCTATGACTTCACATTAAGGTAACATACTATAAACTACAAACCCCAGAAGAAACCTACTATAATCAAAATTCATATATAGGTTAAGGTTTACATTTCTTTGAATTGTTATTGCAAACAATTCCTTTGATTCCTTCCCCTGTAGACCTTCATAAAGCTAGCAACAAACAGATGATGCCTTAAAGGCCCACACCCAAAGCTAGGAACTAGAACAACAAGAGAGGAGAGAGTAGAGGGGATAATATTTTCTGCTAAGGTAATCTTCAAAGAAATGGACAAAATTTGCTAGTCAATGACCCTTATATATCGCTGCTAACCAAATCCAAAAACCCTAGATTTGAACATAAAATGATATTATTTCAAATCATAGTAATTATCTACTTTCCTTTTATTAAACGGAACATTCTCGATAGCCTTGCAAGGCATCCAAAATCTCTCCATATGAAGAGGTTTCCAGAACCTTTCATTTTCTTAACTATTAAGCAATTACAAAGCGGCTCTTGCACATTGAATTAAATCTAATTGACCCTAAGATTCTGTTTCGACTCTTGCACATTGAATTAAATCTAATTGACCCTAAGATTCTGTTTCTAGTTTTTGATTTATGATAACATCATCAGACTACTAATTCAACACATCAATTTAGTCCCTATTAGGTCAACATTATAATGTCGGCATCATATCATCAAGGGGCCCAAATATATCGCTTTTCATGTTAGGGTAAAATAATAATAAATTACTTTGACTATATAGTAATACACTTCGCTTACAAAATAATTCATGAAATTACTCTTTATAACATCCTATTACAAGATGTGTTTAAGGAAAGCAATGCACAAATGATTCATGAACAATGAACTATATATCTTCGCTTGAAGAATAATAGATATAATCATCTTAGAATTACTCGTGATAAAATCGATGAAGTAATCTCTATGAAACGTCCCATAAAGAATGACATAAAATTTTCATATTTAGATTAATAAATCGTTAATACATATCATTTACATAACCTAAGGTAATCAAGATTTATCAAAACATCATCAAATCAGAGTAAATCACAGAATGCAGAAACACGTGTTGTGCTCTACAATCATCCCGAGCACTTCCATTTGAAAACAAAAGTACCTTAAACGTAAACTGAAAACCGTAAGCACAAAGCTTAGTGAGTTCCCCAAGATACCTCATACCATACAAATAATATAACGAGACACACCCAAATGAGATACGGGCCCCACCCACACTCAAATAACGGGCCTCACCCAACGAGATACGGGCCCCGCCCACACTCGAATAACGGGCCCCGCCCAATGAGATACAAGCCCTGTCCATACTCGAATAACAATTATATATGGGCCCCGCCCACACTCGGATAACAATGAGATACGGGCCCTTCCTACACTCGCATAACGGGCCCCGCCCACTAAGCATATAACCATATAATCATATAACATTCAAACACATGCAAAAATCACAAAGATAGTAGCATATCGTACAATCATCGGGCCCCGCCCACATACAAATCAAATATGCATAACCTGATACTTACATACAGAATAACCATTAGACCCCACCCAATAAGCATACAAAACACATACACATGCAAGAGTCACGCAGACATCTATCACTCTACATAGCAAGCCATGGGCCGTTTTCGTACTTTCGATTCGCTAAACATAGTGAGGAGATTCACCTAGCACTGCCGAATCACACAGAAAGAATCTTTGGCTGCTGGCCCGTAAGAATTCTAGAGAGAGACCGATTGATGGTTCGTAAAAGTGGCATTTGGGGTAAAATCTTTCATCTTCACAATGGTTTTAATTATTTGAATTTGGACCTTCTTTCGACGTTTTCTATCAAAAACAATAGGTCTAGATGGATAGAATTCAAGGATGGCAATTTCTCAGCGTCCTACATCAGGTCCATAAATGATGACATTTTGTTAAAAGGTAATACTTGCAATACTATTTGGAATCACATTGAATCTGCCAAGGCAAACATCTTAAGCAATCATCTTAATTTGTATGTTAGGCTTGGTCATCTATACACCAGATTTAACCTCCATATAATTGGGATCCCTTTGCAATCACCTATATGTGCCCTCTATACGTCTAGCAATGAATCTGAATCACAGTTATTTATGGACCACGCTAAAGTCATTGAGGTCAGTGTGATTTTGCATCATTTGTGGAGGGTCATCCCTAATACTAGTGTGTCCATCACATATTTGTTTTTGAGGTTGGACAGCCTCTGCTCTGATGGCCCTGTTCTGGATAACGTAGATATGGCAACGAGGTTGTCTTCAGTTGGAAATCCAGGAGCAACAAAGAGTTAGTAGCTGACATCCAACCTTGGGTCGGTTAAGTATTTTGGCTAGAAAAGAAGAATAGTTTTGTTAGTTAATCTGCTCTACCAATACTCGCAAAGATTGCCTCAACTACTAGTAACTCTTGCCTCTGACTAGCTTTGTTTCTAAAAAAAAAAACCATTTTGTTTAAAAACATCATATAAATAATACCCACTTATATTTTTGGAGACATATTGAGCATATTCAATGTCTCAGTAGATGTGAAATTTTTTTTCGTCTACGGGAAAGTATTTAAAGGTTAATACATTTGAAATGTTGTTCCTTTATGAAACGTGTGCTTGCATCTCATTAGAATAGATTATGAGTAATGTGAAATATGTTCATAGGATCTTGTGGTATTCAAATTCATATACATACACATACAGATACACATTTTGATATATATTTGTACTCATACAAATTCCCTGACAGAAAATAAAACAAGTTTTAAACAAAGATTAACCCACCCTGCAGCCAAAGAACATTGTATAGATACAACTTTTATCAGCAAAGACAAGTATAAAGCTTGTGTAGTAGATGTTTTGTACTTAGGCTTTTTTTAATCGATCAAACTAATTGATGTATCCCGATATAGAGTCCAAGTTGGCCTCTGTTATAACAAAAGTTGATGTTAATTTTTTTCACGGTTTATCTAATAAATTAAACCAAACAGGCCCTATGATGCATGGAAACACCAATTAGGGAGCGGTACCCGTATCTGAAACGTGGGGGAAAAAGAAACGCCTAGGAAACAGCTGGGAAACGCTTCCAGGACAAATCGGGAAATCCAGAAACGTTTCTGTGATGTTTCCTCAAAGTTTCAATTTTTTTTTAAGTCCAAAAAGGGTAATGGAGTAATGGGTTATACTAATCGATCTAACCCTACAAGTACAAGCCTAAACCGATCGCTGCCTCGTTGGTAAATTCCAATAGTCACATCAAATTCGTTACAGAATCTGAGTCTGATAGATCTTAATCACAAGGCTGTTGAATTGGTGATCAAGGCTTTCAAACAGCTTCATAAGGCCAAGTTTCTTGCTATAAACTCAGATGTTGTGAGGTTTCTTTCAGGTCTTAAAGTTAATGTTGAAATTGGTGTAGCAGCTTCATGGAAGATTCGTTGGATTGACTGCTTATAGGTGTTGAAGAAATCAAGAAATCATTGTCATGTAAGGTTACTTACAGGGGAGCCATTCTTTCTTCTTTACGCTAGGCTACTGAAACATACAAATGTTTTGTCCCATCATCTCTGGATTCTTCTCAACCATCCAATTCATCCTGTTTATTAGAATGAAGATTAGTTAACTTCTTTTGTTTTTGACAAAAAAAACTTATTGAAAAAGCTATGAGTTGAAAAATTAAAATCACTAAAACTAAAATCTCTGTCAGATTTTTTTGCTTTTAGGAGATCTAATACTCGATCCCCACATATCTGCATCTTTAGTGATATTTAAGCAATAAGCACAGATCAGATCTGCAACTTCCGTCAGGATCTCCATAATCTCCAAACAGTATTAAGTAAGAATGGAACTAGATGTCAAATTTAGACTAATGAAACGTTATATAAAGTTACCTTTCCAAGCATAAGATACAGGGGCCTCGGACAAACCCACAAAACCAACTCTTGAAATGTTATGAACACCTAACTGATACGGATCTGATTCTACTAGGCTGACAACAGAATACAGATCAATGTATAATGTGACTGACTGGCGAACAACACAATCTTGGAAACACCAAAATGTATATGGCGGATCCTTACTAGCAGTACTTTTTGGATCTATTGTGCATGATAAAGAAAAAAAAAATCGACACATGAAACTCTTGGTGATTATCATGAGTCGATAACTTAATGAAAACAATGCATGATTTTCATATATGTAAGAAACGATTCTGATCTAGATTGACAGCGGCTGCGAAATCGTATTGAAATGAAACTGAACATCGTATATATAATGGTTAAGAAATGTTTGGGCGTAACCCGATAACCCTGATCTCTGGAGTTGGTGATTTACATCAACCTCCCCTACTATTGTAGATATCTTCACATAGAGCCCAACCGTTATGAAAAATGACACTTTTGTTGCTTGATGAATTTTGTAGCTTGATGAATAAAGTGGTACTTGATTTTTTTAGTTGATGAATAAACTACTTCTAGTTCAACATGTGTGACCGGACTTGAACTGTTGACCTAAATTAGGGAAGGCAAGATCTTGATATTGTTAGACTAGAAATCTTTTGGTAATGACAACACTACTCCTTATTTTATTTATTTTTTTGGAAAAACATTTGCTATATTTTTCTTTCTTTTTCAAGTAAGAATATTTTTTGATCATTTGACATTGTAATTATTCCAGGTTGAGTATACCGTATTCATGGTTTAGCCTTTCAACATGAAATAATGTAATTAGCGCAAACTTATTATAATGTTTGGCTAAAAAATTAATGGTTTCTCTAAATGTTAAAAGTATGATTAATGATGAAATCATAATATATACGATACCGCTGATTATATTCATTTTAAAATTAAGTTTCCGGAAGAAACCGATGTTTATAATGTACATAATGTAAAACCGTGCATGTATTTATTGTTTAACATGTCCTTCTGTTAAAATCTACAAGTCAAAGAAACTTGACGATCAAGATTCAATTTTGGTTCATTATTGGATTACTTACACCCGGTGTTTTGATATTAGCACATTGTGCTATATTAATAGCGACTTTGCATCTTAAGTATATTTGGATTCCTTTTTTATTTTATGTTAATGTGTGTTTTACAACATGTCGGTTAGAGACACTCGAATGAATCTTGATAGGCATGCGAGAACCGTAACACAAGCAAACACTTGCTATCGACGATTGAATCTCAAGGATTAAATTGTTGGTAAATATCCTTTGATTTTCGATCATTAATTGCCAGAGAGACATAGTATTGAATATTTATTGGAATATGTTTGTTAATTTGGTATAAGTTTAAAAGTTGGTGGTGGATTTATGAGCTGACCAAAATTAACTACGGGTAATGTAATAATTGTGTCCGGCATCTCTAGTATGGTATGCACCATGAGTAACACGAAGAAACCCTAGACTCCTTGTCCGATACAACATACCTCGTCACTAATGTTGTATATTCATCAACAAACAACCAGGGGAAAATAATAATAAAAAGTGGTAAAAATCACCACAATTGTAAGGGTCTTCTTCTATTATTAATCCTTTTGCACAAAATCAACATCCAATACAATAACAATATGCAAGTTTTCTAGGCAATGAACAAGCATATTTCGACAATGGTTGTTAAGGGTTGAGAGGGTGAGGTTTGTCGGTAGAGGTTTCCAACAAGAAGAGGGAGAAAGATTTGTTAGTGAGGGGTCGATCGCTCAAAGTTTTGGTGAAGGAGAAAACTGAGGTCGACGGAGGCAATGTGAAGGAGAAAAGGTTGGATGGGATCCACATACAATTAAACAATTTCTTTTTAATAACTTTTGAATAAAGAAAATGATTAACATAGTCAATAAGGGTACTTTGGTCATTTTAAAACAGGCAGGGACCAAACACGAAATTTTATCAAACCATAGGGACAATCTGAATGCAAAAAGAACATTAGGGACCAAATACGAAATTTTACCAAACCACAAGGACGATTTTAGTAATTTGTTTTAAATAAAATAAAAAATCAATTTAACAAGTAAAACTAGTTAATTCACTGGAACTCAATTCGAAAAATAAATGTCTTCAAACACAAATGTAGTCAAAATGAAAGTTATAAAGCAGCGGATTATTGTTTTAAATGTTAAAATCCAATTATTTCTCACGTTAGGAATTAAAAATCAACTATGGCTCTTCAAAGAGTTTTTGTTACTAACATTCGGTCTCACCAATACCATAAACACCAGCAAGTTACGTTTTAAATTGGTTTATGCAATTATGAGTCTCGTGGTTTTCTCATTAGCTAAGGGACTCGTTCTAGTGTTTTACTCAATATTCGACACGGGAGTTGAGGAACTATCATAAACAATTATCAACAGCAAACTATTCATAAAGAAAGTGTAATCAGATTATATAAAAAGGTTATTAAAAGAAATAAGATATATAAGAAATATAATTGAAAGTATCTAACTATGTCTTAAATGAAATGATTTCATTAATTTGATTATTAATGAAGAGTATGCTCACAACTTACGAATTTGAAACATGCTGTCTCTTTGAAATCGAAATTAATATAATTTAGTATTAGTTATGTTTTAATACAAGCTTAAGAAATGGTAAAAGTTTTAAGTAGAACATTGAAAATAATAATTACATTATTACTATTTAGAAACAACGCTATATTAAACGATATATTACATTGTTACTAATTAAAAGTACATAGCTATATTTTGATGCAAATTATAAATACAATGTTGAAAAAATGCTAAAAGGGACCAAGCACGGGCTGTGCTCCACTTACCAAAACATAACCGGAGGATTTTTGAATTTTCCTGGGGGTTTAAAATGCTTCGCTGCCCAAGCCGAAGGATTTCCTGTGATATCTGCAACGCCCAACCACGGGCCATGCTTCCCAAGCATTGGTTGTGCTTCGCCATCGAAGTCCATTTTTCTGATTTTTTTTTTTTTTTTTTGGATTTTCAACTTGCAATGACCTAGCATAGGCTGTGCTTACACCCCAATGACATTTATTTTTTTAGGATTTTTAAAGATTGAAGGATTATTTCTCTGTGTCTGAAGAGCACAACATGGACACCAGAGCACGGGCCATGCTTCATGCCTATGCTTCTTTAAAAAGTCTCGTTTTCGCAATGTACTTCATTTAAATACGCATGGACTCGACCGGCCTCCAACTATGGGTCGTGCTTCCCAAGCACGGGCCATGCTTCTTTCAAGAGCCCTTCTTTACTATCAGAGTCTGCTATATAAATACCATATTTCTTTTCAACCGAACCCTTGGTGCATATATTCTCGAAAAGAGACGATTTTTTTGGGCGATTCTTCTCCATTTCCATCAATTTCAAAATATTTGGAGACTGCAGATCGACTATTTCGTTTAGTTTAGTAAGAATTAGTTGTTTAATCTTTCTTTTCATTGTTCTTGATCTAATTTTAGCAATGTCAGGCTAAAACCCTTGTTTTTTATAATGCAAAGATTAGTACATTTTATGTAGTCAATCATTATATTTGGTTTTTTAAATTTCATTATATCTGGTGGTTTTAGTTTTGTGCTTCATGAATGTTTGGTTTTTATTTCATTTTAGCTTGATCACCTAATTTAGGATTAAATCAATCTAGTTAATCATTTTTTGAAATTCATAATTGTTTTCATAAACTAGTAATAAGTAACAGGTAACATATCAGTTTCATATTGGGATTTGACTCTTGTTAGTAAATGTTACTCCTAAAGCTTTGAGTTGTCCCTTTGATGTTCCTGAGGTTCCTAGCTCTTAAAGTTTACATCTTGGTGGTTGTGGATCAACCATGCATGAGTTAATGATCATTTTATGGAAGTAGAATGGTAAATCTTGGACTTAAGTCTCTTTGAGCCATGCAAAGGCATCAAGTTGGTGACTTTATCGTTTAACACATTCCCCAAGACCCAGATCTGCAAATTGGACATCTAGACTTAAAGTATTAAGTTCTTAGTGGTGTTTTGGCTAACCGGAACGTACGTCGGTTGTACGCAAGGATATGTTGAGCGTACGCGTCTGGGTTCCCGATTCTAGTGACGTAATCTAGTACGCGGGGCGTACCAGTGGTACGCTTAGCGTACTCTGTTATACCTCAAAATTTAAACAAAATTTTTCATTTTTAAATCATCAAATTATTGTTCAAAAACCAATTCATCAAAAACATAAGTGTCAAATACAAATCAGCATCAGACAATATTAGAGTCTCACAGACTGCCCCAGTAAAAAAATCTCCCAACAAGTGTTTACATTGATACCTTCCCCTTCCCCTTTGTGCGGCTAGCAATGAATTTGTGTTACACTTATTTCTACACTGCCCAAAAGTTATTGAGGTAAGTGTGATTTTGTGTCAGTTTTGGAGGGACATCCCTATTACTACTGTGTCCATCATTGAAATGTTTTTGATGTTATACCACGTGGTTTCTCCTGTAATAAGATCAGGCATAACATGATCAACTTGCCAGTCACCTCTGATCTGATGGCCCTGTTGTGGAGCAGCAAAGAGTTAGTCAATGACATCAAGGCTTCGATTGGTTAGGTATTAGGGCTAGAAAAGATGAATAGTTTTGTTGGTTAATCTGGTCAATGGATCCTCGCAAATATTGCCTCAACTAAATGTAACTCTAGCCTCTCTCTAGCTTTGTGTTTATAATAAAAACACCCTTTTATTTAAAAACATCATATAAATAATACCAACTTATATTGTTTGTGACTAACAGTGCCTATTCAATGTCTCAGTAGATGTGAAAAAATTTTCCAGCTACAAAGGCTGAACTGTCATTTTCTAATAGGGGAAAGTATTGAAAGGTTAATACATTTGAAATATTGTTCCTTTGGCTTTATGAAACGTTGCTTGCATCTCATGAGAATAGATTATTAGTAATGTGAAATGTTTATAGGATCATGAAGTATTCAAATTCATATGCATACATTGATACACCAACACATACAGATACACACTTCATATATATATTTATACTCATACAAATAACTTGACAGAAAATAAAACAGGTTTTAAACTATGATTAATCCACCCTGTAACCAACGAAAACTACATCCGCTACTTTTATCAGCAAACGAATGTATAAGATTGTCCAGTAGATGTTTTGTACTTAGGCTTTTTTAATCGATCAAACTACTTGATGTATCCCGATATAAAGTTCAAGTTGGCCTCTGTTATAACAAAGGTTCATGTTCACTGTTTTCATGATTTATCTAATACACTAAACTGCAGATGACATCACCTGAGCAAATTCAGTCTGAAATGAAACATTAACCCATAAAACTTTATGAGTCCACAATAGAGGTGACAATTACAAAGGAGTTGTATTAAAAATTAATCATATTAACTGTAGGGTGGACAACTTACAGGGGAGCCTTCCTTTCGTCTTTTGTCTCATCTTCTCAGGATTCGTCTCAGCCAACCACTTCATCCTATTTAGTATAATGAACATTAGTTAACTTTTTAGGTTTGCCACACAAAATAAAATAAAATAAAAATTAAAAAAAAAAAACTTACTGAAAAACCTACGGATTCAAAAATGAAAATGACTAAAACTAAAGACTCTGTCAGATCTTTTTTTCTTTAAAAAGATCGAATACTCGATCACCACGTATCAGTATCTTTAGTGATATTTAAGGAAAAAGCATGTAAAGAACTACAGATCAGATCTGCAACACGATCTCCGTAGACCATAATCTCCAAACAGTATTCAATAAGAATTGAACTAGATGTCAGCTTTAGACTAATAAAATTATCGTTACTAGATATAGCACAAATTGGAAAGTTGAGCAGAAAAATTGATTGGAATCGAAACATTTACATAAGAAAACGTTATATAAATTTACCTTTTCAAGCTAGGGGCCTCCGACAAACCTACAAAACCAACTCTTGAAATGTTATGAACACCTAACTCATAGTAATCTGATTCTACTAGGCTGACAACAGAATACACCTCAAAGTATAGTGTGAGTGACAGTCGAACAACATAATCTTCCAAACACCAAAATGTATATGGCGGATCTTTACTAATTTTTAGATCTATGTGCATGATAAGGAAAAAAAATCGACACATAAAACTCTTGGTGATTATCATGAGTCGATAACTTAATAAAAACAATGCATGATTTTCATATATGTAAGAAACGATTCTAATCTAGATTGACAGGGACGATTATGACAGCGGCTGCGAAATCGTATCGTAATGAAACTGAACATCGTATATATAATGGTTAAGATATGTGTGGGCGTAACCCCATAACCATGATCTCTAGCGTTGGTGATTTTCATCAACCTCCCCTATTACTGTACATATCTTCAAATAGAACCCTAAAGTTATGCAAAATGACACTTTTATTGCTTGATGAATAAATTTGTATTTGATTTTTTATATGTAATTTTTTAAGAGCTCGTATATATAAATGGCCACAGCCCACAGTACCTGAATAACTCTTTTAACGTAAATTTAATCATTTCTAGACTACTCTTAGTTCCAAATATGCCTCCGACAAAATAAGAACCATTGAGTTCAAGGAGGGGCAACACCTAGGTGACGCCTGATACGGTTCGACTTTAAGTGTTTTGGTAAATGGCAACAATACCCTTGATTTTTTTTGGAAAAACATTTGATACATTTTTCTTTCTTGTTTAAGTGAGAATATCTTTCATCATTTGACATTGTAATTATTCGAGGTTGAGTATATGGTATTCATGGTTTTGCCTTTCAACTTGAAATGGCGTAATTAGCACAAACGTATTAAAATGTTTGGTTACAAAATTAATGGTTTCAATAAATGTTAAAAGTACGATTTATGTGTTAAATGAAATCACAATAAATAATATACTGCTAATTATATTTAATTTAAAATTAAATTTCGAGAAGAAACTGATGTACACAATGTACATAAAGTAAAACTGTGCATGTATTTATCGTTTAACATGCCCTGAGTTAAAATCTATAAGTCAAATATACTTAATGATAAATATTCGATTTTATCAAAGTTTTGTCCGAATGTTTATTTAGTTGATTATTAGATTACCTGATTATTAGATTACTCACACCCTGGTGTTTTGATATTAGCACATTGTGCTACATTAATTGTGACTTTGTAATTCAAGTATATTTGGATTCCTTTTACTATGGACAATTAAATCTAAAGCATTAAATTTGTTGGTAAATATCCATTGATTTTCGATCAATAATTGCAAGAATGACATGGACCTCATCGTAATATATTTGTGAATTTGGTATAAGTTTAAAAACTAATGGTGGATATATCAACTTACCAAACTCAACTATGGGTAATGTCGTGTCACAACTAGGAAATTTGGATGCTTTGTAAACACTTAACAAGGATAACATTGTAGCTAAAACTTAAAAAGATGAATGGTGCTTGTTCAATGACCACAAAATTTCATCAAATACTCGATACAAACACTCAAATAATTAACAAGAGGTTGGAAACCCTAAAAATCTCAGATTAAGTCCATTTTGGACAAGCACTTCCTTATTGAGCCTAATGGACCAATAAGCTTCCAGTTGGACTGCTTTGGGCATAGAACCCTTAAATGGGCTCTAATTGGACCCACTTTCATAAAACTTAACATTTTGGGCCATATTGGGCCTAAAATGGAATAAACTACTCCAATAAGCCTTATTGGGCCATAATTGATTCAAATAGCTTTAATGGACTCAAATCCATTCCTTTATGCTAAATTGGGCCGCGAACTACTCTAAAGGCCCCATGGGCCGAAAATCATCAAATTAGGCCTCATATTATGGACTCAAGCACAAAAGGCCCAAACCACTCTTTTCCTTTACCCCCTCTCGGCCCAAATAAAAAACAAAATAAAAACAAAAAACAAAAAAAGGGGGGATGGATAATGAACTCTAACTTTGCCACCTCAATGTTGCATGGTGGTCATCCATGCACAATAACCACCATACAACAAGGTAAGTTCATGTATCTAGGCAAAATAATTATTTCTCCCTCTCCCCTCTTCATGCTCACGGCCACAAGGCCTTTCCACCCTCACCCTTCATTTCCAAATCCAACATTTTCTCCAAAGACTCTAAGAAATCCTCCCATAATTCTCTTCCAAATTTCTTGAGTTGTATGTTTGTGATCAAGAACACATCATCAAAGTTCCCCACTCTTGGTAAGTCTTTGCTTAAATCTATGGTTTTACTGCAAGATTTCATCAATCTCTCCTTAACCCATCTCATTTCGTGATCCATACTCTTAAACTTCATAGATTTCGAAAAACCCTTTCAAGGAGTTGCTAAGGCCGAATTCTTCTCTTTAATCTTCATCAAAAACGAATTCAAGCCCCAAGGTGAGTTCATACCCCTCTATTTTTGCTTTTCACACGTTTTATGGGCGAGAATTCAAGTAAAATGTGTAGATTTATGTGTATTTGTATGCTATGTCTGATTTCTTGTGTTAATGTGGTAAATATGTGTCAAAAATGAAAGATATTTCGAGATCTATAGTTCAAGGAGGAAAAATATGTGATCTAAGATGTATTACACTTAACAAGTTAAGAAAAACTATCATCTAAGGTTATGTTAAACATATTACAACATAAAACTCATTTTGGGCTATATTTGTCAAATAAACAAAAGTTGGGTTAAAGGTTGTCATTCATGGTTTTCATAAGGGCCAAAAGGGTCAAAACAGTTAAAATAGATGTTTTTATGGATATTATGCTCTTTAAAGGACTAGAAATGTAAATTGTAGCCTAATAGGCCAATTTTTGGGCTTTTCGGCCCATAGGCCCAAACTTGCGAAAGAATATGTTTTTAAGGGGCTGAAATGGAAAATCTCCCGAAACAGTGGGTAGAAAAGTAAACAAATCTATTTCAGTGGTTAAAATGACTTTATTTGCCATGAAGGATTAAAAATGTAAAGTTTTTGGATTTTGGGTCAATTTTGTAAAAGTTGCGAAAAGTTTGGGTTATAAATGAAATTATTTTTACAAAAGGGGCTGAAACTGCCAAAAGTTAACATTGGGCTGACAACATTATTTTAACAAGTCTGTGGACCAAAATGTCAAGAAAAATAGTTTAGGGACCTAAAATATCATTTTTCTATAAAAAGGGACTAAAATTGTCATTTTTATTAAAGAAGGGCTGAATACGTCGAACCAATATTTTTGAGAAAATTATTTTATTATTAAGATAATTGGGTCAAAAATATACCACATTACAACTTATGAATTTAGAATGAAAAATATACATATATTTTCATAAATCTAAATATCGTTATAAAACAATCGACAAACTTTGTGCCTTGCGATTCAACAATTGTTCAAACAAAATTCCCGATATTTATACTATACAAAAACAAGTAAATATTCAAATTGTTGGGCTTAAAAGATCCTAATCATGCTTATTGGGCCTTTGTGACCGATTAGTATGACTTTTGGGCCTAACAACAATAATACATGCCTATTGGGCCTCCTATGACCCAATTGCATGCTTAAGGGACCCTCAATGGCTTTCACATACTATTTGGCCTCAGTGGCCCATTAGCATCGCTAGTAAGGTCCAAAAAAATCATATGCGAAATAGGCCAACGCGTCATTCGCATACTGGACAGCCATAAATATCATATGTTATTAGTAGGACCTCGTGATCCTCTTCTCCTCGTATGTTAGTGTGACAACCCGAAACTTCTAACCCATGTAATTGATCTGTGTTTCAGCACTAAAACTTGAGTTCATTGTCTTTTATTAAATCTTATGGTTCCATATGGGTGCTCTAGACTTAGTATAATCTAGATATGAGTCTTCGGAAGGTTTGGAGAGTGTTTAGTATCACAAAATCGGGCCAAACTCACCAAATAAGGTGTGTGCGGCCACACACGTGTGTGTGCGGCTACACACCCAACCGCAAACACCCTCAACCTCACATCCAATTCAATATATGGATGGATACCCCCTTCATTCATTCATTTAGATGTTTCTCTTACCTCTCTCTACTTTCTCTCTCTAAATCATCAACCAAGAACACTTGGAAGGCTTCATAATCATGATCTACTCCATCTTCAAGCTAAGTATAGTGGTAAACACTTGAATCCCAAGCTTAAAACTCATTATGTTCATCATATTCATCATCCCTTGAAGGTATACGGCCGCACACCTTCATATGGGGGCAGCACACATTCAAAACTCCCAAGTATGAAGAGCATACACTTAAAAATCATCATATGGACTCAAATGAGGAGTGTACGGCTGCACACTCCTGTGTACGGCCGTACACACCCTCTGTACGGCCGCACACTCTTGTGTGCTGCCTCACACACACTCCTGGCCGCACTCCCCAGCCGCACACTCATTTTCAAGATCATACACCCAATCTAATGCCCATATTTGGCCCTAAACTTGCATAAATCATTAAGTTTGGATCATAGGACACTTATTCTTAGTAATTCCAAGCCCTAAGGATGTTTTCCAATCATGTTTAGTCATGAAACACCTTAGTGTAACAAATTCAGAAACAAAACCGCTTATGAACTAACCAGCGTTATACTGATTTTCAAACTGCTTGTATTCTGAGGTCCGCATTAGACAGGTACCCGATGATTCCTTTTGGCAAAGACGGAGTGCGTTAAAGCCATTGTCGAACTCTAAATTGTATCAGACTTTGACCCTATCATAAGTGAGCAACTACTCCTTCATTCTTCAAGATATCGTATGGACATGGGACATGGATTATAATAAATCTTATTGGCCAAGATTTTGTTTCCCGATTTCTGATATATGATGACGTCATCAGACTACCAATTAAACACATCAATTTAGTCTCAGCTATGCCCAACACTATAATGTCAGCATCAAATCATCAAGGGGACCAAAGTTATCGTTTTTCCTATTAGGCTAAAACAAATGAATTACTTTGACTATATAATAGTACACTTCACTTATCATATTATGCATGAAATTACTCTTTTTTATAACATCCAGTTACTAGATGCGTTTTCGCAAACTATGAACTATATATCTTCGCTTTAATAATAATAGATGTTATTGTTTTATAAGTACTCATGATAAAATAAATGAAGTAATCTATAAGCGAGGATTTATCTGATACTTAAAATCCCCATTTTCCAAAATACTCATGAATATTGTAGCAATCCCCATGCAACGTCTAATCTCCATAGACAATCTACAAATCATTCATGACAGTCTTGATTCACTACATACTTCCACAAGTATGAATGACTGCAAAATTCGATTAATATACTATTGTTCTCTCTTTTCAAGGTGCCTAATGGAGTAATCAAAAAGAGTGAGAGCATCATAAATAAATTCTACCGGGCAAGTTCGGATGACAATAAGAAAGTTATTTTTCTAGGGAAAATGTTTTAGATAAAAAGGAAAAAGGTTGTTTCAACATTGGCACTATACGTTTAATCACACATTATTTGCAAAATGGCGGTGACAGGTTCTATGCTAACTAATGGTCTATCCGAAAAAAAATTATAATGAGCATTAGTTAACTTTTTTGGTTTGCCACACAAAAAAAACTTATTGAAAAACCTACGGATTCAAAAATTAAAATTACTAAAACTAAAGACTCTGTGAGATCTTTTTTGCTTTAAAAAGATCTAATACTTGATCACCACGTATTAGTATCTTTCTTGATATTTAAGGAAAAAGCATATAAAGAACAATAGATCAGATCCGCAACACGATCTCCATAATCTCCAAACAGTATTCAATAAGAATTGAAGTAGAAGTCAGTTTTAGACTAATGAAATTAACGTTACTAGATACAACATAAATTGGAAAGTTGAGCAGAAAAATTGATTGGAATCCAAACATTTACATAAGAAAACGTTATATAAATTTACCTTCTCAAGCTAGGGGCCTCGGACAAACCTACAAAACCAACTCTTGAAATGTTATGAACACCTAACTGATAGTAATCTGATTCTACTAGGCTGACAACAGAATACACATCAAAGTATAGTGTGAGTGACAGTCGAACAACATAATCTTCGAAACACAAAAGTATATATGGCGGATCTTTACTAATTTTTAGATCTATGTGCATGATGAAGGGAAAAAAATCGACACATAAAACTCTTGGTGATTATCATGAGTCGATAACTTAATGAAAACAATGCATGATTTTCATATATGTAAGAAACGATTGTGATCTAGATTGACTGCGGCTGGGAATTCGAATTGAAATGAAACTGAACATCGTATATATAATGGTTAAGAAATGTGTGGGCATAACCCTATAACCCTGATTTCTTGCATTGGTGATTTTCGTCAACCTCCCCTACTATTGTGTATATCTCCAAATAGTACCCAAAGTTTATGCAAAATCACACTTTATTGCTTGATGATGAATAAAGTGATACTTGATTTTTTATTTGTAAAATTTTAAGAGCTGTTATATATAAATGGCCACCGCCCACAGTACTTTAATAACTTTTATTAACGTGGATTTATTCATTCCTAGACAATGGCGTAACAAAAATTTTATTTTAGAATAGGCCAAATAATATTCAAAGTATTAACGAGAAATGAAATCTAAAATTTTGAATGGGATGAATCATATCACAACTTTAATTCATTTTATTTCTCACAAATATATATATATATATATATATATATATATCACTACAAGAAAAAATGCAAGTAGTGGCGACAAAAGTCGCCGCTAAAGGGTCTAACTGTCGCTAGTAATGTTAATAGCGGCGGGCATGTTGCCGGTCATAAGTCACCGTTACTGCTCTATCGTATTAATCAATTTGTTGCCGCTAATGACGAAGTCGATGCTAATAACATTTTTCATTTTTTATTTTAATCCACGATTTTGGTCGTCGGTAATTACATAACAACATCTGATTGAATATCATAAGTAATAGTGTCGCCGGTAATTACATAACAACATCCGATTAAATATCAAAATTAATTGTGTCGCCGGTAATTACATAAAACAACCAAAAGTTTTACAATTCTAACAAGTAGCAAAGCGCGACAACAAGTATAACATAAAATTAAAGCTCGCCCATACATACCATCGTCTCCGTTTCCATCGTTTCCTCCTTGATTATTCTGTGAATGAAAAAACGAATAATTAATTTGAATACAATAACTTAAGTCTATATATATATATATATATATATATATATATATATATATATATATATATATATATATATATATATATATATATATATATAATGGCAACACCTGATACGGTTAGATTAGAAGTGTTTTGGTAAATGGAAACAATACTCTTGATCTTTTTTTTTTTGGGGGAAAATGCTTAGATACATTTTTCTTTCTTGTTTAAGTGATAATATCTGTCATCATTTGACATTCTAATTAGTGCAAACGTATTAAAATGTTTGGCTACAAAATTAATGTTTTCAATAAGTATTTACCATTTATGTGTTAAATGAAATCATAATAAATAATATACTGTTTATTATACTTATTTTAAAATCAAAATTGTGGGAAGAAATTGATGTTCATAATGTTGTACATAAACTAAAATCGTGCATTTATTTATCGTTTAACATGCCCTTGAGTTAAAATTTGTAAGTTAAATAATGCTTAACTATAAATATTCAATTTCATGAATGTTTTGTCCGATTGTTTATTTAGTTGATTATTGATTACTTGATTATTACATTATTTGGTGTTTTGATATTAAGCACATTGTGCTACATTAATTGTGACTTTGTAATTTAAGTATATTTGGATTCCTTTTACTATTTGAAGTCAATGTGAGTGTTACAACACATACAAACTTGCTATGGACGATTGAATCTCAAGGATTAAATTTCTTGGTAAATATCCATTGATTTTAGATCATTAATTGCAAGAATGACATAGACCTGATCATAATATATTTGTGAATTTGGTAAAAGTATAAAAGCTAATGGTGGATATATGAACTTACTAAACTTAACTATGGGTAATGTAACAATTGCGTCTGGCGTCTCTTGCATGCTACTCCACCATGAGTAACACGAAGAAACCCTAGAGTTCTCATCCGATACTACGTACCTCACTATAAATGCTCTATATTCCTCAACAAACAATGAGGGAGAAACAAGAGAAAGTGGTAAAAAAATAAACACAATTGTAAGGGTGTTCTTCTACTATTAATCATTTTGCATGAAATGAACATCTAATACAATAAAAATATGCATGTTTTCTAAGCAATGGGCAAGCATATTTCCACAACTCGGCAACACAACCATTTTTTCTATGATTTTGTGTACTATAACTTGCATACAACCACCTCATTCTAACCATATCAAACCGTAACGGGGTCTCGGTTAAGCCGTTTCAATGGCCGCACAATAGTCTTTTGCTTCCTCGGTTGCATCCCACCATCAACAACTTGCAACATCAATTATGTTCTTCTTGACTCCAGATGGATAATGTAGCATCCACATTTAGGGCCTAAAATTTTTAGATGATAGGTTTTCTATGTATCAAATACACTTAAACTAGGTAGTGAAAAAATAAATCATGATATACCTAAGTGTACATGCAACCAATGGATCTACGCCTTCACACAAATTATTGCTACCATATGAAAAGATATATACAAAAGAAGAATTACATACATCTCTTGCAGCTAAGGACCTTCGCGCTTGAGCTCTCATGCGTGTGACCTTGTTTACATGAAAATGATTCAAACCAGAATCCCTCTCTTGGTTCACACCCAATGAACTCAAAAGTACAGAATCAAAATATAACTAGGAGGGGTCAAACTTTAAAAGAGTCCCTCTCAGCATCCTCCATCTGGTCCATAAATGATGAATTTTTGCTAAAAAGTAATACTTGCAACACTATTTGGAATCACATTGAATCTGCCAAGGCAAACATCTTAATTTGTGTGTTAGACTTGGTCAGTTGGTCATCTATACACTAGATTGAACCTCCTTAGAATTGGGATCCCTTTGCGAATCACCTATATGCGCTCTCCGTACGGTAGCAGTAAATCTGAATCACACTTATTTTTGGACTACCCTAAATTCATTGAGGTCAGTGTGATTTTGCATCATTTGTGGATGGACATCCCTATTACGAGTGTGTCCATCACGGATTTGTTTTTGAGGTTGGACAACCACTGCTCTGGTGGCCCTGTTCTGGATAACGTAGATATGGCAACGAGGTTGTCTTCAGTTGGAAATCCAGGAGCAGCAAAGAGTTAGTAGGTGACATCCAACCTTCGGTTGGTTAAGTATTATGGCTAGAAAAGAGGAACAGTTTTGTTAGTTAATCTGCTCTACCAATCCTCGCAAAGATTGCCTCAACTAAATGAAACTCTAGCCTCTCACTAGCTTTGTTTTTAGAAAAAAACAACACCATTTTGTTTAAAAAAACATCATATAAATAACAACCACTTATATTTTTTGAGACTTACTATGCATATTCAATGTGTCAGTACATGTGAAATTTTTTGCCAGCTACAAAGGCTGAACTGACATTTTCTAATAGGGGAAAGTATTGAAAGGTTAATACATTTGAAATTTTGTTCCTTTATGAAAGGTGTGCTTGCATTTCTCATAAGAACAGATACGACTACACATACAAATAAACATTTCAATTATATTTATACTCATACAAATACGCTGATAAAAGCTAAAACGGGTTCTAAAAAAAGATTAATCCACCCTGCAGCCAAAGAACACTATATCTGCTACTTTTATCAGCTAAGACATGTATAAAGCTTGTCCAGTAGATGTTTTGTACTTAGGCTTTTTTAATCGATCGAACTACTTGATGTATCCCGATATAAAGTTCAAGTTGGCCTCTGTTATAACAAAGGTTCGTGTTGATTGTGTCCACTGTTTAACAAACAAATTAAACCAAAGAGGCCAATCCGATTAACAGAAAAGGTGTGGTTTGTATTTATTGACTGAAGCAATTGGCAACTGTGAAGCTCACATGTGGCCAGTAGATGATATCGTCTGAGCAAATTAAGTCTGAAACAAAACATCAACCCATAAAACTATAATGAGTCCATAATAGAGGTGACTACTGCTAACTGCACATATTAAAAATTAATAATTTTAACATGAAGATGTTTTGACCATCATTAATGTTTTGACCATCACGAATGATTATGCAACTTACAGGGGAGCCATTCTTTCTTCTTTACGCTCCGCTACTGAAATCTACAAAGGTTTTGTCCCATCATCTCAGGATTCTTCTCAGCCATCCAATTCATCCTGTTTATTAGAATGAAGATTAGTCAACTTTTTGGTTTGTGATTCAAAAAACTTATTGCAAAAGCTCTGAGTTCAAAAATTAAAATCACTAAAACTAAAATCTCTGTCAGATTTTTTTGCTTTAAAAAGATCTAATACTGGATCCCCAAATATCTGATATTTAAGAGCTACAGATCAGATCTGCAACTTCCGTCAAGATATTCACGGTATTTTAAAGATATGATTACATTTAAATTTGATTTTCTAATCCTTGTTAAATGAAGGGCAAAATAGACAATTTCATTTAAAAATACGTGGATCTATAAAAAAAAGTCAGGGAAGTATCAATTCCCATTCAATAAGAATGGAACTAGATGTCAGATTTAGACTACTGAAACGTTACTAGATATAGCATAAATTGGAAAGTTGAGCAGTAAAAGTTTATTGGAATCAAAACAATTACATAAGAAAACGTTATATAAATTTACCTTCCCAACCACAAGATATAGGGGCCTTCCACAAACCCACAAAACCAACTCTTGAAATGTTATGAACACCTAACTGATACTGATCCGATTCTACTAGGCTGACAATAGAATACAGATCAATGTATAGTGTGAGTGACTGGCTATACAGATCAATGTATAGCGGATCTTTACCAGTTTTGTTATCTATGTGCATGATAAAGAAAAAAAAGCCGACACATAAAACTCTTGGTGATTATCACGACTGAAAAAAAGAAAAAAATCGATAACTTAATGAAAACAAAGCATGATTTTCAGATATGTAAGAAAAGATTGCGATCTAGATTGATAGGGTCGATCATGACAGCGGCTGTGAAATTGTATTGAAATGAACCTGAACATCGTATTTATAATGGTTAAGAAATGTGTAGGTGTAACCCTATAACCCTGATTTCTAGCGTTGGTGATTTGCATCAACCTCCCCTACTATTGTACATATCTTCAAATAGAGCCCAAAGGTTATGCAAAATGACAGTTTTGTTGCTTGATGAAGAAAGCCCTACTTGATTTTTTATTTGTAATTTTTTTAAGGGAGAATTTCATATATGCTTTTCTTAAACATTAAAATATCATCTTTACCCAAATTAATTTCTAAATGTCATATTACCCTTCATAAAATCTCTAAATATCATATTTACCATTCATAAAATTTCAAAATATCATAAATATCATATATATCATTTTTAAACATCAAAATATCATATATGTCGTTCTTCAATATCAAAATATCGTATATACACTTTTTAAAATCAATGATAATATCTAAAATATCCTCTATCTACAAACTGATAATAATCAACAATAACAAAAACTAAACAATCAAAATATATACATTCCATAGAAAGGGTTAAAGATAAATCTTTTTGTCTATCAACAATTGAAAAGTCGATCTAAGAGAAGAAAAGCAACACCTAAATAAGGTTTGACTAGAAGTCTTTTGGTAAATACAACCAATACTCTTTAATTTATTTATTTTTGGAAAAACATTTGATACATTTTTCTTTCTTGTTTAAGTGAGAATATCTTTCATCATTTAACATTGTAATTATTCCAGGTTGAGTATACAATATTTATGGTTTAGCCTTTCAACATGAAATTATGTAATTACTGCAAACTTATTATAATTTTTGGCTACAAAATTAATGGTTACACTAAATGTTAAAGTATGATTAATGTGTTAAATGAAATCTTAATAAATATGTACTGCTAATTATATTTATTTTAAATTTAAATTTCCGGAAGAAAACAATGTTCATAATTTATGAAGATAATGTAAAATTGTGCCTATATTTATCGTTTAACATGCATTTACGTTAAAATCAACAAGTCAAAGAAAGCTTGACGATAAATATTCAGTTTTATGAATTTTTGTCTTATTGGTTGATTATTGGATTACTGACACTAGGTGTTTTGATATTAGCACATTGTTCTACATGAATTGCGACTTTGCATTTTAAGTATATTTGTATTCCTTTTCTATTTCAACGCAATGTTAGTTTTACAACATATTAGAGACACTTCAATGAATTTTGATAAGCATGCGTGAACCGAAACACATGCACAAACTTGCTATGGACGATTTAAATTTGTTGGTAAATATCCATTGATTTTCAATTATTAATTGCCAGAAAGGCATAGTATTGAATATTTGTCACAATATATCTATGAATTTGGTATAAGTTTGAAAACGAGTGTTGGATTTATGAACTTACCAAATAAACTATGTGTAATATAATAAGTGTATAAGGCATCTCTTGCATCTTTTGCATGGTACTACTGTTGGATTAATATCTAAGTCCATAACTATAATTGGTAACACTTGACCCGACTCGGCATGGTCCATTTGGGTTGCATGACATCATACATTTGGATTCACTAAAATGAGAGAAATAATACTAAAGGTTTGTTAATATATTATAAGTTTTAATATATCAATAAGGTTATTTAATCAGTATGTATCAAGAATTAATCTAGGATTAATTAAGTGATCAAAAGAAGACTAATAAAATATATGGGTTGATTGTGTAAATCATCCATACTTTTATTGTGGGCTAAGACTCCATAGATTATCAAGTTGGGCTAAAACACATTGGATGCTCCATGGTGTATTTGAACCCATAGATCTAAGTTATTTAGGGTTGCATGTACACTTAGGAGTGTTAGAATGCTCAAAACCCAACAGTGGTATCAGAGCCTAGGCTTGTTTTCTTGTTATACTTGCAAAATTAGCTGAAAAATCGAATTTTGGTGTTGTCTGCACAATAGACTCGCCGAGTCCAAGGCAAAAAGCATCCAACTCGCCGAGTTGGTTCGTGGACTCGACGAGTTGGACCCCCAGACAACATATATTCGACTGTTTTGGCTAGAAATGGACTAGGAACATTACCCTAAGATGTTTTTGGACTTATAAACTTGTTTTTGATGTGGTAATGTTCATGCTAATCCAATTTCAATGTTAATTGTCAATAGATTCATGTTTTGTATTAGTTTAAAAGTTTTGCTAATTACATGAAAAAGTTTGATGTGAATTATCTTTGTTCATATGAGTTGCTTAGATTAATAGATAAGTTAATTGATTATGTGTTTTCAATCCATTTTAATCTAAGAGATGATTCTAAAATGTGTTTGTGTAACTTGTCCTCAAGTTACATGAAAAGTCTTATTTAAGTTTGTCACACCCCGAAACCAATGGCGGAAACGTTCCGGGGCGGAGGACATCATGTATATCGTCACTGGTGTACATAGTAAGCGTAGTAAACACAACCATTACATTACATAGAAATATTTACATTGTTTGAAAACAAATTGTTACAAGTGTTATATATATATATATATACATATATATATATATATATATATATATATATATCATATGATCAAAAACTAAGACGAGTCTTCTATACGCTTCGTCTTCTCCAAAAGGTCGTGGTTTACCTGTCTAATGTGGACCTGAGAATACAAGCAGTTTGAAAATCAGCATAAAGCTGGTGAGTTCATAAGCGGTTCATTTTTGAAAAAGAATAAGTTTCCTTTGGTTTTCTGAAAAAGTTGTTATCCAAGAAAATCCCATATTTTCTTATAAAAACAGTTTAGTTATCATTCGTTACACAATTTAATTACGAGTTGTTATGTTATCCTAAGAAAATCCCTTATTTTCCTAATTGTTTAGTTATCCATTCGTTACACAATTCGATTTGGAGTTGTTATGTTATTCCAGGAAAATCCCTTATTTTCCTAATAGTTTAGTTATCCATTCGTTACATAATTCGATTTCGAGCCGTTATGTTATCTCAGGAAAATCCCTTATTTTCCTAATAGTTTAGTTATCCATTCGTTACATAATGTACTAATGTTTGGCATTCTTGTAGTATTAGTTAGGTATTCTGATATCTTAGTTATCGTACACACGAATGTCAATTGTTTACCATACTTAGCTGTATTTTTGAATATTTGGATACACTCAGAAATGTACATTAACTGTATATTCGATGTTCTGGTGACTTCCAAAAGCGTACTTTAGACGTATTTCCGAAGCTCCGTCGACATCCAAAGGCGTATGTTTTCGAAACTCAGTCGATGTCCAGAGGCGTACTTTCGAATTATTTCCGAAACTCTGGTGACACTCAAGGCGTACACTAACTATATTTTCGAAGTCTTAGTGTCATCCAAAGGCGTTCTTTCATATTCGTCTTTCGTATTTGTGACAACCCAAAGTTCATTCCGTTATTGTAACCCGTTCCGTTAATAAATTCGTCGTTTTCGAGTTGTTTCCGTTTCGTTATTAAATTAAGTCATTAAATTTGGGTCGTTTATTATGACTTAATGGGTGTACAAACACATTAGAAACTCATCATAACACCCCAATTTAATAATTGGAAAATTTTTTAGTTTCAACCATATCGGGTTACGGCAACTTAATCGGGTGCGACCAAAATCCTCGTCTAACGTCAGTATCGGGTAGAATTCCACCGGGCCATAAACTCAACCCCTATATAAGGGATTGAGTGACATCATTTTGAAGCTTTTTCTCTCTCTAAAATCACTTTCTCTCACTACTCTCTCTGGAACTCGAAATTGATCCAAAAACCCCATTTCAAGCCTCAATTTGGTAAGCACTCCATCCTAACTTGTTGTTTAACTTGATTAGCATGCAAATTCATGTTTGAATCACCCAAAAACACCCATGAACATGTGTTTACGATTTGGGGACCATCCCAAAACCGTGAACACCCCTAAAGAGAGTTTTGAAGCCCCAAAACCCCTACAATCCACTTCTAGTGCTTAGATATGCTTAGAAACTTGCATGCATGAGCTTAGGACCCCAAAATCACACCATTTGAGGTATGGACATGATTTTACGGCCCAAGAACATGCTTGGACCGTAAACCCTCATTCATAGACCTTAAACACCTTTTTAAGGTGTTAAATTACCCTTAAACACTTACAAAAGCCTCCATGAACTTCCATGAATGCATAGAACCTTATAATCCGTCAAGAAATGCACCAAAACATAATCAAATGGGACAAACTTGAGTTTATGGCCCAAGAACATTCTTGGACCGTAAACACACCTCCTTAGACCATAAACTCCTCCAATGGGTGTTAAAGTGCCTTTAACACCTTGTATGGCTTGGAATTGGACCTAGAACTTTGTATGCTTAACCTACAACCACTAAAACCCATGAATCATGGACAAACATGAGTTTACAGTTTTAAACTATGTGTTTAACATAGTAAACTCCCAAGAACATATTCATAGACCGTAAACTACTTTTCCAAGGTCAATTCAAGTCCCAATCACTTCCTAAGCCATGGAATCAACCCTAGAACCTTCCTATGTGCATTGTAATTTACCTAGGACCACCAAAACACCTTAAGACATGGCACATAAAAGTTTAAGGCCGTAAACTCATAGTTTACTTCCGTAAAATCCTCAAATGGTCCTTAGGATGTTCAAATCTCACTCAAATGCATTGAAACCAAGCCTAGCATCAACCCTCATGAGTGATAAGGCTATTTAGCAACCAAGAACACCCCCGCCATGAGTTTACGGCCGTAAACTCATGTGGAGTGGGTCATTTGGACCATAAACTCCTAAAGGAGTTTACTCTTGAAGAGTAAACTCCATATCCAAGCCATACTCATCCATAGATGTTACCCGGGTCACTCCAAACACTTGAATTGAAGTGTTTTTGCGTCTAGAAGTCTTTACTCTTATCTAATTAGTGGTTTGAAGTCTAATTAGATACATATGTGTATCATTCCATATTACATAGGAACCTCGCGCGTTATCAAGCCCCGAACTGACACTTAGCATACAAATCGACTCGTTTCCCGACTGGTGAGTTCATACCCCTACCATTTTTCAATGTTCTTCAATGTTTTCAGGGGGAGAATGCAAGCAAAAGTATAAGAATATCTTGAACTTAAACTATTTATTACATTTAAAATGTTTGATATTCACATGCTTTTAACATTGGAAAACAGTATTAACCACACGTTAAACCTGTACAATCAGTTTTCAAACTATTTGTGAAACTCTTTATAAATTGTTATGTTTTATATTTCACAAATGAATAGTTCCATATCATTATTGTCAAAAGCATCATATTGATACGTTTGATTTGTCATCGGTAACACTCCACAAAAATACACGAGTGGAGGATTCACTGTTTGTAACCGATTTTCTGTATTATTACTAGTAAATTTGTTATTCCTATAAATTGGAGACACGTCCTCGGAAACACTCCACAGAGATATGCGAGTGGAGGACCGCCCCCATAATCAGAATCTCTTAGATAGGGAGCGTGACTTGAGTGCATAGATCTATACGGGGCTGACTACCCCACAAATGGCTGCTAGATACAGCCGAACCGAAAGGTTCAAGGGTGACGAAAGTCATAAAGTGATGTGGACTACTTATTGCCATATCTAGTCTATCGTATGGTTATGGAACACTCAATTTGGATAACAAAGATTTACTTGATAGTAATAATGGGTTAGTAACTACTTTACTTTATACTTATTAGTTTTATATACATGATAAAACTAATACACTTCACATGGATAACCAGGTTTTTAGAATACATCTTTTACATTACATTCCAGTTTGGTAACCAACTTTTAGGAAAATATGAGATTTTCCTGGGATAACAGTGTTTGAATAGTGTCTAAGGCTGCAACTTTATTAGGCAAGTATTTGACCCGATTGTGCATGGTCCTTTTGGGTTGCCTTCACCATAGCAGCTTGACAGGATGATTTATTATGAGAGAATAAATATTATTAATATATATTATAAGAATAATATAAGGAATAATAATATTGTTATTTGATTAATATAAGTCATAGATTAATTAGAGTTAATTTGGTGACTTAAAGAGATTAATTAAATAAGAGGGTATAAACTGTCAATTGTTTGATAGTTACACTTTGGGCTGTAAATCCTTCTTGGATAGGGTTGGACGATTAATAGGGCTTGGGATAAGCCACAAATCGTCCAAGGACTTACCATGGAAAGGATTTGAATTGCTTTATCGAAAGATTATCCAACTAGGGTTTAAGGGTGAAACCCTAGGAGCCTTACAAGTATAAATAGACCCCTAGGGCAAGGGAAATCGGCACCTCTACTAAAGCAAAGAAACCCTGGCCGATTTCTAATCCCTCTCCTCTCTCCCAAATCATTCTCTTGCTAGTTGGTGTTTGTAAGCCATTAAAAGAGTGACATTTGTGACTCTAAAGCTCCAAGAACAAGAAGATCAAACAAGTGTTTCAAGGTAAGCTTCTAACTCTGATTTTCTATTGTTCTTATACTCTATTAGCCATTAGAAGTCTTGGATTCAATGTATGTTTAATTAGAGAAACCTAGATCCAAGCATTAGGGTTTACATGTGCACATAGGAATGTTCATATGGCCAAAACCCATCAGTGGTATCAGAGCCTAGATTGGTTTCTATTAAATTAATGCATGATTGTTTGTTTCTTGCTTGCAAAATTCGAATTTTGTGTTTCTGAGTCATGGACTCGGCGAGTCCCATTGTCGACTCGGCGAGTTGGCCTGACTCGGCGAGTCCAGTTGGGCACTCGTCGAGTCCGAGCGTCAGGAAGGGCCAAATTCGGGATTTTTTGATATTTTTCTTATGGAAACTTGCCTTTATCATATTAGATCAACCCTAATCCAATTTTTTGATTATATGACTATAATCTTGATCTAATTAAAGATATTTATCAATTAATAAAATATTTAATTTCCTCATGTGATAATTGATTAATTATTTTGATTAAACTGGTAAATTATTTTGCAAGAAATCCTTAAATAAATCAAATATAGATAATTGTGGAACTAATTGTTAATTAAGATTATTTGTTATTTGATCCTCCATGTTTTAAATGTTTAAAACTTACCCTCGAGTTTTGAAATTTATGTTTTGTGATTAAAAGTTTTAATTTAGACAATTTAAATTTCAAACCCTAGAATTTTACAACTTTAAAATACAAATACAACCCTATAC
Organism: Lactuca serriola; assembly: GCF_051521515.1. NCBI lineage: Eukaryota > Viridiplantae > Streptophyta > Magnoliopsida > Asterales > Asteraceae > Lactuca > Lactuca serriola. The sequence goes on along the minus strand of NC_136412.1, from coordinate 134,852,397 downwards.
TAATATAGTATTACAAGATTAATATATATATATATATATATATATATATATATATATATATATATATATATGTATAACTAAAATGCTAGTCTTACCGTTAGTAGGCCTCATTCACGAAGCCGATCTATAAGGTGGGTATAAGGTTGCGGCCTATAAAATGGTGCTTAATGGGTGTAGACTCACACCCACCGCTTGTTTGATCGGTGGAGGGTCGTTAGCCGAACGGGTAGGATAGGGCAACCTCATCCTCTCATTAAAAGTATAATATGAAATACAAAGTAACTACATGTTTTTTAAAAAATTTCCCAATCTTAGTTACTTTAGGAAAAGTGAATTGATGTAATCCCATGAAATTACACTTTGCACCTTGCTAAGAAGTTAGTGGAGCGTGTGTGGTTTACCGGCACACTAATTGGTTCTAAGCGAAGGTGGCAAAGGGTGATTCATTGTTTATCATAGTTCGATGGAGCGTGTGTGGTTTACCGGCACATTGAATGGGTGATCGTTACAATGAAGGCACCATGTGAATTTGCATGGTAATTCACACCTGCTTTGTGATCCTCGGTATCCCAATCACAAACAAGAGGGGCATATCGAGATTTAAACATGCCATTGAAATGTTTCAATGAATCTCATCTAAACCTAGGAATTATCAAATTCATTTAGAACTTAAAGTTAGGTTTTCATGGTGGAGAATTAGTGAATCGTCATTCACTTACCTTCAAATTGTTTGCATGTTAGATTACGGCATCCCTTTTCTAAGATGTAAATATTGTTGTTGGATCCTAGCCCTAATTTTCTTATTGGGTGATAATTAGGGATTCATATTCTAATCTATCTTTGTCCTTTCTATTTGTAGATGTCGAACGCAAACAACGTTGCTGCTAGTTCATTCACATTGATGAGCCTTTGTCAAAAGGTCACTTTCGATGGGACGAACTTTAGCGAATGGATAAGATACATTCGCACTATTGCTCTCTATGAGGATAAGGAATATGTCCTCGATGAGAAGCTCGAGAAAATCAACCCTAAAATCGCTACTCTAGCTGAAATGACCGCTTTTGAAACTCACGAGCGTGATGCAACGAAGATACATTGCATCATGATAGCCACTATGAACTCCGAATTCCAAAAGTCCTATGAGGACATGTACCCGTACGAGATGCACCAAGACTTATTGGAGAGATACCACCAAAACACGAGACAAGAGCGTTATGATATGTTCACTAACATGATTTCCGCTAGAATGGGTCATGGGGAGTCTCTTACCGTGCACCTGCAAAAGATGCAAAGGTAAGTCGACCGTCTTCGCAAGTTGAATGTTGACTTTGGGGAAGACTTGGCGATTGACATGGTGCTTCACTCTTTGCCTCCAAGTTACAATCAATTTAGGATGACCTACCACATGAACAAAGAAGAGGTCACCCTAAGCAAACTCCAAGGTCTCTTGAGGGTCGCTAAGAGCGACTTCAAAGAGAAGTCTATTGCACCAACTCCCAATCCACCCGCTGCTCCTGTGTTGGCTATTGGAAAAGGAAGGGGAAAGAAGAGGAAGGCTTCATCTAAGAACCATCGCAAGGTTAAGTCCCAAGATGGTGCCTCTTCTAGTGGGACCAAAGTTGATCCTGCTAAACCCTGCCCTAACCCAAAGGAGGCAGAGTGCCACCACTGCCACAAGATAGGACATTGGAAGAGAAGCTCTCCAGAGTACCTGCAAGCCATCAAGGAAGGAAAGATCAAGCCATCTTTCGCAGGTATATACACAATTAAATCTAACGATTCATCTCATGCTATTTCTTGGGTTCTTGATACCGGTTGTGGTTACCACATTTGTTCTAATGTGCAGGGACTAAGAAGAAATAGAGACGTGGAGCATGGAAGAATAAATCTAATCATGGGGAACAGAAGATCGTTGCCTGTAACCAAGATTGGAGTGTATTCTTTAGTGCTTAGGAATGGTTTATCTTTAGATTTGAACAATTGTTGCTATTCGCCAGAAATGGCTAGAAACATCATTTCATTTCATGGTTTGTTTAGACAAGGTTTTAGATTTTCTTTTAATAATGAGAATGGTTCTATATTGGCTTATCTAAATGGTGTCTTTTATTTTGAACCTATACCATGTAATGGAATTTATGAAACCGTTATGATTGTAGATAACTTAGGAAATGATGTTTTATGCATGGATTCTTCCAATAGTATGGATAGAGCATCCTTGTGGCATTGTCGTCTTGGACATGTCAACAAGAAACGCATAGCCCAACTCCAAAAGGATGGAGTGTTGGAGTCATTCGACCTTAGGGAAGATGACATATGTGAATCTAGTTTACTTGGAAAGATGACTAAGTCACCCTTCACAAGTACGTGTGAAAGGGGTGAGGGTCTATTGGACCTAATACATACCAATGTATGTGGACCGTTTAGATCAACCACGAAGGATGGGAACCGCTTCTACGTGACTTTTACCGATGACTATAGTAGATATGGGTATATCTACTTAATCAAGCAAAAGTCAGAAACTTTTGAAAAGTTCAAAGAGTTCAAGAATGAAGTGGAGAATCAATTGGGTAGGAAAATCAAGATGCTTCAATCCGATCGAGGAGGAGAGTACCTAAGTCTTGAATGCCACGATTATCTCAAGGAGTGTGGAATAGTTTCAAAATTGACGCCACCTAGGACACCACAATTGAATGGTGTGGCAGAAAGGCATAATCGAACATTGTTGGACATGGTTCGCTCTATGATGAGTCGTGCTTCGCTACCTATCTCCTTTTGGGGGTATGCCTTAGAGACTGCCACCCATATCCTTAACCGAGTCCCTACTAAGAAGGTTGCCAAAACACCTCACGAGATGTGGACAGGGAAAGCTCCCTTGGTGGCACATATCAAGGTTTGGGGTTGCGAGGCTTTCATAAGACGAGATACTCACGACAAGCTCGAACCTCGTAGTGAGCGATGTAATTTCATCGGCTACTCGCAGAAATCCTTTGGATATCTCCTCTATAGACCGAAGGAAAATGTTGTCTTCGTTGCGAGGAGAGGAGTTTTCCAAGAACGAGAACTCATAAGCCAAGGAGACAGTGGGAGGCAAATTGAGCTTGAAGAGATTCAAGAGTCGATAGATGAAGGAACCTATATCGCTGGCGCTCAACCCGAGGATGAAACTCCGGTTGAACCAATTGACGAATCCTTACCTCTTAGACGTTCCGAAAGAGTTAGAGTTCAACCCCAGTTTTATGGTTTTCATATTACTACCGAAGGGGACATGTATATTAGTGATGGTACACTAATAAACCTTGATGAACCTAATAGCTATAAGGAAGCCATGGCAGGCCCGGAGTCTGCGAAATGGAAAGAGGCAATGGATAGCGAGATCCAATCCATGTATGATAACCAAGTTTGGAATTTGGTTGATAATGTGCCCGGACGTAAGACCGTTGGGTGCAAATGGATCTTCAAGAAGAAGACCGACGTGGATGGAAACGTACACACATATAAAGCGCGATTGGCCGCGAAGGGCTTTAATCAAACTCCTGGAGTTGACTATGATGAGACCTTCTCACCAGTTGCGAAGATAAAATCTATTAGAGTGATGCTAGCGATTGCTGCAATTCATGATTACGAGATTTGGCAAATGGATGTCAAGACGGCTTTCCTTAACGGAAAGTTGGCTGAGGATGTTTACATGGCTCAGCCAGAGGGGTTTGTGGATCCGAAGCATCCGAATAGAGTGTGTAAGCTTGAGAAGTCCATTTATGGACTGAAGCAAGCGTCTTGCAGATGGAATCTTTGCTTCGATGAGAAAGTCAAAGAGTTTGGATTTGTACGAAGCGAAGATGAATTGTGTGTATATGTCAAAGCCAGTGGGAGCATAGTTAGCTTTCTCGTTTTGTATGTAGATGACATACTACTCATAGGAAACGACATCCCGACTCTGCAGGAGGTTAAGTCCTAGCTCGGGAAGTGCTTTGCTATGAAGGACCTCGGAGAGGCTTCCTATATTTTGGGAATAAGGATAGTAAGAGAGAGAAGTAAGAGACTAATAGGACTTAGTCAGAACACTTACTTAGAGAAGGTACTAAAACGTTTTAGTATGGAAAACTCAAAGAAGGGAGAATTATTGATACAAAGTAATGCCAAGTTGAGTAAGACTCAAAGTCCGAGTACCGAAGTTGAAATAGCATAAATGAGCCGAGTACCATACGCTTCCGCAGTTGGCTCAATCATGTATGCTATGACTTGTACTTTGCCTTGAGCATGGTTAGTAGATATCAAGGGAATCCTGGCAGAGCTCATTGGGTTGCGGTTAAGAATATCCTTAAGTACCTTCGGAGGACAAAGGAATAGTTCTTAGTCCTCGGAGGGAGTGATGACTTAAAGGTGCGAGGGTATAGTGACGCCAGCTTTCAGACCGACAGGGACAACTACCATTCGCAGTCGGGTTGGGTCTTTACCCTGAATGGAGGACCAGTGACTTGGAAAAGTTCCAAGCAGGAAACCGTAGTTGATTCAACGTGCGAATCAGAGTACATTGAAGCAAGTGAAGCGTCGAAGGAGGCAATATGGTTGAAGAACTTCATCGGTGATCTTGGAGTTGTACCTGCCATAAAGGAGCCCATGGAGATTTTCTGTGATAATGAAGGAGCGGTTGCCTTGACCAAGGAACCGAGAGATCATGGTAGATCTCGACATATAGACAGAAAATATCGCTTTATTAGACATCGTGTAGAAGAAGGACAACTCGTAGTGAAGAGGATATCATCAGAAGATAACCCAGCAGATCCGCTTACGAAGGGACTGAGTAGGGTTAAGCACTTGCAGCATGCTAGGAGTATTGGGCTGAAGGATGATATTTGCATAGATTAGATAGTAGTAGAAACGTGTAATAGATAAATGTAATTAACATTTGATGATTAAATAAAATAGTATTATTTATGAGTAATGTTATTGTCTTATGTTGATTGTTTAACTATTGTTTCATTTTGCATGTTTTGACTTCCAGAATAATTGAATTTATTAAGAATAATCGAATTATTCAAATTGTCCACAATCGTTCATATGTTGGAAGTAGATATGAATGAAGATTGTCATGAATTGGTGTGTAGATTGTCTAAATGGTATTAGACATAGCAAAGGGTTGCTGCAACGTTCATGAGTGCTTATAAACTAGTTTTGAGCATTGGAACAAACCCACGCTTGCTGGAATCACCTTATGGAATATGATATAAAAGGGTGATCGCAAGACGATAATATCATATAGTCTTAAAACCTAGATATATGGTTTGTTATTTGTTAATTGATTGTACATTGATAATGCGAAAATGCATCAGTAACTCGGTGTTATAAAACATATTGTTGTGTATAGTTGATTAATGAATAAGTAAATGCATATAAGTGGAAGTTTATCTGTTACTTTTATCCCAAGAGGGAAAAAGCGATATCTCGGCCGCTCGATGATTTGATTTGACTTATGTGTCGGGCCCGGTCAGAATTGAATTGATGTGTTCGATTAAGTTCTATGTCAAATAAATCGAAGATCGGGAAACCAAAATGCTAGACAAATTATTCCATAGAATTGTCAGCATGATATATATAACAGAGGACTGTACGATCACTTATCTAAAGGACAAGATTGATTAGATCAGTGTTTGACAGCGTCTTTCAGAGCTACGATTGCAAATCGAATTGTACCTATGAATATAGTTACTAGACTTATCCAAGTGGGAGACTGTTGGAATAGTGTCTAAGGCTGCAACTATATTAGGCAAGTATTTGACCCGATTGTGCATGGTCCTTTTGGGTTGCCTTCACCATAGCAGCTTGACAGGATGATTTATTATGAGAGAATAAATATTATTCATATATATTATGAGAATAATATAAGGAATAATAATATTGTTATTTGATTAATATAAGTCATAGATTAATTAGAGTTAATTTGGTGACTTAAAGACATTAATTAAATAAGAGGGTATAAACTGTCAATTGTTTGATAGTTACACTTTGGGCTGTAAATCCTTCTTGGATAGGGTTGGACGATTTCTAGGGCTTGGGATAAGCCACAAATCTTCCAACGACTTATCATGGAAAGGATTTGGATTGCTTTAAGGAAAGATTATCCAACTAGTGTTTAAGGGTGAAACCCTAGGAGCCTTACAAGTATAAATAGACCCCTAGGGCAAGGGAAATCGGCACCTCTACTAAAGCAAAGAAACCCTGGCCGATTTCTAATCCCTCTCCTTTCTCTCAAATCATTCTCTTGCTAGTTGGTGTTTGTAAGCCATTAGAGGAGTGATATTTGTGACTCTAAAGCTCCAAGAACAAGAAGATCAAACAAGTGTTTCAAGGTAAGGTTCTAACTCTGATTTTGTACTGTTCTTATACTCTATTAGCCATTAGAAGTCTTGGATTCAATGTATATTTAATTAGAGAAACCTAGATCCAAGCATTAGGGTTTGCATGTGCACATAGGAATGTTCATATGGCCAAAACCCATCAAACAGTTGTTCATAACCAGATTTGTGTAACAAAACAGATAACCAAACTTTACATATAAGAAAATATGGGATTTTCTTGGATTCGTAACTTTTTCAGAAACCGAAAGGAAACTTGTTCATTTTTCAGAAAACAAAACCACTTATGAACTCACCAGCTTTATGCTGATTTTCAAACTGCTTGTATTCTCAAGTCCGCATTAGAGAGGTACCCACCAATCCTTTTGGCGAAGACAGAGTTCGAAGAAGACACGTCTTTACGTTTGTTCATATATACATATGTATAACACTTGTAAATTTTTACTTTCAAACAAATGTAAATTCTAATATGTAATGTAATGTTTGTTTACTTCGCTTACTATGTACATTGGTTTTGATACTTAACATGAAGTCACCTCCGCCCCGGAACATTTCCGCCCTGGGTTTCGGGGTGTGACAGATTGGTATCAGAGCCCTTGTTTATAGTGAAATAAGTATACCAAACCTTACATGTTATAAGACTACAAACACTAAGGGGCCTAAGTGCTCTGAACTAAAAAGTATACTCTAAAATACAAGTATTTTCAAAAAGTATATGAGTATACCTAACCGTCGAAATCCGTAACTACAAGTAGAACAAAACATAAGTAAATGGGTGTTGTATGTCGTGGTTAAACCTGAGCAGTTATGTAGTTGTGTCTAGGATCAATATAGCCTGTTCAACTATATTCATTCGAGACACGGCCAACATGTGTTTGTGTCACAACTAGCATTTTTAGCTAGGAAATTCTATCCTCATATAAACATCATCCATTGTAAAAGCATGTACTCTAAGTGAATACAATACTCTATCCTCGTTCAAAAGACACCTCATATGTTCAACTAAGGGTTGGAAACCTTAGTAATCCCGATCCAAGTTCCTTATGAACTAAAATTCTCCTATTGGGCCTAGAAGCCCTAAGTGGGCTCTAAATAGACCACATTCAAAAAACCTTAGTATTTTGGGCCATGTGGGCCTAAAATAATCCATCTTACCACTAATGGGCCTTGTTGGGCCATAAAAGATTTCATTTGCCCCAATGGGCCGAAAATTTATTTTTGGGGCTTCATAAATTCGAGTATGGGCCCAAGATGATTCCTTTCCTCTCTCCTTAGCTCAAATCGGCCCATGTTTAAAAAAAAAAAGAAGAAGAAGAAAAGAGATAAAAATGGTGAAGGAAATAAAAACAAAAATTGGAAATTATGGGAAATTTGTGAGGATGCCACCTTCTTATTGCATGGTAGACATCCATGCAATGTCACCTCACTTCTCTTCTCTCTCTCTCTCTTCTAAATCTCGGCCTAAGGCCATTCTCCCTCACCAAAAATCATTCATGTTTCCTTTCACTCTCAAAAACCTCAAGAACTCTTCCATTTTCTCCTTAAACACGTGAGTGGGTGTGTGTGCACAAGAAAGCTCATCAAACTCACATACTAGGTAAGTTACTTCATCCTCAAGTTGTATAAATTCATCTATGGTCAAATCCTCCTAGAAACATCACAAATCTCTTCATTATCCTACTAGAAACATCATAGTTTTGAGGATCCTCTCAAGAAGCAAGCTAGGCCGAAATCTCTCACTTTCTTCATCAAAAACCGAAACCTTCAAACAAGGTGAGCTTCATACTCCCTATTTTTCTGTTTTATAAGTTTTGTGGGGGGGGGGGGGGGGGAATACAAGTGAAAGTGTAGATCTATATGTGTTTTCTATGCCTTGTATGATTTCTATGCTTATATGTGTGTTTTATGTGTTTATGATGTTGGATCTAGCCATAAACCCCTAAAAATCGAGATATTCTTTATGTTTAATGATACTAGCATCAAATATATTCTACATTCAATGTATTTCAAGAAAAATAGCTAAGTGGCTTAGTAACATCTGCTTTAGGCTAAAAACTCAATTTTTGGACATAAAATGTTAAAAATATAAAGTTAAAGGGACCAAAATGACATAACACGAATTCTGATGGATGAGGAGTATCAAAACAGTTTCAATAAAATATTTTCTGGAAATATACTCATTTGGAGATTAAAAATATAAATTTCAAGCTTAATGGGCTAAAAATGACAATTTCGGCCCAATAGGGCCCATTGTGCGAAATTTTCTGTTTTGAAGGGCCAAAACTGTGTTTTTCTGTAAAACAGTGGACTACTAGTGTTCCAAGACCTTTTCTAAGGTTTAAAATGCTTTTCAAATTTAAAAAGGATCAAGTTGCAAAAATTTTCCAATTTGGGCCAAAATTGTAAAAACTGCGAAAAAGAGGGGTTATAACCGAGAAAACTGTATTTTCAGGGACTCAAACTGTTTTCAATTAAAAATATGCTGAAAAATATCAATTTCAATAAGTTTTGGTGTTAAAATGGCAAGAAAATTGGTTTAAGGACCAAACCGGAAATTTATTTAATTAGAGGGTTGAAAAAGTAAATTTTCAAATTAAAGGGTGGGCTGAAAACAGAAAATTTTCAAGGCTAATTCAATACACTCAACGTGATCAAATATTGGCACTGCGACTACCGACGAAATACAATACACAACAATACCAAAAATCATTGTTAAACGAATTGATTCGGTCTCGAATCAATAACAACCCGAAACTACTAACACGGCGATAACTCGATTCACACAAGTAATATTTGGGAATTTAACACACACGTGAGAGTGCACAGACGTCGAAGCACCATCTTTGGGCCCCAAAGTGTAAAATCTTGTTTGTTGGGCCTAGCTAGCCCAATGACCTAATCTTAAGGCCCGAAGACTTCTACCTTACGAGTTGTTGGGTCTTACATGATCTAACACAGCGTAAAAGGACTTTCAATGGCTTTTATACTATTGGTCCCCAAGGGTCCTTTGGTACTGCTAGTAAAGTCGTTTATTTTAATGCGAGTCGGGTCAAGGGCCCTTCGCACTCTTTTTTTTTTATCCCCAACCGGCTAATGGAGTTATCGAGGTCTTCGTGCCCTCCTTCTCTTCGGATGTGGGACTACCTGAAGTCAGGGCGGTTGGATTACGTGATTAGTACAGACGACGCCTACGGGATCGTTAGTATAGTTGTAAACTGGTCGTTTGTGTAACGCGTGTTTATAGCAATTCATCATGCGCAAAAAAATCCGACGTCGCCTGGAATCAATGACTTCACATGCCGCGATAGTACAACGACTACATGGAATTCAAAGTGTTAGGAAAACATCGGGTTTTCCTAGGCTTTTGTTCAATACATACTGTTTCGAAATGTATACAAGTTTAAAGAACAATTTTTACAACTATAGAAACAAACAAGCATACTTATGGATCTTCACAAACTTTTTCATGGACTCTTTTCAGAAAATATCGGATTTTCTGGTGGTTTTCAAACAATACAAAACATTGGATTTCAAACACTACTTATGAACTCACCAACATTTCATATGTTGACGTTTTTCAAAATACTTGTATTCTCAGGTAACAGATAAAGTGATGGAAGGATTGTACTCCATGATGTTTTGCTGTGTGTTAATTAGTATCGAACAATCTACTTTTGAGAATGTAATGTTTTGAGACAACGTAATGGATGTAAACACTATCAGTTGTAATATTCAAATGTTGGTGCTGAATGATGTTATGATTCATGTATATTCATTGTGATGGTATTCAATTGAGTCACAACAGCCCCCAGACATTTCCGCCGTCTGGTTCGGGGTTGTGACAGGTTGGTATCAGAGCTTTGTTTATAGTGAACTAGCATATCTAGCCACACATTGATATGCAACTATAAACCAAAAAGAGGGACTAACATAACTCTGAACAAAACAAGTAAATAAAACATCCTTGCTTGCATTAGGAATAAGAACATAACGCCGAACCAAACAAGATAATGCTAGTATCTCGGTTAATCAAGGACTGTTCTTAGTTGTATCAAGGAGTGGATGTAGCCTGATCAACTACATTCCCTCCAAGGTACAACCATCACATGTCTTGAAGAAATCGTGATAGCTAGGGAATCTAAAAACATACCCCTTAATCTCCAAGAAAGGAACCTCAACTAAATCTATGCAATAGTTGTAGAATTATAGGAGTAATAGGTATGCTATTTGATTTTAGTATTCATAGTCCTTCGTGCAATACGTTGTAGACGAGCATCATTAGCCAGGAAACCCTATCTCCCTAGTCAAGGAATAGTCGGGTGGCTCGACCCAGAGGAAGAACCCCAGGAGGAACACGAAGTAGAACTCGCAGGCGAATCCGCCGAGTCAGTAAGTGGACCTCGAAGAGGAAGAGCCAGAGGGAAATGATGATGATGACTCGGATGTAGAATCCGATGACCTCAAATCCTTCATGTAAAGCCAGAGTACCGACATATCGTGTGGGGCCCGGTGGCCCCATGCCCCCTTAGGCACACGATATTTTGAGATAGAGTCGCCAGCAGGGGATTCGACCACACCAGGGTAGGAACCGAGGTCTCTCTGACCATTAGCCATAGAGGACCAGCTGACCGGGCCCTCCCAATAGTGGTCCAGGGCACCTGAGGTAGGGATAGCCAAGCTCAGGACACCCCTAACCGAACAAAACAAATGTGTTTTGCTATTGAGAAAGATGAGAGGCAAACATAGGAGGTGAATGGAGACTCTCGAGCGAGACTGTTAGTTTGGAAGTACAATTACAAGCTACCGAACAACAAGTAGCTCGTCTCCGAGGTGCATCCACTTCATCAGCACCACCACCAGACACTTCCCGCCACGATTAGGATCAGCCTTTTCTTTTTCCCCCTACTATCCGACATGACTCCCTTTCGTGTACTGAGATGGTACTTACCCCTGAAATAATTATGTGCTATATTGATTTCATATTACTACAAAGACTCAATTATATGCACAAGCGAACTCTCAAAACCACTAGATACTTAAGGATCTCGAAACTAAAACAACCCATATAATCTAAGGATAGACGTAACAATTGTGCCAAATCTGTGATTACCTACTACCGCAAATACATCATAGGGATGTAGATGGAGGCAGTAAGAATTATACAACAAGATGCAAAATTTATAGAGTACAACCAGGAATGATGATCATTACTTACGATCTGGATTATCAACGTGCATCAGGAAAATGCCATCCCGCAAGAATAACAAGCGCACCCACGAGACACCACTCCTGCAGATGGACTCTGCTACATTTCAAGCTGCTGTAATGGCAGTAGTAGCCGCTGCTATGGCACAGATCAAGGAAAACAACCCTAATGGTGGCGGGAATAGCATTAATAACTCCAGCCAAAGGAACAAACAGTGAAACCAACAAGTGACAACCTGTCAAGGAACCCCAAACCCCAAGCTTAAGAGCAGGAAGCTGAGGTCTGGAGGTAAGAGAATGGGACTACACACTCAAGGGTTCTCAAGGGAGCAACATGTTGTTGCTGTTCATGCGACCATGACCCCTATTACACCAGCAACCAGGAGACCATATGCTGGAAACCTTCCAAAATGCAACCAGTGCAAATTCCACCATAATGGAGCCTGCAGGGAGATGCATTGTAACAAATGCAACCGAAAGAATCACATCGCCAAATTCTGTAGAACTTATCCATGCCAGAATCGTCAGCCAAATGAAAACGACAACAATCGCAACAACCTTAACAACAACACCAATGATGAGACCAGTCGCGCCTGCTATAGGTGTGGAGGAACTGGTCACATCAGGCGCAATTGCCCCAGGGATAACAATCGAGGAGCAGAAGGATCAGAAATGTTCCTGACCTTGGGTCAAGGCGAAGCAATCCAAAACCCAACGGTTGTTACTGGTACGTTCCCACTGGACAACTCTTTCGCTTACCTCTTATTCAATGGGAAATCCGAGTGAAGTTTCAGTTAGTAACAAATCCAAACACTTACTAAAACAACATCCCCAAAGCTAAGCTAAGCCTTTTCAATAGACATGGCCAATGGGGAAAAATGATTTAATCTAGGGTACTCATGTGGAGTACACCTTAACACTAAACAACCATTCATTACAAATAGGTTTCATGCCAGTAAATATTAGGAGTTTTAATGTGATAATCGTCATGGTTGGGTTAAGCTCCCACCGTGCTGATACTATGTGTCGCGAGAAGGCCGTTTGCCTTCACCTTCCTAATCACAAAAACTCTAATAATCCATGGTGATAAACCTAGCGCCAATCCCCTCCCTATCTCGTGCATCAAGGCACAAAAGTGCCTGCACCAGGAGGACTACGTTTTCCTCACTCATGTTGTGGACAAGACCAAAGAAGAGGTAGGCATACAAGGTATTCCAGTAACATGTGATTTTTCCAAATGTGTTCCCCAAAGGACTTTCGGGAGTATCCCAGAGGGACAGGTCGAATTTTGAATCAACCTCCTATCGGGAACCCCATCAATTGCCAATTCACCCTATAGGTTGAATCCCGCCGAAAATTCACAAGTTATCCAGTCAACTGAGTAGAATTGTTGCACAGAAGATTCATCAGACCAAGCTTCCCTTCCTGAAGAGCTCCATTCTTGTTCTTCAAGAAGACAGATCCTTCCGAAGGTACATCGATTTTAGGAAATTTAATAATCTCCCTATTAAAAATTGATACCTACTTCCATGGACTGACGATCTATTTGGCCAGCCCCAAGGAGCTAGTTACTTCTCTAAAAATAGATCTAAGAACCGGTTATCATCAACTTCGAGCCCGAGAAGAGGACATTCCAAAAATTGCCTTCCGAATTCGTCACGACCATTTCAAATTCATTGTGATACCCTTCGGTCTAACGAATGCTCCCACGGTATTCATGAACCTTACGAACCGAGTTTCCCAACCACTCCTAGTTAGCCCTTTCACTATTTTCATCGATAACATACTCATCTGCTCACAAGGCGAGAACGAAACACTATCATCATCTACAACCGGCCTTGGAAGCATCAAAACTGGGAATGTCGCGATGAAAGCACTGCCTGGATGGATAAAAGTCTCGAAGTCGAAAGACGAAGCTTTTTGTTATAAGAGTTGAGTTGGGCGTTATCTGGGTGATCGTCGATAGGTTAACCCAATCTGCGCATTTCCTGCCAATACAAAAATCAAACAAGATGGAAGGATTAGCTTGGATCTATATCCAGGAGATCGTGAGACTCCATGAAATATCGGTATCTACTATCTCGGATCGAGATAACAGATTTTCTTTAAGACTATGGCAGTCACTTCAGAGGGCTATGGGAACATCACTAGACATAAGCATTGCTTACCACCTTCAAACCAATAGCCAAGGTGAACGAACCATTTGACCACTCAAATTCATGCTACAAGTCTTGGTGTTTGAATTCAACAAGTCAGGGGATACCCGGTTTCCCTTGACTAAATTCTCATACAATAACAACTATCGCACGAGCATCAAGAATGCTCCTTTCAAAAACCCTTTATAGTCATAAATGCATATCACTTGGTGGTACTCTCATGAGACCAGAAACCACTAACAAAACAACAAAGAAGATAATCCAAATCAAAGCTGGACCTCAAGCATCGCGAGACCGATAAAGGAGCTCTGCTGACAAGCGGCGTAATCCATTAGGATGGCAAGTCGGGGATCATGTATTATTAAAGGAATCTCCTAGGAATTGAATGAATCGCTTTAGGAACCAAGAAAACTAAACCCACGATACATCTGACTGTTCGAGATTCTTGCTCGGATTGGTCCAAAGACATATAGGCTGTAGCTGCCTGTAGAGCTCAGCAACGTGAACCCTATGTTCTGTGTCTTGAATCTGAAAAGATGCATATCAGATGACACTCATATCATTCCTTTACGAGAAATCGGAGTAAGCGAGAATCTCATGTTCGTCAAAGAACCAGTCAAGGTATTGGATAGGGAAGTAGAACATACAAAACAAAGCCCCATTATGATTGTGAAGGTTCCATCGAACGCTAAGCGTGGACCGAAATTCACATGGGAAATGTGAAGATCAGATGAAGTGCCTATTCTCTCATTCGCAAACCTATCCTTAGAAAGAATTTCGGGACGAAATTCCCTCTAACGGGGGGATGATGTCACAACTAGCATTTTTAGCTAGGAAATTCTATCCTCATATAAACATCATCCATTGTAAAAGCATGTACTCTAAGTGAATACAATACTCTATCCTCGTTCAAAATACACCTCATATGTTCAACTAAGGGTTGGAAACCTTAGTAATCCCGGTCCAAGTTCCTTATGAACTAAAATTCTCCTATTGGGCCTAGAAGCCCTAAGTGGGCTCTAAATAGACCACATTCATAAAACCTTAGTATTTTGGGCCATGTGGGCATAAAATAATCCATCTTACCTCTAATGGGCCTTGTTGGGCCATAAAAGATTTCATTTGCCCCAATGGGCCAAAAATTTATTTTTGGGGCTTCATAAATTCGAGTATGGGCCCAAGATGATTCCTTTCCTCTCTCCTTAGCCCAAATCGGCCCATGTTTAAAAAAAAGAAGAAGAAGAAGAAAAGAGATAAGAATGGTGAAGGAAATAAAAACAAAAAATGGAAATTATGGGAAATTTGTGAGGATGCCACCTTCTTATTGCATGGTGGACATCCATGCAATGTCACCTCACTTCTCTTCTCTCTCTCTCTCTCTCTCTCTCTCTCTCTCTCTCTTCTAAATCTCGGCCTAAGGCCATTCTCCCTCACCAAAAATCATTCATGTTTCCTTTCACTCTCAAAAACCTCAAGAACTCTTCCATTTTCTCCTTAAACACGTGAGTGGGTGTGTGTGCACAAGAAAGCTCATCAAACTCACATACTAGGTAAGTTACTTCATCCTCAAGTTGTATAAATTCATCTATGGTCAAATCCTCCTAGAAACATCACAAATCTCTTCATTATCCTACTAGAAACATCATAGTTTTGAGGATCCTCTCAAGAAGCAAGCTAGGCCGAAATCTCTCACTTTCTTCATCAAAAACCGAAACCTTCAAACAAGGTGAGCTTCATACTCCCTAGTTTTCTGTTTTATAAGTTTTGTGGGGGGGGGGGGGAATACAAGTGAAAGTGTAGATCTATATGTGTTTTGTAAGCCTTGTATGATTTCTATGCTTATATTTGTGTTTTATGTGTTTATGATCTTGGATCTAGCCATAAACCCCTAAAAATCGAGATATACTTTATGTTCAATGATACAAGCATCAAATATATTCTACATGCAAAGTATTTCAAGAAAAATAGCTAAGTGGCTTAGTAACATCTTCTTTGGGCTAAAAACTCAATTTTTGGACATAAAATGTTAAAAATATAAAGTTAAAGGGCCCAAAATGACATAACACGAATTCTGATGGATGAGGAGTGTCAAAACAATTTCAATAAAATATTTTCTGGAAATATACTCATTTGGTGATTAAAAATATAAATTTCAAGCTTAATGGGCTAAAAATGACAATTTCGGCCCAATAGGGCCCATTATGCGAAATTTTCTGTTTTGAAGGGCCAAAACTGTGTTTTTCTGTAAAACAGTGGACTACTAGTGTTCCAAGACCTTTTCTAAGGTTTAAAATGCTTTTCAAATTTAAAAAGGATCAAAGTTGCAAAAATTTTCCAATTTGGGCCAAAATTGTAAAAACTGCAAAAAAGAGGGGTTATAGCCGAGAAAACTGTATTTCCAGGGACTCAAACTGTTTTCAATTAAAAATATGCTGAAAAATATCAATTTCAATAAGTTTTGGTGTTAAAATGGCAAGAAAATTGGTTTAAGGACCAAACCGGAAATTTATTTAATTAGAGGTTGAAAAAGTAAATTTTCAAATAAAAGGGTGGGCTGAAAACAGAAAATTTTCAAGGCTAATTCAATACACTCAACGTGATCAAATATTGGCACTGCGACTACCGACGAAATACAATACACAACAATACCAAAAATCGTTGTTAAACGAATTGATTCGGTCTCGAATCAATAACAACCCGAAACTACTAACACGGCGATAACTCGATTCACACAAGTAATATTTGGGAATTTAACACACACGTGAGAGTGCACAGACGTCGACGCACCATCTTTGGGCCCCAAAGTGTAAAATCTTGTTTGTTGGGCCTAGCTAGCCCGATGACCTGATCTGAAGGCCCGAAGACTTCTACCTTACGAGTTGTTGGGTCTTACATGATCTAACACAGCGTAAAAGGACTTTCAATGGCTTTTATACTATTGGTCCCCAAGGGTCATTTGGTACTGCTAGTAAAGTCGGTTATTTTAATGCGAGTCGGGTCAAGGGCCCTTCGCACTCTTTTTTTTTATCCCCAACCGGCTAATGGAGTTATCGAGGTCTTCGTGCCCTCTTTCTCTTCGGATGTGGGACTACCTGAAGTCAGGGCGGTTGGATTACGTGATTAGTACGGACGACGCCTACGGGATCGTTAGTATAGTTGTAAATTGGTCGTTTGTGTAATGCGTGTTTATAGCAATTCATCATGCGCAAAAAAATCCGACGTCGCCTGGAATCAATGACTTCACACGCCGCGATAGTACAACGACTACATGGAATTCAAAGTGTTAGGAAAACATCGGGTTTTCCTAGGCTTTTTTTCAATATATACGGTTTCGAAATGTATACAAGTTTAAAGAACAATTTTTACAACTATAGAAACAAACAAGCATACTTATGGATCTTCACAAACGTTTTCATGGACTCTTTTCAGAAAATATCGGATTTTCTGGTGGTTTTCAAACAATACAAAACATTGGATTTCAAACACTACTTATGAACTCACCAACATTTCATATGTTGACGTTTTTCAAAATACTTGTATTCTCAGGTAACAGAGAAAGTGATGGAAGGATTGTACTCCATGATGTTTTGCTGTGTGTTAATTAGTATCGAACAATCTACTTTTGAGAATGTAATGTTTTGAGACAACGTAATGGATGTAAACACTATCAGTTGTAATATTCAAATGTTGGTGATGAATGATGTTATGATTCATGTATATTCATTGTGATGGTATTCAATTGAGTCACAACAGCCCCCGGACATTTCCGCCGTCTGGTTCGGGGGTGTGACAGTTTGGGAGTGACTGTAGTGTTCAACATGCCTAAAACTTACCTAATACCCAAACAATGAGCTGTCGTCGCAGCGAATCACGAAATACTATGGGAGTATTTCTAGAAGCAGCTTCATTATAGAAATCCTCATTCCAACGTTACTCCTCGATCATTCTTTTAACGATAATTTATCTGCTTTGATAACTCATTCCTACTTTATCGCTTAATAGAATTCAATATTTGTCATATCTCTTGATTCTATTCAGAGGACTTACCATCCTCTCTTTCCTGATCTTTATAGATCAAGATGCCTCCAATAAAGAGACCCAGCTCAGAGAACAACAATCCTTCTCCACCACCACCTCCTCCTCAATTTGATCTTGTGATGTTCCAGGCAACTGTTACTGCCGCAGTAGCAGCCGCCATGTCGCAAATGAACCCCGGTGGTTCAGGAGGTGGTCCCTAATCTCAAAACCAGGACGGTGGTCAGGGTCACCGGAAGGAGTGTTCCTAGAAAGATTTCATGAATGCGAAACCCACGTCCTTCGATGGCATTGGAGGTGTCATTTTCCTCACCCGATGGTTCGAGAAAATCGAATCTATCTTTGAAATATGTGCTTGTTCGGAGTCTGATAAGGTGAGGTTCGCCGCTTGTACCTTCACCGATAAAGCCTTGACTTGGTGGAACGGCCGAGCCAAATCCTTAACTCTACCTGTAGCTAATGCTATGGGTTGGGAGGCCATGAAGGAACTTCTTCTAGCTGAGTACTGCCCTCGGGGGAAATACAGAAGCTGGAGCATGAGCTCTGGAACCTGAAGATGAAAGGTTCTGATATCGCCGCCTACACTTCTAGATTCGATAACCTAGCGCTACATTGGCCGGGATTGGTTACCCCGGAGAGTAAAAAGATCGAGAGATTCATCTGGGGGCTGACCTAACCGACCAAAGGAAATGTCTTATCTGCGAGGTCGGATACATATGGCAGTGCCAAAAGCTTAGCCCAGACTCTGATTGACCACAGTGATGACCACGATGAAGCAACCACTACTCCTAAACCGACTAAGAGGAGTGGTGAGAAAAGAAAGTTTTGGAAGAAAAAGAAAAGTCAGCCTTCTCAAGGATCCTCAAAGAAACAATAGACTGTAGCAGTCCATGCTGCTACTATCCCTGCTGTTGCTGCTTCTGCCATGGGATCCACAACTCAAACACCTACTAGTAGGTATGCTGGTAACCTTCCTCAATGCGACAAGTGTAAATACCACCATAACCCCGGCCCCTGCCTTGAACTTTCATGCACTAACTGTGGTAAAAAGGGGCATACAATTCGATTCTGCAAAGCACTAGCACAATCAGCCAATCAATCTTCCGGAGCAAGTGTTGGTCAGGCCTGCTACAATTATGGAGAAATCGGGCATTTCAAGAGAAACTGCCCCAAGAAGGCGACAACTGATAACATCAGGAGAGTCCTAGCCATGTGACGAGAAGAGGCAGTCGCTGATCCCACCTTTGTTTCGGGTACGTTCCTTCTCGACATCTCTTATGCTAGTATTCTTTTCGATTCGGGTGCCGA
Source organism: Lactuca serriola (assembly GCF_051521515.1). Taxonomy (NCBI): domain Eukaryota; kingdom Viridiplantae; phylum Streptophyta; class Magnoliopsida; order Asterales; family Asteraceae; genus Lactuca; species Lactuca serriola. The sequence continues at coordinate 134,833,340 of NC_136412.1, read as the reverse complement.
AAGAAGCTTTGTTAGTCATTCGTTCAAGCATAACCTTAAACATAATCCCCAATCATTAACCGAAACTTTTACCGTCGAAATGGCTAACGGTGAGAAATAAAACACTAGCGATATCTTCATAGGTTGTACCCTTACCCTGAACGACCATTCTTTTCCCATTGATCTTATGCCAATCTCCATAAAGAGCTTTGATGTTATCATTGGCATGGATTGGTTGAGTCCCAATCATGCTGATGTCCTTTGTTACGAAAAAAGCCATCCGTCTCAACCTCCCCTCTAGTCAGACTCTCATGATCTATGGAGATAAGCTTAGCTCCAATCTTCGTATCATTTCCTGAATCAAAGCTCAAAAGCTCCCGCAGAAGGAGTGCCAAGCATTCCTAGCCCATGTCACTAACGAGAAACAAGAAGTTAAAGACCTCGCGAGCATCCCCGAAGTCTGCAACTTTCCTGATGTCTTTCCCGAAGAGCTCCCGGGAATTCCTCCTGAATGTCAAGTTGAGTTTCGTATTGACTTAATTCCTGGAGCTACCCCCATAGCCAAGTCTCCATGTCGCTTAGCCCCAACAGAAATGCAGGAGTTATCTAACCAACTCAACAAACTACTCAGCAAAGGGTTCATCAGACCGAGTTCCTCACCCTGGGGAGCTCCGGTATTGTTTGTGAAGAAGAAAGATGGATCCTTTCGAATGTGTATCGACTACCGTGAGTTGAACAAGTTGACCGTCAAGAACCGATATCCTCTTCCACGAATAGATGACCTCTTCGATCCACTTCAGGGAGCTAGCTACTTCTCAAAGATAGACCTTAGGTCAGGGTACCATCAGCTACGAGTTCATGAGAGTGATGTTTCCAAAACAACTTTCAAGACTCGGTATGGACACTACGAGTTCGCAGTGATGCCCTTTCGGTCTAACCAATGCACCGACTGTGTTCATGGACCTGATGAACCGGGTGTGTCGTCCCTTCTTAGACAAGTTCGTCATCGTGTTCATTGATGACATACTTGTCTACTCCAGAAGTGAAGAAGATCACAAGCAACACTTCAGGTCAATTTTGGAAACCCTTAGATCCGAAAAGCTGTACGCGAAATTTTCCAAGTGTGAATTCGGGATTCGGAAGGTAACTTTCCTTGGTCACATGGTTAGCGAAGAGGGTATTCACGTGGATTCATCCAAGATCAAAGCGATAGAGAATTGGTCGGCACCGAAGACACCCAAACAAATCCGTCAATTCTTGGGTCTCGCCGGCTATTATCGGAGATTCATCCAAAAATTTTCCAGAATCCCCAAACCTCTAACCACTCTAACACAGAAAGGTGTACCCTTTTGTTGGAGTGAAAAGCAAGAATCTGCATTCCAAACATTAAAGCAAGCATTGTGCAACGCGCCTGTTCTGTCCCTACCCGAAAGAATGGAGGACTTCATTGACTATTGTGATGCGTCTAATCAAGGCTTAGGCTGTGTGCTTATGCAAAGAGGAAAAGTTATCGTTTACGCTTCGAGACAGCTAAAGGCACATGAGGTCAACTACACCACCCACGACCTGGAGTTAGGTGCCGTAGTCTTTGCACTGAAGATTTGGAGACATTATCTCTACGGAACCAAGTGTACAATCTTCACTGACCATAAGAGCCTACAGCACATCTTCAACTAGAAGGACTTAAACATGAGGCAACGACGATGGGTAGAGCTACTCAGTGACTATGAGTGCGAAATTCACTACCATCCCGGCAAGGCCAATGTGGTAGCAGATGCCCTTAGCCGAAAGGAAAGTTCTAGCCGTAAACTAAGGACACTCACGATGACTATCCATTCCCATTTATTCATGCAAATCCGAGATGCCCAGTTAGAAGCCATCAAACCAGAGAACGTGTCAAACGAAGCCTTGAGGGGAATGGATAAGAAACTTGAGATCTGAGGTGACGGAGTCTACTATTTCATGGACGGAATCTGGATTCCAAAGTTCGGAGGATTCAGGGAGGTTGTCATGGAGGAAGCATACAAGACCAAATACTTTGTTCACCCGGGTTCGGATAAGATGTACCTGGATCTCAAGAGACAATATTGGTGGCCAAACATGAAAGCCGATATCTCTACTTTTGTGGGCAAGTGCTTGACTTGCGCCAAGGTAAAAGTTGAATACCAGAAACCCTCGGGTCTGCTCCAGCAGCCCGAATTACCCGAGTGGAAATGGGAGATGATTACCATGGACTTCATCACCAAGTTACCCAAATCTCCGAGTGGGTACGATACCATTTGGGTAATTGTCGATCGTTTGACAAAATCCGCTCACTTCATCCCGATTAAAGAATCGTTCAAAATGGAAAGACTTACGCGAATCTACATCCAAGAAGTAGTCTGACTGCATGGTGTACCTGCGTCTATTATCTCTGATAGAGATAGCAGGTTTACCTCCATATTTTGGTAGTCTCTTCAGAAGGCTTTCGGAACTAATCTAGACATGAGCACGACTTATCATCCTCAGACCGACGGACAGAGTGAGAGAACTATCCAAACCTGGGAAGACATGCTTAGAGCATGCGTCATTGATTTTGGAAAGTCGTGGGACATACATCTACCTTTGATAGAATTCTTTTATAACAACAGTTACCACACCAATATCAAGGCCGCTCCGTTCGAGGCCCTCTACGGTCGCAAGTGCAGATCCCCTATGTGTTGGGCCGAGGTAGGAGACACGCAGCTAGCCAAGAGTCGATTCCCCGACGGTGCTCTCACTGGTCTTGAAATCATTCGTGAAACCACCGAAAAGATCATCCAAATCCGAGAACGATTGAAAGCTTCACGAGATCGATAGAAAAGTTACGCCGATGTATGATGAAAACCTCTGGAGTTCCAGGTTGGAGACCGTATCCTGTTGAAGGTCTCGCCCTGGAAAGGCATGGTACGCTTTGGAAAGCGTGGGAAACTTAACCCAAGGTATATTGGACCTTTCGAGATCCTCGCCAGGATTGGTCCTCTAGCCTATAAACTCCAATTACCTCAAGAGCTTAGTAACACCCACCCCATCTTTCACGTCTCGACCCTTAAAAAGTGTTTATCCGATGAAACCCTCGTGATCCCTCTGGACGAGATCGAGATCAACAAAAAATTGAACTTTGTGGAGGAACCTATCGAAATCATGGATCGAAAAATCAAACGTACGAAGCAAAGCCGCATCCCGATAAAAGATCGATAAGACTATTCATCATAATTTACTATAGCTCAGTAAATGTGGTTATACTTACAAGCTTAAGTGTAATTCTGAGACATTGGAAAACGTTCCAATGTATGGCAGAGCGAATAAGAAGAATCAACTTAGGCAGAAAGATAAAAGTTTCTCAAATCTGAAAAGATGGGAGACTACTTTAGTATCATGTTTTAAGACCATCTTAATGATTTTGAGACCTGATCACAATTCATCCTCTAAGTGCATTCTGATAGTTAAGAATAGGAGTTATGAATTGTTGAATTGGTTAAATCAAGAAGATGATTCATACTTCGTTCCAAAAACAATTCTTAGAGTTATACTCTAAGATTGTAACTTGAGTGACATGTCTTAAAGAAGGTTTAAAACACTTGTCAAATGGAAGAGTAAAAGTTTTCTACTCTTGTACATTTGAAATTGGTAAGTTGTGATGTTTTGGATAAAACGAAGACCTACTAAGGCCAATTGTGTGAAGTGTTTGTCTTGATTACAATCCACACTATCTCTTGAATATTTGACAAGATAGTCTTATATGTCAAGAGGATAGTGGGATTCTTAAAGATCCTAAAAGGAATGTCAAGATCTAATCAAGAATAAAAAAACCTGTAGTTTAACACTAGCACACGACGTGAGGTTTATAACCTACCGTGTTGACATATTTCTATTTCTGTGCCCATTCCAATTAAAGTTGGATTTGAATATGATTTGTTAGAGTTCTGAATTGGTTGCATATCAACTTGGAAGCAATGGCTGGCCCTTGAGCTGCTAGGTGGCAAGAATTTAAGATTGCACAAGTTCAGTCTATATGAATTTGGAATTGTCACTAATCTTGTCTTGTGATTATGGTTTTGACAAAAATTCACATGGAAAGGAACACATATACCATAAAATCTAAGGGTCATAAGGTTTCTCTCCGATTCATGAAAATGATGGTGAGGAAACACTTCCACCAAGTAGATTTGAAGCATATAACAAAGGTCTAAACAATCGAGACTATGATTACGGCATCCCTTTTCATAGTTCTAAAATTATTTAGACGCACATGTGAGTTATCTAAGATAAGGTGTATGATTGTGATAAAGTCTTATCAAAGTAATCTAGTATCAGAATTCTGAACTTTGGTAAGAAAGTCAATAGCTGATTTCTGAGTACATGTCGAAGCTAGTGGGAGCATAACTGTTATGCTAATAATCATCATGTTAGTGGGAGCATAATAATTATGATAAAGGTTGCAAGTTAGCAATGTTAATTATAGAAAACAAAAGGTTTCTATATGAATTTGGAATTGTCACTAATCTTGTCTTGTGATTATGGTTTTGACAAAAATTCACATGGAAAGGAACACATATACCATAAAATCTAAGGGTCATAAGGTTTCTCTCCGATTCATGAAAATGATGGTGAGGAAACACTTCCACCAAGTAGATTTGAAGCATATAACAAAGGTCTAAACAATCGAGACTATGATTACGGCATCCCTTTTCATAGTTCTAAAATTATTTAGACGCACATGTGAGTTATCTAAGATAAGGTGTATGATTGTGATAAAGTCTTAAAAGCAATCTAGTATCAGAATTCTGAACTTTGGTAAGAAAGTCAATAGCTGATTTCTGAGTACATGTCGAAGCTAGTAGGAGCATAACTGTTATGCTAATAATCATCATGTTAGTGGGAGCATAATAATTATGATAAAGGTTGCAAGTTAGCAATGTTAATTATAGAAAACAAAAGGTTTCAATTGGAAAAAATTGTTTTGCTATAATTAAGGGAGAGGAAATTATACTTCATCTCAAATCTAAAAGATTAGATTGAGGTTTTAATCGTATTTAGTCAACGATATATATATGAATTTCATGTTGGAATGTCTCAACATAAGAAAATTCTATATACGGTTCTATTATTTGCGTTCTAAAATTCTATTATGATTACGACATCCCTTTTCATAATTTGAAATTATGAGAACTTGGCAAATTGAAATAGAAATATTATAGCAAAAGACTGGTCTAGTGTCATGTCTTTATGTGAGACATCATGAATCGTGTCCCATATGCTTCGGATATAGGATCGATTGCATGTGCTATAATATTCATCCTTTCTAAATTTTCCAAATGCCATGGTCATTAAGGAGGGAAAAGGTCTAGAATTGGGTATGACTAAAAGGATTAAGCAATTGTTGAGGACAATCTACGGTTTACCAGAGATTGGTTGCTCAAGGACAGTTGGAAGTATAGTGTTAATTCTGGAAGGACCATATTGACATAATCTGTAAGGAGGCAACTCTTGTTCAGAAGTGATAGTCAAAATGGAATATGGAAATGTTCAAAGTTAGAAATTATTCAATCTGTGTAAGATTAGGAAACTTAATTCAAGAAGGTTGTTTCCAAGGAGTTGATCTCCTTTGGAATGCTCTTTAATGTTTGTTGTCAAATCTTTGTGACTCTGTGCATAATCATTACAAGAGGATCAATGCATATAAGTTTAAAATCTAACAGATTTCGGTAAATGATAGGAATTTGGAATTCTAACATTTTTTATAAGGATTTGGGAGTGTGAAAAGAGAATCATTGAAGTTATGTTCAACTGATCTATTTCACAAAGTAATGATCATAGACAAACATATTATGCATACTTGGTGTATGGCATGACTAGTGTTCAGAAAAAAAATAGTTTACATGCTTGCAGCATGGGACAACTAGTGTTTTAATTCAAGAATAATGTTGATAGCTGAAATAGTATAGAATGAATAATGTGTAATCATATGGTGACAAATAAAAGGTGTTTTCTTTATATTCATAAGTTCTAAGACCATATTGGATTCGATTATCATTGTGTTTCACTTTTCATGTTTTGACTTCTAGAATAACTAGGTCGTTGTTCTGAATGACTAAGTTACTAAAACCATCCACAGTCGGTCATATGTTGGAAGTAGATATGAATCAAGACTATCATGGGTTGGGCTTGTAGAGGTCTAAGATGTTGGACAAGGTGGTGCTACAACACTCATGAGTGCTCATAAGTTCTGAGTATTGGATTCAACCCACGCTCATTGGAATCACTTCATGGATTTCATCACGAGTGATCATGAGACGATAATATCTTATATTCTTCAAACCTAGAGATATGAGTTGTTACTATTGGGTTTGGAGCATTCTAACACTCCTAAGTGTACATGCAACCCTAATAAACCTTGGATCTAGGTTTTCTCTAAAAGACATGGAAATAATAATTTCCAAGGTTTACATCCTAACTAGCATGGCATGAAGAACTAGAATCATAAAACACTAGAAGAATGACATACCTTTTGATAGTGACTGATTGCTTGGAGTTTGAGAGTCTAGCACCAATAATGTGAATGCCACAAGTGGAATCACTAATCACCACAAACTTGGAAAAATTGTGAAAGTGTACACTTTGCTTCAAGAAATCGACCACTCCCTTTTACACACACTAGGGTACAATTTCATGCAACATAAGCTTGTTTATATAGTGTGCATGATTAGGGTAAAACCCTAATAACCCATGTCTTTTCCTTTCCAAGGATCCATGGGTTAAAAGCTCCATGGATCATCCATGGACTTCCATATAAGCTTAGCCCATTTCCAAATGAGTGTTAGCCCACACTATATAAATATAATAGCCCATGATTTAATTAGTCTTCCTTTTAATCACTAGATCAATTCATAATTAATTTAAGACTAAAAAGTAATTAAATAACATGACTTCATATTAATATATTATAACTTATAATATATTAATAAACCATAACTATACAATTCTCATAATATTATCCATAAATCGTTTAGGTGAAGTGCATCCCAAATGGACCATGTCGGGTCGGGTCAAGTATATACCAAATATTATGGACTTAGACACCTTATACACCAGTCACCCACTTGGATAAGTCTAACAACTGTATTTGCCTATAGTACTTCAAGAACCAACCAGCAATCGTAGCTCTCGAAAACTCCGTTGAACTATGAAGCACCATTTTAGATAAGTGATCATATAATCCTCTGTTCTCATGATATCAGACGGACAAATAAATGGAACAACGTTGTACTTATTGTCCAGCAGCTTGTTTCCCGATTTCCAATTTGTTTGACAAAGAAATTAATTGAACACATCAACTTAGTTCTGACCGGGCCCAGTACATAGGTCAAAACAAAATCATCGAGGGGCCCAGATATTGCTTCTATTTCTAGAAGGAACAGATAAACTTCGACTCATATGCTTGTTCTACTACTTGTTGAATTGTACACAAAGGCACGTTTTATAACATCAAGTTACTGTTGCGTTTTCGTGGAATCAATGCACAACCAACTCATAGGTAGCAACTCATATCTCTACGTTTGAAGACTTATATGATATTACCGTCTCACGATCACTCGAGATAAATTCCATGAAGTGATACAAGTGAGCGTGGGTTAATTCCAATACTCATAACTTATGACCACTCATGAATGTTGTAGCAACCATTGCTATGTCTAAACACATTTAGCCATCTACAACCTTGATTCATGACAGTCTTAATTCATACCTACTTCCAACATATGAACGACTGTGGAGTGTTTAAATAACTTAGTCATTCGGAAAGAATAGCCTAACTATTCTGGATGTCAAAACATGCAAAGTGAAACACAATAATAATCGAATCCAATATGGTCTCAGAACCCTTTTGAATATAAATAGAACCACCTTTTATTTATCACCATATTGATTACACATTATTCATTGTATAATGTTTCAAATAATCAAATTAATACTTGAATAAAACAACAGTTGTCCCATTCTCCTTGTCACACCCCGAAAACCGAAGGCGGAAACATTTTCGGGGTTGACTCCACGTTGAGTATCAAATCCAACGCACATAGTAAGTAAAGTAAAGCAACCATTACATTACATATTGAAAACTTTTACAATTTTTTCAAAAACAAAGTTGTACAGTTGTAATTCATAGTATATATATATATATATATATATATATATATATATATATATATATATATATAAACAAAAAGAAACAAGACTTATGCGCACTCCATCTTTGGACAAAAGGATCTTCGGGTACCTGTTCTAACGTTGACCTGAGAACACAAGCGGTTTGAAAATCAGCATAACGCTGGTGAGTTCATAGGCGGTTTTGTTTTGTGAAAATGTTCAAGTTTCCTCTCTATTTCTAAAAATGTTACACACAAAGAAAATCCCATATTTTCTTAAAAAGGTTGGTTATTGTTTCTCAACATGTAAAGTAAAGTTTACACTGAAAACATGTATTTTCTGTGGAATTGTATAGTTTGTTTATCTGCTTTGTTACACTGTTTTGGTTATGTACAAATGTTTCCCCAGGAAAGTCCCATACTTTCCTGAATGTTGATTACCAATGTGAAAGATGTATACTGAAACCTGGTTATCTTGTGAAATGTGTTAAGTTATTCATTATTACTGTTAAGTAAATCTCTGTTATCCTAATTGCGATTTCCATAACCATACGATAGACTAGATGTGGCAATAAGTAGTCCACATCACCTTATGACTTTCGTCACCCTTGAACCATTTCGGTTCGGCTGTAGCTAGCAGCCAGGTGTGGGGTAGTCAGCCCCGTATAGATGTATACACTCAAGTCACGCTCTCTAATCCCAGAGATTCTGGTTACGCGTGCAGTCCTCCACTCGCGTATCTCTGTGGAGTGTTCGCCGAGGACGTGTCTCCAATCATACAGGACTAACAAATTTACTAGTAATAATATGATAATCCTCCACTCGCGTATCTCTGTGGAGTGTTACCGAGGACGAACAGTGTACAAGTTTTATGTTTCAAATTTTCTAATGTCATGCTTTTAACTGATAAAATGTGGAAATCATTTGTGAAATATATAAAACACAACAGTTTATAAACCCATTTCACAAATATATGTTTACGTGATCTGCATGTTCAAACGGTTATCAGTTGTATCAATCAGTGTTAAAAGCATATAAAATGTGAAACACACACATGAAAACAAGTTCTTAGTACAAGAAATCCCTTGTACTTTGCTTGTGTTCCCCCCTGAAAACAGTGAAAACAGTAAAAAAGAAAGTAGGGGTATGAACTCACCGCTTAATGTAGAGATCGAGTGTTAACGGATGCCCTGAACTCCTATGGCCCCTATTTTTCATGTGATGACACATAAATGAGTTAGAACTAAGGTTTTTCCATGACTAAACAGGATAGGATAACATCCTTAGGGCTTGGAATTACTAAGAATAAGTGTCCTATGATTCAAAATTAATGATTTATGCAAGTTTAGGGCCAAAATGAGTATTAGAGTGGGTGTATGGTCTTGAAAATGAGTGTGCGGTTGGGGAGTACGACCAGGAGTGTGTGTGAGGCAGCACACAAGAGTGTGCATCCGTACAGAGGGTGTGTGCGGCCGTACACAGGAGTGTGCGGCCGTACACTCCTCATTTGAGTCCATATGTTGATTTTGAAGTGTATGCTCTTCATACATGGGAATTTTGAATGTGCTCTGCCCCCATTTGAAGGTGTGCAGTCGTACACCTTCATGGGATGATGAATATGATGAATATAATGAGTTTTAAGCTTGGGATCCAAGTGTTTACCACTATACTTAGCTTGAAGATGAAGTAGATCACGATTATGAAGCCTTCTAAGTCTTCTTGGTTGACGATTTAGAGAGAGAAAGTAGAGAGAGGGAAGAGAACATATAAATGAATGAATGAAGAGGTATCCATCCATAAATTGAATTGGCTGTGAGGTTGAGGGTGTTTGCGGTTGGGTGTGTGGCCGTACACACAGGTGTGTGGCCGCACACACAAGTGTGTAGCCGCACACGCCTTATTTGGTGAGTTTTGGCCCGATTTTGTGATACTAAACACTCTCCAACCCTTCCTAAGACTCATATCTAAATTATACTAAGTCTAAAGCACCCATATGGAATCACAAGATTTAATAAAAGACAATGAACTTAAGTTTTAGTTCTGAAACACAGATCAATTACATGGGTTAGAAGTTTCGGGTTGTCACATTATCCCCTGCTAGAGGGAATTTCGTCCCGAAATTCAAAATTAAGATACAAGTCATGGACTTGGAAAGAGGTGCGGATACTTCTGACTCATTGAGTCTTCACGCTCCCAAGTGAATTCCGGTCCTCGCTTGGCATTCCAGCGAACCTTCACTATCGGGATGCGACTTTGTTTTGTACGTTTGACTTCTCGATCCATGATTTCGATCGGTTCCTCCACGAAGTTGAGGTTTTCATTTATCTCTATCTCGTCAAGAGGGATCGCAAGGGTTTCATCTGATAAACACTTCTTAAGATTAGAGACATGAAAGACGAGATGAATGTTACTGAGCTCATGGGTAAACGAAGTTTATAGGCTACCGGACCGATCCTGGCGAGGATCTCGAAGAGTCCAATGTACCTAGGGTTAAGTTTCCCATGCTTTCCAAAGCGTACCGTGCCTTTCCAGGGCGAGACCTTCAACAGGACACGGTCTCCAACCTGGAATTCCAGAGGTTTCCGACGGTTATTAGCGTAACTCTTTTGGCGGTCTCGTGAAGCTTTTAATCGTTCCCGGATTTGGATGACCTTTTTAGTGGTTTCGCAAATGATTTCAGGACCAGTGAGAGCACTGTCGGGGAATTGACTCTTGGCTAGCTGCGTGTCCCCTATCTCAGCCCAACCCAGAGGCGATCTGCACTTGCGACCATAGAGAGCTTCAAACGGAGCAGCCTTGATGCTGGTGTGGTAACTATTGTTGTACGAAAACTCGATCAAAGGTAGATGTGTGTCCCACGACTTTCCAAAATCAATGACACATGCCCTAAGCATGTCCTCCAGGGTTTGGATTGTTCTCTCACTTTGTCTATCGGTCTGAGGGTGATAAGCTGTACTCATGTTTAGTTTGATTCCAAGGGCCTTCTGGAGTGACTGCCAAAATCTAGATGTAAACCTGCTATCTCGATCAGAGATAATGGACGCAGGTACACCGTGCAGTCGGACTACTTCTTGGATGTAAATTCTCACGAGTCTTTCCATCTTAAATGATTCTTTGATTGGGATGAAATGGGCGGACTTTGTCAAACGATCGACAATTACCCAAATGGTGTCGTACCCGCTCGGAAACTTGGGTAACTTGGTTTTGAAATCCATAGTAATCATCTCCCATTTCCATTCGGGTATCTCGGGCTGCTGGAGCAGACCGGAGGGTTTCTGGTATTCGACTTTCACCTTGGCGCAAGTCAGGAACTTGCCCACGAATGTAGCTATCTCAGCTTTCATATTTGGCCACCAGTATTGTTTCTTGAGATCTAGGTACATCTTGTCCGACCCCGGGTGAACAGAGTATCTGGTCTTGTGCGCTTCCTCCATGACAATCTCCCTGAATCCTCCGAACTTTGGAATCCAAATTCGATCCATGAAGCAGTAGACTCCGTCACGTCTGATCTTAAGTTTCTTTTCCATTCCTCTCAAGGCTTCGTTTGACACGTTCTCGGGTTTGAGGGCTTCTAACTAGCCTTCTCGGATTTGCATGGATAAGTTGGAATGGATGGTCATCGTCAGGGTCTTCACCTTTCGGTTTGAACTCTCCTTTCGGCTAAGGGCATCTGCTACTACATTGACCTTGTCGGGATGGTAACGGATTTCATACTCATAATCGCTGAGTAGTTCTACCCATCGCCGTTGCCTTATGTTCAAGTCTTTCTGATCAAAGATGTGTTGCAGGCTCTTGTGGTCAGTGAAGATCATGCACTTGGTTCCATAGAGGTAATGTCTCCAAATCTTCAATGCAAAGACTACGGCTCCTAATTCGAAGTCATGTGTGGTATAGTTGACCTCGTGTGCTTTCAGCTGTCTAGAGGCATAAGTAATTACCTTTCCTCATTGCATAAGCACACAGCCTAAGCCTTGATTGGACGCATCGTAGAAGACAACGAAATCCTCTGTCCCATCGGGTAGGGACAGAACAGGCGCGCTGCACAAGGCTTTCTTCAGCGTCTGGAATGCAGTTTCTTGCTTATCACTCCAACAAAAGGGTACACCTTTCTGTGTTAGAGTGGTTAAGGGTTTGGCGATTCTGGAAAAGTTCAGGATAAATCTCCGATAATAGCCGGCGAGACCCAAGAATTGTCGGATTTCTGTGGGTGTCTTCGGTTTCGACCAATTCTCTATCGCTTTAATCTTGGAAGGATATACATGAATACACTCCTCGCTTACCATGTGACCGAGGAAAGTTACCTTCCGAATCTAGAACTCACACTTGGAAAATTTTGCGTACAACTTCTCGGATCTAAGGGTTTCCAACACTAGCCTCAAGTGTTGTTTGTGGTCTTCTTCACTTCTAGAGTAGACAAGTATGTCATCAATGAATACAATGACGAACTTATCTAGATAAGGACGACACACCCGGTTCATCAGGTCCATGAACACTGCCGGTGCGTTAGTTAGACCGAAGGGCATCACTACGAACTCGTAGTGTCCATATCGAGTTCTGAAAGTTGTTTTCAACACATCACTCTCATGAACTCGTAGCTGATGGTACCCTGACCGAAGGTATATCTTGGAGAAGTAACTGGCTCCCTGGAGTTGATCGAAGAGGTCATCAATTCGCGGAAGAGGATATCGGTTTTTGACGGTCAACTTATTCAGCTCGCGATAATCGATACACATCCGAAAGGATCCATCTTTCTTCTTGACAAACAATACCAGAGCTCCCTAGGGTGAGGAACTCGGTCTAATGAATCCTTTACTGAGCAACTCATTGAGTTGGCTGGATAACTCCTGCATTTCTGCTGGAGCTAAGCGATATGGAGACTTCGCTACAGGAGTAGCTCCAGGAATTAGGTCAATACGGAACTCAACCTGACGCTCGGGAGGAATTCCTGGAAGCTCTTCGGTAAACACATCAGGAAAGTTACAGACTTCGGGGATGCTCGCGAGGTCTTTAACTTCCTGTTTCTCGTTGATTACATGGGCCAAGAACGCAATGCATTCCTTTCGCAGGAGCTTTTGAGCTTTGATGCAGGAAATGATACGAAGATTGGAACTGAGTTTATCGCCATAGATTATTAGAGTTTGATCCAAAGGAAGGTTGAGATGGATGGATTTTTCGAAACAGAGGATATCAGCATGATTGGGACTCAACCAATCCATGCCAATGATGACATCAAAGCTCTTTATGGAAACCGGCATGAGATCGATAGGAAATGAATGGTCGTTCAGGGTAAGGGTACAACCTACGAATATTTCGTTAGCGCTTTCTTTCTCACCGTTAGCCATCTCGACGGTAAACATTTCAGTTAAAGGTTGGGAATTATGTTTTAGGTTATGTTTGAACGAATGACTAACAAAGCTTCTTTCAGCACCCGAATCGAAAAGAATACTACCATATGAGTTGTCGAGAAGAAACGTACCCGAGACAACAGTGGGATCGATGACTGCTTCCTCCCGTCCCATGAATAGGAGTCTCTCGGTGTTATCGGCTGTAGACTACTTGGGGCAGCTCCTTTTATAATGTCCAACTTCACCATAGTTGTAGCAGGCTTGACCAAAGCCTGCTCCAGAAGATTGATTGGCCGATTGGGCCGGAGCTTTTCAGAATCGGACTGTATGTCCCTTTTTACCACAATATGTGTAGGATAGTTCTCGACAGGGGCCGGGGTTGTGGTGGTACTTGCACTTGTCGCATAGAGGAAGATTACCAGCATACTTGCTGGTAGGAGTTGGAGCCGTGGATCCCACAACAGAAGCAGCAACAATGGGGGTAGTAGCAGCATGGACTGCTACAGTTTGTTGTCTTTTGGAGGATCCTTGGGAAGATTGACCCTTCTTCTTTTTCCACAACTTTCTCTTCTCACCACTGCTTTTAGTCAGCTCAAAAGCGGTGGTGGTTTCCTCGACATCATCACTATGATCAATTAGGGTTTGGGCTAGATCTTGGCACTATCATAGGTATCCGAACGGGCAGCCAAAACATGACCCTTTGTTGGTTGGGTTAACCCCCAAATGAACCTTTCGATCTTTTTACTTCCAGGAGTGACTAATCCAGGGCAGAGAAGTGCGAGATCATCAAATCGGGAAGTGTATGCAGCAATGTCGGAACCTTTCATCTTCAGGTTCCAGAGCTTGTGCTCTAGTTTCTGCATTTCACCACGGGGACAGTACTCAGCAAGGAGGAGTTCTTTCATGGCTTCCCAGCCCATGGCATTGGCTACGGGTAAGGTCAGGGATTTGACTCGGCCATTCCACCAAGTCAAGGCTTTATCAATGAAGTTACTGGCTGCAAATTTGACTTTATTGGACTCAGCACAGGCACAGATTTCGAAGATGGATTCGATTTGCTCGAACCATCGGGATAAGGAAATGACACCTCCAGTGCCATCGAAGGATGTTGGTTTTGCATTCATGAAATCCTTATAGGAACCCTCCTTTCGGTGTCCCTGATTGCTTTCTTGATCCTGAGTTTGAGTACCACCTCCTGAACCACCGGAACCATGGGTGTTTAATTGGGACATAGCAGCTGCCACCGCAGTGGTAACAGCTGCCTGAAATACCATGGGGTCAATTTTAGGAGGAGGTGGTGGCGGAGGGTTGTTGGTCTTGGAGCTAGGTCTTTTTCTGGGAGGCATCTTGATCTAATAAGATCAAGAAAGAGAGGATGATAAGTCCTCTGAATCGAATCGAGATATATGACAGATATATATTCCAAATAAGCGATAAAGCAGGAAAGAGTTATCAAAGCAGGTAAACTATCACTAACGGAATGATCAAGGATCTATACATGAACGAGGATTTCGACAAAGAATTGGCTCGAGAAATACTCCCATAGTATTTCATGATTCGCTACTACACTGGCTCGATGTTTGTGGTATTAGGGTAAGTTTTAGGCATGCCGCATACCACAGTCACTCCCAAGCACATGTTGGCTGTGTCTTGAATGAATATAGTTGGCCAGGCTATATTGATTCTAGACACGACTACATAACTGCCTAGGTTTAACCACAGTATACAACACCCATTTACTTATGTTTTGTTCTACTTGTATTTACGGATCTCAACAGTTCGGTATACTTATATATTTTTGAAAATACTTATAGTTTGAAGATACTTTTAATTCAGAGCACTTAGGCCCTTTAGTGTTTATAGTTTTATACCATGTAAGGTTTGGTATACTTTATTCACTATAAACAAGGGCTCTGATACCAATCTGTCACACCCCGAAAACCGAAGGCGGAAACATTTCCAGGGTTGACTCCACGTTGAGTATCAAATCCAATGCACATAGTAAGTAAAGTAAAGCAACCATTACATTACATATTGAAAAGTTTTACAATTGTTTTAAAAACAAACTTGTACGGTTGTAATTCATAGTATATATATATATATATATATATATATATATATATATAAACAAAAAGAAACAAGACTTATGCGCACTCCATCTTTGGACAAAAGGATCTTCGAGTACCTGTTCTAACGTTGACCTGAGAACACAAGCGGTTTGAAAATCAGCATAACGCTGGTGAGTTCATAGGCGGTTTTGTTTTGTGAAAATGTTCAAGTTTCCTTTCTGTTTCTGAAAATGTTACACACACCAAGAAAATCCCATATTTTCTTAAAAAGGTTGGTTATCGTTTCTCAACATGTAAAGTAAAGTTGTACACTGAAAATATGTATTTTCTGTGGAATTGTATAGTTTGGTTATCTGCTTTGTTACATTGTTTTGGTTATGTACAAATGTTTCCCCAGGAAAGTCCCATACTTTCCTGAATGTTGATTACCAATGCGAAAGATGTATACTGAAACCTGGTTATCTTGTGAAATGTGTTAAGTTATTCATTATTACTGTTAAGTAAATCTCTGTTATCCTAATTGCGAGTTCCATAACCATACGATAGACTAGATATGGCAATAAGTAGTCCACATCACCTTATGACTTTCGTCACCCTTGAACCATTTCGGTTCGGCTGTAGCTAGCAGCCAGGTGTGGGGTAGTCAGCCCCGTATAGATCTATACACTCAAGTCACGCTCTCTAATCCTAGAGATTCTGGTTACGGGTGCAGTCCTCCACTCGCGTATCTCTGTGGAGTGTTCGCCGAGGACGTGTCTCCAATCATACAGGACTAACAAATTTACTAGTAATAATATGATAATCTTCCACTCGCGTATCTTTGTGGAGTGTTACCGAGGACGAACAGTGTACAAGTTTTATGTTTCAAATGTTCTAATGTCATGCTTTTAACTGATAAAATGTGGAAATCATTTGTGAAATATATAAAACACAACAGTTTATAAACCCATTTCACAAATATATGTTTACGTGATCTGCATGTTCAAACGGTTATCAGTTGTATCAATCAGTGTTAAAAGCATATAAAATGTGAAACACACACATGAAAACAAGTTCTGAGTAGAAGAAATCCCTTGTACTTTGCTTGTGTTCCCCCCTGAAAACAGTGAAAACAGTAAAAAAGAAAGTAGGGGTATGAACTCACCGCTTAATGTAGAGATCGAGTGTCAACGGATGCCCTGAACTCCTATGGCCACTATTTTTCATGTGATGACACATAAATGAGTTAGAACTAAGGTTTTTCCATGACGAAACATGATGGGATAACATCCTTAGGGCTTGGAATTACTAAGAATAAGTGTCCTATGATTCAAACTTAATGATTTATGCAAGTTTAGGGCCAAAAATGAGTATTAGAGTGGGTGTATGGTCTTGAAAATGAGTGTGCGGCTGGGGAGTACGGCCAGGAGTGTGTGTGAGGCAGCACACAAGAGTGTGCGGCCGTACAGAGGGTGTGTACGGTCGTACAATCCTCATTTGAGTCCATATGTTGATTTTGAAGTGTATGCTCTTCATACTTGGGAATTTTTAATGTATGTTGCCCCCATTTGAAGGTGTGCGGCCGTACACCTTCATGGGATGATGAAAATGATGAATATAATGAGCTTTAAGCTTGGGATCCAAGTGTTTACCACTATACTTAGCTTGAAGATGAAGTAGATCACGATTATGAAGCCTTCTAAGTGTTCTTGGTTGATGATTTAGAGAGAGAAAGTATAGAGAGGGAAGAGAACATATAAATGAATGAATGAAGAGGTATCCATCCATAAATTGAATTGGGTGTGAGGTTGAGGGTGTTTGCGGTTGGGTGTGTGGCCGTACACACAGGTGTGTGGCCGCACACACCTTATTTGGTGAGTTTTGGCCTGATTTTGTGATACTAAACACTCTCCAACCCTTCCTAAGACTCATATCTAAATTATACTAAGTCTAAAGCACCCATATGGAATCACAAGATTTAATAAAAGACAATGAACTTAAGTTTTAGTGCGGAAACACAGATCAATTACATGGGTTAGAAGTTTCGGGTTGTCACACTCCTAACATGTACACTTTGTTTTCTAAACAATAGTTATGCCATACTCCAAGTATGCACACTATGTTTGTCTATGGTCTTTACTTTTGCGAAATAGATCAATTGAACATGATTCCAATGATGCTCATTTCACAATCCCAAATCCTTATTGTAAATGTAAGAATTCCTAATTCCTACCATGTACCAAAATCTGTTAGATTTTAAACTTTTATGCAATGTTCCTCTTGTAATGATTATGCACAAAGTCACAAAACTTGTCAACAGTCATTACAGAGTATTCCAAAGGAGATCAACTCTATGGAAACAAAGTCTCATATTCAAAGTACATTGCTTTGAACATCCTTCTTGCATTAAGGTTTTCCTAATCTTACACAGATTGAATAACTTCCACCTATGGAGACATTTCCATAGTCCCATTTTGACTATCACTTCCGAACAAGAGTTACCTCTTTTCAGAATATGTCAATATGGTCCTTTCCAACAATTTATATCCTATTTCCAACTGTCCCCAAGTAACTAATCTTTGGTGAACCTTAAATTGTCCTTGACAATTGCTTAATCACTTTAGTCATATCCAATTCTAGAATTTTCCCTTCTCGATGCCCTAAGCATTTGGAAAATTTAGAAAGGATGAATATTATAGCACATGCAATCGATCTTATATCCGAAGCATATGGGACACGATTCATGATATCTCACATAAAGAGATGATACTAGACTAGTCTATTGCAACAAAATTTTTTATTTTCCAGGTTTTCAAAAGTTAACTATGAAGAAGGACGTCGTAGTCATAATCGAATTTTGATAACGCAATATATATATATATATATATATATATATATATATATATATATATATATATAATTTCTTTAAGTTGACCCATTCCAACATAAAATTCATATATATATATATATATATATATATATATATATATATATATATATATATATATATCCTTGACTAGAGATGATTAAAATCTCAATCTAAGCATTTAGAATTGAAATGAAGTATAATTTCCTCTCCCATAATTATAGCAAAACAACTTTTCCAACCCCTGCAACTTCAAAGATTGAAACTTTTGTTTCTATATAATTAACATTACTAGCATGCAATAATAATAATCATAATTATCATGCTCCCACTAACATGATGATTATTAGCATAACACTTATGCTCCCACTAGCTTTGACATGTATTCAGAAATCGGTTGGACTTCTAAAATTTAGATTCATACACCCTTTCGTAGATATCTCACATGTGTGTCTAAGCAATTTCAAGAACTATAAAAACGGATGTCGTAATTATAGTCTCAATTGTTTTGGACCTTTTCCATTTCTCACAAGTCCATGTTAGTGTGTTGTTTAACCACACACGCTCCACTAACGACTTTTGAAAATCCAAATAACACAATTGCTATCTACTTAAAATCTACTTAGTGAAATCGTTTCGTCACCATCATTCTCATGAATCGGAGAGAAACCTTATGACACTTAGATTTTATGGTGTATGAGTTCCTATCCATCTGAATTTGTCAAAACCATAATTAAAAGACAAGGTTAGTGACAAATTCAGCCTTACATGGATTGAACTTGTTAAATCTTAATTTTTTGTCACCTGGTAGCACAAGGCCCACCAATGCTTCCAATTTGTTATGCTCACAATTTAGAAATAACATAACTCATATGCATAGTCAACTTAATTGGCACAAGAATTGTGTCAACATGATAGGTTACAAACCTCAAGTCATGTGCTAGTGATAAAACACATGTTTTACTCTTGATTAAATCTTGAAACTCTTTTAGGTATTTAGGGCAAATTCGCTTCCAATGTCCCTTCTCATGACAATAAAAACATATAGACTCTTTAGGAATAGTACACGAGACAATCACAGACTTAGCCTTTCCCTTTACCTTTCGGTCAACCGGATTGACCAAGGTCGATCCCTTTCCATTGGGAAGAGAAAGCTTTTCTAGAGTTCCAATGTTACCATTATCCATGTCCACGGAAGTTTGAGAATTTGATATTTCACCAATATTTACTTTTCTAGTGCGCCAAAACATTTCTGATTCAGTAGCAATGAGCAAATAAGAAAGATCAATAAGAGTCATGTCATGATCTATCAGATAGTAGTCCTTAATAAACTCACTATATGACTCCGGAAGTGTCTGAAGAACCCAGTCAGCAGCCAACTTCCTTGATATATCGACACCAAACATTCTCAACCTGTCAATGTGTGACTTCATTTCTAAGACATGAGTACACACAGGGTTTCCATCTTTATGTTTCATTGCCAGTAGGGCTTGAGTGATCTTGAACTTTTCAAGTCTTCGAGCTTGTGGGTCAGGGAGAATAAATGGAGGAGGTGGAGGAAGTGAAGCATGATGTTGAGGGACATCATCTTCAAGAGGAAAGCTTGTTCCAAGCGATTTGGGAAGATCATAGTTGTCTGAACCAGACATCTACAATGGGAGAAAATCAAGTTAGTTGATTCAAGTCCTTAATATAACACCCAATATGAAATATTAAGGCTAGGACCCAACACAATATTTTATAGCTTGGAAGAGGGATGCCGTAATCCAAGCTATAAAATATTTGAAGGTAGGCGAATGACGATTCACCAATTTCCACCATGAAAAACGAAATAATTTATTTGGTTTTAATTGGATTTGAAACTCCTAGATGTTTTGAGATTCATTGAAGTTTTCAATGGCATGTTTCAATCTCGATTGTGCCCTCTCAAGTTTTGTGACTGGGATGCCGAGGATCACAAACCAAGGTGTGAATAACCATGCAAATTCACTTGGTACCCTTAATATTATCAGCTAATCAATGTGCTGGTTAACCACACGTGCTCCACCGATCTATGATAAACATTAAGTCACCCTTTGTGATCCTTACTAGTCCAATCTAGTGTGCCGGTTAACCACACACACTCTACCAACGACTTGGTAAGGTACAAAGTGTGAATTTCATGGGTTAGCACCATGTTCACATTTTTCCTAAAGTGACTAAGATTGGGAATTAAAAAGTATTTAGTTACTTTATAATAATCATTATATTTTTAATGAGAATTAAAGTCATTCTCCTACCTGTTCGGCTAACGACCCTCCACCAATCAAGGAAGCGGTGGGTGAGAGTGGTCACCCATTAAGCTGCCATTTTATAGGCAACAACCTTACACCCCCCTTATAGACCGGCTTCGTGAATGAGGCCCACTAACGGTAAAACGACTTATTCTTATACATATATATATATATATATATAATAATTAACCATTAATGTTATAAATAGTATAAGTATTGAATTTTAACTATTAATACTCTAAGGGTTGGAATTAAAGTTTATTAAAGTGTGTGAAACTTTACAAATTCCAAAACTTGAGGGCAAGTTTTGTAACTATTCAAAACTTTTCATTTCATAACTTATGAATTAAAGGTTCATAAAAATGAAGACTCTTCATTTTTATGTAACTTATGTGTTTTAAATGTGTGTTTAAAGAAGTGACCTTTGGATATCCATAACATCAGGACAAATTATGGACTCAATTAAAACACATAAATGATCAAGAATTAATCCTAAACAATTCAGCAAATAATTCCTATCATCTTCTAAATTCATAAGAACATGAACACGAACATCAAAGTTTCAAGGATTATATGAACACATACAAAGCATGAAATTTTGATAGAAGCTATTGTAAACGGATTAGAACAACCATTATACCAACTAAAACAAGTTTTAAAACACCAAAACAGTTTAGGGTAATGTTTCTAGTCCATTTCCAACAGCAAAAGTCAAAAATCTGCATTCTGAGGCTTCTACTCGTCGAGTGCACGAACCTACGCGAGGAGTAGGATGAATTTAGTCATGGACTCGGCGAGTCCCCCCATGGACTCGACGAGTTCATCATGCAGACAGCAAGAAAATCGACTTTTTTTCACGATTTTGCATCAAGTATCAAACAAAACAAGCCTAGGCTCTGATATCACTGTTTGGTTTTGAGCATTCTAACACTCCTAAGTGTACATGCAACCCTAATAAACCTTGGATCTATGTTTTCTCTAAAATACATCCAAATAACAATTTCCAAGGTTTACATGCTAACTAGCATGGCATGAAGAACTAGGATCATAAAACACTAGAAGAATGACATCCCTTTTGATAGTGACTGATTGCTTGGAGTTTGAGAGCCTAGCACCAATAATGTGAATGCCTCAAGTGGAATCACAAATCACCACAAACTTGGAAAACTTATGAAAGTGTACACTTTGCTTCAAGAAATCGGCCACTCCCTTTTACACACACTAGGGTGCAATTTCATGCAACATAAGCTTGTTTATATAGTATGCATGATTAGGGTAAAACCATAATAACCCTTGCCTTTTCCTTTCCAAGGATCCATGGGTTAAAAGCTCCATGGATCATCCACGGACTTCCACATAGGCTTAACCCATTTCCAAATGAATGTTAGCCCACACTATATAAATATAATAGCCCATGATTTAATTAGTCTTCCTTTTAATCACTAAATTAATTCATAATTAATTTAAGACTAAAAACTAATTAAATAACATGACTTCATATTAATATATTATAACTTATAATATATTAATAAACCATAGTGTACAATTCTCATAATATTATCCATAAATCGTTCGGCTGAAGTGCAACCCAAATGGACCATGTCGGGTCGAGTCAAGTATATACCGAATAAGTTATGGACTTAGACACCTTATCCAACAGTTTCTATGAGTTGGTTATACATTGATTGCACGAAAACACATTGGTAACTCGATGTTATGAAACGTGCCTTTGTGTATGCTTCAACAAGTAGTAGAACAAGTCATATGAGTCGAAGTTTATCCATTCCTTTTACCTTCGGGATAAAAGCATTATCTGTGGGCCCCTCGATGATTTGGTGATGACATATGTAAGTGCTCGGTCGGGCCTGGACTGATTTGATTTGTTCAATTAGTTAGTCGTCATAAATCAGAAATCGGAAACAACAAATGGACAGAGAGAATGATTATAATCCATGTCTCAGTCCATATGATACCTAGAATGGAGGAATATATGATCCCTTATCTAATGGACAAGTCATTGACAAAGGTCAGAGATCATCCGCAAAGTTAGAGTGTGACAAAAGCTTTTGAGAGCTACGATTGCCAGTCGGTTCTTAAAGTCATACTTGCAATAATAGTTTTAGACTTATCCAAGTGGGAGACTGTTGGATTAATGTCTAAGTCCATAACTATAATTGGTAAGACTTGACGTGCCCTGGCATGGTCCATTTGGGTTGCATGACATCATACATTTGGATTCACTAAAATGAGAGAAATAACACTAAAGGTTTGTTAATATACTATAAGTTCTAATATATTAATAAGGTTATTTAATCAGTACTGATCAAGAATTAATCTAGGATTAATTAAGTGATCAAAAGAAGACTAATAAAATATATGGGTTGATTGTGTAAATCATCCATATTTTTATTGTGGGCTAAGACTCCATGGATTATCAAGTTGGGCTAAAACACATAGGATGCTCCATGGATGCCCCATGGTGTATTTGAACCCATAGATCCAAAGTATTTAGGGTTGCATGTACACTTACACTACAAGAAAAATCATAAATAGCTACGGAAAGTTACTATGGACTAAAAAACCGTTGCTATTTTACTACGGAATACGCTACGAAACGACTTGTCGTAGCTATTTTGCTACATAAATGGTTACGGAATTGCATTTTGTAGCTAAATCTTAAGTAGCTACGTAAAGTTGTTACATAATCTAACTTTATAGTTATTTTACTACGGAATATGTTACAAAATGGTTGGTTGTAACTAATTTGTTACGGAAATGGCTACGGAATTGCATTCCGTAGCTAAATCTTAAATAGTTGCTACGGAATTAAAATCCGTAGCTAGTTTACTACAAATAATGCTACAAATTTTTTGGTTGTAGCTAGTTCTCTATGAAACTTGTTACAAAATCCATGTATGTAGCTAGTTGGCTACATAATTGGCTATGAAATAAAAATACGTAGCTAGTTAGCTATGGAATTGGGATCCGTAGCTATTTTGCTACGAAAATTTGCTACAAAATAAAATTTTGTAGCTAATCTATTATGGAACTTGTTACAAAAAGATGAATTTGCAAAATAACTACGGAATCAAAATCCATAGGTATTTGGCTACGGAAAATTCCGTAGTCAAGTAGTTACGAAATATGTTTCCGTAGCAAATATTAAAAATACACAATTATCTTTGAAAACTCAACAACAAAAATAAAATATTATTAATAATTTTTTTGAAATTTTAATTATAATATAATTTCTACATTATAAATATTTTGTAATTTTTAGATGTTGATGACATACATTGGCTAATTTTCGTATAGTAATATTATCCCCATATTTTTTAGGTTTTG
Source organism: Lactuca serriola (assembly GCF_051521515.1). Taxonomy (NCBI): domain Eukaryota; kingdom Viridiplantae; phylum Streptophyta; class Magnoliopsida; order Asterales; family Asteraceae; genus Lactuca; species Lactuca serriola. The sequence continues at coordinate 134,809,319 of NC_136412.1, read as the reverse complement.
AAAATTATTACCCCTAAATCAAAATTTATTTACCCTTAGCCTTGTACCGGCTTTTTCTATAATAAAAAATTTGTTTTATTTTGGTTTTTTAGTTAAAAAAAAAAAAAAAAAAGAGAAAGAATCCTTTGATGAACTTGAGCCATGACGTTTGTTTCAATGTTTTATTAAGGTTAAATTAGTAAATCCACACAAATCTACTTCCTCCCAACCCCAAATTAGAGGTGTCCCGTTCAAACCCATCGTCGTCGGACGCCGATTGCATCTCTCCCTCTCTCAACTTGCCGCCGTTGTTGCTCAGCCACCTATCACGCCGGTTGTTAAAATACCGGAGGAAACTATTTGGTAAAAATACGCCAAATGTGAAACTGGGTAAAATTTGCCACTTCGCATAAACTGTAGGGATTCGAATAGAAAATTCTGCATACTTCACAAAACTTTACTCCTATTGCAAAAGTGGGTAGTAACTGCCAAAACACTGAAACTGTAAGGACCATATGCGAACACTGTTCTTTCTTCCCCAAATTTGTTACTAGATGCGAATGAACAAACCACACAGCAGTAGCAAAACAAAGCATCAACAACCCCAATAGCTGATCGTAGATGCGAACTCAATTTTGACCCGAAGTATAAGCATTCAATGCGAAACCCGATCATCCCCAAGGAATTTAACGTCCTACTGTGAACAACCAAAATCAGTCGAACCTTATTTGACTCCAAAAAGTCAAATCCAAATCGAATTCATCAATTCGTTCATATAAGCGAACTGAACACCACGTTAATCGATTTCGCATTCTCCCTACACATATCAAAATCAACTCCGTTCGTCCCAATACAAGCATCTTTTCAAGCAAATCTAAAGCTCCTGGGGATTTCGTATTCACCAGGTAACATTCTTCTCTCTTCTTTTTGCTCCATTTTCTCGTTCAATCATCCAATGGCTCGAAGGATATTGATCTCTCCATTAGATTATTCAACATAAATAAGTCATAAGTTTCTTATATGCTCAAATTTATTTGTTTTGCAATCGATTATCTACTTGCAATGCAGATTTGGTTGAACAGTTCTTAAATTTTATATGGTAGTGGAGAAAATCAATCGATTGAGTCAAATTGTTTGCCAATTTAGTGGTTTCACGCTTGATTGTTGAGAAAAAATATACGATTTTTGATCGGCATTTACATGAACGAATTTCTAATTAGTGATGACATTGCTCTTGATTATAGTTCCTCTGCTTGGAATATCGTATGTGTATTCGGGATTTGTGATTAGTTTGTTTGATTATAGTCTTCTGAGATCTTTTACCGTGTTTAATCGTCAAATCAATGTATCTTGGACTTGTAGCTATTTTTGTACTACATTCACCGTTCCTAACTAGAGTCCACTTATGTAATTTGTGAAGATACTTGTGATTTTTTTACTTCTTATTTTGGGATAATTATTAGGACTCCAATTGTAAGGGAGTATTAGAATTAGGGAGCATTTTGTGAATTCACTAATGTTGTGGTAGCACAAGATGAGCCAACAACTGATGATTGGGTCATGTTATGACCAAAGTCCCTCTGTAGGAAGTTTCTGAAAGGGCTAATCTGATTCTGATCATCATTAGTTTTGAAACAAACATAAGCATCCATGTTTTGAAAACTCTGGTGAGCAGTTGAGACATCCAACTGATTACTTCCATTGCTTTCCATTTCTGTGAATGCAAGTGAATCTATATGAGTCGATAGTTGTTTGTTCCTGTGCTCATGTGATCATCGTACCCTGCTCAAGCATTGTGAATTATACACAATAATGGGTAATAATTGCAATACTGAGCTTCATAAGTTTATGCAGTAACTATGCTTTTGTGTGGTACATCACATTACAAACACCTCACTTATATTTTCTTTTTTACCTTAAACACATTTTTAACGCACTCATTATCTCCATTCTTCGTGAATATGGTACTATAATCAACATTGTTTTGTATTATCATTCTAGAACCAACCGGAGAAGAAGCACTAAATTCTTAATTAACCTTTTAGTGACTGAAACATATTAATGTCTCCCATATGTAGTTGGTAAAGGGTTAATCTTGTGATTCTAAGAGGCAACAATAAACTGATTTCTTAAATAAAGTATGCAACAATAATACATGTTCTTGGTCATTCACTCATGCTGGTAAGATTTATGTTCTCCGTAAATTAAAAGATGTTTGAGGGCACTTTAGTAATTTTGCTTTTTTTTTAACTTTCTAGATGAAATTTGTCATGTCTATGTATTAAAATCTGCTCACATGGAAAAAGGAAAAAACATAATTTTGGATGCGAAAACAGATTACCCAACAGCCTGTAATGCTATGGTATTTATCTTCCTTAACATATCTTGTGCAAAAAACATATTTTTGTTGTTTTATTTATTTATTTTATTTAATATGCTTTTTGTTACTAGGAAACTCTTCTTCATGAAGAGTTGCTGCAAAATGGTGATGTATCACATGAAATCCTCCAAGAAAGTGGTACATGTTGTAAGTGCATTTATATTTTGATTTATTTGATAAAATTGTCAAGTATAGTTAAAAAAATGGTCCTTGTATTTATGACATTTACGGTTTTTTGTCCAAAATTAAAGTACTTTCATTTTTGGTCGTTATTAACATACAAGAGATTGATTTTTAATCATGTTGATTGTAAATTTGGTTTTGCAGATTTTACATTTTGGCTGAGTACTTGTGGCTATTTGTGTGTTCGTGATGGTTTAAATCTGAACTGTGTGACTTTATTTTTAATTAATATTTAGTTTTGATAGTTTGGTAACCTTGTAGAAGAATTTTTATGATGTAATATATCTATAAAAATCGATGTAACTATTAAATTTATATTTTTATATATTTTTTATGAAAATTATAATTGAATATTTTGATTTTATCGAATACTTTTTACCATAGTGATTTGCTCTGAACCTATTGTTGTGGCATAATGGCTATGAAAAAATAGCAAATAGCCATGGAATTTGCTACGGAAAAAAATTGCTACGAAATTTGCTACGAACAAACAATTACGGATTTTGCGACGGAACAAACAACTACGGAATTTGCTACGGAACAACAGCTACGAAATTTGCTACGGAACAAGTAGCTACGAAATTTGTTATGAAACAACAGCTACGAAACAACAACTATGGAATTTGCTACGAAACAGGTAGCTACGGAATTTGCTACGGAACAAACAGCTACAGAATTTGCTACGAAACAAACAGTTACAGAATTTGCTACGGAACCCATTGTTACGTAATTATTATGGAAGTTTGTTGTAGTTAACTTGCTACGTAATAGATGAGGTAGCAAGGGCCGTAGAAAAATTGCTACGGAACTATAATTCCATAGCTAAACAATTTGCTACAAGAAATATAGCTACGAAATATCCATGACAAATTCTGTAGCAACTTCCGTAGTTATTTATGTTTAGCTACAGAATTTCAGTTTTTTGCTACGAAATTTTTCCGTAGCTAAATCAAAATTTTCTTGTAGTGTTAGGAGTGTTAGAATGCTCAAAACCCAACAGTGGTATCAGAGCCTAGGATTGTTTTCTTGTTATACTTGCAAAATTAGCTGAAAAATTGAATTTTGGTGTTGTCTGCACAACAGACTCGCCGAGTCCACTGATGGACTCGCCGAGTCCAAGGCAAAAAGCATCCAACTCGCCGAGTTGGTTCGTGAACTCGACGAGTTGGACCCCAGACAACATATATTCGACTGTTTTGGCTAGAAATGGACTATGAACATTACCCTAAGATGTTTTTGGACTTATAAACTTGTTTTTGATACGCATTCAGTGTCATAACCGCACGTCGTAAATGCGCGTCATAAATGCGCGTCGTCTATAGACGACGCGCAAAAGTGCGTCGTCTCTCTTTATGAGAGGGCCTTCCTTGACGCACATTTGCGCGTCGTCTGAGCGTTTTACGACGTGCAATGAGCGTCGTAAAAGGCTGTTTTTCTAGTAGTGTTAGCCTTAATCATATTATCAAAAATATGCTAGTGTTTCTTATTTGATGTTGAAAGTTATATATGTAATTAGAGAAAAACATAGATCTTATTCTAGGGTTGCATGCAGACTTAAGTTTTTTATTTGTTTCGCTTAAAACCCATTAATTTTATCCTTCCATCCATATGGGATGAGAAATCCCCAAAATGAAATTCCTTTTAATTCTAATGGGAATACCATCCACCATAGGTTCTATATTATTCCTGATTAATAAACTATCGATAAATTGCTATTCAACCCTTTTAATTAATTAAACTATTTATTAATTCCCATAATATTTTCTAATTAGTTTGCAATTAACGATTAAACCATAATAACTAATAAATCAATTCCCCTTTTATTGATTCTACTTGATTTGAGTATTGAAGGCAACTCAAGAGGACCTTCCTATTATTAGAGATATCAACAGTAGTTAATGACCTTGGAGACACTTTCCAACAGTCTACCACTTTGACAGGTCATCAACTATAGACGACGATGTTTTGTTAAAAAGTAATACTTGCAACACTATTTGGAATCGCATTGCTCCAACCAAGGCAAACATCTTAAGAAAACATCTTAATTTGCATGTTAGGCTTGGTCATCTATACACTAGATTGAACCTCCTTAGAATTAGGATCCCTTTGCAATCGTCTATATGTGTCCTCCGTGCGGCTAGTAATATGTAACGCCCCAAATCGGGCAGGTATATTTCGAAACCCGCCTTCTTTTGACTATTGTATTTTATAGCCCTCAGAGAAGTTATGTTGAGTCCCAAGGAGATTAGGGGCTAAAGTTGAAACTTTGGGCCGATTATGGGTCAATTGGGCTAATCCCTTAACGGGCTGTGGATTTAATGTTGTTGGGTCAGGTTGGTTTTGTAGGTATTGTGTAGGCCCAATAGATTGATGTGCCCAATTTATTAAATTGGGCCAATAATAGATTTGGGTCTCGTTGATAAATGTATATTCTTTATCTTCCAGTCGAGGGTGTCGGACATAGCTGTTGAAGACTCTCAGTTCAGTTCTACACTATCGCTAGGCGAGTTATCCTCATTTTATCAACAGGGTCTAAGGCACCAAGGCTGGCCCTTATGGATGGTATTCGGATTACCGTATGATATGCTTACTGATTTACATCCTGGTAGTTAGCATGATGATATGCTAGGCTTAGTGATCCTGTTAGGTCGGTATCCTGTTTACAGGATGTTGCTATGGCTAGATTGGTTTGACTGTTATATGCATGATATTGTTTGTATGTTATCTATGTACGCATGATTGTTTGTTTGGGGGTTGAGTTGAGGCGGTGTCCTGATTTGTGTGGTTGAGGCCAACATACCCGGGGCGGTCCGGATAAGTTGTAGGCCCGTAGGAGGCGGTCCAGTCACGCTGAAGGCCCGACGAGCGGTTCGGATAGGCTGTAGGCCCGTAGGAGGCTGTCTAGTCATGCCAAAGGCTCGAAAGCGGTCCAGATAGGCTGTAGGCCCGTAGGAGGCGGTCCAGTCAGGTTGAAGGCTCATTATGCATGTTGTTTGTTATTATTTATTTTGGATGCTAGAGGTTGGTATTTTGGAGGTAACTCACTAAGCCTTCGAGCTTACATTTTGTCGTTTATTGTTTCAGGTACATCTGTTGATAATGGAAAGACGATGGCATGACGTACACATCTCTGTTTTTATGATTCTGGGAACTCTGATAAAAAAAACATTTTGAAAGCAATTAGAACTTGTTGATGTTTAAAAAAAAAAAAAAAAAAAAAAAAAAAAAAACTTTTATTTGTGTAAAACTGTTTTCTTTGAAAAGTTTAAATTTCTTTAAATTTTTTGGGTTGTTACACAATATATCTGAGTCACACTTATTTCTTGACTACCCTAAAGTCATTGACGTAAATGTGACTTTGTGTCGTTGGTGGAGGGATATCCCTGTTACGAGAGTGCCCATCATGTATTTGTTTTTGAGGTTGGACCACCTCTGCTCTGATGGCCCTGTTATGGATAATGTAGATATGGGAAGAAGGTTGTCTTCTGTTGGAAATCTTATGGATAATGTAGATATGGCAACGAGGTTGTCTTCCGTTTGAAATTCAGGAGCAGCAAAGAGTTAGTAGCTGACATCCAAGTATTATATAGCTAGAAAAGATGAATAGTTTTGTTAGTTAATCTGATCTCTCAATCCTGGCAAAGCTCGCCACAACTACTTTTAACTCTAGCCTCTCACTAGCTTTGTTTTTATAAAACAAAACACCCTTTGGCTTAAAAAAGAATCATATAAATAATACCCACTTATATTTTTTTGAGACTTATTGAGCATATTCAATGTCTCAGTAGATGTGAAATTTTTTGCCATCTACAAAGGCTGGACCGACATTTTCAAATACAGGAAGGTATTGAAAGGTTAATACATTTGAAATGTTGTTCCTTTATGAAAGGTGTGCTTGCATCTCATGAGAATAGATTATGAGTAATGTGAAATATGTTTGCAGGATCATGAAGTATTCAAATTCATATGCATACAACGATACACGAACACATACAGATACACATTTCATATATATATATATATATATATATATATATATATATATATATATATATATATATATATATATATACACTCATACAATAACTTGACAGAAAATAAAACAGGGTTTAAACAAAGATTAATCCACCCTGTAACCAACGAAAACTACATCCTCTACTTTAATCAGCAAAGGAATGTATAAGATTGTCCAGTAAATGTTTTGTACTTAGGCTTTTTTAATCGATCGAAGTACTCGATTTATCGAGACATAAAGTTCAAATTGGCCTCTGTTATAACAAAAGTTCATGTTTAATGTTGTCACGGTTTATCTAATACACTAAACTACATCCGCTACTTTAATCAGCAAAGGAGCCCTCCTTCCGTCTTTTGCCTCATCTTCTCAGGATTCGTCTCAGCCAACCACTTCATCCTATTTATTATAATGAACATTAATTAACTTTTTTGGTTTGCCACACATAAAAAAACTTATTGAAAAACCTTCGGATTCAAAAATCAAAATTACTAAAACTAAAGTCTCTGGCAGATCTTTTTGCTTTAAAGAGATCTAATACTCGATCCACACATATCAGTATCTTTAGTGATATTTAAGGAATAATTAAGCATTTAAAGAACTACAAATCAGATCTGCAACACGATCTCCATAATCTCCAAACAGAATTCAATAAGAATTGAAGTAGATGTCAGCTTTATACTAATGAAATTAACGTTACTAGATACAGCATAAATTGGAAAGTTGAGCAGAAAAATTGATTGGAATCGAAACATTTACATAAGAAAACGTTATATAAATTTACCTTTTCAAGCTAGGGGCCTCGGACAAACCTACAAAACCAACTCTTGAAATGTTATGAACACCTAACTCATAGTAATCTGATTCTACTAGGCTGACAACAGAATACACATCAAAGTATAGTGTGAGTGACAGTCGAACAACATAATCTTCGAAACACCAAAGTATATATGGCGGATCTTTACTAATTTTTAGATCTATGTGCATGATGAAGGAAAAGAAAAAATCGACACATAAAACTCTTGGTGATTATTATGAGTCGATAACATAAAGAAAACAATGCATGATTTTCATATATGTAAGAAACGATTGTGATCTAGATTTACAGCGGCTGCGAAATCGTATTGAAATGAAACTGAACATCGTATATATAATGGTTAAGAAATGTGTGGGCGTAACCCTATAACCCTCATCTCTAGATCTAGCGTTGGTGATTTTCATCAACCTCCCCTACTATTGTACATATCTTCAAATAGAACCCTAAGGTTACGCAAAATGACACTTTTATTGCTTGATGAATAAATTGGTACTTGATTTTTTTATATGTAATTTTTTAAGAGATCTTATGTATAAATGGCCACAGCCCACAGTACTGGAGTAACTTTTTTTAACGTAAATTTAATCATTTGTAGACTACTCTTAGTTCCAAATATGCCTCCGACAAAACCACAACCGTCGACTTCAAGGAGGGGCAACACCTGATACGTTTAGATTATTATAACTGTTTTGGTAAATGGCAAAAATACTCTTAGTTTTTTTTTTTTTGGAAAAACAGTTGATACATTTTTCTTTCTTGTTTAAGTGAGAATATCTTTCCTCGTTTGACATTGTAATTATTCGAGGTTGAGTATACGGTATTCATGGTTTAGCCTTTCAACATAAGATGGCGTAATTAGCACAAACGTATTAAAAACGTTTGGTTACAAAATTAATGGTTTCAATAAATGTTAAAAGTATGATTTACGTGTTAAATGAAATCACAATAAATAATACACTGCTAATTATATTTAACTTAAATTTAAATTTCGGGAAGAAACCGATGTTCATAATGTACATAAAGTAAAATCGTGCATGTATTTATCGTTTAACATGCCCTGGAGTTAAAATCTAGAAGTCAAATAAAGCTTAACGATAAGTATACAATTTTATGAAAGTTTTGTTCGAATGTTTATTTAGTTGATTGTTGGATTACTTGATTATTAGATTACTCACACCCTGGTGTTTTTATATTAACACATTGTGGTACATTGATTACTGACTTTGTAATTTAAGTATATTTGGATTCCTTTTACAATTTTTATTCAATGTGAGTTTTACAACACGTTCAAACATGCTATGGACGATTAAATCTCAAGAATTAAATTTGTTGATGATAAATATCCACTGATTTTCTATCAATAATTGCAAGAATCACATACACCTGATATTAATATATTTGTGAATTTGGTATAAGTTTAAAAACTAATGGTGGATATATCAACTTACCAAACTCAACTATGGGTAATGTAACAACTGTGTCAGACATCTCTTGCATGCTACTCCACCGTGACTAACACGAAGAAACCCTAGACTTCTCATCCGATACAACATACCTCACTATAAATGCTCTACGTTCCTCAACAAACAATAAGGGTGAACAAAAAAAGTGGTAGAAAAATGAAACAATTGTAAGGGTGTTCTACTATTAATCATTTTTCATGAAATGAACATCTAATACAATTAAAATATGCATGTTTTCGAAGCAATGGACAAGCATATTTCACAACACAGCAACACAACCATTTTTCCTATGATTTTGTGAACTATAACTTGCATCCAACCACATAATTCTAACCATATAAGGGCCTCGGTTAAGCCGTTTCAATGGCCCCACAATAGTCTTTTGCTTCCTCGGTATCCCATCATCAACCACTTGAAACATCATGTATGTCCTTCTTGACTCCGGATGGATAATGTAACATCCGCACCTAGGGCCTAAAACTTCTAGATGTTAGGTTTTCTATGTATCAAATACACTTAAACCATGTAGTCAAAAAATAAATTACGATATACCTAAGGGTACATGCAACCTATGGATGTATGCCTTAGCGCTTGAGCTCTCGTGCTCGTGACCTTGTTTACATGAAAAGGACAAAACCAGAATCCCTCTCTTGGTTCGTAACCAGTAAACTCAAAAGTGCATAATCAAAGTATAACTAGGAGGGATTAAACTCTAAATGAATTCCTCCACAAAAAGGGAGAAAGAAGACCCGAAACTTCAAGCCAAGAAGAAGCAAGGATTATGGCTTTGGATATCTTCCACTGTTTTTGTTGGATTTAAGTGTCTAAGCCCATAACTATAATTTGTATATATACTTGAACTGATTGTAGTATAGTCTTTTTAGGTTGCCTTCATAGCTAGCAACCGGACAGCATGAATTTCGGAGGAAGAGGTTTATTTACTATATAATTAATAAATTGAAATAAATAATTTATTAATATATTATGAAAATAATATATTAATTAGAAATAGAAGTATTTAATTAATATTTAATCATAAATTAATTGGAATTATATTTGGAATTAAAAGAAATAATTAAAAGTCCAGGGTCTAATGTGCAATTGTTCAATAGTTGAACAAGAGGCTTCAGAACCTTCTTGGAGAAGGTTGGACGGTTTCAATAAGGATATTCTAGGGTTTCTATAACTATAAATAAGGAGTTGGATAGTTACCAATTTAAAATATTATTATTATATTAAGATTAGGGTTATCTAAGGCATCCTTGTTGAACAATAAAAGGGCCCTCACCCCTAAGGATTTTCCCCACTCATATCTTTAGACAGATAATCAAAATTCTTATCGTCCACTCTCCTCTCTCCATATTCATCTTGTTGCTAGTGTTGGGTGTGAACCATTAGAGGCACGATATTTGTGGTGCTTGCTCTCAAGGCTTCAACAACACAAGGGTCTTTATTATTTGTCAACAACAATCAAGGTATGTTTCTCTTAGCCTTAATCATATTTTCAAAAATATGCTAGGTATGCTAGTGTTTCTTATTTGATGTTGAAAGTTATATATGTAATTAGAGAAAAACATAGATCTTATTCTAGGGTTGCATGCAGACTTAAGTTTTTTATTTGTTTCGCTTAAAACCCATTAATTTTATCCTTCCATCCATATGGGATGAGAAATCCCCAAAATGAAATTCCTTTTAATTCTAATGGGAATACCATCCACCATAGGTTCTATATTATTCCTGATTAATAAACTATCGATAAATTGCTATTCAACCCTTTTAATTAATTAAACTATTTATTAATTCCCATAATATTTTCTATTAAGTTTGCAATTAACGATTAAACCATAATAACTAATAAATCAATTCCCCTTTTATTGATTCTACTTGATTTGAGTATTGAAGGCAACTCAAGAGGACCTTCCTATTATTAGAGATATCAACAGTAGTTAATGACCTTGGAGACACTTTCCAACAGTCTACCACTTTGACAGGTCATCAACTATAGACGACGATGTTTTGTTAAAAAGTAATACTTGCAACACTATTTGGAATCGCATTGCTCCAACCAAGGCAAACATCTTAAGAAAACATCTTAATTTGCATGTTAGGCTTGGTCATCTATACACTAGATTGAACCTCCTTAGAATTAGGATCCCTTTGCAATCGTCTATATGTGTCCTCCGTGCGGCTAGTAATATGTAACGCCCCAAATCGGGCAGGTATATTTCGAAACCCGCCTTCTTTTGATTATTGTATTTTATAGCCCTCAGAGAAGTTATGTTGAGTCCCAGGGAGATTAGGGGCTAAAGTTGAAACTTTGGGCCGATTATAGGTCAATTGGGCTAATCCCTTAACGGGCTGTGGATTTAATGTTGTTGGGTCAGGTTGGACTTGTAGGTCGTGTAGGCCCAATAGAGTGATGGGCCCAATTATTAAATTGGGCCAATAATAGATTAGGGTCTCGTTGATTAATGTATATTCTTTATCTTCCAGTCGAGGGTGTCGTGCAAAGCAGTTGAAGACTCTCAGTTCAGTTCTGCACTATCGCTAGGTGAGTTATTCTCACTTTATCAACAGGATCTAAGGCACCAAGGCCGGCCCTTATGGATAGTATTTGGATTATCGTATGATATGCTTACTGATTTACATACTGGTAGTTAGCATGATGATATGCTAGGCTTAGTGATCCTGTTAGGTCGCTATCCTGTTTACAGGATGTTGCTATGGCTAGATTGGTTTGACTGTTATATGCATGATATTGTTTGTATGTTATCTATGTACACATGATTGTTTGTTTAGGGGTTGGGTTGAGGCGGTGTCCTAATTTGTGCGGTTGAGGCCAACATACCTGGGGCGGTCTGGATTGACTGTAGGCCCGTAGGAGGCGGTCCAGTCACGCTGAAGGCCCGACGAGCGGTTCGGATAGGCTGTAGGCCCGTAGGAGGCTGTCCAGTCATGCCGAAGGCTCGGGAGCGGTCCAGATAGGCTGTAGGCCTGTAGGAGGCGGTCCAGTCAGACTGAAGGCTCATTATGCATGATGTTTGTTATTATTTATTTTGGATGCTAGAGGTTGGTATTTTGGGGGTAACTCACTAAGCCTTCGAGCTTACATTTTGTCGTTTATTGTTTCAGGTACATCTGTTGATAATGGAAAGGCGATGGCATGACGTACACATCTCTGTTTTTATGATTCTGGGAACTCTGATAAAAAAAACATTTTGAAAGCAATTAGAACTTGTTGATGTTTAAAAAAAAAAAAAAAAAAACTTTTATTTGTGTAAAACTGTTTTCTTTGAAAAGTTTAAATTTCTTTAAAATTTTTGGGTTGTTACACAATATATCTGAGTCACACTTATTTCTTGACTACCCTAAAGTCATTGAGGTAAATGTGACTTTGTGTCGTTGGTGGAGGGATATCCCTATTACGAGAGTGCCCATCATGTATTTGTTTTTGAGGTTGGACCACCTCTGCTCTGATGGCCCTGTTATGGATAATGTAGATATGGGAAGAAGGTTGTCTTCTGTTGGAAATCTTATGGATAATGTAGATATGGCAACGAGGTTGTCTTCCGTTTGAAATTCAGGAGCAGCAAAGAGTTAGTAGCTGACATCCAAGTATTATATAGCTAGAAAAGATGAATAGTTTTGTTAGTTAATATGATCTCTCAATCCTGGCAAAGCTCGCCACAACTACTTTTAACTCTAGCCTCTCACTAGCTTTGTTTTTATAAAACAAAACACCCTTTGGCTTAAAAAAGAATCATATAAATAATACCCACTTATATTTTTTTGAGACTTATTGAGCATATTCAATGTCTCAGTAGATGTGAAATTTTTTGCCATCTACAAAGGCTGCACCGACATTTTCAAATACAGGAAGGTATTGAAAGGTTAATACATTTGAAATGTTGTTCCTTTATGAAAGGTGTGCTTGCATCTCATGAGAATAGATTATGAGTAATGTGAAATATGTTTGCAGGATCATGAAGTATTCAAATTCATATGCATACAACGATACACGAACACATACAGATACACATTTCATATATATATATATATATATATATATATATATATATATATATATATATATATATATATATACTCATACAATAACTTGACAGAAAATAAAACAGGGTTTAAACAAAGATTAATCCACCCTGTAACCAACGAAAACTACATCCTCTACTTTAATCAGCAAAGGAATGTATAAGATTGTCCAGTAAATGTTTTGTACTTAGGCTTTTTTAATCGATCGAAGTACTCGATTTATCGAGACATAAAGTTCAAATTGGCCTCTGTTATAACAAAAGTTCATGTTTAATGTTGTCACGGTTTATCTAATACACTAAACTACATCCGCTACTTTAATCAGCAAAGGAGCCCTCCTTCCGTCTTTTGCCTCATCTTCTCAGGATTCGTCTAAGCCAACCACTTCATCCTATTTATTATAATGAACATTAATTAACTTTTTTGGTTTGCCACACATAAAAAAACTTATTGAAAAACCTTCGGATTCAAAAATTAAAATTACTAAAACTAAAGTCTCTGGCAGATCTTTTTGCTTTAAAGAGATCTAATACTCGATCCACACATATCAGTATCTTTAGTGATATTTAAGGAATAATTAAGCATGTAAAGAACTACAGATCAGATCTGCAACACGATCTCCATAATCTCCACACAGAATTCAATAAGAATTGAAGTAGATGTCAGCTTTATACTAATGAAATTAACGTTACTAGATACAGCATAAATTGGAAAGTGGAGCAGAAAAATTGATTGGAATCGAAACATTTACATAAGAAAACGTTATATAAATTTACCTTTTCAAGCTAGGGGCCTCGGACAAACCTACAAAACCAACTCTTGAAATGTTATGAACACCTAACTCATAGTAATCTGATTCTACTAGGCTGACAACAGAATACACATCAAAGTATAGTGTGAGTGACAGTCGAACAACATAATCTTCGAAACACCAAAGTATATATGGCGGATCTTTACTAATTTTTAGATCTATGTGCATGATGAAGGAAAAGAAAAAATCGACACATAAAACTCTTGGTGATTATTATGAGTCGATAACATAAAGAAAACAATGCATGATTTTCATATATGTAAGAAACGATTGTGATCTAGATTTACAGCGGCTGCGAAATCGTATTGAAATGAAACTGAACATCGTATATATAATGGTTAAGAAATGTGTGGGCGTAACCCTATAACCCTCATCTCTAGATCTAGCGTTGGTGATTTTCATCAACCTCCCCTACTATTGTACATATCTTCAAATAGAACCCTAAGGTTACGCAAAATGACACTTTTATTGCTTGATGAATAAATTGGTACTTGATTTTTTTATATGTAATTTTTTAAGAGATCTTATGTATAAATGGCCACAGCCCACAGTACTGGAGTAACTTTTTTTAACGTAAATTTAAGCATTTGTAGACTACTCTTAGTTCCAAATATGCCTCCGACAAAACCACAACCGTCGACTTCAAAGAGGGGCAACACCTGATACGGTTAGATTATTATAACTGTTTTGGTAAATGGCAAAAATACTCTTAGTTTTTTTTTCTTTTGGAAAAACAGTTGATACATTTTTCTTTCTTGTTTAAGTGAGAATATCTTTCCTCGTTTGACATTGTAATTATTCGAGGTTGAGTATACGGTATTCATGGTTTAGCCTTTCAACATAAGATGGCGTAATTAGCACAAACGTATTAAAAACGTTTGGTTACAAAATTAATGGTTTCAATAAATGTTAAAAGTATGATTTACGTGTTAAATGAAATCACAATAAATAATACACTGCTAATTATATTTAACTTAAATTTAAATTTCGGGAAGAAACCGATGTTCATAATGTACATAAAGTAAAATCGTGCATGTATTTATCGTTTAACATGCCCTGGAGTTAAAATCTAGAAGTCAAATAAAGCTTAACGATAAGTATACAATTTTATGAAAGTTTTGTTCGAATGTTTATTTAGTTGATTGTTGGATTACTTGATTATTAGATTACTCACACCCTGGTGTTTTTATATTAACACATTGTGGTACATTGATTACTGACTTTGTAATTTAAGTATATTTGGATTCCTTTTACAATTTTTATTCAATGTGAGTTTTACAACACGTTCAAACATGCTATGGACGATTAAATCTCAAGAATTAAATTTGTTGATGATAAATATCCACTGATTTTCTATCAATAATTGCAAGAATCACATACACCTGATATTAATATATTTGTGAATTTGGTATAAGTTTAAAAACTAATGGTGGATATATCAACTTACCAAACTCAACTATGGGTAATGTAACAACTGTGTCAGACATCTCTTGCATGCTACTCCACCGTGACTAACACGAAGAAACCCTAGACTTCTCATCCGATACAACATACCTCACTATAAATGCTCTACGTTCCTCAACAAACAATAAGGGTGAACAAAAAAAGTGGTAGAAAAATGAAACAATTGTAAGGGTGTTCTACTATTAATCATTTTTCATGAAATGAACATCTAATACAATTAAAATATGCATGTTTTCGAAGCAATGGACAAGCATATTTCACAACACAGCAACACAACCATTTTTCCTATGATTTTGTGAACTATAACTTGCATCCAACCACATAATTCTAACCATATAAGGGCCTCGGTTAAGCCGTTTCAATGGCCCCACAATAGTCTTTTGCTTCCTCGGTATCCCATCATCAACCACTTGAAACATCATGTATGTCCTTCTTGACTCCGGATGGATAATGTAACATCCGCACCTAGGGCCTAAAACTTCTAGATGTTAGGTTTTCTATGTATCAAATACACTTAAAGCATGTAGTCAAAAAATAAATTACGATATACCTAAGGGTACATGCAACCTATGGATGTATGCCTTAGCGCTTGAGCTCTCGTGCTCGTGACCTTGTTTACATGAAAAGGACAAAACCAGAATCCCTCTCTTGGTTCGTAACCAGTAAACTCAAAAGTGCATAATCAAAGTATAACTAGGAGGGATTAAACTCTAAATGAATTCCTCCACAAAAAGGGAGAAAGAAGACCCGAAACTTCAAGCCAAGAAGAAGCAAGGATTATGGCTTTGGATATCTTCCACTGTTTTTGTTGGATTTAAGTGTCTAAGCCCATAACTATAATTTGTATATATACTTGAACTGATTGTAGTATAGTCTTTTTAGGTTGCCTTCATAGCTAGCAACCGGACAGCATGAATTTCGGAGGAAGAGGTTTATTTACTATATAATTAATAAATTGAAATAAATAATTTATTAATATATTATGAAAATAATATATTAATTAGAAATAGAAGTATTTAATTAATATTTAATCATAAATTAATTGGAATTATATTTGGAATTAAAAGAAATAATTAAAAGTCCAGGGTCTAATGTGCAATTGTTCAATAGTTGAACAAGAGGCTTCAGAACCTTCTTGGAGAAGGTTGGACGGTTTCAATAAGGATATTCTAGGGTTTCTATAACTATAAATAAGGAGTTGGATAGTTACCAATTTAAAATATTATTATTATATTAAGATTAGGGTTATCTAAGGCATCCTTGTTGAACAATAAAAGGGCCCTCACCCCTAAGGATTTTCCCCACTCATATCTTTAGACAGATAATCAAAATTCTTATCGTCCACTCTCCTCTCTCCATATTCATCTTGTTGCTAGTGTTGGGTGTGAACCATTAGAGGCACGATATTTGTGGTGCTTGCTCTCAAGGCTTCAACAACACAAGGGTCTTTATTATTTGTCAACAACAATCAAGGTATGTTTCTCTTAGCCTTAATCATATTTTCAAAAATATGCTAGGTATGCTAGTGTTTCTTATTTGATGTTGAAAGTTATATATGTAATTAGAGAAAAACATAGATCTTATTCTAGGGTTGCATGCAGACTTAAGTTTTTTATTTGTTTCGCTTAAAACCCATTAATTTTATCCTTCCATCCATATGGGATGAGAAATCCCCAAAATGAAATTCCTTTTAATTCTAATGGGAATACCATCCACCATAGGTTCTATATTATTCCTGATTAATAAACTATCGATAAATTGCTATTCAACCCTTTTAATTAATTAAACTATTTATTAATTCCCATAATATTTTCTATTAAGTTTGCAATTAACGATTAAACCATAATAACTAATAAATCAATTCCCCTTTTATTGATTCTACTTGATTTGAGTATTGAAGGCAACTCAAGAGGACCTTCCTATTATTAGAGATATCAACAGTAGTTAATGACCTTGGAGACACTTTCCAACAGTCTACCACTTTGACAGGTCATCAACTATAGACGACGATGTTTTGTTAAAAAGTAATACTTGCAACACTATTTGGAATCGCATTGCTCCAACCAAGGCAAACATCTTAAGAAAACATCTTAATTTACATGTTAGGCTTGGTCATCTATACACTAGATTGAACCTCCTTAGAATTAGGATCCCTTTGCAATCGTCTATATGTGTCCTCCGTGCGGCTAGTAATATGTAACGCCCCAAATCGGGCAGGTATATTTCGAAACCCGCCTTCTTTTGATTATTGTATTTTATAGCCCTCAGAGAAGTTATGTTGAGTCCCAGGGAGATTAGGGGCTAAAGTTGAAACTTTGGGCCGATTATAGGTCAATTGGGCTAATCCCTTAACGGGCTGTGGATTTAATGTTGTTGGGTCAGGTTGGACTTGTAGGTCGTGTAGGCCCAATAGAGTGATGGGCCCAATTATTAAATTGGGCCAATAATAGATTAGGGTCTCGTTGATTAATGTATATTCTTTATCTTCCAGTCGAGGGTGTCGTGCAAAGCAGTTGAAGACTCTCAGTTCAGTTCTGCACTATCGCTAGGTGAGTTATTCTCACTTTATCAACAGGATCTAAGGCACCAAGGCCGGCCCTTATGGATAGTATTCGGATTATCGTATGATATGCTTACTGATTTACATACTGGTAGTTAGCATGATGATATGCTAGGCTTAGTGATCCTGTTAGGTCGCTATCCTGTTTACAGGATGTTGCTATGGCTAGATTGGTTTGACTGTTATATGCATGATATTGTTTGTATGTTATCTATGTACACATGATTGTTTGTTTAGGGGTTGGGTTGAGGCGGTGTCCTAATTTGTGCGGTTGAGGCCAACATACCTGGGGCGGTCTGGATTGACTGTAGGCCCGTAGGAGGCGGTCCAGTCACGCTGAAGGCCCGACGAGCGGTTCGGATAGGCTGTAGGCCCGTAGGAGGCTGTCCAGTCATGCCGAAGGCTCGGGAGCGGTCCAGATAGGCTGTAGGCCTGTAGGAGGCGGTCCAGTCAGACTGAAGGCTCATTATGCATGATGTTTGTTATTATTTATTTTGGATGCTAGAGGTTGGTATTTTGGGGGTAACTCACTAAGCCTTCGAGCTTACATTTTGTCGTTTATTGTTTCAGGTACATCTGTTGATAATGGAAAGGCGATGGCATGACGTACACATCTCTGTTTTTATGATTCTGGGAACTCTGATAAAAAAAACATTTTGAAAGCAATTAGAACTTGTTGATGTTTAAAAAAAAAAAAAAAAAAAAACTTTTATTTGTGTAAAACTGTTTTCTTTGAAAAGTTTAAATTTCTTTAAAATTTTTGGGTTGTTACACAATATATCTGAGTCACACTTATTTCTTGACTACCCTAAAGTCATTGAGGTAAATGTGACTTTGTGTCGTTGGTGGAGGGATATCCCTATTACGAGAGTGCCCATCATGTATTTGTTTTTGAGGTTGGACCACCTCTGCTCTGATGGCCCTGTTATGGATAATGTAGATATGGGAAGAAGGTTGTCTTCTGTTGGAAATCTTATGGATAATGTAGATATGGCAACGAGGTTGTCTTCCGTTTGAAATTCAGGAGCAGCAAAGAGTTAGTAGCTGACATCCAAGTATTATATAGCTAGAAAAGATGAATAGTTTTGTTAGTTAATATGATCTCTCAATCCTGGCAAAGCTCGCCACAACTACTTTTAACTCTAGCCTCTCACTAGCTTTGTTTTTATAAAACAAAACACCCTTTGGCTTAAAAAAGAATCATATAAATAATACCCACTTATATTTTTTTGAGACTTATTGAGCATATTCAATGTCTCAGTAGATGTGAAATTTTTTGCCATCTACAAAGGCTGCACCGACATTTTCAAATACAGGAAGGTATTGAAAGGTTAATACATTTGAAATGTTGTTCCTTTATGAAAGGTGTGCTTGCATCTCATGAGAATAGATTATGAGTAATGTGAAATATGTTTGCAGGATCATGAAGTATTCAAATTCATATGCATACAACGATACACGAACACATACAGATACACATTTCATATATATATATATATATATATATATATATATATATATATATATATATATATATATATATATATATACTCATACAATAACTTGACAGAAAATAAAACAGGGTTTAAACAAAGATTAATCCACCCTGTAACCAACGAAAACTACATCCTCTACTTTAATCAGCAAAGGAATGTATAAGATTGTCCAGTAAATGTTTTGTACTTAGGCTTTTTTAATCGATCGAAGTACTCGATTTATCGAGACATAAAGTTCAAATTGGCCTCTGTTATAACAAAAGTTCATGTTTAATGTTGTCACGGTTTATCTAATACACTAAACTACATCCGCTACTTTAATCAGCAAAGGAGCCCTCCTTCCGTCTTTTGCCTCATCTTCTCAGGATTCGTCTAAGCCAACCACTTCATCCTATTTATTATAATGAACATTAATTAACTTTTTTGGTTTGCCACACATAAAAAAACTTATTGAAAAACCTTCGGATTCAAAAATTAAAATTACTAAAACTAAAGTCTCTGGCAGATCTTTTTGCTTTAAAGAGATCTAATACTCGATCCACACATATCAGTATCTTTAGTGATATTTAAGGAATAATTAAGCATGTAAAGAACTACAGATCAGATCTGCAACACGATCTCCATAATCTCCACACAGAATTCAATAAGAATTGAAGTAGATGTCAGCTTTATACTAATGAAATTAACGTTACTAGATACAGCATAAATTGGAAAGTGGAGCAGAAAAATTGATTGGAATCGAAACATTTACATAAGAAAACGTTATATAAATTTACCTTTTCAAGCTAGGGGCCTCGGACAAACCTACAAAACCAACTCTTGAAATGTTATGAACACCTAACTCATAGTAATCTGATTCTACTAGGCTGACAACAGAATACACATCAAAGTATAGTGTGAGTGACAGTCGAACAACATAATCTTCGAAACACCAAAGTATATATGGCGGATCTTTACTAATTTTTAGATCTATGTGCATGATGAAGGAAAAGAAAAAATCGACACATAAAACTCTTGGTGATTATTATGAGTCGATAACATAAAGAAAACAATGCATGATTTTCATATATGTAAGAAACGATTGTGATCTAGATTTACAGCGGCTGCGAAATCGTATTGAAATGAAACTGAACATCGTATATATAATGGTTAAGAAATGTGTGGGCGTAACCCTATAACCCTCATCTCTAGATCTAGCGTTGGTGATTTTCATCAACCTCCCCTACTATTGTACATATCTTCAAATAGAACCCTAAGGTTACGCAAAATGACACTTTTATTGCTTGATGAATAAATTGGTACTTGATTTTTTTATATGTAATTTTTTAAGAGATCTTATGTATAAATGGCCACAGCCCACAGTACTGGAGTAACTTTTTTTAACGTAAATTTAAGCATTTGTAGACTACTCTTAGTTCCAAATATGCCTCCGACAAAACCACAACCGTCGACTTCAAAGAGGGGCAACACCTGATACGGTTAGATTATTATAACTGTTTTGGTAAATGGCAAAAATACTCTTAGTTTTTTTTTTTTTGGAAAAACAGTTGATACATTTTTCTTTCTTGTTTAAGTGAGAATATCTTTCCTCGTTTGACATTGTAATTATTCGAGGTTGAGTATACGGTATTCATGGTTTAGCCTTTCAACATAAGATGGCGTAATTAGCACAAACGTATTAAAACGTTTGGTTACAAAATTCATGGTTTCAATAAATGTTAAAAGTATGATTTACGTGTTAAATGAAATCACAATAAATAATACACTGCTAATTATATTTAACTTAAATTTAAATTTCGGGAAGAAACCGATGTTCATAATGTACATAAAGTAAAATCGTGCATGTATTTATCGTTTAACACGCCCTGGAGTTAAAATCTAGAAGTCAAATAAAGCTTAACGATAAGTATACAATTTTATGAAAGTTTTGTTCGAATGTTTATTTAGTTGATTGTTGGATTACTTGATTATTAGATTACTCACACCCTGGTGTTTTTATATTAGCACATTGTGGTACATTGATTACTGACTTTGTAATTTAAGTATATTTGGATTCCTTTTACAATTTTTATTCAATATGAGTTTTACAACACGTTCAAACATGCTATGGACGATTAAATCTCAAGAATTAAATTTGTTGATGATAAATATCCATTGATTTTCTATCAATAATTGCAAGAATCACATACACCTGATTATAATATATTTGTGAATTTGGTATAAGTTTAAAAACTAATGGTGGATATATCAACTTACCAAACTCAACTATGGGTAATGTAACAACTGTGTCAGACATCTCTTGCATGCTACTCCACCGTGACTAACACAAAGAAACCCTAGACTTCTCATCCGATACAACATACCTCACTATAAATGCTCTACGTTCCTCAACAAACAATAAGGGTGAACAAAAAAAGTGGTAGAAAAATGAAACAATTGTAAGGGTGTTCTACTATTAATCATTTTTCATGAAATGAACATCTAATACAATTAAAATATGCATGTTTTCGAAGCAATGGACAAGCATATTTCACAACACAGCAACACAACCATTTTTCCTATGATTTTGTGAACTATAACTTGCATCCAACCACATAATTCTAACCATATAAGGGCCTCGGTTAAGCCGTTTCAATGGCCCCACAATAGTCTTTTGCTTCCTCGGTATCCCATCATCAACCACTTGAAACATCATGTATGTCCTTCTTGACTCCGGATGGATAATGTAACATCCGCACCTAGGGGCTAAAACTTCTAGATGTTAGCTTTTCTATGTATCAAATACACTTAAACCAGGTAGTCAAAAAATAAATTACGATATACCTAAGGGTACATGCAACCTATGGATGTATGCCTTAGCGCTTGAGCTCTCGTGCTCGTGACCTTGTTTACATGAAAAGGACAAAACCAGAATCCCTCTCTTGGTTCGTAACCAGTAAACTCAAAAGTGCATAATCAAAGTATAACTAGGAGGGATTAAACTCTAAATGAATTCCTCCACAAAAGGGAGAAAGAAGACCCGAAACTTCAAGCCAAGAAGAAGCAAGGATTATGGCTCTGGATATCTTCCACTGTTTTTGTTGGATTTAAGTGTCTAAGCCCATAACTATAATTTGTATATATACTTGAACTGATTGTAGTATAGTCTTTTTGGGTTGCCCTCATAACTAGCAACCGGACAGCATGAATTTCGGAGGAAGAGGTTTATTTACTATATAATTAATAAATTGAAATAAATAATTTATTAATATATTATGAAAATAATATATTAATTAGAAATAGAAATATTTAATTAATATTTAATCATAAATTAATTGGAATTATATTTGGAATTAAAAGAAATAATTAAAAGTCCAGGGTCTAATGTGCAATTGTTCAATAGTTGAACAAGAGGCTCCAGAACCTTCTTGGAGAAGGTTGGACGGTTTCAATAAGGATATTCTAGGGTTTCTATAACTATAAATAAGGAGTTGGATAATTACCAATTTAAAATATTATTATTATATTAAGATTAGGGTTATCTAGGGCATCCTTGTTGAACAATAAAAGGGCCCTCACCCCTAAGGATTTTCCCCACTCATATCTTTAGACAGATAATCAAAATTCTTATCGTCCACTCTCCTCTCTCCATATTCATCTTGTTGCTAGTGTTGGGTGTGAACCATTAGAGGCACGATATTTGTGGTGCTTGCTCTCAAGGCTTCAACAACACAAGGGTCTTTATTATTTGTCAACAACAATCAAGGTATGTTTCTCTTAGCCTTAATCATATTTTCAAAAATATGCTAGGTATGCTAGTGTTTCTTATTTGATGTTGAAAGTCATATATGTAATTAGAGAAAAACATAGATCTTATTCTAGGGTTGCATGCAGACTTAAGTTTTTTATTTGTTTCGCTTAAAACCCATTAATTTTATCCTTCCATCCATATGGGATGAGAAATCCCCAAAATGAAATTCCTTTTAATTCTAATGGGAATACCATCCACCATAGGTTCTATATTATTCCTGATTAATAAACTATCGATAAATTGCTATTCAACCCTTTTAATTAATTAAACTATTTATTAATTCCCATAATATTTTCTAATAAGTTTGCAATTAACGATTAAACCATAATAACTAATAAATCAATTCCCCTTTTATTGATTCTACTTGATTTGAGTATTGAAGGCAACTCAAGAGGACCTTCCTATTATTAGAGATATCAACAGTAGTTAATGACCTTGGAGACACTTTCCAACAGTCTACCACTTTGACAGGTCATCAACTATAGACGACGATGTTTTGTTAAAAAGTAATACTTGCAACACTATTTGGAATCGCATTGCTCCAACCAAGGCAAACATCTTAAGAAAACATCTTAATTTGCATGTTAGGCTTGGTCATCTATACACTAGATTGAACCTCCTTAGAATTAGGATCCCTTTGCAATCGTCTATATGTGTCCTCCGTGCGGCTAGTAATATGTAAC
The DNA here is from genome assembly GCF_051521515.1 of Lactuca serriola. NCBI lineage: Eukaryota > Viridiplantae > Streptophyta > Magnoliopsida > Asterales > Asteraceae > Lactuca > Lactuca serriola. The sequence continues at coordinate 134,785,631 of NC_136412.1, read as the reverse complement.
GCCCCAAATCGGGCAGGTATATTTCGAAACCCGCCTTCTTTTGATTATTGTATTTTATAGCCCTCAGAGAAGTTATGTTGAGTCCCAGGGAGATTAGGGGCTAAAGTTGAAACTTTGGGCCGATTATGGGTCAATTGGGCTAATCCCTTAACGGGCTGTGGATTTAATGTTGTTGGGTCAGGTTGGACTTATAGGTCGTGTAGGCCCAATAGAGTGATGGGCCCAATTATTAAATTGGGCCAATAATAGATTAGATTAGGGTGTCGTTGATTAATGTATATTCTTTATCTTCCAGTCGAGGGTGTCGTGCATAGCAGTAGAAGACTCTCAGTTCAGTTATGCACTATCGCTAGGTGAGTTATTCTCACTTTAGCAACAGGGTCTAAGGCACCAAGGCCGACCCTTATGGATAGTATTCGGATTATCGTATGATATGCTTACTGATTTACATCCTGGTAGTTAGCATGATGATATGCTAGGCTTAGAGATCCTGTTAGGTCGGTATCTTGTTTACAGGATGTTGCTATGGCTAGAATGGTTTGACTGTTGTATGCGTGATATTGTTTGTATGTTATCTATGTACACATGATTGTTTGTTTGGGGGTTGGGTTGAGGCGGTGTCCTGATTTGTGCGGTTGAGGCCAACATACCCGGGGCGGTCTGGATTGACTGTAAGCCCGTAGGAGGCGGTCCAGTCATGCTGAAGGCCCGGCGAGAGGTCCGGATAGGCTGTAGGCCCGTAGGAGGCTGTCCAGTCATGCCGAAGGCTCGGGAGAGGTCCAGATAGGCTGTAGGCCTGTAAGAGGCGGTCCAGTCAGGCGGAAGGCTCATTATGCATGATGTTTGTTATTATTTATTTTGGATGCTAGAGGTTGGTATTTTGGGGGTAACTCACTAAGCCTTCGAGCTTACATTTTATCGTTTATTGTTTCAGGTACATCTGTTGATAATGGAAAGGCGATGCCATGACGTACACATCCCCGTTTTTATGATTCTGGGAACTCTGATAAAAAAAACATTTTGAAAGCAATTAGAACTTGTTGATGTTTAAAAAAAAAAAAAAAAAAAAACTTTTATTTGTGTAAAACTGTTTTCTTTGAACAATTTAAATTTCTTTAAAATTTTTGGGTTGTTACACAATATATCTGAGTCACACTTATTTCTTGACTACCCTAAAGTCATTGACGTAAATGTGACTTTGTGTCGTTGGTGGAGGGATATCCCTATTACGAGAGTGCCCATCATGTATTTGTTTTTGAGGTTGGACCACCTCTGCTCTGATGGCCCTGTTATGGATAATGTAGATATGGGAAGAAGGTTGTCTTCTGTTGGAAATCTTATGGATAATGTAGATATGGCAACGAGGTTGTCTTCCGTTTGAAATTCAGGAGCAGCAAAGAGTTAGTAGGTGACATCCAAGTATTATATAGCTAGAAAAGATGAATAGTTTTGTTAGTTAATCTAATCTCTCAATCCTGGCAAAGCTCGCCACAACTACTTGTAACTCTAGCCTCTCACTAGCTTTGTTTTTATAAAACAAAACACCCTTTGGCTTAAAAAAGAATCATATAAATAATACCCACTTATATTTTTTTGAGACTTATTGAGCATATTCAATGTCTCAGTAGAGGTGAAATTTTTTGCCATCTACAAAGGCTGGACCGACATTTTCAAATACAGGAAGGTATTGAAAGGTTAAAATACATTTGAAATGTTGTTCCTTTATGAAAGGTGTGCTTGCATCTCATGAGAATAGATTATGCGTAATGTGAAATATGTTTGCAGGATCATGAAGTATTCAAATTCATATGCATACAACGATACACCAACACATACAGATACACATTTCATATATATATATATATATATATATATATATATATATATATATATATATATATATATATATATATATACTCATACAATAACTTGACAGAAAATAAAACAGGGTTTAAACAAAGATTAATCCACCCTGTAACCAACGAAAACTACATCCTCTACTTTAATCAGCAAAGGAATGTATAAGATTGTCCAGTAAATGTTTTGTACTTAGTCTTTTTTAATCGATCGAAGTACTCGATTTATCAAGACATAAAGTTCAAATTGGCCTCTGTTATAACAAAAGTTCATGTTTAATGTTGTCACGGTTTATCTAATACACTAAACTACATCCGCTACTTTAATCAGCAAAGGAGCCCTCCTTCCGTCTTTTGCCTCATCTTCTCAGGATTCGTCTCAGCCAACCACTTCATCCTATTTATTATAATGAACATTAATTAAGTTTTTTGGTTTGCCACACATAAAAAAACTTATTGAAAAACCTTCGGATTCAAAAATTAAAATTACTAAAACTAAAGTCTCTGGCAGATCTTTTTGCTTTAAAGAGATCTAATACTCGATCCACACATATCAGTATCTTTAGTGATATTTAAGGAATAATTAAGCATGTAAAGAACTACAGATCAGATCTGCAACACGATCTCCATAATCTCCACACAGAATTCAATAAGAATTGAAGTAGATGTCAGCTTTATACTAATGAAATTAACGTTACTAGATACAGCATAAATTGGAAAGTGGAGCAGAAAAATTGATTGGAATCGAAACATTTACATAAGAAAACGTTATATAAATTTACCTTTTCAAGCTAGGGGCCTCGGACAAACCTACAAAACCAACTCTTGAAATGTTATGAACACCTAACTCATAGTAATCTGATTCTACTAGGCTGACAACAGAATACACATCAAAGTATAGTGTGAGTGACAGTCGAACAACATAATCTTCGAAACACCAAAGTATATATGGCGGATCTTTACTAATTTTTAGATCTATGTGCATGATGAAGGAAAAGAAAAAATCGACACATAAAACTCTTGGTGATTATTATGAGTCGATAACATAAAGAAAACAATGCATGATTTTCATATATGTAAGAAACGATTGTGATCTAGATTTACAGCGGCTGCGAAATCGTATTGAAATGAAACTGAACATCGTATATATAATGGTTAAGAAATGTGTGGGCGTAACCCTATAACCCTCATCTCTAGATCTAGCGTTGGTGATTTTCATCAACCTCCCCTACTATTGTACATATCTTCAAATAGAACCCTAAGTTTACGCAAAATGACACTTTTATTGCTTGATGAATAAATTGGTACTTGATTTTTTTATATGTAATTTTTTAAGAGATCTTATGTATAAATGGCCACAGCCCACAGTACTGGAGTAACTTTTTTTAACGTAAATTTAATCATTTGAAGACTACTCTTAGTTCCAAATATGCCTCCGACAAAACCACAACCGTCGACTTCAAGGACGGGCAACACCTGATACGGTTAGATTATTATAACTGTTTTGGTAAATGGCAAAAATACTCTTAGTTTTTTTTTTTTGGAAAAACAGTTGATACATTTTTCTTTCTTGTTTAAGTGAGAATATCTTTCCTCGTTTGACATTGTAATTATTCGAGGTTGAGTATACGGTATTCATGGTTTAGCCTTTCAACATAAGATGGCGTAATTAGCACAAACGTATTAAAACGTTTGGTTACAAAATTAATGGTTTCAATAAATGTTAAAAGTATGATTTACGTGTTAAATGAAATCACAATAAATAATACACTGCTAATTATATTTAACTTAAATTTAAATTTCGGGAAGAAACCGATGTTCATAATGTACATAAAGTAAAATCGTGCATGTATTTATCGTTTAACACGCCCTGGAGTTAAAATCTAGAAGTCAAATAAAGCTTAACGATAAGTATACAATTTTATGAAAGTTTTGTTCGAATGTTTATTTAGTTGATTGTTGGATTACTTGATTATTAGATTACTCACAAGATTACTCACACCCTGGTGTTTTTATATTAGCACATTGTGGTACATTGATTACTGACTTTGTAATTTAAGTATATTTGGATTCCTTTTACAATTTTTATTCAATATGAGTTTTACAACACGTTCAAACATGCTATGGACGATTAAATCTCAAGAATTAAATTTGTTGATGATAAATATCCATTGATTTTCTATCAATAATTGCAAGAATCACATACACCTGATAATAATATATTTGTGAATTTGGTATAAGTTTAAAAACTAATGGTGGATATATCAACTTACCAAACTCAACTATGGGTAATGTAACAACTGTGTCAGACATCTCTTGCATGCTACTCCACCGTGACTAACACGAAGAAACCCTAGACTTCTCATCTGATACAACATACCTCACTATAAATGCTCTACGTTCCTCAACAAACAATAAGGGTGAACAAAAAAAGTGGTAGAAAAATGAAACAATTGTAAGGGTGTTCTACTATTAATCATTTTTCATGAAATGAACATCTAATACAATTAAAATATGCATGTTTTCGAAGCAATGGACAAGCATATTTCACAACACAGCAACACAACCATTTTTCCTATGATTTTGTGAACTATAACTTGCATCCAACCACATAATTCTAACCATATAAGGGCCTCGGTTAAGCCGTTTCAATGGCCCCATAATAGTCTTTTGCTTCCTCGGTATCCCATCATCAACCACTTGAAACATCATGTATGTCCTTCTTGACTCCGGATGGATAATGTAACATCCGCACCTAGGGCCTAAAACTTCTAGATGTTAGGTTTTCTATGTATCAAATACACTTAAAGCATGTAGTCAAAAAATAAATTACGATATACCTAAGGGTACATGCAACCTATGGATGTATGCCTTAGCGCTTGAGCTCTCGTGCTCGTGACCTTGTTTACATGAAAAGGACAAAACCAGAATCCCTCTCTTGGTTCGTAACCAGTAAACTCAAAAGTGCATAATCAAAGTATAACTAGGAGGGATTAAACTCTAAATGAATTCCTCCACAAAAGGGAGAAAGAAGACCCGAAACTTCAAGCCAAGAAGAAGCAAGGATTATGGCTCTGGATATCTTCCACTGTTTTTGTTGGATTTAAGTGTCTAAGCCCATAACTATAATTTGTATATATACTTGAACTGATTGTAGTATAGTCTTTTTGGGTTGCCCTCATAACTAGCAATCGGACAGCATGAATTTCGGAGGAAGAGGTTTATTTACTATATAATTAATAAATTGAAATAAATAATTTATTAATATATTATGAAAATAATATATTAATTAGAAATAGAAATATTTAATTAATATTTAATCATAAATTAATTGGAATTATATTTGGAATTAAAAGAAATAATTAAAAGTCCAGGGTCTAATGTGCAATTGTTCAATAGTTGAACAAGAGGCTCCAGAACCTTCTTGGAGAAGGTTGGACGGTTTCAATAAGGATATTCTAGGGTTTCTATAACTATAAATAAGGAGTTGGATAATTACCAATTTAAAATATTATTATTATATTAAGATTAGGGTTATCTAGGGCATCCTTGTTGAACAATAAAAGGGCCCTCACCCCTAAGGATTTTCCCCACTCATATCTTTAGACAGATAATCAAAATTCTTATCGTCCACTCTCCTCTCTCCATATTCATCTTGTTGCTAGTGTTGGGTGTGAACCATTAGAGGCACGATATTTGTGGTGCTTGCTCTCAAGGCTTCAACAACACAAGGGTCTTTATTATTTGTCAACAACAATCAAGGTATGTTTCTCTTAGCCTTAATCATATTTTCAAAAATATGCTAGGTATGCTAGTGTTTCTTATTTGATGTTGAAAGTCATATATGTAATTAGAGAAAAACATAGATCTTATTCTAGGGTTGCATGCAGACTTAAGTTTTTTATTTGTTTCGCTTAAAACCCATTAATTTTATCCTTCCATCCATATGGGATGAGAAATCCCCAAAATGAAATTCCTTTTAATTCTAATGGGAATACCATCCACCATAGGTTCTATATTATTCCTGATTAATAAACTATCGATAAATTGCTATTCAACCCTTTTAATTAATTAAACTATTTATTAATTCCCATAATATTTTCTAATAAGTTTGCAATTAACGATTAAACCATAATAACTAATAAATCAATTCCCCTTTTATTGATTCTACTTGATTTGAGTATTGAAGGCAACTCAAGAGGACCTTCCTATTATTAGAGATATCAACATTAGTTAATGACCTTGGAGACACTTTCCAACAGTCTACCACTTTGACAGGTCATCAACTATAGACGACGATGTTTTGTTAAAAAGTAATACTTGCAACACTATTTGGAATCGCATTGCTCCAACCAAGGCAAACATCTTAAGAAAACATCTTAATTTGCATGTTAGGCTTGGTCATCTATACACTAGATTGAACCTCCTTAGAATTAGGATCCCTTTGCAATCGTCTATATGTGTCCTCCGTGCGGCTAGTAATATGTAACGCCCCAAATCGGGCAGGTATATTTCGAAACCCGCCTTCTTTTGATTATTGTATTTTATAGCCCTCAGAGAAGTTATGTTGAGTCCCAGGGAGATTAGGGGCTAAAGTTGAAACTTTGGGCCGATTATGGGTCAATTGGGCTAATCCCTTAACGGGCTGTGGATTTAATGTTGTTGGGTCAGGTTGGACTTGTAGGTCGTGTAGGCCCAATAGAGTGATGGGCCCAATTATTAAATTGGGCCAATACTAGATTAGATTAGGGTCTCGTTGATTAATGTATATTCTTTATCTTCCAGTCGAGGGTGTCGTGCATAGCAGTAGAAGACTCTCAGTTCAGTTATGCACTATCGCTAGGTGAGTTATTCTCACTTTAGCAACAGGGTCTAAGGCACCAAGGCCGGCCCTTATGGATAGTATTCGGATTATCGTATGATATGCTTACTGATTTACATCCTGGTAGTTAGCATGATGATATGCTAGGCTTAGAGATCCTGTTAGGTCGGTATCCTGTTTACAGGATGTTGCTATGGCTAGATTGGTTTGACTGTTATATGCGTGATATTGTTTGTATGTTATCTATGTACACATGATTGTTTGTTTGGGGGTTGGGTTGAGGCGGTGTCCTGATTTGTGCGGTTGAGGCCAACATACCCGGGGCGGTCTGGATTGACTGTAAGCCCGTAGGAGGCGGTCCAGTCATGCTGAAGGCCCGGCGAGAGGTCCGGATAGGCTGTAGGCCCGTAGGAGGCTGTCCAGTCATGCCGAAGGCTCGGGAGAGGTCCAGATAGGCTGTAGGCCTGTAAGAGGCGGTCCAGTCAGGCGGAAGGCTCATTATGCATGATGTTTGTTATTATTTATTTTGGATGCTAGAGGTTGGTATTTTGGGGGTAACTCACTAAGCCTTCGAGCTTACATTTTATCGTTTATTGTTTCAGGTACATCTGTTGATAATGGAAAGGCGATGCCATGACGTACACATCCCCGTTTTTATGATTCTGGGAACTCTGATAAAAAAAACATTTTGAAAGCAATTAGAACTTGTTGATGTTTAAAAAAAAAAAAAAAAAAAAAAAAAACTTTTATTTGTGTAAAACTGTTTTCTTTGAACAATTTAAATTTCTTTAAAATTTTTGGGTTGTTACACAATATATCTGAGTCACACTTATTTCTTGACTACCCTAAAGTCATTGACGTAAATGTGACTTTGTGTCGTTGGTGGAGGGATATCCCTATTACGAGAGTGCCCATCATGTATTTGTTTTTGAGGTTGGACCACCTCTGCTCTGATGGCCCTGTTATGGATAATGTAGATATGGGAAGAAGGTTGTCTTCTGTTGGAAATCTTATGGATAATGTAGATATGGCAACGAGGTTGTCTTCCGTTTGAAATTCAGGAGCAGCAAAGAGTTAGTAGCTGACATCCAAGTATTATATAGCTAGAAAAGATGAATAGTTTTGTTAGTTAATCTGATCTCTCAATCCTGGCAAAGCTCGCCACAACTACTTGTAACTCTAGCCTCTCACTAGCTTTGTTTTTATAAAACAAAACACCCTTTGGCTTAAAAAAGAATCATATAAATAATACCCACTTATATTTTTTTGAGACTTATTGAGCATATTCAATGTCTCAGTAGAGGTGAAATTTTTTGCCATCTACAAAGGCTGGACCGACATTTTCAAATACAGGAAGGTATTGAAAGGTTAATACATTTGAAATGTTGTTCCTTTATGAAAGGTGTGCTTGCATCTCATGAGAATAGATTATGAGTAATGTGAAATATGTTTGCAGGATCATGAAGTATTCAAATTCATATGCATACAACGATACACCAACACATACAGATACACATTTCATATATATATTTATACTCATACAATAACTTGACAGAAAATAAAACAGGGTTTAAACAAAGATTAATCCACCCTGTAACCAACGAAAACTACATCCGCTACTTTAATCAGCAAAGGAATGTATAAGATTGTCCAGTAAATGTTTTGTACTTAGGCTTTTTTAATCGATCGAAGTACTCGATTTATCGAGACATAAAGTTCAAATTGGCCTCTGTTATAACAAAAGTTCATGTTTAATGTTGTCACGGTTTATCTAATACACTAAACTACATCCGCTACTTTAATCAGCAAAGGAGCCCTCCTTCCGTCTTTTGCCTCATCTTCTCAGGATTCGTCTCAGCCAACCACTTCATCCTATTTATTATAATGAACATTAATTAACTTTTTTGGTTTGCCACACATAAAAAAACTTATTGAAAAACCTTCGGATTCAAAAATTAAAATTACTAAAACTAAAGTCTCTGGCAGATCTTTTTGCTTTAAAGAGATCTAATACTCGATCCACACATATCAGTATCTTTAGTGATATTTAAGGAATAATTAAGCATGTAAAAACTACAGATCAGATCTGCAACACGATCTCCGTAATCTCCAAACAGAATTCAATAAGAACTGAAGTAGATGTCAGCTTTATACTAATGAAATTAACGTTACTAGATACATCATAAATTGGAAAGTTGAGCAGAAAAATTGATTGGAATCGAAACATTTACATAAGAAAACGTTATATAAATTTACCTTTTCAAGCTAGGGGGCTCGGACAAACCTACAAAACCAACTCTTGAAATGTTATGAACACCTAACTCATAGTAATCTGATTCTACTAGGCTGACAACAGAATACACATCAAAGTATAGTGTGAGTGACAGTCGAACAACATAATCTTCGAAACACCAAAGTATATATGGCGGATCTTTACTAATTTTTAGATCTATGTGCATGATGAAGGAAAAGAAAAAATCGACACATAAAACTCTTGGTGATTATTATGAGTCGATAACATAAAGAAAACAATGCATGATTTTCATATATGTAAGAAACGATTGTGATCTAGATTTACAGCGGCTGCGAAATCGTATTGAAATGAAACTGAACATCGTATATATAATGGTTAAGAAATGTGTGGGCGTAACCCTATAACCCTCATCTCTAGATCTAGCGTTGGTGATTTTCATCAACCTCCCTTACTATTGTACATATCTTCAAATACAACCCTAAGGTTATGCAAAATGACACTTTTATTGCTTGATGAATAAATTGGTACTTGATTTTTTTATATGTAATTTTTTAAGAGATCTTATATATAAATGGCCACAGCCCACAGTACTGGAGTAACTTTTTTTAACGTAAATTTAATCATTTGTAGACTACTCTTAGTTCCAAATATGCCTCCGACAAAACCAGAACCGTCGACTTCAAGGAGGGGCAACACCTCGTACGGTTAGATTATTATAACTGTTTTGGTAAACGGCAAAAATACTCTTGATTCTTATCTTTTTTTTGGAAAAACAGTTGATACATTTTTCTTTCTTGTTTAAGTGAGAATATCTTTCATCGTTTGACATTGTAATTATTCGAGGTTGAGTATACGGTATTCGTGGTTTAGCCTTTCAACATAAGATGGCGTAATTAGCACAAACGTATTAAAATGTTTGGTTACAAAATTAATGGTTTCAATAAATGTTAAAAGTATGATTTACGTGTTAAATTAAATCACAATAAATAATACATTGCTAATTATACTTAACTTAAATTTAAATTTCGGGAAGAAACCGATGTTCATAATGTACATAAAGTAAAATCGTGAATGTATCTATCGTTTAACACGCCCTGGAGTTAAAATCTATAAGTCAAATAAAGCTTAACGATTAGTATACAATTTTATGAAAGTTTTGTTCGAATGTTTATTTAGTTGATTATTGGATTACTTGATTATTAGATTACTCACACCCTGGTGTTTTTATATTAGCACATTGTGGTACATTGATTGCGACTTTGTAATTTAAGTATATTTGGATTCCTTTTACAGTTTTTATTCAATGTGAGTTTTACAACACGTTCAAACATGCTATGGACGATTAAATCTCAAGAATTAAATTTATTGATAAATATCCATTGATTTTCTATCAATAATTGCAAGTATCACATACACCTGATAATAATATATTTGTGAATTTGGTATAAGTTTAAAAACTAATGGTGGATATATCAACTTACCAAACTCAACTATGGGTAATGTAACAACTGTGTCAGACATCTCTTGCATGCTACTCCACCGTGACTAACACGAAGAAACCTTAGACTTCTCATCCGATACAACATACCTCACTATAAATGCTCTACGTTCCTCAACAAACAATAAGGGTGAACAAAAAAAGTGGTAGAAAAATGAAACAATTGTAAGGGTGTTCTACTATTAATCATTTTTCATGAAATGAACATCTAATACAATTAAAATATGCATGTTTTCGAAGCAATGGACAAGCACAGTTCACCACACAGCAACACAACCATTTTTCCTATGATTTTGTGAACTATAACTTGCATCCAACCACATAATTCTAACCATATAAGGGCCTCGGTTAAGCCGTTTCAATGGCCCCACAATAGTCTTTTGCTTCCTCGGTATCCCATCATCAACCACTTGAAACATCATGTATGTCCTTCTTGACTCCGGATGGATAATGTAACATCCGCACCTAGGGCCTAAAACTTCTAGATGTTAGGTTTTCTATGTATCAAATACAGTTAAACCAGGTAGTCAAAAAATAAATTACGATATACCTAAGGGTACATGCAACCTATGGATGTATGCCTTAGCGCTTGAGCTCTCGTGCTCGTGACCTTGTTTACATGAAAAGGACAAAACCAGAATCCCTCTCTTGGTTCGTAACCAGTAAACTCAAAAGTGCATAATCAAAGTATAACTAGGAGGGATTAAACTCTAAATGAATTCCTCCACAAAAAGGGAGAAAGAAGACCCGAAACTTCAAGCCAAGAAGAAGCAAGGATTATGGCTCTGGATATCTTCCACTGTTTTTGTTGGATTTAAGTGTCTAAGCCCATAACTATAATTTGTATATATACTTGAACTGATTGTAGTATAGCCTTTTTGGGTTGCCCTCATAACTAGCAACCGGACAGCATGAATTTCGGAGGAAGAGGTTTATTTACTATATAATTAATAAATTGAAATAAATAATTTATTAATATATTATGAAAATAATATATTAATTAGAAATAGAAATATTTAATTAATATTTAATCATAAATTAATTGGAATTATATTTGGAATTAAAAGAAATAATTAAAAGTCCAGGGTCTAATGTGCAATTGTTCAATAATTGAACAAGAGGCTCCAGAACCTTCTTGGAGAAGGTTGGACGGTTTCAATAAGGATATTCTAGGGTTTCTATAACTATAAATAAGGAGTTGGATAATTACCAATTTAAAATATTATTATTATATTAAGATTAGGGTTATCTAAGGCATCCTTGTTGAACAATAAAAGGGCCCTCACCCCTAAGGATTTTCCCCACTCATATCTTTAGACAGATAATCAAAATTCTTATCGTCCACTCTCCTCTCTCCATATTCATCTTGTTGCTAGTGTTGGGTGTGAACCATTAGAGGCACGATATTTGTGGTGCTTGCTCTCAAGGCTTCAACAACACAAGGGTCTTTATTATTTGTCAACAACAATCAAGGTATGTTTCTCTTAGCCTTAATCATATTTTTAAAAATATGCTAGGTATGCTAGTGTTTCTTATTTGATGTTGAAAGTCATATATGTAATTAGAGAAAAACATAAATCTTATTCTAGGGTTGCATGCAGACTTAAGTTTTTTATTTGTTTCGCTTCAAACCCATTAATTTTATCCTTCCATCCATATGGGATGAGAAATCCCCAAAATGAAATTCCTTTTAATTCTAATGGGAATACCATCCACCATAGGTTCTATATTATTCCTGATTAATAAACTATCGATAAATTGCTATTCAACCCTTTTAATTAATTAAACTATTTATTAATTCCCATAATATTTTCTAATAAGTTTGCAATTAACGATTAAACCATAATAACTAATAAATCAATTCCCCTTTTATTGATTCTACTTGATTTGAGTATTGAAGGCAACTCAAGAGGACCTTCCTATTATTAGAGATATCAACAGTAGTTAATGACCTTGGAGACACTTTCCAACAGTCTACCACTTTGACACTTTGACAGATCATCAACTATAGACGACGATGTTTTGTTAAAAAGTAATAGTTGCAACACTATTTGGAATCGCATTGCTCCAACCAAGGCAAACATCTTAAGAAAACATCTTAATTTGCATGTTAGGCTTGGTCATCTATACACTAGATTGAACCTCCTTAGAATTAGTATCCCTTTGCAATCGTCTATATGTGTCCTCCGTGCGGCTAGTAATATGTAACGCCCCAAATCGGGCAGGTATATTTCGAAACCCGCCTTCTTTTGATTATTGTATTTTATAGCCCTCAGAGAAGTTATGTTGAGTCCAAGGGAGATTAGGGGCTAAAGTTGAAACTTTGGGCCGATTATGGGTCAATTGGGCTAATCCCTTAACGGGCTGTGGATTTAATGTTGTTGGGTCAGGTTGGACTTGTAGGTCGTGTAGGCCCAATAGAGTGATGGGCCCAATTATTAAATTGGGCCAATAATAGATTAGGGTCTCGTTGATTAATGTATATTCTTTATCTTCCAGTCGAGGGTGTCGTGCAAAGCAGTTGAAGACTCTCAGTTCAGTTCTGCACTATCGCTAGGTGAGTTATTCTCACTTTATCAACAGGGTCTAAGGCACCAAGGCCGGCCCTTATGGATAGTATTCGGATTATCGTATGATATGCTTATTGATTTACATACTGGTAGTTAGCATGATGATATGCTAGGCTTAGTGATCCTGTTAGGTCACTATCCTGTTTACAGGATGTTGCTATGGCTAGATTGGTTTGACTGTTATATGCATGATATTGTTTGTATGTTATCTATGTACACATGATTGTTTGTTTAGGGGTTGGGTTGAGGCGGTGTCCTAATTTGTGCGGTTGAGGCCAACATACCTGGGGCGGTCTGGATTGACTGTAGGCCCGTAGGAGGCGGTCCAGTCACGCTGAAGGCCCGACGAGCGGTTCGGATAGGCTGTAGGCCCGTAGGAGGCTGTCCAGTCATGCCGAAGGCTCGGGAGCGGTCCAGATAGGCTGTAGGCCTGTAGGAGGCGGTCCAGTCAGACTGAAGGCTCATTATGCATGATTTTTGTTATTATTTATTTTGGATGCTAGAGGTTGGTATTTTGGGGGTAACTCACTAAGCCTTCGAGCTTACATTTTGTCGTTTATTGTTTCAGGTACATCTGTTGATAATGGAAAGGCGATGGCATGACGTACACATCTCTGTTTTTATGATTCTGGGAACTCTGATAAAAAAAACATTTTGAAAGCAATTAGAACTTGTTGATGTTTAAAAAAAAAAAAAAAACTTTTATTTGTGTAAAACTGTTTTCTTTGAAAATTTTAAATTTCTTTAAAATTTTTGGGTTGTTACACAATATATCTGAGTCACACTTATTTCTTGACTACCCTAAAGTCATTGAGGTAAATGTGACTTTGTGTCGTTGGTGGAGGGATATCCCTATTACGAGAGTGCCCATCATGTATTTGTTTTTGAAGTTGGACCACCTCTGCTCTGATGGCCCTGTTATGGATAATGTAGATATGGGAAGAAGGTTGTCTTCTGTTGGAAATCTTATGGATAATGTAGATATGGCAACGAGGTTGTCTTCCGTTTGAAATTCAGGAGCAGCAAAGAGTTAGTAGCTGACATCCAAGTATTATATAGCTAGAAAAGATGAATAGTTTTGTTAGTTAATCTGATCTCTCAATCCTGGCAAAGCTCGCCACAACTACTTTTAACTCTAGCCTCTCACTAGCTTTGTTTTTATAAAACAAAACACCCTTTGGCTTAAAAAAGAATCATATAAATAATACCCACTTATATTTTTTTGAGACTTATTGAGCATATTCAATGTCTCAGTAGATGTGAAATTTTTTGCCATCTACAAAGGCTGGACCGACATTTTCAAATACACGAAGGTATTGAAAGGTTAATACATTTGAAATGTTGTTCCTTTATGAAAGGTGTGCTTGCATCTCATGAGAATAAATTATGAGTAATGTGAAATATGTTTGCAGGATCATGAAGTATTCAAATTCATATGCATACAACGATACACCAACACATACAGATACACATTTCATATATATATTTATACTCATACAATAACTTGACAGAAAATAAAACAGGGTTTAAACAAAGATTAATCCACCCTGTAACCAACGAAAACTACATCCTCTACTTTAATCAGCAAAGGAATGTATAAGATTGTCCAGTAAATGTTTTGTACTTAGGCTTTTTTAATCGATCGAAGTACTCGATTTATCGAGACATAAAGTTCAAATTGGCCTCTGTTATAACAAAAGTTCATGTTTAATGTTGTCACGGTTTATCTAATACACTAAACTACATCCGCTACTTTAATCAGCAAAGGAGCCCTCCTTCCGTCTTTTGCCTCATCTTCTCAGGATTCGTCTCAGCCAACCACTTCATCCTATTTATTATAATGAACATTAATTAACTTTTTTGGTTTGCCACACATAAAAAAACTTATTGAAAAACCTTCGGATTCAAAAATCAAAATTACTAAAACTAAAGTCTCTGGCAGATCTTTTTGCTTTAAAGAGATCTAATACTCGATCCACACATATCAGTATCTTTAGTGATATTTAAGGAATAATTAAGCATTTAAAGAACTACAGATCAGATCTGCAACACGATCTCCATAATCTCCAAACAGAATTCAATAAGAATTGAAGTAGATGTCAGCTTTATACTAATGAAATTAACGTTACTAGATACAGCATAAATTGGAAAGTTGAGCAGAAAATTTGATTGGAATCGGAACATTTACATAAGAAAACGTTATATAAATTTACCTTTTCAAGCTAGGGGCCTCGGACAAACCTACAAAACCAACTCTTGAAATGTTATGAACACCTAACTCATAGTAATCTGATTCTACTAGGCTGACAACAGAATACACATCAAAGTATAGTGTGAGTGACAGTCGAACAACATAATCTTCGAAACACCAAAGTATATATGGCGGATCTTTACTAATTTTTAGATCTATGTGCATGATGAAGGAAAAGAAAAAATCGACACATAAAACTCTTGGTGATTATTATGAGTCGATAACATAAAGAAAACAATGCATGATTTTCATATATGTAAGAAACGATTGTGATCTAGATTTACAGCGGCTGCGAAATCGTATTGAAATGAAACTGAACATCGTATATATAATGGTTAAGAAATGTGTGGGCGTAACCCTATAACCCTCATCTCTAGATCTAGCGTTGGTGATTTTCATCAACCTCCCTTACTATTGTACATATCTTCAAATACAACCCTAAGGTTATGCAAAATGACACTTTTATTGCTTGATGAATAAATTGGTACTTGATTTTTTTATATGTAATTTTTTAAGAGATCTTATATATAAATGGCCACAGCCCACAGTACTGGAGTAACTTTTTTTAACGTAAATTTAATCATTTGTAGACTACTCTTAGTTCCAAATATGCCTCCGACAAAACCAGAACCGTCGACTTCAAGGAGGGGCAACACCTCGTACGGTTAGATTATTATAACTGTTTTGGTAAACGGCAAAAATACTCTTGATTCTTATCTTTTTTTTGGAAAAACAGTTGATACATTTTTCTTTCTTGTTTAAGTGAGAATATCTTTCATCGTTTGACATTGTAATTATTCGAGGTTGAGTATACGGTATTCGTGGTTTAGCCTTTCAACATAAGATGGCGTAATTAGCACAAACGTATTAAAATGTTTGGTTACAAAATTAATGGTTTCAATAAATGTTAAAAGTATGATTTACGTGTTAAATTAAATCACAATAAATAATACATTGCTAATTATACTTAACTTAAATTTAAATTTCGCGAAGAAACCGATATTCATAATGTACATAAAGTAAAATCGTGCATGTATTTATCGTTTAACATGCCCTGGAGTTAAAATCTAGAAGTCAAATAAAGCTTAACGATAAGTATACAATTTTATGAAAGTTTTGTTCGAATGTTTATTTAGTTGATTGTTGGATTACTTGATTATTAGATTACTCACACCCTGGTGTTTTTATATTAACACATTGTGGTACATTGATTACTGACTTTGTAATTTAAGTATATTTGGATTCCTTTTACAATTTTTATTCAATGTGAGTTTTACAACACGTTCAAACATGCTATGGACGATTAAATCTCAAGAATTAAATTTGTTGATGATAAATATCCATTGATTTTCTATCAATAATTGCAAGAATCACATACACCTGATAATAATATATTTGTGAATTTGGTATAAGTTTAAAAACTAATGGTGGATATATCAACTTACCAAACTCAACTATGGGTAATGTAACAACTGTGTCAGACATCTCTTGCATGCTACTCCACCGTGACTAACACGAAGAAACCCTAGACTTCTCATCCGATACAACATACCTCACTATAAATGCTCTACGTTCCTCAACAAACAATAAGGGTGAACAAAAAAAGTGGTAGAAAAATGAAACAATTGTAAGGGTGTTCTACTATTAATCATTTTTCATGAAATGAACATCTAATACAATTAAAATATGCATGTTTTCGAAGCAATGGACAAGCATATTTCACAACACAGCAACACAACCATTTTTCCTATGATTTTGTGAACTATAACTTGCATCCAACCACATAATTCTAACCATATAAGGGCCTCGGTTAAGCCGTTTCAATGGCCCCACAATAGTCTTTTGCTTCCTCGGTATCCCATCATCAACCACTTGAAACATCATGTATGTCCTTCTTGACTCCGGATGGATAATGTAACATCCGCACCTAGGGCCTAAAACTTCTAGATGTTAGGTTTTCTATGTATCAAATACACTTAAAGCATGTAGTCAAAAAATAAATTACGATATACCTAAGGGTACATGCAACCTATGGATGTATGCCTTAGCGCTTGAGCTCTCGTGCTCGTGACCTTGTTTACATGAAAAGGACAAAACCAGAATCCCTCTCTTGGTTCGTAACCAGTAAACTCAAAAGTGCATAATCAAAGTATAACTAGGAGGGATTAAACTCTAAATGAATTCCTCCACAAAAAGGGAGAAAGAAGACCCGAAACTTCAAGCCAAGAAGAAGCAAGGATTATGGCTCTGGATATCTTCCACTGTTTTTGTTGAATTTAAGTGTCTAAGCCCATAACTATAATTTGTATATATACTTGAACTGATTGTAGTATAGTCTTTTTAGGTTGCCTTCATAACTAGCAACCGGACAGCATGAATTTCGGAGGAAGAGGTTTATTTACTATATAATTAATAAATTGAAATAAATAATTTATTAATATATTATGAAAATAATATATTAATTAGAAATAGAAATATTTAATTAATATTTAATCATAAATTAATTGGAATTATATTTGGAATTAAAAGAAATAATTAAAAGTCCAGGGTCTAATGTGAAATTGTTCAATAGTTGAACAAGAGGCTTCAGAACCTTCTTGGAGAAGGTTGGACGGTTTCAATAAGGATATTCTAGGGTTTCTATAACTATAAATAAGGAGTTGGATAGTTACCAATTTAAAATATTATTATTATATTAAGATTAGGGTTATCTAGGGCATCCTTGTTGAACAATAAAAGGGTCCTCACCCCTAAGGATTTTCCCCACTCATATCTTTAGACACATAATCAAAATTCTTATCGTCCACTCTCCTCTCTCCATATTCATCTTGTTGCTAGTGTTGGGTGTGAACCATTAGAGGCACGATATTTGTGGTGCTTGCTCTCAAGGCTTCAACAACACAAGGGTCTTTATTATTTGTCAACAACAATCAAGGTATGTTTCTCTTAGCCTTAATCATATTTTTAAAAATATGCTAGGTATGCTAGTGTTTCTTATTTGATGTTGAAAGTCATATATGTAATTAGAGAAAAACATAGATCTTATTCTAGGGTTGCATGCAGACTTAAGTTTTTTATTTGTTTCGCTTCAAACCCATTAATTTTATCCTTCCATCCATTGGGATGAGAAATCCCCAAAATGAAATTCCTTTTAATTCTAATGGGAATACCATCCACCATAGGTTCTATATTATTCCTGATTAATAAACTATCGATAAATTGCTATTCAACCCTTTTAATTAATTAAACTATTTATTAATTCCCATAATATTTTCTAATAAGTTTGCAATTAACGATTAAACCATAATAACTAATAAATCAATTCCCCTTTTATTGATTCTACTTGATTTGAGTATTGAAGGCAACTCAAGAGGACCTTCCTATTATTAGAGATATCAACAGTAGTTAATGACCTTGGAGACACTTTCCAACAGTCTACCACTTTGACAGGTCATCAACTATAGACGACGATGTTTTGTTAAAAAGTAATAGTTGCAACACTATTTGGAATCGCATTGCTCCAACCAAGGCAAACATCTTAAGAAAACATCTTAATTTGCATGTTAGGCTTGGTCATCTATACACTAGATTGAACCTCCTTAGAATTAGGATCCCTTTGCAATCGTCTATATGTGTCCTCCGTGCGGCTAGTAATATGTAACGCCCCAAATCGGGCAGGTATATTTCGAAACCCGCCTTCTTTTGATTATTGTATTTTATAGCCCTCAGAGAAGTTATGTTGAGTCCCAGGGAGATTAGGGGCTAAAGTTGAAACTTTGGGCCGATTATGGGTCAATTGGGCTAATCCCTTAACGGGCTGTGGATTTAATGTTGTTGGGTCAGGTTGGACTTGTAGGTCGTGTAGGCCCAATAGAGTGATGGGCCCAATTATTAAATTGGGCCAATAATAGATTAGATTAGGGTCTCGTTGATTAATGTATATTCTTTATCTTCCAGTCGAGGGTGTCGTGCATAGCAGTTGAAGACTCTCAGTTCAGTTATGCACTATCGCTAAGTGAGTTATTCTCACTTTGGCAACAGGGTCTAAGGCACCAAGGCCGGCCCTTATGGATAGTATTCGGATTATCGTATGATATGCTTACTGATTTACATCCTGGTAGTTAGCATGATGATATGCTAGGCTTAGAGATCCTGTTAGGTCGGTATCCTGTTTACAGGATGTTGCTATGGCTAGATTGGTTTGACTGTTATATGCGTGATATTGTTTGTATGTTATCTATGTACACATGATTGTTTGTTTGGGGGTTGGGTTGAGGCGGTGTCCTGATTTGTGCGGTTGAGGCCAACATACCCGGGGCGGTCTGGATTGACTGTAAGCCCGTAGGAGGCGGTCCAGTCATGTTGAAGGCCCGGCGAGTGGTCCGGATAGACTGTAGGCCCGTAGGAGGTTGTCCAGTCATGCCGAAGGCTCGGGAGAGGTCCAGATAGGCTGTAGGCCTGTAAGAGGCGGTCCAGTCATGCGGAAGGCTCATTATGCATGATGTTTGTTATTATTTATTTTGGATGCTAGAGGTTGGTATTTTGGGGTAACTCACTAAGCCTTCGAGCTTACATTTTATCGTTTATTGTTTCAGGTATATCTGTTGATAATGGAAAGGGGATGGCATGACGTACACATCCCCGTTTTTATGATTCTGGGAACTCTGATAAAAAAAACATTTTGAAAGCAATTAGAACTTGTTGATGTTTAAAAAAAAAAAAAAAAAAAAAAAAAAAAAAAAAAAAAACTTATATTTGTGTAAAACTGTTTTCTTTGAAAAGTTTAAATTTCTTTAAAATTTTTGGGTTGTTACACAATATATCTGAGTCACACTTATTTCTTAACTACCCTAAAGTCATTGACGTAAATGTGACTTTGTGTCGTTGGTGGAGGGATATCCCTATTACGAGAGTGCCCATCATGTATTTGTTTTTGAGGTGGACCACCTCTGCTCTGATGGCCCTGTTATGGATAATGTAGATATGGGAAGAAGGTTGTCTTCTGTTGGAAATCTTATGGATAATGTAGATATGGCAACGAGGTTGTCTTCCGTTTGAAATTCAGGAGCAGCAAAGAGTTAGTAGGTGACATCCAAGTATTATATAGCTAGAAAAGATGAATAGTTTTGTTAGTTAATCTAATCTCTCAATCCTGGCAAAGCTCGCCACAACTACTTGTAACTCTAGCCTCTCACTAGCTTTGTTTTTATAAAACAAAACACCCTTTGGCTTAAAAAAGAATCATATAAATAATACCCACTTATATTTTTTTGAGACTTATTGAGCATATTCAATGTCTCAGTAGAGGTGAAATTTTTTGCCATCTACAAAGGCTGGACCGACATTTTCAAATACAGGAAGGTATTGAAAGGTTAATACATTTGAAATGTTGTTCCTTTATGAAAGGTGTGCTTGCATCTCATGAGAATAGATTATGCGTAATGTGAAATATGTTTGCAGGATCATGAAGTATTCAAATTCATATGCATACAACGATACACCAACACATACAGATACACATTTCATATATATATATATATATATATATATATATATATATATATATATATATATATATATATATATATATATATATATATACTCATACAATAACTTGACAGAAAATAAAACAGGGTTTAAACAAAGATTAATCCACCCTGTAACCAACGAAAACTACATCCTCTACTTTAATCAGCAAAGGAATGTATAAGATTGTCCAGTAAATGTTTTGTACTTAGGCTTTTTTAATCGATCGAAGTACTCGATTTATCAAGACATAAAGTTCAAATTGGCCTCTGTTATAACAAAAGTTCATGTTTAATGTTGTCACGGTTTATCTAATACACTAAACTACATCCGCTACTTTAATCAGCAAAGGAGCCCTCCTTCCGTCTTTTGCCTCATCTTCTCAGGATTCGTCTCAGCCAACCACTTCATCCTATTTATTATAATGAACATTAATTAACTTTTTTGGTTTGCCACACATAAAAAAACTTATTGAAAAACCTTCGGATTCAAAAATTAAAATTACTAAAACTAAAGTCTCTGGCAGATCTTTTTGCTTTAAAGAGATCTAATACTCGATCCACACATATCAGTATCTTTAGTGATATTTAAGGAATAATTAAGCATGTAAGGAACTACAGATCAGATCTGCAACACGATCTCCATAATCTCCACACAGAATTCAATAAGAATTGAAGTAGATGTCAGCTTTATACTAATGAAATTAACGTTACTAGATACAGCATAAATTGGAAAGTGGAGCAGAAAAATTGATTGGAATCGAAACATTTACATAAGAAAACGTTATATAAATTTACCTTTTCAAGCTAGGGGCCTCGGACAAACCTACAAAACCAACTCTTGAAATGTTATGAACACCTAACTCATAGTAATCTGATTCTACTAGGCTGACAACAGAATACACATCAAAGTATAGTGTGAGTGACAGTCGAACAACATAATCTTCGAAACACCAAAGTATATATGGCGGATCTTTACTAATTTTTAGATCTATGTGCATGATGAAGGAAAAGAAAAAATCGACACATAAAACTCTTGGTGATTATTATGAGTCGATAACATAAAGAAAACAATGCATGATTTTCATATATGTAAGAAACGATTGTGATCTAGATTTACAGCGGCTGCGAAATCGTATTGAAATGAAACTGAACATCGTATATATAATGGTTAAGAAATGTGTGGGCGTAACCCTATAACCCTCATCTCTAGATCTAGCGTTGGTGATTTTCATCAACCTCCCCTACTATTGTACATATCTTCAAATAGAACCCTAAGGTTACGCAAAATGACACTTTTATTGCTTGATGAATAAATTGGTACTTGATTTTCTTATATGTAATTTTTTAAGAGATCTTATGTATAAATGGCCACAGCCCACAGTACTGGAGTAACTTTTTTTAACGTAAATTTAATCATTTGTAGACTACTCTTAGTTCCAAATATGCCTCCGACAAAACCACAACCGTCGACTTCAAGGAGGGGCAACACCTGATACGGTTAGATTATTATAACTGTTTTGGTAAATGGCAAAAATACTCTTGGTTTTTTTTTTTTGGAAAAACAGTTGATACATTTTTCTTTCTTGTTTAAGTGAGAATATCTTTCCTCGTTTGACATTGTAATTATTCGAGGTTGAGTATACGGTATTCATGGTTTAGCCTTTCAACATAAGATGGCGTAATTAGCACAAACGTATTAAAACGTTTGGTTACAAAATTAATGGTTTCAATAAATGTTAAAAGTATGATTTACGTGTTAAATGAAATCACAATAAATAATACACTGCTAATTATATTTAACTTAAATTTAAATTTCGCGAAGAAACCGATGTTCATAATGTACATAAAGTAAAATCGTGCATGTATTTATCGTTTAACATGCCCTGGAGTTAAAATCTAGAAGTCAAATAAAGCTTAACGATAAGTATACAATTTTATGAAAGTTTTGTTCGAATGTTTATTTAGTTGATTGTTGGATTACTTGATTATTAGATTACTCACACCCTGGTGTTTTTATATTAACACATTGTGGTACATTGATTACTGACTTTGTAATTTAAGTATATTTGGATTCCTTTTACAATTTTTATTCAATGTGAGTTTTACAACACGTTCAAACATGCTATGGACGATTAAATCTCAAGAATTAAATTTGTTGATGATAAATATCCAC
The DNA here is from genome assembly GCF_051521515.1 of Lactuca serriola. NCBI lineage: Eukaryota > Viridiplantae > Streptophyta > Magnoliopsida > Asterales > Asteraceae > Lactuca > Lactuca serriola. Next base: position 134,762,679 of record NC_136412.1, on the reverse strand, counting down.
TGATTTTCTATCAATAATTGCAAGAATCACATATACCTGATATTAATATATTTGTGAATTTGGTATAAGTTTAAAAACTAATGGTGGATATATCAACTTACCAAACTCAACTATGGGTAATGTAACAACTGTGTCAGACATCTCTTGCATGCTACTCCACCGTGACTAACACGAAGAAACCCTAGACTTCTCATCCGATACAACATACCTCACTATAAATGCTCTACGTTCCTCAACAAACAATAAGGGTGAACAAAAAAAGTGGTAGAAAAATGAAACAATTGTAAGGGTGTTCTACTATTAATCATTTTTCATGAAATGAACATCTAATACAATTAAAATATGCATGTTTTCGAAGCAATGGACAAGCATATTTCACAACACAGCAACACAACCATTTTTCCTATGATTTTGTGAACTGTAACATGCATCCAACCACATAATTCTAACCATATAAGGGCCTCGGTTAAGCCGTTTCAATGGCCCCACAATAGTCTTTTGCTTCCTCGGTATCCCATCATCAACCACTTGAAACATCATGTATGTCCTTCTTGACTCCGGATGGATAATTTAACATCCGCACCTAGGGCCTAAAACTTCTAGATATTAGGTTTTCTATGTATCAAATACACTTAAACCATGTAGTCAAAAAATAAATTACGATATACCTAAGGGTACATGCAACCTATGGATGTATGCCTTAGCGCTTGAGCTCTCGTGCTCGTGACCTTGTTTACATGAAAAGGACAAAACCAGAATCCCTCTCTTGGTTCGTAACCAGTAAATTTAAAAGTGAATAATCAAAGTATAACTAGGAGGGATTAAACTCTAAATGAATTCCTCCACAAAAAGGGAGAAAGAAGACCCGAAACTTCAAGCCAAGAAGAAGCAAGGATTATGGCTCTGGATATCTTCCACTGTTTTTGTTGGATTTAAGTGTCTAAGCCCATAACTATAATTTGTATATATACTTGAACTGATTGTAGTATAGTCTTTTTGGGTTACCCTCATAACTAGCAACCGGACAGCATGAATTTCGGAGGAAGAGGTTTATTTACTATATAATTAATAAATTGAAATAAATAATTTATTAATATATTATGAAAATAATATATTAATTAGAAATAGAAATATTTAATTAATATTTAATCATAAATTAATTGGAATTATATTTGGAATTAAAAGAAATAATTAAAAGTCCAGGGTCTAATGTGCAATTGTTCAATAGTTGAACAAGAGGCTTCAGAACCTTCTTGGAGAAGGTTGGACGGTTTCAATAAGGATATTCTAGGGTTTCTATAACTATAAATAAGGAGTTGGATAGTTACCAATTTAAAATATTATTATTATATTAAGATTAGGGTTATCTAGGGCATCCTTGTTGAACAATAAAAGGGCCCTCACCCCTAAGGATTTTCCCCACTCATATCTTTAGACAAATAATCAAAATTCTTATCGTCCACTCTCCTCTCTCCATATTCATCTTGTTGCTAGTGTTGGGTGTGAACCATTAGAGGCACGATATTTGTGGTGCTTGCTCTCAAGGCTTCAACAACACAAGGGTCTTTATTATTTGTCAACAACAATCAAGGTATGTTTCTCTTAGCCTTAATCATATTTTCAAAAATATGCTAGGCATGCTAGTGTTTCTTATTTGATGTTGAAAGTCATATATGTAATTAGAGAAAAACATAGATCTTATTCTAGGGTTGCATGCAGACTTAAGTTTTTTATTTGTTTCGCTTAAAACCCATTAATTTTATCCTTCCATCCATATGGGATGAGAAATCCCCAAAATGAAATTCCTTTTAATTCTAATGGGAATACCATCCACCATAGGTTCTATATTATTCCTGATTAATAAACTATCGATAAATTGCTATTCAACCCTTTTAATTAATTAAACTATTTATTAATTCCCATAATATTTTCTAATAAGTTTGCAATTAACGATTAAACCATAATAACTAATAAATCAATTCCCCTTTTATTGATTCTACTTGATTTGAGTATTGAAGGCAACTCAAGAGGACCTTCCTATTATTAGAGATATCAACAGTAGTTAATGACCTTGGAGACACTTTCCAACAGTCTACCACTTTGACAGGTCATCAACTATAGACAACGATGTTTTGTTAAAAAGTAATACTTGCAACACTATTTGGAATCGCATTGCTCCAACCAAGGCAAACATCTTAAGAAAACATCTTAATTTGCATGTTAGGCTTGGTCATCTATACACTAGATTGAACCTCCTTAGAATTAGGATCCCTTTGCAATCGTCTATATGTGTCCTCCGTGCGGCTAGTAATATGTAACGCCCCAAATCGGGCAGGTATATTTCGAAACCCGCCTTCTTTTGATTATTGTATTTTATAGCCCTCAGAGAAGTTATGTTGAGTCCCAGGGAGATTAGGGGCTAAAGTTGAAACTTTGGGCCGATTATGGGTCAATTGGGCTAATCCCTTAACGGGCTGTGGATTTAATGTTGTTGGGTCAGGTTGGACTTGTAGGTCGTGTAGGCCCAATAGAGTGATGGGCCCAATTATTAAATTGGGCCAATAATAGATTAGGGTCTCGTTGATTAATGTATATTCTTTATCTTCCAGTCGAGGGTGTCGTGCATAGCAGCTGAAGACTCTCAGTTCAGTTATGCACTATCGCTAGGTGAGTTATTCTCACTTTAGCAACAGGGTCTAAGGCACCAAGGCCGGCCCTTATGGATAGTATTCGGATTATCGTATGATATGCTTACTGATTTACATCCTGGTAGTTAGCATGATGATATGCTAGGCTTAGAGATCCTGTTAGGTCGGTATCCTGTTTACAGGATGTTGCTATGGCTAGATTGGTTTGACTGTTATATGCGTGATATTGTTTGTATGTTATCTATGTACACATGATTGTTTGTTTGGGGGTTGGGTTGAGGCGGTGTCCTGATTTGTGCGGTTGAGGCCAACATACCCGGGGCGGTCTGGATTGACTGTAAGCCCATAGGAGGCGGTCTAGTCATGTTGAAGGCCCGGCGAGAGGTCCGGATAGGCTGTAGGCCCGTAGGAGGCTGTCCAGTCATGCCGAAGGCTCGGGAGAGGTCCAGATAGGCTGTAGGCCTGTAAGAGGCGGTCCAGTCAGGCGGAAGGCTCATTATGCATGATGTTTGTTATTATTTATTTTGGATGCTAAAGGTTGGTATTTTGGGGGTAACTCACTAAGCCTTCGAGCTTACATTTTATCGTTTATTGTTTCAGGTACATCTGTTGATAATGGAAAGGCGATGCCATGACGTACACATCCCCGTTTTTATGATTCTGGGAACTCTGATAAAAAAAACATTTTGAAAGCAATTAGAACTTGTTGATGTTTAAAAAAAAAAAAAAAAAAAAAAAACTTTTATTTGTGTAAAACTGTTTTCTTTGAAAAGTTTAAATTTCTTTAAAATTTTTGGGTTGTTACACAATATATCTGAGTCACACTTATTTCTTGACTACCCTAAAGTCATTGACGTAAATGTGACTTTGTGTCGTTGGTGGAGGGATATCCCTATTACGAGAGTGCCCATCATGTATTTGTTTTTGAGGTGGACCACCTCTGATCTGATGGCCCTGTTATGGATAATGTAGATATGGGAAGAAGGTTGTCTTCTGTTGGAAATCTTATGGATAATGTAGATATGGCAACGAGGTTGTCTTCCGTTTGAAATTCAGGAGCAGCAAAGAGTTAGTAGGTGACATCCAAGTATTATATAGCTAGAAAAGATGAATAGTTTTGTTAGTTAATCTAATCTCTCAATCCTGGCAAAGCTCGCCACAACTACTTGTAACTCTAGCCTCTCACTAGCTTTGTTTTTATAAAACAAAACACCCTTTGGCTTAAAAAAGTATCATATAAATAATACCCACTTATATTTTTTTGAGACTTATTGAGCATATTCAATGTTTCAGTAGATGTGAAATTTTTTGCCATCTACAAAGGCTGGACTGACATTTTCAAATACGGGAAGGTATTGAAAGGTTAATACATTTGAAATGTTGTTCCTTTATGAAAGGTGTGCTTGCATCTCATGAGAATAGATTATGAGTAATGTGAAATATGTTTGCAGGATCATGAAGTATTCAAATTCATATGCATACAACGATACACCAACACATACAGATACACATTTCATATATATATTTATACTCATACAATAACTTGACAGAAAATAAAACAGGGTTTAAACAAAGATTAATCCACCCTGTAACCAACGAAAACTACACCCGCTACTTTAATCAGCAAAGGAATGTATAAGATTGTCCAGTAAATGTTTTGTACTTAGGCTTTTTTAATCGATCGAAGTACTCGATTTATCGAGACATAAAGTTCAAATTGGCCTCTGTTATAACAAAAGTTAATGTTTAATGTTGTCACGGTTTATCTAATACACTAAACTACATCCGCTACTTTAATCAGCAAAGGAGCCCTCCTTCCGTCTTTTGCCTCATCTTCTCAGGATTCGTCTCAGCCAACCACTTCATCCTATTTATTATAATGAACATTAATTAACTTTTTTGGTTTGCCACACATAAAAAAACTTATTGAAAAACCTTCGGATTCAAAAATTAAAATTACTAAAACTAAAGTCTCTGGCAGATCTTTTTGCTTTAAAGAGATCTAATACTCGATCCACACATATCAGTATCTTTAGTGATATTTAAGGAATAATTAAGCATGTAAGAACTACAGATCAGATCTGCAACACGATCTCCGTAATCTCCAAACAGAATTCAATAAGAACTGAAGTAGATGTCAGCTTTATACTAATGAAATTAACGTTACTAGATACATCATAAATTGGAAAGTTGAGCAGAAAAATTGATTGGAATCGAAACATTTACATAAGAAAACGTTATATAAATTTACCTTTTCAAGCTAGGGGGCTCGGACAAACCTACAAAACCAACTCTTGAAATGTTATGAACACCTAACTCATAGTAATCTGATTCTACTAGGCTGACAACAGAATACACATCAAAGTATAGTGTGAGTGACAGTCGAACAACATAATCTTCGAAACACCAAAGTATATATGGCGGATCTTTACTAATTTTTAGATCTATGTGCATGATGAAGGAAAAGAAAAAATCGACACATAAAACTCTTGGTGATTATTATGAGTCGATAACATAAAGAAAACAATGCATGATTTTCATATATGTAAGAAACGATTGTGATCTAGATTTACAGCGGCTGCGAAATCGTATTGAAATGAAACTGAACATCGTATATATAATGGTTAAGAAATGTGTGGGCGTAACCCTATAACCCTCATCTCTAGATCTAGCGTTGGTGATTTTCATCAACCTCCCTTACTATTGTACATATCTTCAAATACAACCCTAAGGTTATGCAAAATGACACTTTTATTGCTTGATGAATAAATTGGTACTTGATTTTTTTATATGTAATTTTTTAAGAGATCTTATATATAAATGGCCACAGCCCACAGTACTGGAGTAACTTTTTTTAACGTAAATTTAATCATTTGTAGACTACTCTTAGTTCCAAATATGCCTCCGACAAAACCAGAACCGTCGACTTCAAGGAGGGGCAACACCTGGTACGGTTAGATTTTTATAACTGTTTTGGTAAACGGCAAAAATACTCTTGATTCTTATTTTATTTTTTGGAAAAACAGTTGATACATTTTTCTTTCTTGTTTAAGTGAGAATATCTTTCATCGTTTGCCATTGTAATTATTCGAGGTTGAGTATACGGTATTCATGGTTTAGCCTTTCAACATAAGATGGCGTAATTAGCACATACGTATTAAAATGTTTGGTTACAAAATTAATGGTTTCAATAAATGTTAAAAGTATGATTTACGTGTTAAATTAAATCACAATAAATAATACATTGCTAATTATACTTAACTTAAATTTAAATTTCGGGACGAAACCGATGTTCATAATGTACATAAAGTAAAATCGTGAATGTATCTATCGTTTAACACGCCTTGGAGTTAAAATCTATAAGTCAAATAAAGCTTAACGATTAGTATACAATTTTATGAAAGTTTTGTTCGAATGTTTATTTAGTTGATTATTGGATTACTTGATTATTAGAATACTCACACCCTGGTGTTTTTATATTAGCACATTGTGGTACATTGATTGCGACTTTGTAATTTAAGTATATTTGGATTCCTTTTACAGTTTTTATTCAATGTGAGTTTTACAACACGATCTCAAGAATTAAATTTATTGATAAATATCCATTGATTTTCTATCAATAATTGCAAGTATCACATACACCTGATAATAATATATTTGTGAATTTGGTATAAGTTTAAAAACTAATGGTGGATATATCAACTTACCAAACTCGACTATGGGTAATGTAACAACTGTGTCAGACATCTCTTGCATGCTACTCCACCGTGACTAACACGAAGAAACCCTAGACTTCTCATCCGATACAACATACCTCACTATAAATGCTCTACGTTCCTCAACAAACAATAAGGGTGAACAAAAAAAGTGGTAGAAAAATGAAACAATTGTAAGGGTGTTCTACTATTAATCATTTTTCATGAAATGAACATTTAATACAATTAAAATATGCATGTTTTCGAAGCAATGGACAAGCATATTTCACAACACAGCAACACAACCATTTTTCCTATGATTTTGTGAACTATAACTTGCATCCAACCACATAATTCTAACCATATAAGGGCCTCGGTTAAGCCGTTTCAATGGCCCCACAATAGTCTTTTGCTTCCTCGGTATCCCATCATCAACCACTTGAAACATCATGTATGTCCTTCTTGACACCGGATGGATAATGTAACATCCGCACTTAGGGCCTAAAACTTCTAGATGTTAGGTTTTCTATGTATCAAATACAGTTAAACCAGGTAGTCAAAAAATAAATTACGATATACCTAAGGGTACATGCAACCTATGGATGTATGCCTTAGCGCTTGAGCTCTCGTGCTCGTGACCTTGTTTACATGAAAAGGACAAAACCAGAATCCCTCTCTTGGTTCGTAACCAGTAAACTCAAAAGTGCATAATCAAAGTATAACTAGGAGGGATTAAATTCTAAATGAATTCCTCCACAAAAAGGGAGAAAGAAGACCCGAAACTTCAAGCCAAGAAGAAGCAAGGATTATGGCTCTGGATATCTTCCAATGTTTTTGTTGGATTTAAGTATCTAAGCCCATAACTATAATTTGTATATATACTTGAACTGATTGTAGTATAGTCTTTTTGGGTTGCCTCATAACTAGCAACCAGACAACATGAATTTTGGAGAGAGAGGTTTATTTATTACATAATTAATAAATTGAAATAAATAATTTATTAATATATTATGAGAATAATATATTAATTAGAAATAGAAATATTTAATTAATATTTAATCATAAATTAATTGGAATTAATTTTGGAATTAAAAGAATTAATTAAAAGTCCAGGGTCTATTGTGCAATTGTTCAATAGTTGAACAACAGGCTCCAGAACCTTCTTGGAGAAGGTTGGACGGTTTCAATAATGATATTCTAGGGTTTCTATAACTATAAATAAGGAGTTGGATAATTACGCATTTTAAATAGTATTATTATATTAAGATTAGGGTTATCTAGGGCATCGTTGTTGAACAATAAAAGGGCCCTCACCCCTAATGATTTTCCCCACTCATATCTTTAGACAGATAATCAAAATTCTTATCGTCCACTCTCCTCTCTCCATATTCATCTTGTTGCTAGTGTTGGGTGTGAACCATTAGAGGCACGATATTTGTGGTGCTTGCTCTCAAGGCTTCAACAACACAAGGGTCTTTATTATTTGTCAACAACAATCAAGGTATGTTTCTCTTAGCCTTAATCATATTTTCAAAAATATGCTAGGCATGCTAGTGTTTCTTATTTGATGTTGAAAGTCATATATGTAATTAGAGAAAAACATAGATCTTATTCTAGGGTTGCATGCAGACTTAAGTTTTTTATTTGTTTCGCTTAAAACCCATTAATTTTATCCTTCCATCCATATGGGATGAGAAATCCCCAAAATGAAATTCCTTTTAATTCTAATGGGAATACCATCCACCATAGGTTCTATATTATTCCTTATTAATAAGCTATCGATAAATTGCTATTCAACCCTTTAATTAATTAAACTATTTATTAATTCGCATAATATTTTCTAATTAGTTTGTAATTAACTATTAAACCATAATAACTAATAAATCAATTCCCCTTTTATTGATTCTACTTGATTTGAGTATTGAAGGCAACTCAAGAGGACCTTCCTATTATTAGAGATATCAACAGTAGTTAATAACCTTGGAGACACTTTCCAACAATCTACCATTTTGACAGGTCATCAACTATAGACGACGATGTTTTGTTAAAAAGTAATACTTGCAACACTATTTGGAATCACATTGCTCCAACCAAGGCAAACATCTAAAGAAAACATCTTAATTTGCATGTTAGACTTGGTCATCTATACACTAGATTGAACCTCCTTAGAATTAGGATCCCTTTGCAATCGTCTGTATGTGCCCTCCATGCGGCTAGTAATATGTAACGCCCCAAATCCGGCAGGTATATTTCGAAACCCGCCTTCTTTTGATTATTGTATATTATAGCCCTCGGAGAAGTTATGTTGAGTCCAAGGGAGTTTTGGGGCTAAAGTTGAAACTTTGGGCCGATTATGGGTCAATTGGGCTAATCCCTTAATGGATTGTGGATTTAATGTTGTTGGGTCAGGTTGGACTTCTAGGTCTTGTGTAGGCCCAATAGAGTGACGGGCCCAATTATTAAATTGGGCCAATAATAGCTTTGGGTCTCGTTGATTAATGTATATTCTTTATCTTCCAGTCGAGTGTGTCGTGCATAGTAGTTGAAGACTCTCAGTTCAGTTATGCACTATCGCTAGGTGAGTTATTCTCACTTTATCAACAGGGTCTAAGGCACCAAGCTCGGCCCTTATGGATAGTATTCGGATTATCATATGATATGCTTACTGATTTACCTCCTGGTAGTTAGCATGATGAAATGCTAGGCTTAGTGATCCTGTTAGGTCGGTATCCTGTTTACAGGATGTTGCTATGGCTAGATTGGTTTGACAGTTATATGCATGATATTGTTTGTATGTTATCTATGTACACATGATTGTTTGTTTGGGGTTGGGTTGAGGCGGTGTCCTGATTTGTGCAGTTGAGGCCAACATACCCGGGGCGGTCTGGATTGATTGTGGGCCCGTAGGAGGCAGTCCAGTCTTGCTGAACGCCCGGCGAGCGGTCCGGATAGGCTGTAGGCCCGTAGGAGGCTGTCTAGTCATGCCGAAGGCTCGGGAGCGGTCCAGATAGGCTGTAGGCCTGTAGGAGGCAGTCCAGTCAGGCTGAAGGCTTATTATGCATGTTGTTTGTTATTATTTATTTTGGATGCTAGAGGTTGGTATGTTGGGGTAACTCACTAAGCCTTCGAGCTTACATTTTATCGTTTATTGTTTCAGGTACATATGTTGATAATGGAAAGGCGATGGCATGACGTACACATCCCCGTTTTTATGATTTTGGATTCTGGGAACTCTTGTAAAAAAAACATTTTGAAAGCAATTAGAACTTGTTGATGTTTAAAAAAAAAAAACTTTTATTTGTGTAAAACTGTTTTCTTTGAAAAGTTTAAATTTCTTTAAAATTTTTGGGTTGTTACACAATATATCTTAGTCACACTTATTTGTTGACTACCCTAAAGTCATTGAGGTAAATGAGATTTTGTGTCGTTGGTGGAGGGATATCCCTATTACTAGAGTGCCCATCATGTATTTGTTTTTGAGGTTGGACCACCTCTGCTTTGATGGCCCTGTTATGGATAATGTAGATATGGGAAGAAGGTTGTCTTCTATTGGAAATCTTATGGATAATGTAGATATGGCAACGAGGTTGTCTTCCGTTTGAAATTCAGGAGCAACAAAGAGTTAGTAGGTGACATCCAAGTATTATATAGCTAGAAAAGATGAATAGTTTTGTTAGTTAATCTGATCTCTCAATCCTGGCAAAGATCGTCAAAACTACTTGTAACTCTAGCCTCTCACTAGCTTTGTTTTTATAAAACAAAACACCCTTTGGTTTAAAAAAGAATCATATAAATAATACCCACTTATATTTTTTTGAGACTTATTGAGCATATTCAATGTCTCAGCATATGTGAAATTTTTTGCCATCTACAAAGGCTGGACTGACATTTTCAAATACGGGAAGGTATTGAAAGGTTAATACATTTGAAATGTTGTTCCTTTATGAAAGGGGCCTCGGACAAACCCACAAAACCAACTCTTGAAATATTATAAACACCTAACTGATAGTAATCTGATTCTACTAGGCTGACAACAGAATACACATCAATGTATAGCAGATCTTTACCAATTTTTTTATGTATGTGCATGATAAAGAAAAAAAAAAAGTCGACACATAAAACTCTTGGTGATTATCACGACTGAAAAAAGACAAAAATCGATAACTTAATGAAAACAAAGCATGATTTTCAGATATGTAAGAAAAGATTGCGATCTAGATTGATAGGGTCGATCATGACAGCGGCTGTGAAATTGTATTGAAATGAAACTGAACATCGTATATATAATGGTTAAGAAATGTTTGGGCGTAACCCTATAACCCTGATTTCTAGCGTTGGTGATTTGCATCAACCTCCCCTACTATTGTACGTATCTTCAAATAGAGCCCAAAGGTTATTCAAAATGACAGTTTTGTTGCTTGATGAAGAAAGGGCTACTAGATTTTTTATTTGTAATTTTTTTAAGGGAGAATTTCATATATGCTCTTCTTAAACATTAAAATATCATCTTTACCCAAATTAATTTCTAAATATCATATTTACCCTTCGTAAAATCTCTAAATATCATATTTACCATTCATAAAATTTCAAATTTAAACATCAAAATATCATATATATATTTCATTCTTCAATATCAAAATATCGTATATACACTTTTTAAAATCAATGATTATATCTAAAATATCCTCCATCTACAAAATGAAAATATTCAAAAACAACAAAAACTAAACAATCAAAATATACATTCCATAGAAAGGGTTAAAGATAAATTTTTTTGTCTATCAACAATTGAAAAGTCGATCTAAGAGAAGAAAAGCAACACCTAAATATGGTTTGACCAGAAGTCTTTTGGTAAATATAACCAATACTCTTTAATTTATTTATTTTTGGAAAAATATTTGATACATTTTCTTTGTTGTTTAGGTGAGAATATCTTTCATCATTTAACATTGTAATTAATCCAGGTTGAGTATACAATATTTATGGTTTAGCCTTTCAACATGAAATTATGTAATTAGTGCAAACTTATTATAATTTTTGGCTACAAAATTAATGGTTACACTAAATGTTAAAGTATGATTAATGTGTTAAATGAAATCTTAATAAATATGTACTACTAATTATATTTATTTTAAATTTAAATTTCCGGAAGAAAACGATGTTCATAATTAATGAAGATAATTAAAATTGTGCCTATATTTATTGTTTAACATGGCTTTCGGTTAAAATCAACAAGTCAAAGAAAGCTTGACGATAAATATTCAGTTTTATGAATGTTTTGTCTTATTGGTTGATTATTGGATTACTGACACTAGGTGTTTTGATATCAGCACGTTGTTATACATGAATTGCGACTTTGCATTTTAAGTATATTTGTATTCTTTTTCTATTTCAACGCAATGTAAGTTTTACAACATATTAGAGACACTTGAATGAATTTTGATAAGCATACGTGAACCGAAACACATGCACAATCTTGCTATGGACGATTTAAATTTGTTGGTAAATATCAATTGATTTTCAATCATTAATTGCCAGAAAGGCATAGTATTGAATATTTGTCGCAATATATTTGTGAATTTGGTATAAGTTTGAAAACCAGTGGTGGATTTATGAACTTACCAAATTAACTATGGGTAATGTAATAAGTGTATAAGGCATGTCTTGCATCTTTTGCATGGTACTACTGTTGGATTAATGTCTAACTCTATAACTATAATTGGTAAGACTTGACCCGACCCGGCATGGTCCATTTGGGTTGCATGACATCATACATTTGGATTCACTAAAATGAGAGAAATAACACTAAAGGTTTGTTAATATATTATAAGTTCTAATATATTAATAAGATTATTTAATCAGTATTGATCAAAAATTAATCTAGGATTAATTAAGTGATCAAAAGAAGACTAATAAAATATATGGGTTGATTGTGTAAATCATCCATACTTTTATTGTGAGCTAAGACTCCATGGATTATCAAGTTGGGCTAAAACCCATGATGCTCCATGGATGCTCCATGTTGTATTTGCACCCATAGACCCAATGTATTTACGGTTGCATGTACACTTAGGAGTGTTAGAATGCCCAAAACCCAACAGTGGTATCAGAGCCTAGGCTTGTTTTCTTGTTATACTTGCAAAATTAGCTGAAAAATCAAATTTTGGTGCTGTCTGCACAACAGACTCGCCGAGTCCAAGGCAAAAAGCATCCAACTCACCGAGTTGGTTCATGCACTCGACGAGTTGGACCCCCATACGGCATATATTCGACTATTTTGGCTAGAAATGGACTAGGAACATTACCCTAAGATGTTTTTGGACTTATAAATTTGTTTTTGATGTGGTAATGTTCATGCTAATCCAATTTCAAAGTTAATTGTCAATAGATTCATGTTTTGTATTAGTTTAAAAGTTTTGCTAATTACATGAAAAAGTTTGATGTGAATTATTTTTGTTCATATGAGTTGCTTAGATTAATAGATAAGTTAATTGATTATGTGTTTTCAATCCATTTTAATCTAAGAGATGATTCTAAAATGTGTTTGTCTAACTTGTCCTCAAGTTACATGAAAAGTCACATTTAAGTTTCATATAACTCATAAAAGTTGGCAATGGTTACAAAAAATGAAGAGTGTTGTCCTCAAGTTATGGAGGTTCAAGAGTCACTTCATTAAGTAATAAAATGTGCAACCTTAATTAATTCCATAAGTTACAAAATAAAGAAAAGTTATATTCTTTTATTAGTTTAAAGTCTTCCATAACTTATCCTCAAGTTATGGAACTTGAAGAGTCTTTTAATTAAAACTACTTTAAACACATAAGTTATGGAATTAATTAGTTTTGAATAGTTTCAAAACTTGCCCTCAAGTTTTGGAATTTGAAAAGTCTTCACTTATGAATACTTTAATTCTAAGTTAGCCCTTACAATTTTAAAAGTTAAACTTCAACCCTTATATTTTATAATATTATAAGTTAATAATATTTATATATCTGTATAAGAGTAAAGTCAGTCTTACCGTTAGTAGGCCTCATTCACGAAGTCGGTCTATAAGGGGGGTATAAGGTTACTGCCTATAAAATGGCAGTTTAATGGGTGTCCAACCTCACCCACCTCTTCCTTGACTGGTGGAGGGTCGTTAGCCGAACGGGTAGGACAAGGACTATAATTCTCCCTTCATTAAAAGTATTAATGATAAATACTAAGTAACTAAACCTTTTATAAATACCCAATCTTAGTTACTTAGGAAAATGTGAATAAGGTGCTAATCCATGAAATTACACTTTGCACTTTGTTTAAGTTGGTTGGTGGAGCGTGTGTGGTTAACCGGCACACTAACTCGTATTTAACAAGGTAAGAAAAGGGTAACTTAATGTTTATCATAGTATCGATGGAGTGTGTGTTGTTAACCGGCAAATCGATTGAGGGGTAAACACTTAAGAGTACCAAGTAATTTGCATGGGTACTTCACACCTTGTTTTGTGATCCTCGGCATCCCAGTCACAAAACCTGAAGGGCACACTCGAGATTGAAACATGCCATTGAAAAGCTCAATTAATCTCAAAAGAATCTAGGAGTTTCAAAACTAGTTAAAACCTAATAATACATTTCGTTTATCTTGGTAGAAATTGGTGAATCGTCATTCACTTACCTTCAAATATTTTATAGCTTGGATTACGACATCCCTCTTCCAAGTTATAAAAGTATTGTGTTGGGTACTAGCCTTAATATTTCATATTGGGTGTTATATTAAGGACTTTAAATCAACTATCTTGAATATCTCCCAAAAGATGTCTAGTTTAAGACATCTATGTTTGGTGATGCAATTAACCAAATATGTGACAACCATATTTCCAAAACACGTGGCCATATGTCATTTTTGCACTAGTGTGAGGTGTTTCTTTGTTGCATCCGACCTCAAAGTGAACCTGTCTAAAAGTAAATTCATGCTAACTCGTGTTACTAACTCGGAGATTCAAAACCTGCCTACTTAGTTGGCTTACGCCATCAGTTTGTTTCCTTTTGTCCTATCCTGGTGTTTCAGTGGGTACGAAGATGACAAGAATATCATCTTGGAAACCTATATATTGTTGATAATTCTCATTATAAATAGTTTTTGAAAGAGGTACAACAAATGACCTTTGGAGGTTGATTAACCTTATGCATTTGTGCTTATGGTAGCCTTGGAACCTAGTTGTCCTCTCTTTTCAAGGTGCCAAATGAAGTCATCAAAAGATTGAGAACATCCTATTTTAAATTCTTTTTGGTTGGTTTGGATAACAATAAGAAAGTTAATTGTATTGCTAGGGAAAATGTTTTAGATACCATGGAAAAAGGTGATTTCAACATTGGCAGATCATTTAATCTCGTGGTAATGGGAAAATGGTGGTGACAGTTCTATGTTGTCTAATGGTTTATCCGAGGAAAAAAATTATAACGACACTATGGAGAAAGACAAATTGATGGCTTGTAAAAGCGACATTTGGGGTAAAATCATTAATATTCATATTGATTTGAATTATTTGAGTTTGGACTTTCTTTCCGTGTTTTCTATCAAAAACAATAGGTCAAGATGGATTGGAATCAAGGATGGCATTTTCTCCGCATCCTCCATCAGGTTCATAAATGATGACGTTTTGTCAAAATATAATACTTGCAACACTATTTAAAATCGCATTGCACCTTCCAAGGCAAACATCTTAATTTTTCGTGTTAGGCTTGGTCATCAATACACTAGATTGAACCTCCACAGAATTGGGACCCCTTTGCAATCACCAATATGCACCCTATGTGCGACTAGCAATGAACTTGAGTCACACTTATTTCTAGACTACCCTTAAGTCATTGAGGATTTTGTGTTCAGTTTTGGAGGGGTATCCCATATTACTAGTGTGTCCATTGATTTGTTTTTGAGGTTATACCATGGGGGTTCTTCAGTAATAAGATCAAGCATAACAAGATCAAGCTGCCAGTCACCTCTGATATGATGGCCTTTTGTGGATAACGTAGATATGACCACGAGGTCACCTCGCAACTGTCAAACTGTAGTGATAATATCAAACTCTCGAATCACAAAGGCGAACTATACTACTTATATTCACCATAGGACCACTTCCATAAATTCCCAATTTACTAAAACACCGCCATAAGTCAAACTGGTCAACCCTTAGTCAAAGTAAAAGTCAACGGTCAAGGTCAACAGTCCATGTTGACCCAACTCGTCGAGTGCAGCTCACTAACTCGTCGAGTCCTTCCAAAACTCGAGAAATCATGAAAAACCTAGTTGACTCGCCAAGTTTCTAGTCAACTTTTCAAGTCCATGCAGTTTCCAAATGTCGGGAAAACCCTAACTAAATCGTTGAGTCGTCTTACTGACTCACCAAGTCCATGCACAAACCATCAACGTCCAATCTTCATTGGACTCATTGAGCTGACCATGCAACTCGTCGAGTCCCTTCAGTATATTTCTCATTCAGATGTTTTTAATCTACCCCAAAGTTCCAACTTATAGATCTAGCTTCCTAAGGCCCATATTCCACACAAAGTTGCAAACTTTACGTGCATGCAAGGTCTTAAAGGCTTAGAACACCAAAACCAAGTCTAGAATGAGGTTTAGGGCATGGTTAGAGGTCAATACAAGATAAAGTTGATAACTTTATGAATTTGGGACCTAGAGGAGTCCAGGTCTAAGACCATGTCCTTATGATAAGCTTAAACCCAAGGGTGGCTCCATTAAACCCCAAAAATGACCATAAATGTCCATAGAAGAAGATCAAAGTATGAAAGGGTCAAGGTATTAGCTTTTTACCTTAGGTTAGTTGCCAAAACGAAGTAGATGACATATCCACTTCCTCCTTTTTGATCCAAGCTCCTCACTCTTCAAGTTTCCCTTCCAAGATAAACCAATAACACCTTTCAAACTCTCAACACATACAATGGGGGTATAGGACTCGATCTAGGGTTTCCTTTTGGTTGTAATGACGGTAAGGGAGGCTAGAAACGACCCATAAGTTCCGTAAATATGGGTGTAAATCCTAAAATTTAGGGTTTCCATGCACATCCTCTACTCGTCGAGTCGGGGTCCTCCGACTCTTCGAGTAGAAGTCATAAAATCACGCGAGTCTGACTAGGTTTGACACGACGATTAGGGGACTCAAACTCGTCGAGTTCCATCAATAAAATGAATAAAAAGGTTTTAAAATAAATATGGGAGTCGGGGTGTTACAAAAGTAAAATAGGAAGATTATGTTAAAACTACCTAAAACGAAATAAATGAAATTTAGAGATTGGATTTAAAAAAATATATTAAAGTAGTTTCACTTAGTTTTGAATCAACCCCCCCTCCCCCCCTCCCCCCCCCCCCACACACACACATTGTGGTTGATTTTTCAGAAGCATAATTGATTTAATTTGTAATCTATCATTTCCAATATCAATTAGTTATCTTAGCCCAATTAAATAACCATAATGATTATAATGACAACTAACACAATGATCATGTAATCAACTATCCAAATAATATTTTAGTATTAAATTCATATTAACATGGTTTCTTCAATAAACCCAAACACCAGCAACCGAATCTTGATGAATAATTAGTTCATTCATATTAAATAAAAGCTCTTCTTCTGGATGCTAAAAATACTTCGAATATGTTCCACCTATTTTCTGATAATCTTTCCCACTCGTTAGCTATTAGCTATCTTTATGGCCAACATAAACAATATTTGATACAAAAAATCATTTATCAAAAATTAAGGAAGTACTAGTAATATCTGATTGATTTTGACATACTCTCCTAAATTTTTAATCCCATCCTTACCGAGAAGAATGTGATACTAGACAATGAAGATCGACCTTTTTGTAGAAGAATTTTATTTAGAAAGTAAGTAAAATTCTTCAAAACCCAATTCCTTGCCCAAAACATCAACCCTATTGCATTTCTTGAACTTCATTGTTCATGTGTAAATATATTCAGTTTTAAATTTATAAAACGTTTTTAACTACGGGTGCCAACGAGCCGAGTTAACCCTGAGCCCGACCAGGCTCGGCCTAGGATTGCTTATGTTATATGGGGCTCGAAATCGAGCTTGACTCAATTCAAGGTTTACTGAGCTTGGCTCAAGCTTGTAAAAATTATACAACCTCGACTTGATTTTTCTCTAACCTGCCTAAATAAGCTTAAGTTCGGTTCAAGCTTGTTAAGAATCATGTTTAGTAATACCCTAAATCCCTAAATATGTTTTTTATTTTAATATTAAAAAAAATAAATTATATTATATACAGGCTCTATTAGGCTGCAAGCCTAATCAAGCTTAGAGACATAGGCTCGAGCTCGAGCATGTTTAATAAACGAGATTAATATTAAGCTTGAGATCAGCTCAGGCTCATTTAAAATCGGTTTCGAGTTGAGCTTTTAACGAGTGATCCCGAGTAGCTCAAGTGTAGCTTGGCTCATTTGCACCCTAATGTTAACTGGACTAATGCCTACTACCTAATGATATAGTATTATAACCGAGGTAAAACAAGATCTCGAACTCTTGGGGAACGAGTATGATTTAATTTAGAATACTTAAATATTAGTTCTACTAAAACAAATAAAGGTAAATAGTGTGACTGTGTTAAAACTACCTTAAACGAAATAAATAAAGTTCACAGATTGGATTAAAAACAATATATTTAAAGTACTTTCACATAGATTTGATTAAACCCATCAATTATGGATGATTTCTCATAAGTGTAATTGATTTAATTTGTTATCTGCCAATTCCTATATTAATTAGTTATCTTTGTCCGGTTAATTAGTCATATATGCCATTTCAAAAAAAAAAAAAACCAAACCATATTAGTCGAGTGTAAGGATAATTAACACAATGATCATGTCATCAACTATCCAAATAATAAATTAACATTAAATTCATATTATGCAAGTTTCAATATATAATTAATCTCATTGGTCATGACAATTAATTAACACACAAAATGGCCATCTAATATAATCTTACACATTCACAATTCATCACCAAACCCTAGCATTTAGTACATCACAAGTTATAATATCAACAATTATGAGTCAAGTCAACACATTGGACCTCTTGAATATAATAAACTCAATAATAGGTAATAAAATCTAAACTTCAACACATAAGGATCAACTATTAAGAAAACATAATAAATAAGCCGAAATATTAAATAAATAAGCCAACTAATACAGGTTTCCACTACATCTAGTAAAAAATATATGGGATTAGCACATAATATCTGATAGAACACATAGAGAAACAATCAAAAATATGCTAAACATGATAACTAGAAAAACCAATTCATGGCCAATTTAATCCACTCTTTGATTTTTCAGATTTCCAGCTTCAAGAATTGTTCCAAAAGGGTTCTAGTCTTCATAAAATGTCTCGGAGTTGTCAAGCAAGATTTCCCACCTTTTAGGGTTGAGCAGAATATTTATTTATATATTTTCTATAAAAATTGTTCATGCCTTAGTTTAAGTTTAGACACACACTATTTTTCATATGAATCCCTAAACACGAGGATCTGATACCAAATTTTAACTTCCCAAAATTTTCAGCTATTTTTTTAGAAAAATACAATCTAAACAACTATAAAACCTTTTTACAAGAAAAAAAAATCCACTAAACAAGTTGAAAATAAACATTATTGCTATTTTGTAGCAATTGATCAATTGAAAGGGGTTGTTGGAACTTTTTTTATGCATCGCTACTGCTCGTTACACAAGGTCACTATCTCTATTCTTTATTTTTATATCGGTTAACAATATATCCGTCCGAATGAGCAAAAAATATATTTTATTCATTTGTGATGTCGGAAGGAACGAAAAATATATTCTATTCATTTGTGATTACAGTTGTATTAATATGTTTTATTCCAAATATATAAAGAGAAAAATTACTTATAGTCATGTATGAATAAAATATCTTATTTATGAAATTGTTTTAATCATTTATAAATATAAAAACCTATTCTAATAAAAGAATAGCTTTAATCTTCTTTTGACATGTTTCATCTTATTAGGCCTTTTAATAAATACATATTATATTCTACTTTTGACATGTATCACCCTATTAGTTTTCTTAATTAATGCTTGTCATTTATTAACATATTAATTAATTCTCAATTTTAAATTTCTCACTCTAATTATATTAAATTAATAACATTACAATAAAATTAATACAAATTATAAGATGATATAATTTATATATTTATTTAAATTAACAATTATAATTTTATATAACTAAAAAAATATATTTTAATTAATAATTTATTTAAAATATTTGATTAATAATTTTGAGTTTTCACTATGAAGTTTAATTAATTTTGTAACCGTGGTTCCCACGGGCTATAAACTAGTTATTAATATAAATGTAAAGAATTCAATTTTAATATAATCATTTACGTATATAACAGTGTAATTATATGAATACAACTTTGGCATATTCATTTATGAATATAACTCCGCAAATTGATTATCAATGACTAAAAATCCATTGCCATATTTATATTATACCGACCATTAATATGTATTAAAAAACTAAAATTAGATATTCATTGATAAATACAAGTGTGGAATAGAAATGAAATTTGTTGATAGAATAAAAAATCAAGTGATTTAGTTATAACCTTATTTGAATTTCATTTGCTAACAAAAAAGACGGTATATTGATATATTTTAGAAATGAATTCATTCTACTTAATCGATTTCTATTAATAAAAAGAAAGTTAATTATTAGTGAAAATAAAATATAATAAATGACTGCAACATTATATGGGAAGTCCATTTTGTCCCATTTAATTAAGTTGAGTATTTAATTAATGTACTAATAAAATTCCTATAGTGACCTTAGAGAATGATTTGTCCGCAGTCATTCTTGCGTTCTCAACATTGTTACCTTCTCTAATAATGAGCAAAGAATATTTTAGTAAAAATAATTTTAATAAACTTTACCAACAACTTTAGCAACTTTATATTCTAGGAAAAAAATTACTTTTTGGGTGAAGAGCACGTTCGGCCAGATTCAAGAATTGGATAAGTTACTGTGTTTTGAAGTATTTACTCTTCGTATTTAATCTTTGCATATATTCAAGACAACACAAGCAACCACAACATACCTAACAAAAGCCTAAAAATTCAAGATACATAGGCACAACTTAAAAATTCAAACTTCCATTTCAAAGTGATTGCAACTTTTAAGGCTACCTATAGTCAAAAGTTTGTTTGGATCTTTGTAATCACAATTCCAAGCCTTCGCTGGTTGCAAGGGATGTCGTGATTATTTTTATACCCCTTTTAAACATTGTTTACGAGAAATATCTTTCAATTATCTGTATTACTGTACTACAAAATATAAATAGAAAATTATATATAATATTAGCTATAAGTGTAGAACAATGTTTTACGTAATCCACAAATTATACAAATAAGTAAATTGTTGCATATAACTATATAACAGAGAATTTTCACTTTTTCACTTCTTATCTACTTCAGTTGTGGTAGGATGTTATAACAAGGAAATTCATTTGATATCAGCAAGACAATAATAATTTGGACATACCATGTGAAACCGGAGAATATCTCATATTGGTTCCCTGTTTCTACCAAATATCTGAATTGTGATTTTTTTAAACCCCAATCAGACGTACCACATGGCACCTGCAATATTACAACTCAATCACCATTTGAAACAAGATCAGTAAGCATGATTTTTATTCATGATAAGTAACTATAGGTAGAATAAGAAAGACTTGTATTTAAATATAATAAATAATTTTTGGAACGTCCACACATGTTTTATGTGATGTTGTCGATTGCATTCTTTTAGTCACAACTTGAAAATAACACAAAAAGAAATTGAAAAGTTATATGGTAGATGTAGGGTTTAGGGTTAACATAAAAAGAGATTGAAAAGTTATCTATGGATAAAAAAAGTATGGTAGATGTACCTTAAATCCTGTATGTCCTTCATCCCCATCAATCATTGTCCCTTAAATTAAGATCCACCTGTAAAACGACAAAATTTAAATGAATTGAAGGAGGATGTTAGAAGTTGATTCATTCAAGATAAACAAATGTTTTTATTTCACGAACTTCTAATACTCCTAGATTAATCGCTCGTGTAGGAAATTATTGATCTGCGACAACAAAACACTATTTTTATCACCTAATTCATAAATTAACCCTAGAACTCGATTTATGATGAAATTAAACTTAAAAACATTTGAAATGAGAAAATTGGATATAACTGGAGGCCGACACCAGTGGGTTGAAATGAAAATTAAAATCTACAATTAAATGGCATATAATGATTGAAATGGAAAAAACCCTAAAAGCTTAAACTAAAAAACAAATCGTAGATCAAACCGTAAAAGATTCGAAATCCAAGAATTGAAACGCAAAATAAGACAACGGTGTGGAGAAAAATAGAACCGGGTGAATACCTTGCCGTTAAGACACATTCGATCTTGATGAAACCAAGGTCTGACGGAGACGGTGTTAGTGATACGACGGCTATTGTGATCGAGAGTAGTAGAAAATCAGAAAAACTTGGGCGTATAAGCTTCAATTCCATGAATCGATCGTCCAAAAACCGATGTACTTAACCATCTTTATTAGAATCTGAATAGGGATGAAACGTAAAAAACCTTAAAGACTCCTTGAGATCCTCTTCAAGTCTCTGCCCTTCATCTTCTTGTCCAATCGATACTTACTAAGAGATTATGTCAGCGGATTAATAAAAGAAAAGGTGGGCCACAAGCATTGTTGGTGGTAGGAGATGTTGGTGGCCGGTAATAAAGAAGAATTGTGGTGGTAGGGAGCGAGAAATATGGAAGCAAAAAATGAAGGGGAAAGGAGCGAGATTGTATAATCAGAGAAAAATTACAACTCAAAAGGTTGAAGAAACGATAGATGGAGATGGTGGAGAATAATATGAAAGATATAGAGATGAAAAAAATAAAAGAGAGAAGAGGTGATGGAGCGATGGAGGTTTAAGAATAACAAAGGAGAGAGGGTGGGAAATGGTGGAGGGCCACGTGGTATATTCTCTCAAAACGTGGTTGGAAGAACGCTTTTATTGAGATAAAAAACACTCTTTTAAGACTGGGAGGTGTCGGCAACGCTGTTAGGAAAACGACAAAAAAAAACACGTTATAACGTGCTATGATGATAACGGGGAGTAACGTGCAATCTCATAACACCTAATAACGGGGAAAGAGGCCGGTGTTTACATGTTATAACATGCAATAACACCCAATAACGCCGTTGCCCATACCCACCTCTCTAATGACCGGGAGAAAAACACTTCCACACGTGTCAATGAGATGTTCCATAGAGTTGCTGACTAATCATGCCGATAGATTTTACCAACGTTACCTAACAGAAGTTTTCTTTCTCCAATGATATTTTTTGAGTTAGTGGATATGCCAGCTGTCGACTTCTCAGTTCCACTCAAGAAATGATTTTTTCTTACAAATTAATAGATTTGATACTGAACCTTATGACGTGTTTTCTTGAAAAAATCAAGCCAAAATTCAACAAAAATCTTACAAAAAAATACTTGCTTAATTCACAAGCGTTTCGTTCCATCCACTTTCCTTGAATTCTAAAAAATAGTCTTACTTATATATATATATATATATATATATATATATATATATATATATATATATATATATATATATATTAGGTGTGAAACCCGTGTATTACACGGATTGATTAAAAAAATATATCAAAGTTTAAATATTAACAATTTTTTAAACTAAAATTTTAAAATAAATACACATATTCAAATAATAAATAAATAAAATCACTATTGAGAAGATCATCCATAATATCAATGATTGTTTTATCATATTCATTAAATTTATTATCATATTCAATGTATTTTAATATATCTTATGTATTTTTTAAGATTTTTTGCATTTATTATCACATTAAATATATTTAATACTTTATATATATAAATTTAGTATTATGTGGCATATTAATGGATTTAATTCAAAAAACCACAAAATGACATGTGGATTTAAATTTAATCAAAAAATTTATAAAATTACACGTGTCAAATTTAATGAGAAGATGACATTTGGCAAAATCACTACTCTTTTATTAGTATATATATATATATATATATATATATATATATATATATATATATATATATATATAGGCCTAGGTTATTATATTCAAAGTAATTATTGTGTTATTGTATGCATAAATGTGGGCCAATCAAATTTACTTCATTTGTGAAAGTGATTAATATATATTATTGAATTAAATATAATTGAAAATATCATCTTAATTAATTACAAGGGTAATTTAGTCAATTAATATAGATTTACTAAAGGAAAATTGCATTTTTTAAGGGATCATAGACTCTATTAATTTAAAAATCCGATTTTACATATTATGATTTTTTTTAATTCGGAAATTCTAACAGAATATGTTTATGAGTGTATTCAAAAATAAAAATATTCTTGACCATAAATAATAAAAATATTCTTGAACCTATTTCTTGATCATGAATTTAAAAACTTCTTGTAGAATAATAAATCCTTGAATAATCAATTGAAGAATAAAAATAAAAAATACATTATTTTTTATAGAATACGGGTAACAATTGTTAAGAATTACATTAATTGTTATGGAATAAAACTAAAAAACAATCAAACCGGGAAAGAAAACATCAAAATCTAACAACGACTACTACATTCTAAAAGAATAATATGGTTCGTTTCAATTTTGTGGTCTGTTCTTCAAGCATCAACTTCTGTGATTCCAACAGAATTGGAATTCGTCTTTCCATTCCAACATAATTAGAATTCGTGATTCCATTCTAGTAGAATTGGAATCTCACCAATATCATCCATTTAATCATCTACATAAACACTCTTCCATTCTCTATTCTTTTCTGCATCGATTCACAATCAATATTTAATACAAAAGAAAAATCACCCATGCATTCCTTCTCTTCTTCGTTTTCAGTCAAGGACAAACCACCGAAGTGGATATTTTCTAGTGCAAACAGAATAGATCAGCAGCTCCTTTCTCTTCTTCTTCTTTGATTTCTGCCAAGAACATCAAGAGACCAACAGCCTCTCCCTTTTCCTTCTATCTTTCCCTATTAAAAGAAACAAACAAACAAAAAACTCCCCTAATATCGTTTTCTGCCTGCTTCCATTTTCCTTCGTTGTTAGCAGTTAAATAAGAAAGAAAAGAGGAGCAAGGAGATTACCGGTGCAGCCCCCCATCGCATCCCACACATTCTCCGGTCAAGCAAACACCTTCGAAAACCACACCTATGTTGCTGCTTCGCTGCTTCTTGTCGAGAGCTTCATTTCTAGGGTTTGTAATTCGAGAGCAGCTTGAGCTTCGTCGTCCGACTCCGAGTCGGAATCGGAACTTGATGTAGAACTGTTGTTGTGCACTATGATGGAGGGTAGACCCAGATCGCCGACGATTGATCCGACACAAAACGTGAGATTATCATGGATGATAACGATTGATTCCTTTTGAAATGAGGCCTTCTGTGCATCTATAATCTGGATGAGGTGTTTTTGAAAATGGGGTTTGCAGTCATCGTTTAGAGCTTGCAAGAGCCGAATGAAGCCGGAAGAGTCGCCGGTGTCGGATAATTTGTCCGGCAGAGGGAGGAAGATGAAGTCAGGGTGATTAGAAGGGTCTGGTGGATGATTAGATTGGTCTGGTGGATGACGGCTGTATATAAGAAAAGAAATTAGGTTAAAATTGAATGCTAGCATGATTATAGGACTATTTGTGGAAGCTATTTATCAAATTACTAAAATACCCTTGTTTATTTATTTGATTATTTAAATTTTTATTTAATTATGATTGGCCCATATTTATGCGTACAATAACACAATAATTACTTTAAACATTTGAACCTACCTCTCTCTCTCTCTTTCTCTCTCTTTCTCTCTCTTTCTCTCTCTCTCTCTCTCTATATCTATATATATATATATATATATATATATATATATATATATATATATATATATATATGTCAATATCAAGATTCTCAAGGTGGAAAAGAAAACATGATAAATCTTATAAGGGTAATGAGAAACGACATTTTATAACGTTTTTTCTATTCAATGTGAGAGGAAAGGTCGCATCATTAAAGGTAAGCTATGGTGACGTTTAATTGTATTGACTATAACCCATAAAAACTGTTGCTACAAGTAAAAATCATTACCATTGCATACTAATCCTTGTAGTTTTTCAATCATTTTTCGATAACTGTCAGCATAAAGTACTTTCCCTCAGAAGTTGTTTTGTTTTCATCACTATTGTTGAGTCTTAGTGACACATAATAGATTAAAGTGTGACCATAAACCACTTTTAGTCAAATTTTTTCGTTTGTCATTACTATTTTTGACTTCTAATGACACGTAATATGTTAAACCATGACAATAAACTACTAGTACTCACATGTTTTTTTCATTTGTCATGACTATTATTGAATTTTATTGACAAGAAATATATTAAAACATGACCATAAACTATTATTAATCACATGTTTTTCGGTTGTCATGAATGTTATTTACTTTTACTGACATGTAATATATTAAACCACGACCATGAACAATTTTTTGTCACATATTTTTTTCATTTTTATGACTATTATTGAGTTTTAGTGACACATAATAGATTAAGTTGTTACTATTGTTGATATTTAATAACATTTTTCTTGTTTTTCATGTCTATTGTTGAACAACATAAAATCATTTACATGCAAAATATTGATCAATTAACATCATGTATGTTACTCTAACAAACAATTTAAATTAATAAACAAAATACAACATTCACATTCACATATAGAAAGTGTGTTTACAACAACAATTTAATAAATCATTACAATAAGTCGTCATCTCCAACTGTCAAGCCATCACGTGTACAAATGCAATATTACCAATGGACTCAATTTCATATACACCATCCTCATTAGTCCCTTTAATAAACACATCTGCATGAAAAGAAAAAAAATCATCAATTCATATAAGCAACATATTTTACATTTTACACAATACATACAACATAGTTTATCCTTTACACATCATCATTTCATAAAGAAAAGAATCGTCTCTTTTAACAAATATAGGCGACATACTTAATCATTTACACACAATAACAATGTACTTACATTTTATACTCTAAACAACAACATACTTTCTAACTCTTTTCCCAAAGAATCATAAGCAAAAGCATAAAAGGGAAAGTTTCTTACAATCAATCACTTGCTCTGTTTGTACAAATACCAAAGTGAGCATTAATGAAAACAAGGTACATAACATCTAACAATAAAAGATATAAACAAGTTCCAATGATTTATATACCTTCACCCTTCCTTGTGGTCTTTATACCCAGAACCCATCCGTAAATGTGAAACATGTTGAAATAAGAAGAAAAAAATGTTAAGAGAGTTGATTGAACATCAATAAATTTGATTCCTAATAACTAATAATAAATAAGATAAATCTCGTGAGAATAAAAATGGAAGTATGAATCATTTGCTTTAAAGGTCATTGTATAGAATTACCACTCCACAAGCTGCTGCAAATGTAAGTTGTGGATGTAAATCACATTTTCAAACAGAAAAAACAAAAATCAAGTTCTTTTGAGTTTAAACAGGAAGTAAATCCAACCCATTATCAAGATTCATCAAGTAGAGATATTAATAACACAAATGTACCAGAGCAAGAGCAGTTCCACTTAGGTGTTGTTTGTTTTTTCTAAAGCAAAATGTCTGCAGTCTGCGGACCACATCTGTAGACCTCTGTAGTAGAAGAGGTGGACTAAACGTCTACTGTGATAACCCGAATATTTCGTATATATAGTTTCCGCAATCTATCACTTCATTAAAAAATCAAATTTATTTCCGCCATCTTTTAGCCCAAATTAAAGTTCGTATTGGTATTCCGAGCCGACTACACTTAAGGATCAAGTGTTAGAAAAACCGCCACTAAAGTCCTAACATCAAAAACCATGCCATAAACTCCACGAAAAGGAGTTTACGGCCGTAAACATGGGGTTTACGACGGTAAACTCTGGGCGGTAAACTCCGGGCGGTAAACACATCTGGCCGCAAACTCACCCTATATAAGGGATGAGTGGTCCTCTATTCCACTCTTTTCCAGCTCCTAAATCTCTCTCTCTCTCTACAACTCGAATTTGATCAAGAAACACCCCATTCAAGCTCCAAAATCATAAGTATTCCTATCCTATCTCATTGTACACTAGGATTAACATGTTTTGCACTTAGAAAACACATTGTATCAAGGATGAATATGAGTTTACATCCTATGAATGAGAGTTTACGGCCTATGAATGTTCTTGAGCCGTAAACTCCCTTTAAGGGTGCGAAGTTGCCCTTTCTTCCTTCCTTATGCCTAGAACTCAACATAGAATCAACCACCATCGAAGTAGTGACCTTAAACATTAAAGAAACCAAGTCCTTATAGATTTTATGACCATAAACCCCCAAGGAATTGGTCCTTTGGCCGTAAACTCCCTAAAGGGATCAAATGGTGCCCTAACTTCCCTCTATGGCTTGTATAAATGACTAGAAACTTGTATGCTTAACCTAGAACCATCAAAGCATGAAATGAAGGGGCTAATATGAGTTTATGGCCGTAAACTCTATGTTTACAGCCGTGAACTCTCCCTAAGATCCATATGGAGCCCTAGTCACTTCCTATGCCCTATATTTAAGTCTAGCTTACTTCCTTTGTGCAATATAAGACCTTTAAGCACCCAAAAACACCCCACCCATGAGTTTACGGCTGTAAACTCATGGGGATATGGTCTTTGGGCCGTAAACACCCCTAAGGCTTTACACTTGAAGAGTAAACTCCTTATTAAGGCCCTACACTCCTTAGATGCAACCCGTATCACTTCCAACACTTGAGATAAAGTGTTTTCGCACATCGGAGTGTATTATCTTACATAATTAGTGGTTCAATGTCTAATTAGATACAATTATGTATCACTTCATGTTACATAGGACCCTCACGTGTGTTCAAGTCCTAAATTGACACCTAGAGTCCTACCCGACACATCCTCGTCTGGTGAGTTCATACCCCTACACTTTTTCCGAGTTTTTCATGTTTTCAGGAGGGGAATACAAGCAAATCATAAAGGTTTTTGTAACTTAAAAACTGATGTAATTATACAATTTTCTAACAAACTTTAGATACTTTATCCCTTTTGTAATATGCAGAGCATAAGGGACGTTTTCTGAATATAATTACATAGTTTTCAAAACAGCGTGGGAACTTATCAAACCATTCAATTTATTATGGGAATAATTTGGGATCTTCATTACTTGTTTTACGGATTCAGATTTCATGCAAAGTCAATATATAAACTATGTATGATTTAGTTTATCCATGTTTAATCTAGAGTATCATGCTAAATAATTACTTTGTTTATAATTATTTATACTCTACTTTGTTCCAAACGATTTCGAAACTCGATAACGACCAATTATCCCGTGAATTAGTTAATACTAGCTTGTGAGACTTGTCTTCGTTATACCCTTCGGGGTACCAGTAAATCCTCTCTCGGAAGTATAACCAGAGTCTCCTGGAGGGAGAGCATGAAATTTATGGATAGATCTATTTGGGATTGACAATCCCACACCTAAACTGCTAGCTACAGTTAGGCGGGCACGCCTGGGGTGACAAATTTTGGATATCGATCGACGCTTGAAGAACGTCAAGGAGGTCACGGGTCAAATCAGTATGGTTATATGACTCACAATACGTATTAAACAAATTAACTTTGGTCACGGATTTCTTTCTTTCTTTCTTCTAATGTTTTATTTACGTAATAAAGTACCTACTTTCGTACTGGAGGGTATTCTAGGGATCTTAACCTATAGTTTTATGTATTAAAACTACCTACTTTCATACTGGAGGGTATCTCAGGGATCTTAATCTATAGTTTTATGTAATAAAACTACCTACTTTCATACTAGAGGGTAATCCATGGATCATAACTTATGGTTTTCTTATCTTACTGGTGATAACTGGGGTTTTTCTTATCTTATGGAAATCGACAAACTTCTTTTATAAGAAAATATGAGATTTTCTTGGGAAACAACTTTTCATAAAACCAAAGGAAACACATTCTTTTACCAGAAACAAACTACTTATGAATTCACCAACTTTATGTTGATATTTCTAAAACTGCTTGTATTCTCAGGTTTTCGTTAGACACGTATCCCGCTTTCTTTTGGAGAAGATGGAGCGTATAGAAGTCTCGTCTTTACTTTTGTTATACTGACGTATATATAAAACATGTATTACTTTGCTTTCAAACAAATGTATATATTCCTATGTAATGTAATGGTTGTGTTTACTATGCTTGCTATTTACATTGGTTGTGATACTTTACATGACGTCATCCGCCCCGAAACGTTTCCGCCATCAGTTTCGGGGTGTGACATCTACAATCTGAAAAAAGAAGATTGTTTTTTTTAACATCTGTGGGCTACTAAAATAAACGAAAATCTAAATAAACTAGTTTTTTTAAACTTTAAAGTATTTTTTAATATTTTTATGACTTTGTTATAAATAATTAAGGAATCTACATCAACTTTTATGTATTATTGTATAAAAAATAAAAATAAAAATGAAAAAGATATGAATTAATGTATATATTTGATAAAAACCAACAACTTTGGTTGCAAAGTTATAACTAAACATTACAATTACTAATCAAAGAATTTGATACATAAATAGATGGAAATAAACTTTGATTTTTTCAATTAAATCCATTAAAAACGTACCATAAATATTTTCTCGAGAAATTGAAGATATTGTGTTAAACAATGTTTTATAAAATTTAGCACAAAAATATAAGAATATATTATGATCTTTTTTCATATTTATATAAACAACTTCAACGACTATTATTGTAATAAATCTTTATTTATAAATTTATCAAAAAATATCATGTTTAACTACTAGAAAACAGACCTTTAATGCCGTGCATTTTACGACATGCACTGATTAATGATACGCAAAAGGACGTGCCCTTAAAATAGTGTCATCTCTCCAAAAAGTTTAAGGATTCACATCACGCATTATTGTGTGCCCTTAATTTAGTGTCTCAAGAAAAAAAATTAAAAATACGGAGGGCACTTTTTCTTAAACACACGTCGTCTGTACCTGTCGCTTTATAATTTTAATGAAACGCGCTTTCAGTAGACAAGGGGAAACAAAATCCCTAAAATTTTGAAAACCCGCCTCGTTTTTCTATCTTCTATCTATCTTTCATGCTTGCAATCCACTCTCCCCTCTCTGATACTCTCTCCTCAAGATCTCCCTTCATTATCTACCTCCCGTCTCTTTGTAAACCCTAAGCCATCGCCACCTCCCTTCTCTCTAGCATGTGCTAGGGTTTTATTTTCTTCCAAGCTTCCACTTCTCTCGTTTTCTCTCAACCCATTACGTGCGAGGGTTATGAAATAAAGAAAAACCCCAATGCTCCACAAAGACTCCTTTCTATAAAATATCAGGTAAAGCTGTAGAGATGGAGTCTGAAATCATCAAGAGGAGAACAAGAATCATCAGCCACACAGTAGAAAGTGGCGATCGGGGAAAAATACAAATCATCAACCACACAGCAGAAGAGCAGCAGGGAGAAAACGAGGAGACGGGAAGTGGATTTGGGGGAAATTAGTCATCTTAGTGGAATCGTGGAGAGACTTTAGGCGGCAAACTGATGAGTTAAAAAACTCTTTGATCGTTTAGATCTTTTAACAGGTTAATCACTAAAACGAAAACAACAATATAAAGCACAAGAATGAATCAAAATATGTCGAATGATTCAATAGATTCAAGCCTCAGCAGAGCTCGATAAAGAACTTCCGTTGTAGAGGCTATTAGGGTTACAAACGATTAAGATAAAATCTTTCAGAATAATTGACTTCTGAATCTTACGTACTAAGATGCATGCAAGAACCTATAAATACAAAACCCTAGAAATGACTCACGGATGGAGAGGCCCAATCCGTAGACAAAATGGACTAAAGAGCGAGCCCAAGACGCAACACCTTTCAGACCCTACAATCTCCCCCTTTGCGTCAATTGGAGCGAGACTGTTACTTCGGCTTGCCGCGTCCAACTGCAGGAACTTTCTTAGTGGTTTCAAACAAACGTGGAATGAGAGCAAGGATGGTCTGTCTGAAGCTAATGTACCACTGGATCATGTCATCAAAATACTTCTTGTCATCTGCTGAATTCTGTTTGCAATGATGAATGATTCCCAGAACATGTTCCAAGCATGCAGTGGTGTAAAGGTGCTTATCTGACAAGGCGAACATGCATTTTTGGCCTTCGTTCCTTGTAAACATGACAAAATTCCACTTCGGGTCGATTTTTCTCATCTGCATCATGTTCAAATCACTAGCAGAGCCAACAGGAGAGATAGTAGGCTTTTTCTTGAAGATGTTAGCGATCTCCTGATCCATCTTGGAAACCTCCATAATGTAGCATACAAGCATTCTTTTGAAGTGATCAATGATTAGACCATACTCAGCTTCGTTGGTGAGGAGGATGTTATGCAAAATAATCCAATCATGTGGATTCAGGTTGGGAAGATCAGCAAATGATGTAGCGTGTTCGGTTTTAGCAGAACCCCTCAGTACTTTGAACCGAACGTTCGTGAAGTTCCCCTCACGAAACGGCTTGAGGACCCGAACGTTGACGATCTTCTGAGGGCTCCCTGTCTGATACTGAGGTTGAGCAGACTTCAGATAGAATTCGACAAGCTCGCTATCAACTTTTGGATGAGGATGAGGGACATCAGCAACATTATCAAAAGCATGGAAGATGAAGGCTTTTCGGGTCAGTGGCATGTCGAACTGAGAATCGACATAATTGATTCGATCCAAGGAAATCACTGGTTCGAGCCACAGGATGCTGGGAGTTTCAATTGCTTCTTTTATAAGCTTCTCGAGAGTCCATGGAGGAAAAAGAGTTTTTCTACTCTCAAGAAGATCATGAGCCTCCTTCATTTTTCGTTCGTTCGCCTCAAACTCTCTGGCAACGCAAACGCTCATATCAACATCTTTATCCCAACCATGTTTCTTTAAGAGATCAACTATGGTCTCTTTATCATCATCATCACTGTCTTCAGCAATCTTCTTTCCTTTGTCTTTGACACCCGAACCAGAGGCTTGACCTGCTGGAGGAGGTTCCGTTGCTTTAGTTGTTGTGGAAGTGGGAGCCGGTTGAGACACATCTTCTCCCCTTGTTTCGGATAGGCCACGAACTCAAGGAGCCCTTCAATTTTGCTTAGTAGGGCAAGGGCAGGAGCAAGCTTCTCTGCGAGAGTGTGCCTCACTGAGTAATTCAGGATAGGATCATGTGCTTCGATGATGTTGGAAAGGGTGGCATGGACATCCGAAACACACGATGAAATAACCTCACGCTCAGATCGAAGAGATTGGACTTCCTTTTGAGATTGGAAAAGATGAAGACTCTTGGCCTTGAGAGGAGTGGTCTTGCAAGCAAGAGCATCCATCACTGAGTTCTCTGAAGCGAGGTCTTCTTGCAGCTTAGACAGGCGCTCTTCAACAGTTTCCTGAAACAATTTGTTGTCATCGCTGAGAGACTGACGAAGACTGGCAAAGGACTGCAGTTCGGAGGCAACTGAAGTGGCCAGCTTGTTGACAAGAGAGTCAAGCTTCTCTGCATTGGAGTCAGCGGCTCCCTGTAAAGACTGCAGAAGAGAATTAGCATCAACAAATAGTTTTTCGACTTTTTCGGTCGCAGCAGCACACGCCTTGGTAGAGGCGTCAATAGCGGCAGTGGCAGAGTTGATAGAGGCTTCATGAGCCTTCGTGAACATATCAACGAGCCCCTGAGT
The DNA here is from genome assembly GCF_051521515.1 of Lactuca serriola. NCBI lineage: Eukaryota > Viridiplantae > Streptophyta > Magnoliopsida > Asterales > Asteraceae > Lactuca > Lactuca serriola. Next base: position 134,729,407 of record NC_136412.1, on the reverse strand, counting down.
AGCAGCCTCTGAGATAGTAGACTGAGAGGAAGAAGATGAGGAAGCAATGAGAGAATCAATTTTCTCATGAAGCTACCTGAGATGCTTCTTGGTGACAGGAGCAGCGTCGTCATCATCACTTTGCATTTGATACGGACTGTAGTAGACCGAGTCAAACGTCATGTCCTCTCCTCCAAGAAAAGGTTCTTCATTTTCTGCTAAGTGAGCGGGAGATGAGGGCGAGGGTGGAGGCTCGGTTGTGGTATTAGGTTCGGGTGCGGATGTATGTTCGGTAGTGGGAGTAGGTTCGGGTGCTGTAGTGGGAGCCCCCATATCAGATATGTTGGTTCGAACGCCAACGGTGGTTGTTGTGGTAGCTTCGGTGAAAATGGGAGGTGGTATAGGAATAGAGGTGGGTGGTATTTGAGTAGTGGAGGTTATGGGGGGAATAGAAGTAGAGATGGAGATTGGGGGAGGAGAGACAGGTTTAGAAGAAACAGGTACCTCTGGGGTTGGCGAACGGGGAGGAGTATTACCTAGAAGTGACTCTTCGGAGTCTGAACTCTCTTCCTCAGATTCACTGGAGGAGGAGGCAAGAATAAGCTTTCGCCTAGGTTGAGTCTTCCTCTTCTTTGGTGGAGGGGATTGAGCTGCCTTGGAAGGTTTGCATTTCTTTGGAGAAGGACCTTTCGCTCCTTTGACAACCTTCTTGTCTTTTCCCTTGTCATGTTTCTTTCCCTGGGAGCAGGCCTATCAGCAGCATGGATTGATTGAATCATTTTAGGAGTAAGCTCTCTGGACCTGAGCGACGAAACTCCTTGTAAGTTCTGATGATGCGACTGTCACTTGGAACACACCCATACATTGACTCAGGGATTGAGCCAACGAACTGTAATTTGGAGGAATCAGACACTATGATCTTCGTAGTGTGGAAAGTTCCTATGAAGGCGAGTGGAGAATCAACAACAATAGGAACATGATACTTGTCCATCACCCACCTTGTAACCAGCGTCCAGAATCTGGGTAAGAGATCTCTGAATGGTGAGAAGTAGACGTTAGGCTCTAAATTAGCTGCTGCCATAAAACCAATCCATAATCGAGATTGATGTCGTGGTACAACCCATAGAGAATGGTCATAAACTGACGGATCGCCCCATCTGAACCTGCACTTCGTTCCGATAGCCCCTTGAACAATACTGTGAAGAAGCTATTCCACTGAGGAGGTAAGCAGGATTTCTTGAACTTTGTAACGGACGTCAGAATTTTAGTGTAACCCATGTTATAAAACATGGAGAACAACCGTCCCACGGGAATGGATTCAGGGTTAACCCTATATGCATCAGTTTCAAGCCCTAAAAGCGAACAAAATTGCTGTTTGGAGATGGAGGACTTATTATCAAGAATGTCGAAGAAGATTCGATCGACAGACTTGTCATAGTGGGCTGTGGAGAAGATTTGCGACAGACACTCCATTGGAACAGGTTCGACTTTGGTGAGTGCTGGAACCAGTGGCGAATACTTGAGACATTCCACGATTGGAAATATGAAAGCATTGTAATCTTGTAGGGTAAGATCGATGATCAGGCTTTGTTGAGGACGGATTGGCAAAATGTGATAAGTAGCATGAACTGAAGAGGAGTCCGCCATTGAAGAGAAGTGTTTGGGGAAGATGATGAACAGTAGGAGAAAGTAATCTTTTCTTGCTCTCTGAATATTTGGTGCAGTAAAAAGGTAATTGACTGTTGAATTTACCTTTTATATTGTGGTGAGAAGAGAGAGAAGAATCTGTTCCCAAATCTTCAAAGAAAACACGAAGCGTTTCCTTAGGTGATTGATGCGTGACAGTTTAGAACCCCGATGATTACGCAGGAGAGAGAAAGACTGTCCCATTTCACACACCTTCCCATCAGGCGCCGTTTGAAATATCAAAAAGGATTCCGCTTCACATGCCTTCCCATCAAGCGTTGTTTGAAATATTAAAACGATTAGACTTTCGGCTGAGTCAGCAACTTATCCTTTTAGTATGAGCTGTCGTCATAGATCAAGAGAACCACGTGTAACATTGTTAACCACATCTCTTTTATAACATTAAACCCCATAGCCAAAAATAGCTTGTAATTAACGAAACCAAATTTATGGAAAATCAAAAATATTTTCGTGCATAGAGTGTCAAAGAAAAATAAATAAAGCAACACATATGTGGGAAATTGTGATGTCAATAAAGACACGAAACAGTGGATCCCAGGCACGAATCTCTTCCTTCAAAGTCAAGAGAGACCTTAAAGTGTTTGTGTGGTTTCCTGTTGAATTACGATCAGACACTAATTAAGAAGTGTTGAAAGGCATCTTTTAATAAGGCTAATTTGGGAGGCTTTCGCTTCAGTTCAGAATTTCTGATCTTGACATAAGACAAAAATCAACTGAAGTACTTGTGAGACCAATGTGGTCTGTTGAACAAGTAGGTGTGAAGAGAATTTAAGTGACATGTTGAAAGTACTTTTAGGTGAAATCTCAAAAAAAAAAAATTAAAATGGATTCTAAGGGAAGAAATGTTATGGGTTTTAAAAATTTCATAAGAATCACACAAAGAAAAATTAGAGATTTCAAGGTACAACCACTTGGGTGAATTCGTTAATTCATTAGTAAAAACTAGAGAAAATTTAATTGTTCACCGTCAATGCATGGTAGGTATTGAATTGTGGGTTTCACTTAGCACGTAGTGGCACGAAGCTAAGATCATAAACACAGAAATTGTGTAACCATAAACCTCAGTGGTAATTTCTGAGAGTCTCAAGGGTTACGTGTATGAAGCGAATAGGATGGAGAAAAATATTGGAGATGGTGTAAAGAAACCAAAGTATGTCTGCTGTTAAAATAAGGACCAAGCAGAAAACTCTTATCTCATGTGAGAAGAGAGTAAGGTAGCTCATGATTAGAATAAATATAGTAGCCTAATTGGGAAGACAAGGTTTGTATATACCAAGTCAGTAAGGCTTTATTCAGAATCAGTTGAGGCTTTGGACAACATACAACAGCATGCTTCTAGGGACACTTAACTAGTAAAAGGTGTGAGAACAATACCTGCCCCATTGATCATCCACAAATTGTAAAACAAACAAAAGTAAAAAAATATTTTTGTAGATTTTGATTAAAAGAGAGAAACAAAAATGAAACAAACAAGAAAAAAAATTGGAACCGAACCCGAAATAGACCGAACGCTCGGTTCATTTCGGTTTTTTTTTTTTTAAAAATGTTTGAAAAAGAAAAAGAATCGGAAAATAAGTAAGAAATAATTGAGAAATAAGGGCACAAATAAGTTTATAACCAAATAAACTACCTTTGAGTGATAAGCGAAGACAGGTGAACAGGACCGAACCAGAGCGCTCGGTTCATTTCGGTACCTGCATGAACCGAACCCGAAATAGACCGAACGTTCGGTTCATTTCGCTTCCAACTTTTAGTATTGAGAAGTAGTTTTTGGTACTGACTCCGATTCCATCATACCTAGCCCTTGTAGAATTTTATTAAAACTTGCTTCAGGAAGAGCTTTGGTGAAGATGTCAGCCAGTTGATCAGTAGTGGGAACAAAATGAATCTCTACGTTTCCGTCTTCTACGTGATCTTTAATGAAGTGATACCTCAATGCAATGTGTTTGGTTTTGGAATGTTGCACGGGGTTATGAAAGATCCTATTTGCACTTTCTAAGTCACAATATAGAGGGATCTTTTTCATATTGATTCCATAATCCTGGAGTTGACTTTGGATCCAAATCACTTGAGATGTGCAAGAAGCGGCTGCAATATATTCTGCTTCGGCTGTAGATAGAGAAACACATGTTTGTTTCTTAGATTGCCAGCTCACCAACTTCCCGTCGAGGAATTGACAGCCTCCTGTGGTGCTTTTCCTATCTAAACCACATCCTCCAAGGTCTGCATCTGAGTAGGCTTGAACAAAGAAGCCTGAGTTTGAGGGATACCAGAGACCAAGAGAGGTGGTTCGCTTAAGATATCGGAGTATGTTTTTCATTGCTAGCATGTGTGGTTCACGAGGATTCGCTTGAAACCTAGCACAATAGCACACAGAAAACATTATGTCAGGTCTGCTAGCTGTGAGGTACATCAGGGAACCAATCATTTGGCGGTATAGCGTTATGTCGACTGCCGGTTTTTCCAAGGATGGTGTGAGTTTGGTGCCGAACGCCATAGGAACTTTGACTTTTGAATCTCCCATCATGCCGAATTTAGCAAGAAGAGTCTTGGTATATGCTTCCTGGTTGATAAAGATGCCTTCGGGTCCCTGTCTAATGTTTAAACCAAGGAAAAAGTTAATCGGACCCATTGAGATCATTTCAAATTTTGTCTCCATTAGCTTTCTGCTTTCAGGTGGATGGGGTGTTACAAAAAATAAACCTTGTGTATTGTGCATCTACATGGTACTTATCTTAAGTTTGTGCTAAATCTTTTCTACTTAATCACTTTTTCATAACCATTTGTATTTTCTGGCATAGTGCTGGGAAAAGCTTTGTTACAAAAATCTTGATGTTACTTAGAATACCCTCATCCTAGTTGGAAATAACATTGTTGCATGTATGTTTGTGATCAGGCGGGTGACATTGACCACTTAGCTACCTCATTTCTTACAACTCACAACATTGCACATGGAATTAATCTCAGAAAATCCCCTATACTCCAATATCTATACTACCTCTACCACCACTAGTGGCAGTGCTCTCTTTGGCTTCAGTTCTCCGACAGCTACTTCCACCACTGCCACCACGACAAATGGTGGGGATTTCTTTGGTTTCAGTTCTCCAGCCACCACTTCCACCACCCCTGCTCAATCGCAGGGGTCTTTCTTTACTGCCGCCAGTGGTTCTGAGTCAAACACACCGACATCTACTCGTATTACTCAGGTTGTTCCCTTCCAGTTTTCTTCAAGTTGTTCTCTATTTGGATCTTCTGCTCCTGCTTTTGACATTAGTTCTTCAGAGGGAAAATCCGGTAATTCCACTAGTGGGTCCACCTCCACCACTAGCATATTTGGTTCTTCTTGGCAACCCCCAAACTCTTCAGTATTCTCATGCCCCAGCATCATCTGTAGCCACAACTCCACCTATCACATTTGGTGCATCATCTAATACAACTGCATCAACCGGATCTTCCATGTTTTCATTCACCAAATCTGGTCCCACCAAGCCGTCTTTCACAACCCCCTCCATAGTTTTTGGAAACCCAACTCCTGTTCTTGCGAATAATAATAATAATAATAATAATAATAATAATAATAATAATAATAATAATAATAATAATAATAATGTAGAAATTGAGAGCGTGCTTTGAGATGAAAAACAATCTCAGTTTTTTTTGTGTATTCAAAAGAAGAGTGTACAAGGAATATATACAGGGAAAAATTAGGGTTGGCTATACTATAGAGCTACACTTAATTACGGATTACAGCTACACTAACTGAAAGATATCAAATCAAAGACAATCTTATCTAAAATAGAAAATAAGAGATAAAAACTTTCCTAAATAACTTCATAATTTTCAACACTCCCCCTCAAGCTTGGTTGTAGATATTATACAAGCCAAGCATGGAAATAAATTCTTCAAATTTGACTCTTGGTAAAGCTTTAGTTAGGATATCAACGATTTGGAGGCGCGATGGAACACAGCTGAGCTGAATTATCCCGTGATCAACTTTTTCAGAAATGAAATGTCGATCTATTTCTATGCGCTTTGTGCGGTCGTGGTGAACAGGATTTTTGGCAATGTCAATAGCAGGCTGACTATCAGTAAACATTTTTACAAATTCTTCTTTCCACATACCTTCACATATTCCTAGTGCAAGAGCTCTATACTCAGATTCTGCACTGCTGCGTGGTACGACAGATTGTTTCTTGCTCCTCCATGTAACAAAATTGCCCCATACATATGAGCAGTAACCTGTGGTTGATTACCGATTGGTCTCCTTTGCAGCCCAACTTGCATCAGTATACACTTGGACATCACGAATTTTAGTTCTTTTGAACCGTAGGCCTAAACTGGGAGTCATCTTAAGATACCTTAGAATACGTTTGACTGTTTCTAGGTGCTCTTCAGTTGGTTCATTCATGTGTTGACTCATAATGCTTATAGAATACACAATGTCAGGACGAGTGTGAGAGAGATAAATGAGTTTGCCAACAAGTCGTTGATAGTGTTCTTTGTTCACCGGGGTTTGTTTTTCCTCATGACACCCGTTTTTGTTTGGATCCATGGGTGTTTCTGTTGGTTTGCACCCAAGAAGGCCAGTTTCTTGTAAGAGATCCAAGATGTATTTTCTTTGAGACATAACAATACCTTCCTTGGACCGAGCAACTTCCATTCCAAGGAAGTATATGAGATGTCCAAGATCCTTAATTTCGAATTTGGATGCCAAGTTTCTTTTTAGAAGTTTAATCGCCTCAACATCATCTCCTGTCACTATGATATCATCAACGTAAACAGTTAGTATAGCTTTCTTCCCAGTAATACCTGTCTTGATAAATAGAGTGTGATCAACTTGGCATTGAACATAACCCTGTGAGATTATGGCTTGACTGAATTTTCCAAACCATGCACGGGGTAATTGTTTAAGGTCGTACAAAGATTTTTTTAATCTACACACCATATTGCCTTTGGAGTTTTCAAATCCCGGAGGCATTCACATATAAATTTCTTCTTGCAGATCACCATTTAGGAAAGCATTTTTTACATCGAGTTGGTAAAGAGGCCAATCATTGTTTACGGCCAGGGAAAGTAATACTCGAACCGTGTTTAGTTTGGCAACAGGAGCGAACGTCTCTTTATAATCAATGCCATAGGATTGAGTGAACCCTTTAGCGACTAACCTCGCCTTGAATCTGTCTACACTTCCATCAGCTTTGTATTTCACAGAAAATATCCATTTGCACCCCACCGCTCGTTTATCTTTAGGTAATTTTGTGATTGTCCAAGTTCCATTGGATTCAAGGGCTTTTATTTCTTCTTCAACAGCCAATTTCCAGCTTGGTATTTTTAGTGCCTCATGAATGGAATCTGGAATCCGTGTTTGGTCAAGATTAGCTACAAATGACCTATAAGAAGGATGAAGTTTACCATATGCAACATATCTTTCAATCGGATGTTTGGTACATGAGCGGATACCTTTCCGTTGACCAATTGGTAAATCAGAATCATCAATATTGGGCTCAATAGTAGCATTGGTATCATCAACCGAATTCGTTTGTTGTTGTGTATCATATGTGACAGAGATCGGAGAAGTATGTGTGATTGGATCTACTTGCTCTGAACGGCGATTTCTTCTGGAGTAGACACGAAGTTGAGGAGAGGTATGTGTGATTGGATCGCTTTCTAGAGAAGCATTTGAAATGTCTTCGAGAGTTGAAATATTTTCAAGAGGACTAAATAGAGAACTTGTGTCTAGAGTATTTATGGTGTTCTGTTCTAGAGTGACAATAGGAGAAGTGACACCAGTAGGAGTATGTGAAGTTTCCCAAAATTGATATTCATTGGAATTCTCCCCCTGAATATTGGTTTTGGGAAAATATGGTTGATTTTCAAAAAATGTAACATCCATGGTTGTATATATTTTTCGAGTGAGAGGAGAGTAGCATTTATAGCCCTTTTGACGAGAAGAATAGCCAAGAAATACACATTTGAGTGATTGAGGGTCTAATTTTGACCGTTGTTGTTTCTGAATATGGACATAGCTTGTACACACAAATATTTTCAGCGGAAGTTTGGATGTAAACGAGAGAATGTGAGGATGTGATTTTGAGAGAATATCTCGAGGAGCTTGAAATTCTAATACTCGGCTAAGAATCCTATTTATGAGATATATGGCAGTGAGTAAGGCTTCTCTCGAAATATATTTTGGCACATTACTTGTAAACATGATGGCCCGTGATACTTCAAGAAGGTGTCGGTTTTTCTGCTCGGCTACCCCATTTTGTTGGGGTGTATCAACACAAGAACTTGTGTGAAAAATACCTTTTTCTGCAAGATAATGTCCAAGGAGAGTATTGAAATAATCCCGAGCATTATCAGTTTTCAGGACTTGAATTTTTGAATGAAATTGAGTAAGAATTAAGTTGTAGAATGATTGAAACATGGTAAAGGTTTTAGATTTTTCCTTCATCAGGTATGTCCAAGTCATTCTTGTGTGGTCATCAATAATGGTGATGAACCATCGGGCCTCATTTAGATTTTTAACTCTAGAGGGTCCCCAAATGTCACTGTGGATTAACGAGAATGGTTTTGAAGGCTTATAACCAATTGTAGGATAAAAATTACTAGTATGTTTAGCAAATTGACAAATCTCACATCGATAAAACTGTGGCTTTTTATTTGAAAATAACTCAGGAAACAACTTGGCTAAGTACATAAAATTGGGATGACCTAGGCGGAAGTGCCATAACATGGCTTTATTTTGTGTGGAAGACACGGAAAAAGATGTTGAATTAGAGACGAAAGCAGAATTTGTGCTAGACTTGAAGCCACAGTTAGGGGTTTCTTGAAGCAAGTATAATCCTTTGCTTTGCTTAGCAATGCCAATCACCTTCCCCGATCCCGCCACCTGAAAATCACACCAGTCGGCAGAAAAACGAATTATACATTTCAAATCTCGAGTAAGTTTACTTATGGAAAGTAAATTGCAATCCAATTTTGGTACAAACAAAACTGATTGAAGAGTGATATTATTAGACAATGTAATAGATCCAATTCCTTCTACAGGAGAGAAGGAACCATCAGCAATTCGAACACGAGACTATTGAGGTTGAAGACATGAGAAAAGACTTTTATCAGATGTCATATGATTAGAAGCCCCTTAGTCTAATATCCAGGTAGTACTACCATTCCCAAAGGAGGTATGAAGAGCATAGATGATTTTACCTTTATGAACCAATAAGCTAGTAGATTGATCAGAAGTACCAGAGGTGTTTGCTTCAGAAGTTGTGCTGTTCTGCATCATCTTTGTCAATGTTTCCAACTAGTTCTTGATAGTTTGGATTTCATTATTATATGGTTCTGGACCAGCATCAAGATTTGCCCGATTTTCTTTATTGAAACGACTATTCGAGGGTTTCCAATCCGCTGGCTTTCCATGGAGTTTCCAGCAAATAGATTTCCAGTGACTGTGGACCTTGCAGTGTTCACACCAGGGACGACCTTGAGCCTTTTGGGACTTCCCATTATGAGTAGACATGTTTGTGAAAAGAGCAGATCCCTCAGTGGTATAAGTATTGGATTCGGGCATGATAAGTTTCTTGTGACTTTCTTTTTGACGATTTGTAGAGAAGGCCTCACGAGGAGTTGGTAAGGGGTGTATTCTCATGACACGGCTTCGAACACCATCTAAGTCTTTGTTGAGACCAAGTAGAAATCTGATAGTTCTCTTTTGATTCACCACGGTGCGATAAGTGGTGGCATCATCAGCACATTTCCATGGGTAAATCTTGAATAAATCTAACTGAAGCCAAATTCGGGAAAGAAGATGGAAGTATTGAGTAATAGAGAGATCACCTCGACGTAGGTCGTACAACTTTGTCTCGAGTTCGAACAATTCAGAGGAGTTTTCAGTGCTAGAGTAGGTTTCTTTGGCTGCCTCCAAGATCTACTGTGCAATTTTGGAAAGCAGAAAATTTTCTCCAACTTCGGTTGTCATGGAGTTAATTAGCCAGGACATGACCAGATGATCATTGGTCCTCCAAGTTCTAAACTTTGGATCCTTTGAGTCAGGAGCCACAGTTTCTCCAGTGAGATGGCCATCTTTGTCACGACCACATATAAACATGAATACAGACTGAGACCACTGGAACAAATTTTGACCATTGAGTTTGTGACTCGTTGGAGGGGATGTATCAGGATTTCCTGGTACAGGTGTGATTGTATGATGACTGGATTTAGAAGATTTTGGAGATAAATTAGTCATCATGAATACTTTAGGTCAGAGTAAGCTCTGATACCATGTAGAAATTGAGAGCGTGTTTTGAGATGAAAAACAATCTCAGTTTTTTTTGTGTATTCAAAAGAAGAGTATACAAGGAATATATACCGGGAAAAATTAGGGTCGGCTATACTATAGAGCTACACTTAATTAGGGATTACAAATACACTAATTGAAAGATATCAAATCAAAGACAATCTTATCTAAAATAGAAAATAAGAGATAAAAACTTTCCTAAATAACTTCATAATTTTCAACAAATAATGATAATAATCATAATAATAATAATAATAATAATAATAATAATAATAATAATAATAATAATAATAATGATCAGATGGGTATGGAAGACAGCATGGCAGAGGATTCTATGCAAACTCCTAGTCCAAGTCTTGTTTCTGTTTTACCATTTGGTCAAGCGACTCTTGTGGCCGCATCACCAGGGTTCATGTTCGGTTCAGCCACCCCGGCCCCACCACAAGCGGCGGCTCCTTTCCAGTTTGGTGGCCAGCCAAACCAAGTGCTACCTCAGAATCCTTTCCAATCATCTAGTGTAGAGTTCAATGTTGGTGGGGGAAGCTTTTTGTTAGGGTCTGGTGGTGGTGATAAATTTGGAAGAAGGATGGTGAGAGTTACTAAAAGCAAGAACAGGAGGAAATGAGGCCATTTTTTATAAAGGTATCAATGTTTTGATGTAATGCATATGCACCACCTTCTTTTTTGGTTTGTTTTTGTCTTGTTATTGTGAAGTATTTTTGTAGTTAGAATGTTGTTAGATCACAATTTTGGAGCAAAGTGTTGGTAGTGTGAAGTTTTAGATTCATATAATATTGTTGTAGATTTCACTGTCGTACTCTTTTATGTAGAAAATACATAAGCCAAGGGTGTTGAATTTTTACTACAGGTATCATGTTGTCGTTTCTTGTTTCTAATAATAAGCTTAAGCCACCAGCAACTTAAGAATGTTGTTTTTGTTCCTTGTTAAAGGATTTATAGTTTGGGCTTTGCCTTAGAATTGCAATATTGCATCTGTTATACAATCAACTCCAAGTTACTCACTCTTTGCCTTGATGTTTGTTTGTATATGCATACTTTCTATCTTGAGGAATTTGAGTATGGATTGTTTTTCTAAGTAAAAATTAGATGTAGTTAAAAATATTGTGGAAGTGATTCCAATAATATGTTAACGCAATCTTTTGGATACATCTACTTATGACCCCTTCCAAATCCATCTCACAAAGGGACCCTTGGTGGAGGAATACAGGTCTGGAAGTTAAGTTCATGTGATCTTTGTGAGATAGCACGCTATTCCGTTTACCAATCAGGTTTCTCCCACGTTCTCAAGGTAAAAAACTGTTTCAAGTTTATAAATATGGGCAATGAAATCTATTTAAGTTTTTGCATTTCTTTACCCGTTATAGTAATGTACTCAGTACTCACATTTATTTTACAGATAATGAGAAACTTAGTAGGTTGGTTGGTGTTATGTGAAAGTGAATGGGGTAAGTAAAATTTGAGAGTGATTTGTGTTTTTTTAGTCACATTGCATCAGACTCAATTCCAGCTTGGAAATGGTGGTTTGCTTGGTGCTAGTTATATTCAGGTAAAAGATTTCCCATCTCTTATATTAATGTTTGGTTTTAATGTTTGGCTTATTACATTACTTTTTTCTCCTTTGTTGTATTAATGAGGCTTGAGCATGTTGGGAAGATCCAATCAGTTTCATTGATATCGGCTGCAGAAACAGATGTGGAGGAGGAAGTTGAAGTTGAAGCTGTTGTGGCATAAAAATTTAACCATGATTCATGGTTAGATCACGAGTGAAGTGATATCGGTTAACCATGGTTAGATTTTATTACTGATGTCATATCTATGCATGAAGGATACATGGGGAAAAGCTACTTTACTCGATTGGAAACCTGAAGCTCCTGTAAATTTCATGCAAAGGAAACACAAAAGTATAGTGGTTGATTGTATTTTGGGGATTATAAACTTTGTAAAATGCTTGCTTTCGGTGTAGAGTGATGTGTGCATTGGATTATTATGGGAAGCAACGAAGTATTAGTAAGTTTAGGAATGATTTAAACATCCATGAAGAGCATCAAATGGTTTTTCAGGTATCCAATACTCTAGGCATAATTATAATATAAAACTATAAAAAATTTCATTTTATGATATATATTTTTTCTTTTGTTTTGCAGAGGATACTAAAGAGCAAATCTTACAATGGATATTTTTTGTTTTGTTTTGCAGAGGATACCCCTCACATTTTACCAAATTACCCCTTCCTCTACAACGTTTTTTTTGTTTCTGTGTATGTTGTACATCAGGTAAAGTTGATGGAAGAAAGGAATATGAAGCCACTTGATTCAAATCTTGCAGCATTATCAGCAAGATGCAGTAAAGACTTGGAGTTGAATTTGGCTATGTCATTCTTGAGTGAGATGGGCCAATGTACAACTACTTATCCTTATAATCAGCTGCTTGGAGCATTAGTCTTAAAGAATTATGAAAGGCAAGATGCAACTTTACGTAGTTGGAATTTGATGTACAGAGTAGATTAGATGCAAATTTAGATATTGTAAGAAATAGAATTGTATGACATTAAATTTTATGCAATGAATTGTATTTTTTGTATATGATATTTTATTTCTATTATGAGACACTAAATGCATATTTAATTAAAAAATTAATAAATATATAAATTTATTTTTTTAGAACATTTAAAATTAAGATACGCAATAATGTGTGTCGTCTTAATTTATGACATGACATTTCTTGACAGGGGCTTCCTTGATACGCATTGTGTGTCATAAACACGCGCATCCTAAGGTTACGACATGCAAATTCGTGTCGTCTTCCTTTATGACAAGGCCTTCCTTGATACGCATTGCGTGTCATAACCGCGCGTCATAAATGCATGTCATAAATGCGCGTCGTAAATGCGCGTCGTCTATAGACGATGCGCAAAAGCGCATCATCTCTCTTTATGACAGGGCCTTTCTTAACACACATTTGCGCGTCGTCTGAGCGTTTTACGACGCACAATGAGCGTCGTAAAAGGCTATTTTTCTAGTAGTGTTTGTATCGTCGAACGTTTTTTTTTAAGTTTTGTAATTTTTTTTTCAAATTGTTTATCATTAATAAAGTTACTAAAATTATAAATTAAAAAAAAAAACTTAAAAAAGTAAAGATATATATGTTTTTTTAGGCTAGAAGATGTATGAAGATGTTAGAAGACGTTGGTCCACATCTGCACCAAAAAGAGGGCACGCATACATTTTTAGGTCTGCAGTCTTCAAAAAAACAAACAGTCTGTGAAGACTAATGTCTGCGTGTGATCTGCACGGCGTAGACAGAAGAAGCTATGCAGATCTGCAGAAAAAAAAAAAAACAAACACTACCGTAGTCATCTTTTTAGTTCTACCAAATCATTATGAACAAATCCACTAGAAGCTTGAGTTGCAAATGAAAGAATATGTTTAACACCATCAATAGAAATTCCAAGCTCAATCATGGTTTCATTTAAATTAGGGCTTACGGGTGAAAATCAAGGACAAGTTACCTGGAGTGGAATCGTGCTCAATGTAATATCTGATCTAAAAAACGAAGTAGGGCTAGGATTTGTTTGGGAACTAGAGGTGATGATTAAAATTTGCAGAGGCTGTGATGGATGTGTTTCTTTGGTCGGACAACACTTTTAACTGAACATTTGCAGATAGACTGCTTGAGGTAAAATTGGAAGGAGAAGAGAGATTTGTACCTGGATAATATTGTTTCACCTTGTTGGCTCTAAAAACAACATTTCTCTTATTTTTTTTTTTCCAAAAGCCCTAGATATTAATACCACATAAACAGATTTCAAGGTACATTACAAAATTGTAAAAGAAGAAGCAAAATTGGAAGAAGATAAGAGATGTGTACCTGGCACTTAACTGTATTTGGTAGCTAGAGAGAGATAACGAAGTTGGGTAGATACATAGGGCATGCAGAGTGGGGGTAACATATGGGAGGTGGAGCGGAGGCAGCCCCCATGAAGCGCTAGAGAGATTCGAAGGAGCACGGTAGAGAAGTTTGTAGGCGACTAAAGAATCTATCATAGAAGAGAGGAAAGGATCAGGTAATGAGAGGTAGCATGGTAGAGGCATAGTGGAGGCAGAGAATAACGGTGGTATGATGGAGGTGTTGGTGTTAGTGCTGTTGACGGCAATATTGCTCGAGATTTTAATCGCATATAGGGAGCATCATAGGTTGGAGACGACTTGTATATGGGTTAGCGTCAGAAGTGGTGTAGGGGAACGTCAGAGGTAGTGTGTGGAATCGTTGACATTCGTTTCGTTCTAGGGAGAAGCAAAAACAGACCCGCCGATTAGGGTGTGTTAGGGCGATTATGAGGGAAAGCCAAAAGGAAGGGGAAAGCTTTGAACTTTTGGGAAGTTTGGAGGCTTTCAATATTTTCATGAATTTGGGTGGTTAAAAACATAATATTTGAAAGGATAGAAAAAAAAATAGAAAAAATAGAACTTCCTTTAAATATTAGTTTGATTTTTCAACAATCACACTTTTGAGCACACATAAAAATAAAAACTGTCACTATAAAATACTTTTAATTATGTGTTTTATATATTTATTTATTTAAATTTCATAATAAAATACTTACAGTCACATGTTATTCTTTTATATTCAAAATCAGTAATTTTAAATGTACATATGAAATTAAACTGTTATCATAAAACACTTATTATCACATGTTTTTTTTAAATATCATAATTAAATATTTACAGTCACAATGATCTAACGTGACTATTGTTAGTATTTGTCATATTTTTTATATAAAACAATGAAAAATTTGTTAACATAGCTTGCAATGGTGAAATTTTTTAGTTAATATGTAACTAAAACATTATCGGAATTGGATTAATGACCTTCAATGACACAATTAGCCAAATACGTGACAACCATGTTTCCAAAACATGTGGCCATAGATCATTTTTCCACTAGTGTGAGTTGTTTCTTTGTTGTGTCTAGCCTCAAAGTGAACCTGGCTAAAGGTAAATTCATGCTAACTCGTGTTACTAACTTGGAGGTTCAAAACCTCTGTACTTGGTTTGCTTGCGCCATCGGTTTTTTCGTTTCTCCTATCATGGTGTCCCAATGGGTGTGAAAATCACGAGAATATCATCTTGGAAAACTATATATTGTTGAAAATTCTCCTTCTAAATAGTTTTTGCGGGAAGCCCGACAAATGACTTTTGGAGGTTGATTAACCTTATGTATTAGTGTTTATGGTAGCCTTGGAACCTACTTGTTCTCTCTTTTCAAGGTGGCAAATGGGGTCATCAAAAGATTGAGAGCATCCTGTTATAAACTCTTTTGGGTTGGTTCGGATGACAATAAGAAAGTTACTTGTATTTCTAGGGAAAATATTTTACATACCAAGGAAAAATGTGGTTTCAACATTGGCATATCATTTAATCTCGCTTTATTGGGAAAATGGTGGTGACGATTCTATGCTGACCAATGGTCTATCTGGAAAAAATATGTAACGGCACGATGGAGAGAGATAGAATGATGGCTTGTAAAAGCGGCATTTGGGGCAATATCATTAATTTTCAGACCGATCTTAATTATTTGAATTTGTTTAACTATTTGAATTTGGACTTTCTTTCCATGTTTTCTATCAAAAACAAATGGTCAAGATGGCTTGAAATCAAGGATGGCATCATGGCAATATCTCGGCGTCCTCCATTGCACCTTCCAAGGCAAACATCTTAACTTTTCGTGTTAGGCTTGGTCATCTATACACTAGATTGAACCTCCATAGAATTGGGATCCCTTTGCAATCACCTATATCCACCTTTTGTGCTGCTAGCAATGAATTTAAATCACACTTATTTCTAGACTGCCCTTAAGTCATTGAGGATTTTGTGTTAGGTTTTGGAGGGGAATCCCTATTACTAGTGTGTCCATTGATTTGTTTTTGTGGTTATACCATGGGGGTTCTTCGGTAATAAGATCAAGCATAACAAGATCAACCTCTCATCTGATGGCCTGTTGTGGATAATGTAGATATGACTACGAAGTCACCTCGCAACTGTCGAACTGTAGTGATAAGATCAAACTCTTGAATCATATCGACGAACTCCACTACTTATATTCACCATAGGACCTTGCATGTTAGGCTTGGTCATATACACTAGATTGAACCTCCATAGTCCATAGAATTGGGATCCCTTTGCAATCACCTATTTCCACCCCATGGCGGCTTGCATTGAATTTGAGTCACACATTTATTTCTGGACTACCTTAAAGTCATTGAGATAAGTGTGATTTTTTGTCAGTGGTGGAGGGACATCCCTATTACTTGTGTGTACATCATTGATGTGTTTTTAAGGTTATACCATTTGGGATCTCCTAAAATAAGATAAATCATAACAAGATGAAGTCGCCTGTCGCCTCTACGTTGATAGCCATGTTGTGAATAATGTAGATATAGCCACAGGGTTAAGTATTAGGGATAGAATAAATGAATTGTTTTGTTGGTTAATCTGATCTATCGACCCTGGAAAATATTGCCTCAACTAAATGCAATTGTAGCCTCCCACTAGCTTTGTTTTTATAATAAAAACACCATTTTGTTTAAAAAACATCGTATAAATAATATATTTTTTATGACTTATTGTGCCTATTCAATGTCTCAGTAGATGTGAAAATTCTTCCAGCTACAAAAGCTGAAGTGACATTTTCTAATACGGGAAAGTATTGAAAGGTTAATACATTTGAGATGTTGTTCCTTTATAAAACGTGTGCTTGCATGTCTCATAAGAAAAGTTTGAGCGATATGAAATATGTTTATAGGATAAATCTTGTGGTATTCAAATTCATATACATACATTGATACACGTAAACATACAGACACACATTTCATATATATATTTATACTCATACAAATACGCTGATAGAAAATCAAACGGGTTCTAAACAAAGATTAATCCACCCAACAAACAAAGAACACCATATCCGCTAGTTTAATCAGCAAAGGCATGTATAAAACTTATCCAGTAGATGTTTTGTACTTAGGCTTTTTTAATCAATCGAACTACTTGGTGTATCCCGATATTAAGTTCAAGTTGGCCTCTTGTATAACAAAGGTTCATGTTCATTGTGTTTCATGACCATGGTCCAGATACCAGAAAAAGTGTGGTTTGGATTTATTGACTGGTGAAATTGGCAACCCTGATGCACACATGTGGCGGGTAGATGATATTGCCTGAGCAAATTAAGTCTAAAACAAAACATTAACCCATAAAACTACAATGAGCCCATAATAGAGTTGACAACTGAAAATTGCACATATTAAAAGTTAATGTCTTTAACATGAAGATGTTTTGACCATCATTAATGTTTTGACTATCATTAATGATTATGAAACTTACAGGGGAGCCATTCTTTCTTGCTTACGCTCCGCTACTGAAATATAAAAAGATTTTGTCCAATCATCTCAGGATTCTTCCCCGGTACTGAAATTTTGAGAATATCTTTCATCATTTGACATTGTAATTATTCCAGGTTGAGTATACCGTATTCATGGTTTAGCCTTTCAACATGAAATTATGTAATTAGCGCAAACTTATTATATTTTTAGGCTACAAAATTAATGGTTTCACTAAAATGTTAAAGTATGATTAATGTTTAAATGAAATCATAATAAATATGTACTGCTAATTATATTTATTTTAAAATTAAATTTCCGGAAGAAAACGATGTTCATAATGAAGATAATATTAAATTGTGCCTATATTTATCGTTTAACATGCCTTTCAGTTAAAATCTACAAGTCAAAGAAAGCTTGACGATAAATATTCAGTTTAACAAATGTTTTGTCTGATTGGTTGATTATTGGATTATTGACACTAGGTGTTTCGATACTAGCACATTATTCTACATGAATTGCGACTTTGCATTTTAAGTATATTTGTATTCTTTTGTATTTCAAGGAAATATGAGTTTTACAACATATTAGTAACACTTGAATGAATTTTGATAAGCATGCGAGAACCGAAACAGATGAACAAACTTGCTATGGACGATTTAAATTTGTTGGTAAATTTCCATTGATTTTCAATCATTAAATCCCAGAAAGGCATAGTATTGAATATTTGTCGCAATATATTTATGAATTTGGTATAAGTTTGAAAATTGGTTGTGGATTTATGAACTTACCAAATTAAATATGGGTAATGTAATAATTGTATAAGGCATCTCTTGCATATTTTGCATGGTACTACAGCATGAGTAACGCCAAAAAACCCTTGATTCCTTCTCCGATACAACATGACTTGCCACTAATGCTCTATATTCATCAACAAACAATGAGGGGAAAATAATACTAAAAATTGGTAAAAAAATCAACACAATTGTAAGGGCGTTCTTCTACTACCAATCATTTTACATGAAATCAACATCCAATACACTAACAATATGCAGGTTTTCTCACTACTACAAAATGACTCTAATGTAAACTTTTGGAGACAACTTTTTAGTATAATTTTTAATTTGTGACATCCCAAAAATACTAAGTAAAAGTTTCATTTTTAAACAACCCAAAATATTCATTCATTCAAAGAAAACCAAAATGTATCATATTGTCAAACATCAAAGTGAATCGTAAAAAGATAGTGCAAAATAAAGCTACAAGGGATGTAGTGGGATCAAGCCGGAAACTCTCATTTGGAACCAGAAGTACCTAAAACATTTAAAACATGAAACCGTAAGCATAATTATACTTAGTGAGCTTCCCAAAATACCACATACCAATACGGGCCTCACCTTACATACATAAAGGGCCTCGCCCAACATACATAACTTGTCTCGCCCATCATACATAATGATTCTCACCCAACGGGGTCGCCCAGTAATAAAATGGGTCTCATCCAATGGGCCACGCCCAATAATAAAATGAGTCTTACCTACCAAGCCTCGCCCAATAATATAACGGGTCTCACCCAACTGGCCTCACCCAATAATATAACGGGTCTCACCCAATGGGCCTCGCCCAATAATATAACGGGTCTCACCTAACGGGCCTTGCCCAATAATATAAGAGGTCTCACCCAATGGGAAGAGGCATAGTGGAAGCAGAGACTGTTGTGGTAGGGTGCAGGTGTTAGTGTTGGTTCCGCTGACGGCAGTGTTGCTTGAGATTGTAATCGTGTATGGGGAGCATTGTAAGTTGTAGACGGCGTGTATGTGGGTTGGAGTCGAAGGTGGTGTAGGGAAACGCTGGTGGTAGTGTGTGGAATCATTGGCATTTATTTCGTTCTAGGGGAGAAGCAAAAAAAAGATCAGTCATCGATTAGGGTGTGTTAGGGAAATTATAAGGGAAAGCCAAAAGAAAGGGGGAGAATTTGGGACTTTTGAAACTTTTAGGAAATTTGGAGGCTTTCAATATTTTCAGGAATTTGTGTGGTTGAAAACGTACAGTTTGAAAAGAGAGAAACAGTTGAATTTCCTCTGAATATGAATATGAATACTGGTTTCATTTTTCAACATTGTCACCATAAAATAGTTATAGTTACATATATTTTTTTATTTTTACTAATTTTTACTTTTGGACACGCATAAAAATTAAAAGATCACTATAAAATACTTTTAGTTACATGTTTTATTTTTTTAATGTCATAATAAAATACTTATGGTCACATGTTATTCTTTTCTATTCAAAATCATTAATTTTAAACATACATGTGAAATTAAACTATTATCATAAAACAATTATTGTCACATGTTTTTTCAAATGTGATAATAAAATACTTACAGTCACAATGATCTAAAGTGACTATTGGCCAATATTTATCACATTTTTTTTATGTAAAACAATGACAAAATGTGTGAACATAGTTCGCAATGGTGACGGTTTTTAGTTAATATGTAACTAAAACATTAGTAGAATTTGATTAATGGCCTTTGGTGATGCAATTAACCAAATATGCGACAACCATATTTCCAAAACACGTGGCCATAGATCATTTTTGCACTAGTGTGAGGTGTTTCTTTGTTGCGCCCGGCCTCAAAGTGAACCTGGCTAAAAGTAAAGTCATGCTAACTCGTGTTACTAACTCAGAGATTCAAAACCTGCCTACTTAGTTGGATTGCGCCATCAATTTGTTTCCTTTTATCCTTTGATGGCGTTTCGGTGGGTGCGAAGATGACGAGAATATCATCTTTGAAAACTATATATTATTGAGAATTCTCATTCTAAATAGTTTTTGCGCAAGGTACAACAAATGACTTTTGGAGGTTGATTAACCTTATGCATTAGTGCTTATGGTATCCTTGGAACCTAGCTGTCCTCTCTTTTCAAGGTGCCAAATGAAGTCATCAAAAGATTGAGAGCATCCTATTGTAAGTTCTTTTGGGTTGGTTTGGATAACAATACGAAAGTTGCTTGTATTGCTAGGGAAAATGTTTTAGATACCATGGGAAATGGTGGTTTCAACATTGGCAGATCATTTAATCCCGCTTTATTGGGAAAATGGCGGTGACGGTTCTATGCTGACTAATGGTCTATCCGAATAATAAATTTATAACGGCACTATGGAGAGAGACAAAATGATGGCTTGTAAAAGTGACATTTAGGGTAAAATCATTCATCTTCTTACTGATTTGTATTATTTGAATAGGTCAAGATGGCTTGGAATCAAGGATGGCATTTTCTCCGCATCCTCCATCCGGTTCATAAATGATGACGTTCTGTTAAAATGTAATAGCCGCAACACTATTTAAAATCGCATTGCACCTGCCAAGTCAAACATCTTAGCTTTTCGTGTTAGGCTTGGTCATCTATACACTAGATTGAACCTCCATAGAATTGCGATCCATTTCCAGTCACCTATATGCACCCTATGTGCGGCTAGCAATGAATATGAGTCACATTTATTTCTAGACTACCCTTAAGTCATTGAGGATTTTGTGTTCAATTTTGATGGGGCATCCCTATTACTAATGTGTCCATTGATTCGTTTTTGAGGTTATACCATGGGGGTTCTTCGGTAATCAAATCAAGCATAACAAGATCAAGCTGCCAGTCACCTCTGATCTGATGGCTTGTTGTGGATAATGTAGATATGACCACGAGGTCACCTCACAACTATCGAACGGCAGTGAGAAGATCAAACTCTCAAATCACAGCGACGAACTCCAATACTTATATTCTCCATAGGACAACTTCCATAAATTACTAATTTACTAAAATTCCCTAGAAGTCAAAACGGTCAACCCTGGGTCAAAGTAAAAGTCAACGGTCAAGGTCAACAGTCCATATTGACCCAACTCGTCAAGTGCAGCTCACTGAACTCGAGAAATCATGAAAACCCTAGTTGACTCACCGAGTTTCTAGACAACTTGTCGAGTCAATGCGTTGTCCAAATGTTAGGAAAACCCTATGCCAGGCGAGGCCTGATGAGTGTTTTGGGCCAGGATCATCGTATGTTGTTGATAGATCTGTACCAAGTGGGGCCCGATGTCGGGCGAGGTCCGATGGATGTCGGTTGGGGCTCATTGTATGCATGTTATGTTGTATTCTAGGGGAACCTCGTTAAGCTTTGTGGTTACAGTTTTTAGTTTATAGTTTATATTTCTGGTATTTCCAGTTTTAAGGGGAAGAGTTCTGGATGATCGCATCGCACACATGATGATTCTCATCTTTATTTGATGTTGATGTACTTTTAGATGATTCAAGACATACTCTGATTTCCTTATGATTTTCGTTAACATGTTTGGTTGATGATTTTATTAACACAAAAAATGAAACTTTTGGTTATAAATTTTTGGGACACTACACAAATCTTCACATAGAGCTTAACGGTTATGCAAAATGACACTTTTGTTACTTGATGAATCAAGTTAAACTTGATTTTTATTTTGAAGAATTTCATATATTTATTTTTTAAACATCAAAATATCATCTTTTCCCAAATTTTATTTTCTATATAGCATATTACCCTTTATAAACTTTTAAATATCATATTTGGCCAAATTTATTTTACAATGTTTTTTATAGTTTGTAATAATTTTTTTATCTTAGATTTATTATAATATTTAAAATTTTTAGTCATACTATCTATACCTCTATAATAATGAAAAATCTACTTCTAAATTGTTGGAATGTCACTCTTTTGACAAACACTTCATCTTCAACCCTCTTATTGGAATATATGCATTGATTGCTTACTTTTTGTTGTTGAATATTGTCATGTTGTAGATCGATGATATTTTAAATTACCATTGATATTTTGATGTTTAAGAAAGACATATACATGATATTTTCCTATTTAAGAATGTCATATATGATATTTTGATGCTTAAGAAATATATATATATATATATATATATATATATATATATATATATATATATATATATATATATATATGATATTTTAGAATTTTAAGAAAAGATAAATATGATATTTAAAAATTAAGTTAAGAAATATTATATTTTAATGCTTAATATTCTTCCTTTATTTTTAGAGACTGTTATTTGTAAATGGGCACAGTACTCCTTACATAACTATATTCTTTAACAACTCTTATTTTCAAATTGCCGTAGTACAAACAATATTTATTTTACTGTTTGTCTACAAATTTAATGGTTTCGCTAGAAGTTAAAATTATGACTATGTTAAATGAAATCATAATAAACATGATTGATAATTATATTTATTTTAAAATTAAAATTTGGAAGAAACCTGTGTTCATAATTTACAAAAAGTGAAATTGTGCCTGTATTTATCGTTTTACATGTCATTGAGTTAAAATCTATATGTCTTAGAAAGCTTGATGACAAAGATTCAATTTTAAGAAACTTTTGTCGAGAAGTTTATTTAGCTAATTATCGAATTACTCACACCCAATGTTTTGATATTAGCATGTTGTACTGTATTAATTGCGACTTTGCATTTTATGTGTATGTTGATTCCTTCTATATTTCAAGGAAATCTGAGTTTTATTACATGTCAGCGACAGTTGAATGAATTTTGATAAGCATGCCAAAACATAATACATGCAGAAACTTGCCATTGACGACTCAATCTAAATAATTAAATTGGTTGGTAAATATCCATTGATTGTCGATCACTAATTTCCAAAATAACATGGTTTTGAATATATGTGTAACATACACGTTCAATTATCGTGTTTTGTTAGTTCAAATAAACAATATTACGAAATATTATATGAATTTCAGTATTGAATTCTAACAGATAGTTTTTACTAGAGATAAAGTAAAACTATGTTTAGAATCACTTGGAAAATATTGGAAGTCTTATGAGATTCCAATCAAAAGTCAAATATAGAAATTTAATGAAAATATAAAATTTGAAATAAGTAAAACTTTATTATTGAAAATTGTAAAGAATCTCGTTAGAAACATTTAGGCGAACGCTTCATCGAAATCCGAGTTATAACGAAGAAGTTATGGCCGACCGAAGTTTCGCGATGGAACTGGCACGACGCCGTATAGCGTAAAAAGTGACTTTTCGATAAACTACTTTTTAGCCTTGGTAATCTAAATGAAATTTGTAGTATTTGTTAAAGCGAGAACTTTCATAAAAGAACGTTCAAATCTGACTTCGTATGAGGAAGTTATTATTTTTTAAGGATTCGGTATAGAAGTAGATAGCAAAAAACTTGAAATAAAGATTGAGCGATATTTAGCCGACACAACCTAAATGAGAACCGAAGGTCTCATCAATAGTAGTACAACGGTAAAAAGATAGACGAAAACGGACATCGTATGAAAAAGTTATGAAATTTTAACGGACTTTTCCTGTCCCGGCCCGTTAAAAATATAATATAATATAATATAAAAAATAAATCAAAATTAGCCGACGGAGTCAAAACGAAAATTTTAGAGCATAATCTCACCTACTCGTGGATATAAAGAACGTCAAAAACGGAGCTCGTATGCGAAAGATATAGATTTTTGAAGTTCGAAGCACAAACTTGGAGAATTTGACTGCATTCACGACATGAACACAGTGAACTCAGTGAACGACGCGTTTCAAGCCTAGAAGACACACAACAAGCCTAGGGGATGACCACGATGAAAGTCACGACGTGAACATACATGGTTCACGACGTGAGAATCGATTTTTTAGGCTATAAATAGAAATCGAGCCCTTAGGGTTTATGTTACAAATTCTCACTCTCATTCAATCTCTAGCCTCTCTCAAGACCCTCTAACATCCCCCGAAGTCCCAGTATCATCCCCTACACCCGAAGGAAGTCGTGACGCTCCGAAGTTCCCGATAAAATCATATTTTCTAGTCGAAACGCTACCGCGTAAAGTCTGGATTTTAACTAAAATCCTCGGTTTCGTCAAAGAAAGTTATATATAGAAACGAAGTGCTGCCCGAGTCGTCATATCATTTTTCAGTTAATTCACAATGAGTTTCAATATATAGGGACAATTATATGTTATGTGTTATATGTGCTATGTACTTTCCTGTGTTATCTTGATTTTTATACTGTTGATCATGTAGAGCATGTCTCGTATCACTTCTGGTATTGGCTTTGAGCCTCTGGCCATGTAGAGCATGTTTCGTATTATTCTGTATCGGATTTATGTCTTTGGCCATGTAGAGAATGTCTCATATCACTTCTGGTATTGGTTTTTTGCCTTTGGCCATGTAGAGCATGACTCATATAACTTCTGGTATTGGCATAGGGCTATGTAGGGCTGAAAGCTTGTATAATCTAGCAAAATGATAATCCGAAATTGTATATCCTCTGTGCCATTTGGGCGGAAGTTTTATTGATGTATATCAAGTATTGAGCCTAGAAGACACACGGAAAGCCTAGGGGATGACCAGGATCAAAGTCACGACGTGAACATACATGGTTTACGACGTGAGAGTCGATTTTTTCAGCCTATAAATAGAAATCGAGCCCTCCGTCTTAAAATTACAAATTCTCACTCTCATTCACTCTCTAGCCTCTCTTAAGCCCCTCTAACACCCATTGAAGCCCTGGTATCGTCCCCGACACCTGAAGCAACTCCTGACGCTCCGAAGTTCCCGAGAATATCATATTTTCTAGTCGAAATTCTGCCCTCGTAGAGTCCGGATTTAAGCTAAAATCTTCAGTTTCGTCAAAGAAAGTTATATATAGAAACGAAGTGCTGCCCGAATCTTCATATCATTATTCGGTTAATTCATGGTGAGTTTCAATATATAGGAACAATTGTATGTTATGTGTTATATGTGCTATGTGCTTTCCTGTATTATCTTGATTTTTATACTGTTGATCATGTAGAGCATGTCTCGTATTACTTCTGGTATTGGCTTTGAGCCTCTTGCCATGTAGAGCATGTCTTGTATTTTTCTGGTATCTGATTTATGCCTTTAGCTATGTAGAGCGTGTCACGTATAACTTCTGGTATTGGCTTTGTACCTTTGTCCATGTAGACCATGACTTGTATAACTTCTATTATTGGCATAGGGCTATGTAAGGCTGAAAGCCTGCATATTCTAGCAAAATGATAATTCGAAATTGTATGTCTTCTATGCCATTTGCGCCGAAGTGTTATTGATCTATATCAAGTATTGAAATTGTTAAGTCTCTTTGACTGTATATCTTTGAATCAATTCATCGATTGATATGCAAAGCTTGTCGCATGATTCACATTTGCCTTTGTTTTTCCTTGTTCCTCTTTGTTTCTGCCATATTGAAGTATATATATGGCATAACGTTATATTGTATCTATTATTGAACTCAATAAGCATCACCGCTTACCCCTCTCAGTGTTTAACAATTGCAGGAAATGAGAATCCAGTAGAGTCTTATACTGTTGGAAGATTTTGAATAGTTTATACTATTAATTTTGTTCTTGGGTTTATGTTTGTCTAAAACTTTAATATCCTGGATAGTTATGTAATATACTAAAACTTAGTCGGTTTGTATCTAGTCTTTTGAAATCACACCATCAATGTAAGATATTATTTATGAATATGCATGTAGCATGTTTTGGAGTAACAATAACTGAGGAGTATTGAAAGTTTGGGTCTTTCAATCATATGAAAGTTGAGGTCCTTCAATCATGGTATCAAAGCAATAGTTTAAGTGAACTAAATTCCACGGATTGGTATTTAGATTTAAACTGTCATAAGTTTAATATATGAACGGATTCATTAGGAGTATATGGATACAAACCATAGGAAAGATTGAAGTAAAGTATTTGGTAATAATAAATCATAATATTCTAAAAAAACTATGTTACCCCAATTTTTGAAAGCAATGGTTGAACATGAAGGTAGCCATACGTCAGAGGTGGGTGGAGATCCTCGTCCTGATGAAGGAGACACTCCATTATCCCCTCGTGAAGTGCGAATTATGGATAAAGTTACTGGTGTTATTAGAAAAACTCTCGAAGAACACAAAAAGAATGGTGATAAAGGAAAGGAGAAACTCACCGGAGAACCTTCAAAAGGAGAGACGAGACATCCTTCATTCAAAAATTTCAAGAGTAGTGGTGCTACAGAGTTTTCTGGTGTTCTTAATCCCATTGTTGTTCTTACTTGGATTCAGAACACAGAGAAAGTGTTTTGTATTTCTCATGTGGATAATGAAGATAAAGTTAATTATGCTTCTGCAATGCTCATCGGAGAAGCATTGGTCTGGTGGGAGGAAACATATGAAGCTCTTAACGGGTATGATCATGAGAATTTATCCTGGGAGATGTTCAAAACTCGGTTATTTGGAAAGTATTGTCCTCTAGATATGAGGAGAAGATTGGAGAAAGAATTCCTCGAGCTTAAACAATGAGGAATGACTATGAATGAGTATGAAATTCAGTTCAATCAAAAAGCACGGTTTGCTGCAAAGTATATTCCAACTGAAGATGAGAAAATTTAGTTATTCCTGGAGGGACTACGACATGAAATTCACGATTTCTAGCTAATCGGGATGTTCTGTCATTTCATAAAGATGTTGAGTATGCTTGAAGACATGATCATGACTTGGAGATACGTGGTGCCACTCTTTCTGTTCCAAAACACCCACGTACTGATCGAACTGTTCCTGTTTCCTCTATTCCACCAGCTCAATCCGTTCAATCTGAACCTAGCTAACAATTGCAGTCTCATAGTGCTTTTCTTGGTACGTGCTAGATCATAATTTTTTTCTCTTCAGTCGCCATATTGTCGAAATTGTGGAAAGAATCACCAGGTCGAATGCAGAACATAAAAAGTAGTGGTGTGTTATGGATGTGGATAAGTAGGCCACATAAAGCTTGTTTGTCCAATGAAGAGTGTTACATGCTTTGCTTGTGGTATTACTGGCCACAAGAAACGTTTATGTCCTACTCTTACTAGTCAAATAGTGGGAAGTCAAGCTTCTGTTCAACAATCGGTAGATACATCAACTAAAAAGGAGAAGGTACAAAAAGCTAAGAGCCGTGCATTCCAGATTACCACAGAGGAGGTACGCAAGGACCCGAATGTTGTGACAGGTACAATTCTTGTCAATTTTAGGCCTGGTCACATCCTATTTGATTCTGGTGCCTCAAATTCTTTTG
Source organism: Lactuca serriola (assembly GCF_051521515.1). Taxonomy (NCBI): domain Eukaryota; kingdom Viridiplantae; phylum Streptophyta; class Magnoliopsida; order Asterales; family Asteraceae; genus Lactuca; species Lactuca serriola. The sequence goes on along the minus strand of NC_136412.1, from coordinate 134,701,884 downwards.
TGTCTCATGAATTTGCGCATTCTTTTCAAATTGATTGCTATTCACTCGTGCAACCATTTCATGTAGACACCATAGGAAGTGTATCATTAGTTGCTGGTAAAATCCATAGAGATTTTGTCAAAGAAACTAAAGGTTATAGTTTTCTTGCTAACCTGATTCCCATCTTCTTACCCAACTTTGATATTATTCTCGGCAAGAATTGGTTGTTAAAGAACCACACAGAACTCTGGTGTTACGAAAAGATGGTACGTATCCCTATCAAAGGGAAGGATCTTATTTATGTGTACAGTAAATAATACATACAATCTTAAAAATAATCTCTTACCTAAAAACTCCGAAACTTATATTGAAGGGTTTTCTATCTATCTGGCCTATACAATTGATATCTCAAAAGAGGAGAAGAAAACTGTAAATAATGTGTGCCACTGAAGATTATTTCCGATCGTGATACTCGCTTCACTTCTCACTTTTCGGTGACTATGCAACGTGAATTAAGATCTGGAGTTGCTCTTAGCATAGCTTATCATCCCCAGACAGATGGTCAGACGGAGAGAACAACCCAAAACAGTAGAAGATATGCTTTGTGCATATGTCTTGGAGTTAGCGTTTGTCAAGTGGAAACACCATCGAGACCCAAATTATACTTGGGAAAATAAAAATGAGATAAGAGCGAATTATTCCAATTTGTTTTAATTGTTGTAATTTCGAGGACGAAATCCTCAAAAGGAGGAGGTATTTTTAACATACACGTTCAGTTATCGTGTTTTGTTAGATTGAATAAATAATATTATGAAATATTATATGAATTTGAGTATCGAGTTGTAACAGATAGTTTTTACTAAAAATAATGTAAAACTATGTTTGGAATCACTCGGAAAATATTGGAAGTCTTATGAGATTCCTATCAAAAGTCAAATACTGAAATTTAACGAAAATATAAAATTTGAACTAAGTAAAATTTTATTATTGAAAATTTTAAAGAATCTCGTTGGAAACATTTAGGCTAAAACCTCATCGAAATCCGAGTTATAACGAAGAAGTTATGATCAATCAAAGTTTCGCGATAGAACTGGCACGACGCCGTATAGCGTAAAAAGTGAGTTTTCGATAAACTACTTTTTAGCCTTAGTAAATCTAAATGAAAGTCGTAGTATTCGTTAAATCGAGAACTTTCATAAAAAGAACGTACAAATCTAACTTCGTATGAGGAAGTTATGATTTTTCTAAAGATTCGGTATAGCAGTAGAGAGCTAAAAAGTCGAAATAAAGATTGAGCGATATTTAGCCGACACAGCCTAAATGAGAATCGAATGTCTCGTCAATAGTAGTACAAGTGTAAAAAGTCAGACGAAAACGGACATCGGATGAAGAAGTTATGAAATTTTAACCGACTTTTCCTGTCCCTCTCCGTTAAAAATATAATGTAATATAATATTAAAAATAAATTCAAAATTAGCCGACAGAGTTTAAATGAAAGTTGTAGAGCATAATCTCACCTACGCGTGGATATAAAGAACATTACAAACGGAGCTCGTATGCGAAAGACATGGATTTTTGAAGTTCGGAGCACAAACTTCAAGAATTTGACTGCATTCACGACGTGAACACAGTGTTCACGACGTGAACTCAGTGAACGACGTGTTTCGAGCCTAGAAGACACACTGCAAGAATAGGGAATGACCAGGATCAAATTCACGACGTGAACATACATGGTTCAAGACGTGAGAGTCGTTTTTTCAGCCTATAAATAGAAATCGAGCCCTTCGGCTTCATGTTACAAATTCTCACTCTCATTAACTCTCTAGCCTCTCTTAAGCCCCTCTAACACCCCCGAAGTCCAGGTATCATCCCTGACACCCGAAGCAAGCCCTGAAGCTCCGAAGTTCCCGAGAAAATCATATTTTCTAGTCGAAACTTTGCCCGCGTAAAGTCCAGATTTTAACAAAAATCCTCGGGGTCGTCAAAGAAAGTTATACATAGAAACGAAGTGCTGCCCGAATCATCATATCATTATTCGGTTAATTCACGGTGAGTTTCAATATATCGGCACAATTGTATGTTATGTGTTATATGTGCTATGTGCTTTCCTGTGTTATCTTGATTTTTATACTGTTGATAATGTAGAGCATGTCTCGTATCACTTCTGGTATTGGCTTTGAGCCTCTGGCCATGTAGAGCATGTATCGTATTATTTTGGTATCAGATTTATGCCTTTGGCCATGTAGAGCATCTCTCATATAACTTCTGGTATCGGCTCTGTGTCTGTGGCCATGTTGAGCATGACTCGTATAACTTTTGGTATTGACATAGGGCTATGTAGGGTTGAAAGCATGCATATTCTAGCAACATGAAAATCCGAAATTATATGTCTTCTGTGCCATTTGTGCCGAAGTGTTATTGATGTATATCAAGTATTGAAATTGTTAAGTATCTTTGACTGTATATCTTTAAATCAATTCATCGATTGATATGGAAAGTTTGTCGCATGATTCACATATGCCTTTGTTGTTCCTTGTTTCTCTTTGTTTCTGCCATATTGAAGTGTATATATATGGCATAACGTTATATTGTATCTATTATTGAACTCAATAAGCATCACCGATTACCCCTCTAATTGTTTAACAATTGCAGGAAATGAGAGTCCAGTATAGTCTTATACTGTTGCAAGATTTATAATAGTTTATACTATTACTTTTGTTCTTGGGTTTACGTTTGTATAAAACTTTAATATCCTGGGTAGTTATGTAATATAATAAAACGTAGTCGGTTAATTTGTATGCAGTCTTTCGTAATCACACTATCAATGTAAGATATTATTTATGAATATGCATGTTGCATGTTTTGGAGTAACAATAATTGAGGAGTATTGAAAGTTTGGGTCTTTCAATCATATGAAAGTTGAGTTCTTTCAATACGTCATACTATATTTATAAAATTGGTCTAAGTTGAGAAAATCAATAGATTTGATCAACTTACCAAAATAAACTACGAGTTATGTAAAAATTGTGTCTGACATCTCTTACAAGGTATTTCTCCTTCACTAATGCAAAGAAGCCCTAGACTTCTCATTCGATACTATATACTCCGCCACTACAAGGGTAATTTGTTTTTCTACTACTAACTATTTTGCACAAAATCAACGTCCAAGACAAACAACATTATGCAGGTTTTGTAGGTAGCGGAAAAGCATATTTAAGCAATTCAACTGCACAACTACACAACAACCATTCAATGCTTATATTCACAATTCTGCAAGTCCACATCTTGGCTACGATTCGGTTTGCTATGGCCTACATGCAACCACCTCATTCCAGCGATACCGGGGAGTTAATCTACTTTTGTGGCTCACGTACAATAACTTTTGTTTTCTCAGGTTCATCACACCATCAACCATTTTCAACATCATTGTTATCCTTGTTTTCTCGACATACATAATGCATTTGCACTTAGGACCTAAAACTTTTTGGGCTATTATATTAATATAATAATGAAAATGAATATATATATATATATATATATATATATATATATATATATATATATATATATATATATAATTTTAAATTAAGTATTAAAATAATAAATAAAGTCATACGGTTAACTAAAATGTTTATAAGTAATCAAATTTGATTAAAAATAAAATTTATGAAAACGGTTAAAAGTGTCAACTTGGTGAATTAGGTGTGTTTAAACAAATTAAGTGATTAGGACTAAATTGAATTTATCAATTAAAAAATAGTTTTCTTCTTGAATACAATATAGTTTACTAGGCGAAAGGCTTGTTTGAACACGAGTACGAAAGTATTGATTTTTTGCAATTAGATTTGTAAAAGTTGAGATTTAGACATTATTAAAATAAAGTGTGTTAAGTTGATGTGAACAACATTAGCTAAATTTAAACACATTAGCTACATTGGCGGACCAGGATGCAAATGTTTTTGGTGCACATTGTGTACAACAAGTTCTTATTCCCAATCAATTCAACAATGAAATCCTTCTATGTTTTAATCCTATCAGGGGCGGACCTAGGGGTGGTCCACGGTGGCACCGGCAACCCCTAAATTTTTCGGCCGCAGTGGAAAGTTTTTCAAAAATTTTTGAAAATTTTATTTTTTCTACTATCGTGCATCCCTAACTCTCCCGTGCAACTCCTACTGTAAAATCCTGCGTCCGTACCTGAATCCTATCGTCCAAAAAATACTTCAAAACAAAAGGAAACAATATAAGTTCATTCTCAATCTTGAATACGACATTGTTTGTGAAAAGGTGAGTGGAATAAAATTTTGTACAATATGAAGTTTGTATTTAACATATACAGATGGAAAACTAAAGAACACGTAATTGTAAGTAAAACTACAAAAACAAATACAACAACAACGATTATAGAAATACATGTGCAAAAGTGATCAACATAGACATGCACAAAAAGATGTACACATACAAACCGACAAATACATACACACACCAAAGTAAATCAAATCAACAAATTAATATACATACCAATATAAGCTTTATGTAATAAGACCATTAGACAAATTTGAATGGAACATTACTCAAAAAACGAATTTAATAACACAAATTAACATATTTTTTTCATAAACCAAAACAGCAAAACCTAATCTTGATGGATAATTAGTTCTTTCGTATTAAACAAAACTCTTGTTCTAAAAATACATCAAGTATGTTTCACCTATTTTCCTGATTGTATTTCCCACTCACTAGCTATCTCTATGGCCAACATCAACAATATTTGATATAGAAAAATCGTTTATCAAAAACTGAGGAAGTACTAGTCAGATTTGATCAATTTTTACATACTCTCTAAAAGTCTAAAAACCATCCTTATTGAGAAGAATGTCATACAAGACAATGAACACCGACTTTTTTGTAGAAGACAAAATGTTCGCGAGGAAGTAAAATTCTTCAAAACCTATTTCAATGCCCAAAACATGTATCCCATTGCCATTATTGAACTTTATTGTTAATGTGTAGATTATATTAAATTTTTAAATTTATAAAATGGTGTTAGCTAGTGGTGCAAACGAGTCGAGATGACCCCGAATCTAACCAGGCTCGATATTGAAGGGTCTTTTAAGTTTTATGGGGCTCGAAGTTGAACTCAAGCTCGACTCGACTCGATTTTATCATTATTGTATTGAGCTCGACTCAAACTCGTAAAGAATTATAAAAGTTTGGTTCTTATTTTGTTTAATATATATGCCTACATAAACGTAAGTTCAGTTCTTGCTTGTTAAGAAGAATGTTTACTAATACCCTAAATCCCTAAATTTGTTTTTTAATTTTCATATTAAATATAATAATAAATTGTATGATAGATATAGGCTCAAGCTCGAGGTCATTGAATAAACGAGCTTAATATTCAGCTCGAGATCAGCTCGGGCTCGTTTAAAATTGGTTTCATTTTGAGCTTTCAACGAGCCGATCCAGAGTAGGTTGACTCATTTGCACCCCTAATGTTAACAAGACTAAGGGCTATTACCCAATGATATATTATTATAGTTGAGGTAAGACCAGATCTCAAACTCTTGGGTAAGGGTGGCAAATCGTGCTATCGTTTCGTGTTTCTGTTTGTCATGACACGACACGACAATTATGTGACACAAAAACGACACGACACGATGTCGTGTTTTTTTTAACTAACACGAAAACGAACGAATTTAAAAACGACAAACACGACACGACACGAAAAATATATCATATACTAAAAACTATTTTATTTAATCAACACTTTATCAAATATAACACGAAAAACATGACAAACACAACAAACACGATAAAGAACTGCTAAATCGTATCAAATTTTGAACACGAACACGACACGACACGACATCATGTTTTTTACAGTTAACACGAACACGAATTCGAATTTCAGTTTCATCCCAATTTCTTTTCGTGTCGTGTATTTTTTTCGTGTCGTGTCATAAATTGCCACCCCTACTCTTGGGGAACGTGTATGACTTAAGGAGGTACTACTAATATTTGATTGATTTTTACATACTCTCCTAAAGCCTTAACACTATCCTTACCGAGAAGAATACGATACTACACAATGAAGATCGAGTTTTTTGTAGAAGAGATTTTTTTCAAAAGTAAAATTCTTCAAAACCCAGCTGCTTGCCCAAAACATCAACCCTACTGCCTTTCTTGAATTTCATTGTTCAAGTGTAAATATATTTGGTTCTAAATTTATAAAACGTTTTTAACTAGAGGTGCAAACAAGTCGAGCTGACCCCTAGCTGGACCAGGCTCGGCCTTGGATTGTTTAAGTTATATGGGGCTTAAACTCCAACTTGACTCAATTCGAGCTTTATTGAGCTTGGCTTCAGCTTGTAAACAATTATACAAGCTCGATTTGTTTTTTTGTCTAACATGCCTAAATAATCTTAAGTTCGGCTCAAGCTTGTTAAGAAACATATTCAGTAATACCCTAAATCCCTAAATTAGATTTATATTTTAATATTATAAAAATAATAAATTATATTATATATAGACTCTCTTAGGCTGCAAACCTAATCAAGTTTAGAGACATAGGCTCGAGCTCGATTAAGTTTAATAAACGAGATTAATATGAAGCTCGAGATCAGCGCGGGCTTATTTAAAATCGATTTTGAGTTGAGCTTTCAACGAGCCGATTCCAAATAGCTCATGAGTAGCTTGGCTCATTTGCACCCCAATGTTAACAGGACTAAGGTTTACTACCTAATGATATTGTATTATAGTTGACGTAAATCCAGATCTCGAATTCTTAGGGAACGAGTATGATTTAATTTAGAATGCTTAAATATTAGTTCTACTAAAACAAATAAAGTAGAATAGGGAGAATTTGTTAAAACTACCTTAAAAGAAATAAATGAAATTAAGAGATCGGATTAAAAACAATATATTTAAAGTACTTTGACATAGATTTGATTAACCCCTCACTTGTGGTTGATTTCTCATAAGTGTAATTGATTTAATTTGTTGTCTACCAATTCCTATATCAATTAGTTACTTGGTCCAATTAAGTAACCATATTTGCCATTTTAAAAAAATCATAATAATCTAAGCATATTAATTGACTAAAAGGATAATTAATCAACTATCCAATTAATAAATTAGCATTAAATTCATATTATGAAAGATTCGATCTATAATTAATCTCATTGATCATGTAATCAACTATCCAAATAATAAATTAACATTAAATTCATATTATGAAGGATTCGATCTATAATTAATCTCATTGATCATGACAAATAATTAACACACAAAATAGTCATCTAATATAATCTTGAACATTCACAATTGATCATTAAACCCTAGGATTTGATCCATCACTAGTTATAAAATCAACAATAATGAGTCAATTCAACACATTGGACCTCTAGAATATAATAAACTTAATAATAGGTAATAAAATCTAAACTTCAACTCATAAGGACCTACTATTAAGAAAACATAATAAATGAGCCAATATTAAATAAATAAGCCAACTAATATGGGTTTCCATTACAACTAGTCAAAAATATATGGGATTAGCACAAATTCTTTGATGGAACACAGAGAGAAACAATCAGAAATATGCTAAACATGATAACTAGAAAAACTAATTGATGGTCAATTTATTCCACTCTTTGATTCTTCAGATTTCCAGGTTCAAGAATCGTTCCTGAAGGGTTGTAGTCTTCAAAAACTGTCTATAAGTTGTCAGGCAGGATTACACACCCTCTAGGGTTGAGGAGAGTCTTTATTTACATATTTTGTATCAAAATCGTTCATGCCTTAGTTTGAGTTTAGACACACACTATTTTTCATATGAATCCCTCAACATGAGGATCTGATAGCAAATATTAACTTCCAAAAATTTTCAACTATTTTTTTTAGAAAAATACAATCTAATCAACTATAAAACCTCTTTTCAAGAAACAAAAACATCCATTGAGTTAGAATGTCATAAAACATATCATAGAGTCAAAATGGAAGTCTAAAAAACATAATAATGATGTGAGTATTGTCACGACGTGCCCTTTGCCTTCCGGATACAACATTAATGTACAATAAACAACATTAATGTACAATCAAAACGGGGGAATACCTTAACCTATTGTCTATGATTATAGTATAATTGTTTATTTTGGCATTATACTATTTGATGTTCACAATTGAACAAGTGGAAAATCAATGTTATTGTTATTTTGTAAAAATTGATCAATTGAATGGGGTTGTTGGAACTTTTTTTATGCATCGTTACTGCTCGTTACACGATCTCACTATCTTTATTCTTTATTATTATATCGGTTAACATTATATCCGTCCGAATGAGCAAAAAATATATTTTATTCATTTGTGATGTCGGAAGCAACGAAAAATATATTTATTCATTTGTGATTAGAATTGTATTAATATGTTTTTTTTCCAAATATATAAAGAGAAAAATTACTTATAGTCATGTACGAATAAAATATCTTATTTATGACGTTGTTTTAATCATTCATAAACATAACATTGTTAATATAAGTGTGAATAATTCAATTTTAATATAATCATTTATGTATATAATAGTGTAAATATATGAATACAACTTTGGCATATTCATTTATGAATATAACTACCCGTGAATCGATTTATCAATGACTAAAAATTCATTGTCATATTTATGTTATATCGACCATTAATTTTTATTAAAAAACTAAAATTAGATATTCATTGATAAATACAACCGAAGTGTGGAATAGAAATGAAATTTGTTGATAGTCTTTTTAGGGATGAGATTGGGGCTGTGTTTATTTAAATAAATTAAAAAATCGACAGAAAAATAGCTTTTGTAGGTAAGACAGGGACCAAGCGCATAACAAAAACAAACTGTAAGGACATTCCGAGTTGAAAAATAAGTTAGGGACCAAATATGCAAATTACCTTAAACCATAGGGACCATTCATGTAATTTACTCAAAATCAAGTGATTTAGTTATAACATTATTTGAATTTCATTTGATAACAAAAGAGACGGTATGTTGATATATGTTAGAAATGATTCATTCAATTTAACTGATTTATATTAATAAAAAGAAACTTAATTATTCGTTAAAAAATAAAATAAATGAGTGCAACATTATATGGGAACTCTCATTTAATTAAGTTGAGTATTTAATTAATGTACTAATAAAATTCCTATAGTGCCCTTAGAGAATGTTTTGTACGCAATCATTCTTTGCGTTGTCAATCTTGTTACTTTCTGAATATATATATATATATATATATATATATATATATATATATATATATATATATATATATATATATATATAAAACATTATAAATCTGATAAGGGTAATGAGAAGTGACAATTTATGATGTGTTTTTCAAGTTTTTAAAAAACGCAAGGCGTGACTTGGCGGCGAGGTTAAAGTTAAGTTATGTCAAGCCTTGGTGAGCCATGACGTTTTTCAAGGCGTGACTCTTTTATATACATTAAAAGAGATAAATCATATAATTATTGAATTGTATCAAATATATGAAGTTTTTAGAAGTGTTATATTAATATTTAATATAAAAAAGTTAACAAAAACTCAATTATTTTAGGCCCGACAAAAAAAAAACAAAAAAAAAAATTGAAAAAACCCACGCCTTGAAAAAAACTTGCGTCATAACGCGATAAGGCATGCCTTGACACGTTATTTGGGCGTCACGTTTAACAAACCCGCCTTGGACGTTTTCGTAACGGCTACATGACGCCTTATGCCATGGCACGCCTTGAGGCGCGCCATGGCGCGCTTTTTAGAACCATTGTGTGACAACCCGAAATTTCCATTCTATACAAACCATATTGAGTCAGTAGAAGATTAGATCAGTTACAGAGAATTTCCAGACTTTTGGATATAAGTTTGAGTATTTCAGGATTTACACTTAAGGAGATATCAGGAGAGTGGATGCAATAGGGTTTTGTGCAACATTGTTATTCCAAGACTCTATGATATTAGAGTTCATAGGATAAATAAAAATATTTTCTGCCAAAAATCTCAGGACAATATATAGGATTCTGAACCATATTTATTCATTATTTCCAATTCCAACTAGAGAAAAGCTGAATTCTCTCTCAAGGATCTTCGGACTTTCGTTCCGGAAAGTGAGTACTTCTATCTAGTGTTGTTTTAAAGCTTCATATATGCTTAATACACTAGAAATCATAGGAAAACACTAAGATCTGTGAGTTTACTGCCCAAGAACACCTTGGGGAGTAAACTCCTTTATAAGGGCCAAAGTGTGCCCAATGCCCCTCAAAGCCTTGGAACTCAATCTAGAGCTACCATGACATGTTTAGACCACAAATTCATTTAGAAAAAAAAGGCTAGAAGTGAGTTCACGGCCAAGGATTGTCTTGGGCCGTGAACTCCATTTTTAGGTGCCAAAACACCCTAAAAGCCTTCCTGAAGCCAAGAGACTAGTTTAGACATGTACCCTAATGAGTTTAGGACGAGCAAACACCCTTAGAACACCAAGAGTAAGGTGTTCACGGCCCAAGAAGTTCCAGGCTCGTGGACTCCAAACAATAGTGCCAAATGGTGCTATAAACTCTTCTAAAGCCTTGTACACTAGCATAGTTTAGTTCCTAGTTGATTTAGGGACTTGAAAACACCAAAAACACCCATCCAAGGGAGATTACAGCCATAATATCCATGGGATATGGTCCCAGGGCTGTAAACTCCTAAAATGAGTTATATTATGCCCTAAACTCTTCCATAGAATAAGCCATTAAGTAGGAATGATTCTTAGGGCCTTATAGAGCATCAAACATCAAATGGTAACATAAGTATGAGCTTACGGCCGTAAACTCATGATTTTACGACTGTAAACTCATTTAGTAGGATCATTAGGGCCGTGAACCTCATGGTGGAGTTTTCCTTGAGCCCTACACACAATAGCTTCCCCTACAAACACATAGATGCAATCCTAGAGGCCAATAACACTTGATAAAGGTGTTTAGCATGTCCTAGGGTGTCTTGATTTGTTTATCAGTTGTTTATAAACTAATTTGTTACATATATGTGATATTATATGTTAACTAGGATCATAGAGTGTGTTCAAGACTTCACTTGACACCTAGCAGTCCTACCTCTTCGGTTCATCTGTATCACCCACAACAGGTAAGTTCATACCCCTTAATCAATGTTTTAACTATTTTTAAATGTTTTATGGGGGGGGATACAAGTAGAATCATGCTAGTTATTATATCAATCACTTGTGATTAATAAGCAACATTTAAATGATTGGCTACTCATTAGCCGTTTTACCAAACAGTTTCCTTCAAATGTTTATCGTAAACACTTGTTATGTTTAACTCCTTATTAAACCATTCATTTTACTCTTTATGTTCCATTCAAACTCATTTACAATTGTGTTTCAAACAAATGTTTCCTTATACTTAAACTGTTTTATCAAACCCATGCTTTCAAACCGTTTTATAGATTGACATCAAGTCGATCGTTTCTTAGATAATAAAACTTATTTTATGTTTTTATATTATCAATTTCATGCCTATATATGTATAGTTATATAAGAAATGTTTAAAAGACTTAGGAAGGCTATCCACCCTATTTCCTTTTCGCGCTTGAGATGTGGTCTGGTGGGACATTGGGTATCCATCCGAAGGTTGTTTAAATATTAGTTATATATCATATGTACATATATAGTCATAAAGGTCCTTCCAGTTCATCCAATGCTCTTGGGTAGCAAGGGTATACATCCATGTTCATACGTACCAGTTAAATTACTAGTAAGCTACCATATGGGTAGTTTAGGAAGATACTAGAACTATTACTATAACGCGATATCATATAATGAGTCAGTTCATTCATGAGTCAATACTTGCTAGATAGAGAGAACATACATTACAACTAGTACTCATAGTACATTACTATACCTGCTAGATAGAGAGAGAACACACACGTTACAGCTAGCACACGTAGAACGATTAACAATACCTTACATATACAACTATACTAGAAGAAGAACATATACGATTATACTAGGAATAGAACATATACAAACAATACTAGAACGAGTAACAATACATTACATATACATGAATACGTTAACAATTGTGATCCACTGTATCGGAGCATGCTGTGGCAACCCAAAACTTCTAACCCATGTAATTGATCTGTGTTTCAGCACTAAAACTTGAGTTCATTGTCTTTTATTAAATCTTGTGGTTCCATATGGGTGCTCTAGACTTAGTATAATCTAGATATGAGTCTTAGGAACGGTTGGAGAGTGTTTAGTATCACAAAATCGGGCCAAACTCACCAAATAAGGTGTGTGCGGCCACACACCTGTGGGTACGGATACACACCCAACCGCAAACACCCTCAACCTCACACCCAATTCAATATATGGATGGATATCCCCTTCATTCATTCATTTAGATGTTTCTCTTCCCTCTCTCTACTTTCTCTCTCTAAATCATTAACCAAGAACACTTGCAAGGCTTCATAATCGTGATCTACACCATCTTCAAGCTAAGTATAGTGGTAAACACTTGAATCCCAAGCTTAAAACTCATTATGTTCATCATATTCATCATCCCTTGAAGGTGTACAGCCGCACACCTTCATATGGGGGCATCACACATTCAAAACTCCCAAGTATGAAGAGCATACACTTCAAAATCATCATATGGACTCAAATAAGGAGTGTACGGCCGCACACTCCTGTGTACGGCCGCATACACCCTCAATACAGCCGCACACTCTTGTGTGCTGCCTCACACACACTCCTGGCCGCACTCCCCAGCCGCACACTCATTTTCATGACCATACACCCACTCTAATGCTCCTATTTGGCCCTAAACTTGCATAAATCATTAAGTTTCAATCATAGGACACTTATTCTTAGTAATTCCAAGCCCTAAGGATGTTTTCCCATCATGTTTAGTCATGAAACACCTTAGTTCTAACTCATTTATGTGTCGTCACATGAATAATAGGGGCCATAGGCGTTCAGGGCATTCGTTGACACTCGAACCCTACATTAAGCGGTGAGTTCATATCCCTACTCTTTTCAATGTTTTTCACTGTTTTCAGGGGAGGAATACAAGCAAAGTACAAGGAATACTTGTACTCTAAACTTGTTTTTACATGTGTTGCGTTCCATAATTCATATGCTTTTAACACTGATAATCATAACAACTAACAGTTTGAACTCGTAGAACACACTATCGTATTATTTGTGAAAAGCATTATAAAATGTTGTATTTTATATTTTCACAATTGGTTTTCTACATTATATCAGTTAAAAGCACAACCTTTGAACTTGAAACATGAAACCTAGTACATTGTTTTGTCCTCGGTAACACTCCACAGAGATACGCGAGTGGAGGATCGCCGTTTGCATCAGTACCTTTCTATATTATTACTAGTAAATTTGTTGTTCCTATAAATTGGAGACAAGTCCTTGGAAACACTCCACAGAGATACGCGAGTGGAGGACCACCCCCGTAACCAGAATCTCCTGGAGGGAGAATGTGACTTGAGTGTATAGATCTATACGGGGCTGACTACCCCACACCTGGCTGCTAGCTACAGCCGAACCGAAAGGTTCAAGGGTGACGAAAGTCATAAGGTGATGTGGACTACTTATTGCCATATCTAGTCTATCGTATGGTTATGGAACTCGCAATTTGGATAACAGAGATTTACTAAATATTAATAATGAATAAAGTAACTATGTTTACTTTGTATATGGGATTTTCTTGGTGTGTAACTTTTTCAGAAACAAAAAGGAACTTGTACATTTTCAGAAAACAAAACCGCTTATGAACTCACCAGCGTTATGCTGATTTTCAAACTGCTTGTATTCTCAGGTCCGCATTAGACAGGTACCCGATGATTCCTTTTGGCAAAGACGGAGTGCGTTGAAGACTCGTCTTACTTTTGTTCATATATACTATGTATCAAACCTATATAAATTTACTTTTAAACAAATGTAAACTTTTATATATGTAATGTAATGGTTGTTTACTTTACTTACTATGTGCGTTGGATTTGATACTCAACGTGGAGTCAACCCCGGAAATGTTTCTGCCTTCGGTTTTCAGGGTGTGACAGATTGGTATCCGAGCCCTTGTTTATAGTGAATAAAGTATACCAAACCTTACATGGTATAAGACTATAAACACTAGGGGCCTAAGTGCTCTAAACTAAAAGTATACTTCAAAATATAAGTATTTTCAAAAGTATACAAGTATACCGAACCGTCGAGATCCATAACTACAAGTAGAACAAAACATAAGTAAATGGGTGTTGTGTACTGCGGTTAAACCTGGGCAGTTATGTAGTCGTGTCTAGGATCAATATAGCCTGGCCAACTATATTCATTCGAGACACGACCAACATGTGCTTGGGACTGACTGCGGTATGCGACATGCCTAAAACATACCCTAATACCACAAACATCGAGCCAGTGTCGTAAGCGAATCCTGAAATACTATGGGAGTATTTCTCGAGCCAATCCTTTGTAGAAATCCTCGCTCACGCGTTGTTCCTTGATCATTCCTTTAGCGATAATTTATATGTTTCAATAACTCTTCCCTACTTTATCGCTTATTCGGAATGTATATATCTGTCATATCTCTTGATTCAATTCAGAGGACTTACCATCCTCTATTTCCTGATCTTATTAGATCAAGATGCTTCCAATAAAGAGACCTAGCTCCAAGACCAACAATCCTCCTCCGCCATCACCTCCTCTTCAATATGACCCTGTGATGTTCCAGGCAGCTGTTACTGCCGCAGTAGCAGCCGCCATGTCTCAAATGAACCCCGTTGGTTCAGGAGGTGGTCCCCAGCCCCAAAACCAAGAAAATAGCCAGGGACACCGAAAGGAGGGTTCCTATAAAGATTTCATGAACGCGAAACCCACGCCCTTTGATGGCACTTGAGGTGTCATTTCCCTCACTAGATGGTTCGAGAAAATCAAATCTATCTTTGAAATCTGTGCCTGTTCGGAATCTGACAAAGTAAAGTTCGCAGCCTGTACTTTTATCGATAAAGCCCTGACTTGGTGGAACGGCCTAGTCAAATCCTTGACCCTACCTGTAGCTAATGCCATGGGATGGGAAGCCATGAAAGAACTCCTTCTAGACGAGTACTACCCTCGGGGCGAAATGCAGAAGTCAAATCCTTGACCCTACCTGTAGATCAGAACCTGGCACTACTCTGTCCGGGATTGGTTACCCCGGAGAGTAAGAAGATAGAGAGATTTATTTGGGGGCTGACCCAACCGACAAAAGGAAATGTCTTAGCTGCACGGCCGGATACGTATGACAGCGCCAAGAGTTTAGCCCAGACCCTGATCGACGACAGTGACGATGTTGAGGAAACAACCACCACCCCTGAACCGACCAAGAGTAGTGGTGAGAAAAGGAAGTTTTGTAAGAAGAAGAAGGGCCAATCTTCTCAAGGGTCCTCAAAGAAACAGCAGACAGTAGCAGTCCATGCTGCTACTACCCTTGTTGCTGCTGCTTCTGTTGTGGGATCCACAGCTCAAACACCTACTAATAGGTATGCTGGTAGCCTTCCCCAATGTGAAAAGTGTAAATACCACCATAACCCTGGCCCCTGCCGTGAACTTATTGTTGGATTAGTGTCTAAGTCCATAACTATTTTGGTATGTACTTGACCCGATGGTGCATGGTCCTTTTGGGTTGCCTTCACCAAAGCAACTTGATAGGATGAATTATGGAGAGAAAGGATTAAATATGATTTATTAATATATTATGGGAATAATATATTAAAGGAGAAATCATATTGTTTAATTAATATTGGTCAATAATTAATTGGTAATTAGTTTTGTGACTAAAAGAGATTAATTAAACTTAAGGGACTGAAATTGTAATTATAAGATAATTGCAATTTGGGCCATGGATTGCCTTTTATCATAAGGTGGACGAATTCTATGGGGGAAGCCCATATGAAATCGTCCAAGGCCTTAAGGAAAGGGCTCCATGGGTTGCTTAGGGCTTAAGCAACCAAATTAGGGTTTCCATGTTAGATAACCCTAATGGCCTCACTATATATAGATCCCTTAAGGACCAAAAACGTGGCTAAGCTTCTTGCTAGGTTTCACACGAGTTTTGGTAGCCTCCATCCTCTCTCCTCTTCATCCTCTTGCTCATGGTGTTTGTGAACCATTAGAGGAGTGACACTTGTGACTCTAAGCCTTCCAAAGTCAATACAAGGGGATTTGGGATTGTTATTGCTACATAACAATCAAGGTAATATTATAAACCTATTCTCATGTTAATATGATTACATGAATGCTAGAATTAGGGTTTATAGTCTTGGATAACTTGCATGTACAATAGAGAAACCTAGATCCAAGCATTAGGGTTTGTATGAGCACATAGGATGTTCTTAGGACCAAAACCCAACAGTGGTATCAGAGATTAGACTGGTTTCAATTGTATTGATGCATTACATGTCAAAATTCGATTTTTGATGTTCTGGAGGCTGGACTCGCCGAGTCCATAGCTGAACTCGCCGAGTCCATGCAGACTCGATGAGTCCAAGCTTGACTCGACGAGTCAACTCGTCAGATGGAGTATATCTCGGGATTTCTTGCTGTTTTTGCTTTGGGATAGTTACCTTATCATATTAGATCAATATAAATCCGATTTTATGATATATTTGACTATATTCTTGATCCAATTGAAGATATTTATCAATTAATAAGATAATTGTTTCCTTATGTGATAATTGATTAATTATTTTGACTAAATTGATAAATTGTTTTGCAAGAAATCATTAAATAAATCAAATATGGATAATTATGTGTTTAATTATTAATTTAGATTATTTGTTATTTGATCCTTGTTGTTATGAAAAGTTTCATATTTTCCCCTTAGGTTTTATAGTTTAAATTTGAACCCAAAAGTTTTGTTGTTTTGAAATTTAAATAGTTAAAACCCTATTGTTTTGAAATTTTTCAAAACTTGCCCTCAAGTTTTGGAATTTAAAAGTTGATTAAAAGTTTAATTAGGAATGTTAAATTCTAAAACCCTAGTATTGTTTTGAAAAAGTTCAAATCACACCCTTATGGTTTTATTAATTAATTAAGGTGTATAATTAAAAGAGGTTTAATAAATCCATAAAAGTTTTGGTTTACAATTTAATTGAATTAAAGGTATAATTGTTAAATTTGACCACCTAATATTTTAAAAGTATAAAATACACCCTATACTATCTATAACATTAAAAGTCTAACATTATATATATGTATGAGTAAAAGTCAGTCTTACCGTTAGTAGACCTCATTCACGAAGCTAGTCTATAAGGGGTGTTTAAGGAAATTGCCTATAAAATGGCGATTGAATGGGTATCCACTCTTACCCACCGCACTCTTGACTAGTGGAGGGTCGTTAGCCGAACGGGTAGGATAGGACGAAACCTTCCATTATAAGTATAATAAAGTATAAAAGTAACTAAATGTTTTCATAAAATTCCCAATCTTAGTTACTTAGGCAAAAGTGAATTGATGCAATTCCATGAAATTAGGCTTTGTGCCCTTGCGAAGACGTTAGTGGAGCGCGTGTGGTTTACCGGCACACTAAATGGTTCTAAGCAAAGGTAGCGAAGGGTGACTCAATGTTTGTCATAGTTCGGTGGAGCGTGTGTGGTTTACTGACACATCGAATAGGTGACTATAACATGTGAGGGCACCATGTAGTTTGCATGGTTATTCACACCCGCTTTGTGATCCTCGACGTCCCAGTCACAAATAAGAGGGGCATATCGAGATTTAAACATGCCATTGAAATGTTCAATGAATCTCATAGGATCTAGGAGTTTTCATAGATTTCAAACTTAAATTTCTTTTTCGTTTTTCATGGTGGAAATTAGTGAATCGTCATTCACTTACCTTCAAATGTTCTGCAATTTGGGTTACGACATCCCTCTCCCGAGTTGTAGAATATTGTGTTGGGTCCTAGCCTTAGTATCTCATTTTGGTGATTTACTAGGGACTCAATCAATCAACTAACTTGAATTCGTTTTCTCCCGTTTTGTAGATGTCAAAGTTCGACAACTATGGTCTTCTCAAATCCCGTGGAACAAGCATTCCACATGAAGATGATATTCCACGATTCGATCGGAACAAGAGATCATACTTCACTTCCTCCTCCTCCTCCAATTATTCTCCCTAACCCACAAGTTCAAAGGCTTGAAAAGTTCAAGATCACTCAAGCCCTTTTGGCAAGTAAACATAAAGAAGGAAAGTCGGTGTGTGCACACGTCCTAGGGATGAAGTCACACATTGATAGGTTAAGAATGTTGGGATCCGTTGTCTGTGAGGAAATGGCTGTTGATCCGGTTCTTCAATCACTTCCTAACTCATATAGTGAGTTCGTAAGAGAGTACTATATGATGAACCGCGACGTGACCCTTATATATCTCACCTATATGCTTATTGCTGCTGAATCAGCAATGGTTTGGCGCAATAGAAAAGCAAAGTTGATTGGTGAATCTGCCTTCAAGACCTCTATGGATATAGACAATGACAACGAAAGACATGCTATGATCGAAAAGTTTGATCATAAGAGAAAGGCAATGTCTGAAGTAGTTCCATGTCATGTTCCAAAAGAGTCGATTTGCTTTTATTGCCAAGAGAAGGGGCATTGGAGACGAAGCTGCCCCATTTACCTAAAAGATCTAAGAGATGGGAGATTCAAAACGTATGGCTCTAATATAGGTAAAATCCATTAACTAAATCTTTTAAGCTTCTATTCTAGATTCTTAATACATAATGTGATAAGATTACAATTGATGTTTTGTAGGATTGAAGAAAAGAAAGGAAGCTTAAGGGAAGAAGTGAGCAGAATCTAACCGAGAAGGAATGGATTTCGATCGCATTACTTGAAGATTAGATTCTTGAGCTACTACTTAGAGTTAGAATTATATTGCTAAGAAAGATGTATTAGCATAGTTTTTCAATGAATTGCATTGTAAGGACAAAATTTTTCCGCAATAAAATAAATTTTGATTTTATATTATTTATTTATCCTTGCAATGGTGTATATGAAAAATTGATGTTTGAATATTAGCAATAATGGATTTGGTTCTTATTATGTTATTTATGGAAAGTCGATAATTTACCAAATAGGGAGAGTTTCTCATCGCCCAAAGTTTCAATTGGACAAAAATTTGGAATAATGCAACTTGGTTGCACGATGAATGAGAAATTCTCATATTTGATAATTAGACTAATTCATTGACAAAGTGTCAAGTGAAGGACTAGGAGATCGAGTACGCAAAGTTATGTGATGATCAAGTCCACCACAAGAATAACAAAGATATTCGTCATGATTTACTAAAGGTTTAGTAAATATGATTATACTTACAAGATTAAGTGTAATTATGAATTGATTGAAAAAGTTTAAATCAATAGCAAAACGAATAAGAAGAATCAAGAAGGCAGAGAAATAAAAGTTTCTTCATTCTAAGAAGAAGGGAGAGTAAGTTTTATGCTTTATGATAGGTCTTAATGATTAAGAACCATATCTCAATTGATCCTCTAAGTGAGTCTTAGTACAATTGTATGTCTAAGAAGAGGAATCAAGAATTGATGAAATGGTTAAATCAAGAAGTCTATCATACTTCGTTACAATAACAAGTCTTAAAGTTAAGATTGTGATAATGAGTGAAAAGTATTAAAGGTTTATAACATTCATCAAATGTGGAAAGTTGTGATGTCTTGAATAAGACAAAGACAACCTAGAACCAATTTATGAAGAGTCTTGATAAAAGCTACACTAACTCTTGAATATTTGTTTGTCAAGAAATGTTTATTGACAAAAGGATCTTATATGTCAAAGAGTCAGTGGGAGTCTTAATGGTCTTGAAAAGTTTCAAGAACAAATCAAATAGACCTTATCAATCATCACTAGCACACGAGTTGAGGTTTACAACCTATCGTGTTGACATCATTTTGTTTCTATGCCGTTCCAATTGAGTTAATTATGCATATGAGTTCTATAAGTTCTCATTTGAATGCATAAAAGGCAAGGACCTTGATCAATGGAAAGTACATTGATAAGAAAAGGTGAGCTTCTTAACTACTTGGAAGACATGGTGGGCAGCTGTGCTACCATAAAGGCAAGAAATCGAGATCAAGAAAGTTCGATCGATATGAGTTTGAATTTGTCGTAAACTTTTGTTTTGACAAATTCACATGGATAGGAACAAATACACCATTAAATCTAAGTGTCATAAGATTTCCTCCTTCATGAAAATGATTGTGAGGAAATGCTTTCACTAAGAAAGATTTTAAGAAGATAGTGATTGTAAAATTGCATTCTCAAATTCGATTATGGTTACGGTATCCCTTTCCATAATTTGAATTGCGAGGTTTGGCAATTGTTTACACACACATATGAACTATCTAAGGCAAAGGTGTATAAGTTCAAGAAGCCTTGATAAAAGATTATCAAAGCACTAAGTATTAGAAACATGAACTTAAGAAATTCAATAAGCATTGTTTTTCTGAAAGTTAAGTTGTTTCTGAATACATGTCGAAGCTAGTGGGAGCATAAGTGTTATGTTTTATAATAATCATCATGATAGTGGGAGCATAAATGTTATGATTGTACGATTATTAAGGTACGTATTGCAAGTTGGCAATATTAATTATAGAAAACAAGAGTTATATCCTTGCAAAGTCGTAAGGGTTGTAAAGTTGTTTTGCTATAATTAAGGGAGAGAATATTATGCTTCATTTCAAATCTAAAGGATTAGGTGAGAAATGTTAATAAATTTAGTCAAGGGTACATAGTGTGTTCTTAAAATTTCGATTATGATTACGGCATTCCTCTTCACAATTCGAATTTTGAGAACATAGAAAATGAAACATTATGCGTCGTGTCCCATACGCTTCGGGTATAGGATCGATTGCAAATGCTTTAATGTTTGACCATTCTAAAATTTTCCAAATGTCGAGCGCATTTAGAGGGAAAAAGGGACTTGAATTGGTTTTGACTAAAATAATTAAACAACTATCAAAGGACAATCCAAAGTTTGACGAGGATTGGTCGCTTGTGAGTAGTTGGAAGCATGGTATTGGATGGACCATATCGACATTATTATGAATAGAAAAGATTCTATTAAGAATGAGTTGTCATATGGAAATTATGGAAATGTTTCCATATTAGATGGACCATATCGACTTTATTACGAATAGATAATATTCTATTAAGAATGAGTTGTCATATGGAAAATATGGAAGCGTGTCTATATTGGGAATTGAATATTGAAAATCTATGACTAGATTAGAAACCTTTATGCAAAAGGATGTTCAAAGAATGTACTTTGAGTGAGAGACATCATATCTAAGGAATTGTCTTGTAACAATCTCCAATAGAGAACTTTGTAATATCATTGGCAATAGTCTTTGTGACTTTGGTGCAGTGACATTACGAAAGGATCATTGCATAAAATGTTAGAATCTAACATATTCTATAAGTGGCAAGAATTTGATATTCTCACACTTATGAAAAAGGATTTGGAGTTGTGAAATGAGAATGATTGGAAATGTGTTCAATTTGATCTATTTCACAAAGTAAGAACCATAGGTAAACATTGTGTGCATGCTAGGAGCATGGGACAAGTGTAATAATTCAAGTAAGAAGTTGATTACCCGAAATGACAAATAATGAGTAATCGATATGGTGATAAATAAAAGGTGTTTTATTTATATTCAAAGGATTGAGGCCATATGGGATTAGTATTTTTCTTGTGTTTCACATTTGCATGCTTTGACTTCCAGAATAATTGAATTTATTAAGAATAATCGAATTATTCGAACGGGCCACAGTCGTTCATATGTTGGAAGTAGATATGAATGAAGACTGTCGTGAATGGGTGTGTGGATTGTCTAAAAGAGTATTAGACATAAGAAAATGTTTGTTGCAACGTTCATGAGTGCTTATGAATATGATTTGAGCATTGGATTAAACCCACGCTCACTTGGATAACTCCATGAATTGTATCACGAGTGATTGGTGAGATGATAACATCTTATATTCTTGAAACCGAGATGTGTGAGTTGTATCTTGCGAATCGGTTGGACATTGATAATATGTAAATGCACTAGTAACTTGGTGTTATAAAACATATTAATGTGTGTAATTCGGCGAGTGAGTGCAAGCAAGCATTGTATCAAAGTTTATCCGTTCCTTTTATCCAAGGTAGGATAAAAGCGATATCTTTGGGCCCCTCGATGATTTAGTGATGACAAACGTAAATGCTCGGCCGGGCTAGGGCTAATTTGATTTGTTCAATTACTCAGTCGTCATAAATCGGAATTCGAGAAATAGTACAAAGAGAATGATTTGAAATCATATCTCATACGATATCTAGAATGGAGGAATATATGATCCCTTATCTTAAGGACACGTGTATCTGATAGGATCAGAGTTGACAGCGGCTTTGGAATGCTACGATTGTAGATCAGGATCTGAAGTCATACGCATAATAGTTATTAGACTTATCCAAGTGGGAGACTGTTGGATTAGTGTCTAAGTCCATAACTATTTTGGTATGTACTTGACCCGATGGTGCATGGTCCTTTTGGGTTGCCTTCACCAAAGCAACTTGATAGGATGAATTATGGAGAGAAAGGATTAAATATGATTTATTAATATATTATGGGAATAATATATTAAAGGAGAAATCATATTGTTTAATTAATATTGGTCAATAATTAATTGATAATTAGTTTTCTGACTAAAAGTGATTAATTAAACTTAAGGGACTGTAATTGTAATGATAAGATAATTGCAATTTGGGCCATGGATTGCCTTTTATCATAAGGTGGACGAATTCTATGGGGGAAGCCCATATGAAATCGTCCAAGGCCTTAAGGAAAGGGCTCCATGGGTTGCTTAGGGCTTAAGCAACCAAATTAGGGTTTCCATGTTAGATAACCCTAATTGCCTCACTATATATAGATCCCTTAAGGACCAAAAGTGTGGCTAAGCTTCTTGCTAGGGTTTCACACGAGTTTTGGTAGCCTCCATCCTCTCTCCTCTTCATCCTCTTGCTTATGGTGTTTGTGAACCATTAGAGGAGTGACACTTGTGACTCTAAGCCTTCCAAAGTCAATACAAGGAGATTTGGGATTGTTATTGCTACATAACAATCAAGGTAATATTATAAACCTATTCTCATGTTAATATGATTACTTGAATGCTAGAATTAGGGTTTATAGTCTTGGATAACTTGCATGTACACTAGAGAAACCTAGATCCAAGCATTAGGGTTTGTATGAGCACATATGATGTTCTTAGGACCAAAACCCAACACTTATATGCACCAACAGTGGTAAAAAGGGGCACACGATCCGATCCTGCAAAGCACCAACCCAATCAGCCAATCAATCTTCTGGAGCAGGTGTTGGTTAAGCCTGCTACAATTGTGGAGAAGTTGCGCATTTCAAGAGAAACTGCCCCAAGAAGGCGACAGTTGATAACACCAGGAGAGTCCTAGCCATGGGATGAGAGGAGGCAGTCACCGATCCCACCGTTTTTTCGGGTACGTTCCTTCTCGACAACTCTTATGCTAGTATTCTTTTCGATTCGGGTGCCGAAAGAAGCTTTGTTAGTCATTCATACAAGCATAACCTTAAACATAATCCCCAATCATTAACCGAAACATTTACCGTCGAAATGGCTAACGGTGAGAAAGAAAACGCTAGCGATATCTTCATAGACTGTACCCTTACCCTGGACGACTATTCTTTGCCCATTGACCTGATGCTAGTCTCCATAAAGAGCTTTGATGTCATCATTGGCATGGATTGGTTGAGTCTCAATCATGCTGATATCCTTTGCTACGAAAAAGCCATCCGTCTCAATCTCCCTGCGGGTCAAACTCTCATAATCTATGGTGATAAACTCAGCTCCAATCTTCGCATCATTTCCTGCGTCAAAGCTTAGAAACTCTTGCGAAAGGAATGCCAAGCATTCCTAGCCCATGTAATCAACGAGAAACAGGAAGTTAAAGACCTCACGAGCATCCCCGAAGTCTGCAACTTTCCTGATGTCTTTCCCGAAGAGCTCCCGGGAATTCCTCCTAAACGTCATGTTGAATTTCGCATCGACCTAATTCCTGGAGCTACCCCCGTAGCCAAGGCTCCATATCGCCTAGCTCCAGTAGAAATGCAGGAGTTATCTAGCCAACTTAACGAGTTACTCAGTAAAGGGTTCATCAGACCGAGTTTCTCACCTTGGGGAGCTCCAATTTTGTTTGTGAAGAAGAAAGATGGATCCTTCCGGATGTGTATCGACTACTGTGAGTTGAACAAGTTGACCGTCAAGAACCAATATCCCCTTCCGCGAATAGACGACCTCTTCGACCAACTTCAAGGAGCTAGCTACTTCTCAAAGATAGACCTTAGGTCAGGGTACCATCAGCTACGAGTTCATGAGAGTGATGTTTCCAAAACAGCTTTCAGGACTCGTTATGGACACTAAGAGTTTCTAGTGATGCCCTTCGGTCTAACCAACGCACCGACAGTATTCATGGACCTGATGAACTGGGTGTGTCGTCCCTTCTTAGACAAGTTTGTCATCGTGTTCATTGATGACATACTTGTCTACTCCAGAAGTGAAGAAGATCACAAGCAACACTTGAGGTCAGTATTGGAAACCCCTAGATCCGAAAAGTTGTATGCGAAATTTTCCAAGTGTGAATTTTGGATTCGGAAGGTAACTTTCCTCGGTCACGTGGTAAGAGAGGAGGGTATTCATGTGGATCCTTCCAAGATCAAAGCGATAGAGAATTGGTCGGCACCGAAGACACCCACAGAAATTCGTCAATTCTTAGGTTTCGCCGGCTATTATCGGAGATTTATCCAGAATTTTTCCAAAATCGCCAAACCTCTAACCACTTTGACACAAAAAGGTGTACCCTTTTGTTGGAGTGAAAAGCAAGAAAACGCATTCCAAACATTAAAGCGAGCCTTGTGTAGCGCACCGGTCCTGTCCCTGCCCGAAGGAACGGAGGACTTCGTTGTTTATTGTGATGCGTCAAACCAAGGCTTAGGCTGTGTGCTTATGCAGAGGGGAAAAGTGATAGCATATGCCTCGAGACAGCTGAGGGCACACGAGGTCAACTATACCACTCATGACTTGGAACTAGGAGCCGTAGTCTTTGCACTGAAGATTTGGAGACATTACCTTTACGAAACCAAGTGTACGATTTTCACTGACCATAAGAGCCTGCAACACATCTTTGATCAGAAAGACTTAAACATGTGGCAACGGAGATGGGTAGAACTACTCAGTGATTATGAGTGCGAGATCCGCTACCATCCCGGCAAGGCCAATGTGGTGGCAGATTCCCTTAGCCGAAAGGAAAGTTCCAGCCGTAAAGTGAAAAACCTGACGATGACTATCCATTCCCATTTACCCATGCAAATCCGAGAAGCCCAATTAGAAGCCCTAAAACCCGTGAACATGTCAAGCGAAGCTTTGAGGGGAATGGACAAGAAACATGAGATCGGAGATGACGGAGTCTACTGTTTCATGAACCGGGTCTGGATCCCAAAGTTCAGAGGATTCAGGGAAATTGTCATGGAGGAAGCACACAAGACTAGATACTCTGTTCACCTAGGTTCGGACAAGATGTACTTAGACCTCAAGAGACAATACTGGTGGCCTAACATGAAAGCTGAGATCGCTACATTTGTGGGCAAGTGCTTGACTTGCGCCAAAGTGAAAGTTGAGTACCAGAAACCCTCGGGTCTGCTCCAGCAACCCGAGATACCCGAATGGAAATGGGAAATGATTAACATGGACTTCATCACCAAGTTATCCAAGTGTCCGAGTGGGTATGACACCATTTGGGTAATTGTCGATCGTTTGACAAAATCTGATCACTTAATCCCGATCAAAGAATCATTCAAGATGGAAAGAATCACGCGAATCTACATCCAGGAGGTAGTTCGATTGCACGGTGTACCTGCGTCCATTATCTCTGATCGAGATAGCAGGTTTACCTCTAGATTTTGGCAGTCTCTCCAGAAGGCTCTTGGAACCAAACTAGACATGAGTACAACTTATCACCCTCAGACCGATGGACAGAGTGAGAGAACTATCCAAAATCTGGAAGACATGCTTAGAGCATGTGTCATCGATTTCGGAAAGTCGTGGGACACACATTTGCATTTGATCGAATTCTCGTACAACAACAGTTACCACACTAGTATCAAGGTTGCCCCGTTTGAAGCCTTATATGGTCGCAAGTACAGATCCCCTCTATGCTGGGCCGAGGTAGGGGACACGTAGCTAGTCAAGAGTCAATTCCCCGACAGTTCCCTCACTGGTCCTGAAATCATTCGCGAAACCACCAAAAAGATCATCCAAATCCGGGAACGATTGAAAGCTTCACGAGACCACCAAAAGAGTTACGCTGATAACCAACGGAAACCTCTGGAGTTCCAGGTTGGAGACCGTGTCTTGTTGAAGGTCTCGCCCTGGAAAGGCATGATACGCTTTGGGAAACATGGGAAACTTAATCCAAGGTACATTGGACCCTTCGAGATCCTCGCCATGATCGGTCCAGTAGCCTATAAACTCCAATTACCCCATGAACTCAGCAACATTCATCCCGTCTTTCACGTCTCTAATCTTAAGAAGTGTTTATCCAATGAAACCCTTGTGATCAATCTTGATGAAATCGAGATCAATGAGAACTAGAACTTTGTGGAAGAACCAATCGAAATCATGGATCGAGAGATCAAACGCACGAAACAAAGTCGCATCCCGATAGTGAAGGTTCACTGGAATGCCAAGCGAGGACCGAAATTCACTTGGGAGCATGAAGAATCAATGAGACAGAAGAATCCACATCTCTTTCCAAATCCATGATTTGTATCTTAATTCTGAATTTCGGGACGAAATTCCCTCTAACGGGGGGATAATGTGACAACCCGAAACTTCTAACCCATGTAATTGATCTGTGTTTCAGCACTAAAACTTGAGTTCATTGTCTTTTATTAAATCTTGTGGTTCCATATGGGTGCTCTAGACTTAGTATAATCTAGATATGAGTCTTAGGAAGGGTTGGAGAGTGTTTAGTATCACAAAATCGAGCCAAACTCACCAAATAAGGTGTGTGCGACCACAAACTTGTGTGTGCGGCCACACACCTGTGGGTACGGCCACACACCCAACCGCAAACACCCTCAACCTCACACCCAATTCAATATATGGATGGATACCCCCTTCATTCATTCATTTAGATGTTTCTCTTCCCTCTCTCTACTTTCTCTCTCTAAATCATCAACTAAGAACACTTGGAAGGCTTCATAATCGTGATCTACACCATCTTCAAGCTAAGTATAGTGGTAAACACTTGAATCCCAAGCTTAAAACTCATTATGTTCATCATATTCATCATCCCTTGAAGGTGTACGACCGCACACCTTCATATGGGGGCAGCACACATTCAAAAATCCCAAGTATGATGAGAATACACTTTAAAATCATCATATGGACTCAAATGAGGAGTGTACGGCCGCACACTCCTGTGTACGGCCGCACACACCCTCAGTACGGCCACATACTCTTGTGTGCTGCCTCACACACACTCCTGGCCGCACTCCCCAGTCGCACACTCGTTTTCAAGACCACACACCCACTCTAATGTCCCTATTTGGCCCTAAACTTGCATAAATCATTAAGTTTGAATCATAGGACAATTATTCTTAGTAATTCCAAGACCTAAGGATGTTTTCCCATCATGTTTAGTCATGAAACACCTTAGTTCTAACTCATTTATGTGTCGTCACATGAATAAAAGGGGCCATAGGCGTTCAGGGCATCTGCTGACACTCGAACCGTACATTAAGTGGTGAGTTCATACCCCTACTCTTTTCAATGTTTTTCATTGTTTTCAGGGGGGGGGGGGGAATACAAGAAAAGTACAAGAAATACTTGTACTCTAAACTTGTTTTTACATGTGTTGCGTTCCATAATTCATATGCTTTTAACACTGATAATCATAACAGCTAACAGTTTGAACTCGCAGAACACACTATCGTATTATTTGTGAAAAACATTATAAAATGTTGTATTTTATATTTTCACAAATGGTTTTCTACATTATATCAGTTAAAAGCACAACCTTTGAACTTGAAACATGAAACCTAGTACATTGTTTTCTCCTCGGTAACACTCCACAGAGATACGCGAGTGGAGGATCGCCGTTTGCATCAGTACCTTTCTATATTATTACTAGTAAATTTTTGTTCCTGTAAATTGGAGACAAGTCCTCGGGAACACTCCACAAAGATACGCGAGTGGAGGACCACCCCCGTAACCAGAATCTCCTGGAAGGAGAATGTGACTTGAGTGTATAGATCTATACGGGGCTGACCACCCCACACCTGGCTGCTAGCTACAACCGAACCGAAAGGTTCAAGGGTGACGAAAGTCATAAGGTGATGTGGACTACTTATTGCCATATCTAGTTTATCGTATGGTTATGGAACTCGCAATTTGGATAACAGAGATTTACTAAATATCAATAATGAATAAAGTAACTATGTTTACTTTGTATATATTAGTTATATATACGTGTTAAAACTAATACATTTCACAAGGACAACCAGGTTTTCGGTATACATCTTTCACATTTGGTAACCAACATTCAGGAAAATATGAGATTTTCCTGGGGTAACATTTGTACATAACTAGATTCATGTAACAAATTCAGATAACTAAACTTTACAATTCACAAGGGTAAACATGTTTTCAGTATACATCTTTACGTTACACTTTGGATTTGATAACCAACTTTTAAGAAAATATGGGATTTTCTTGGTGTGTAACTTTTTCAGAAACAAAAAGGAACTTGTACATTTTCAGAAAACAAAACTGCTTATGAACTCACCAGCGTTATACTGATTTTCAAACTGCTTGTATTCTTAGGTCCGCATTAGACAGGTACCCGATGATTCCTTTTGGCAAAGACGGAGTGCGTTGAAGACTCGTCTTACTTTTGTTCATATATACTATGTATCACACCTATACAACTTTACTTTCAAACAAATGGAAACTTTTATATATGTAATGTAATGGTTGTTTACTTTACTTACTATGTGCATTCGATTTGATAGTCAACGTGGAGTCAACCCCGGAAATGTTTCCGCCTTCTGTTTTCAGGGTGTGACACATGCCTTCAATGTCATGGCCCGAGTTGTAGCCAGAGTCTCTTGGAGGGAGAGCGTGAGTTTGCGTATAGATCTATACTGGATTGACTATCCTACACCTTGTTGCTAGCTACAGCCAAACCTGCAGGTCTGCGGGTGCCAAACGTCATACCTTTTTACGACCTACATTTGTCGTTGTTTACCTAGTCGATAGTGTGGTACAATTAATCACATGATACCTTAATATAAATCCAGTTTAAGGTAGTTAGTACAGCAGTAGTTCCTATAATACAACACTACAGTACTACATTAATTTCCCCTTTACATATATTTAGTGATCATTTCACTTAAACATTAAATGTACAAACTATATTTTGTTAATGATAGTTACACTTGGGAAAATTACACACTTTTACAAGAAACGAACATTTAGAACAGTTAAGTCTTGGTAGAAGACTACATTTAGAACAGGTAGGTCTTGGTAGAAGACACCCTTATATAATAGTAGGAATCATAGGGATTTCTAGGGTTTTTCAAAAGTTTACAGTTGTTTTACAAAACATTTTTATACTTACAGTTCATATACATTTCCAATACTTACAATTCATATACATACAAATACTTACATACAAATTAAGACACTAAAATACTTATGATCTCACCAGCTTTAAAGCTGATACTCGCTTTCAAAATACTTGTATCCTCAGGTCAACGACAGACAGGTACCAATGCAAGGTTTAGAGAAGATGGAGCTCGTTCAAGACTTATCTTTCATTTTGTTTATACTTTAGTGTCTATTATAATTTGACAGACCACTTGTATTAAAATTATATTATTAATACAATGGATGATGTTGTTGCTTGTTTACTACTTTTCATTGTTGTGATACTATACATGACGTCCTCCGCCCCAGAACGTTTCCGCCGTTCTTGGTTTTGGGGTGTGACACATTGTTTTTTGTCATTCAATGTGAGAGGAAGGTCGCATCATTAAAGGTAAGCTATGGTGACTTTTAATTGTATTGACTATAACCCACAAAAGTTGTAACTACAGGTAAAAATCGTTACCATTACGTACTATTATTTGTAGTTTTTCAATCATTTTTTGATAACTGTCACGATAAACTACTTTCCCTCACAAGTTGGTTTGT
The DNA here is from genome assembly GCF_051521515.1 of Lactuca serriola. Classification (NCBI taxonomy): domain Eukaryota; kingdom Viridiplantae; phylum Streptophyta; class Magnoliopsida; order Asterales; family Asteraceae; genus Lactuca; species Lactuca serriola. The sequence goes on along the minus strand of NC_136412.1, from coordinate 134,671,533 downwards.
TTTCATCAGTATTGTTGACTCTTAGTGACACATAATAGATTAAAGTGTGACCATAAACTAGTTTTTGTCATGTTTTTTCGTTTCTCATTACTGTTATTGACTTTTAATGACAAGTAATATGTTAAACCATGACGATAAGCTACTATTAGTCAAATATTTTTTCATTTGTCATGACTATTATTGAATTTTAGTAACAACTAATATATTTAAACGTAACCATAAACTATTATCAATCACATGTTTTTTCAGTTGTCATGACTATTATTTACATTTAGTGATAGGTAATATGTTAAACTGTCACACCCCCAAACCAGAACGACGGAAACGTTCGGGGGCGGAGGACTTCATGTAAGTATCACAACACATGCAATATAGTAATCCAAGTACAAACAACCATTTCATTAATAAGTATAAGTTTTACATAAGTGTTTAAACATTACATATTCAAACACCAAAGTAGGTACAGTAGAAGACAAGAGTCGCGGTACGGTACTAGGTAGTCTTCTCAAGAGCTTCGGGAGTGTACCTGTCTACAGGATTCCTGAGAATACAAGTTATTTGAAAAGAGTAGATCAGCATTTAAGATGGTGAGTTCATAAGTATTTTAGTTCTGTAAAGTATACTCTAGGTTCTTTGTAAAAGTTCACTGGTTCCTCCAGAAAATCCTATATTTCCTGAGGTGATAAACTGATAACCTCAATAGTTTCCCTTTGTAATTACTTAATTTATATTAATTATGTATAACCTAATATCGAACTGACAGTGAAATTGGTGTATCTGCCCTAAGCCCACAACCAAACAAGGAACAGGAAGTAAGGCGGAAGTTACACATTTCACTGTCAATCGGATATTACTTATATATAAATCTGATGTAATAACTAAGGACTTATAGAATTAACCACTAAATGTCTTTTATGTTATACTAGTTTATAGAGATTGAATGACTAAGTTTCATTTGATAAGTGGTTTAATTCCATAACCCGTTTCATTTGTAAAAGTGGTTTAATCCCATAACCATTCCATTTGTAAAAGTGGTTTAATCCCATAAACCGTTCCATTTGTAAAAGTGGTTTAATCCCATAAACCGTTCCATTTGTAAAAGTGGTTTAATCCCATAAACTGTTTCCTTTGTGTAAGTGGTTAAATCCCATAAACCGTTTCCTTTGTATAAGTGGTTAAATCCCATAATTGTTTCTTTTGAAAGAGTGGTTTAATTCCATAAACCGTTTCATTTGTAAAAGTATTCTTAGTTATACATGTTATATGGTAAAAACCTTAGTATTAATACTGGAAAATATTATATTATCCATAATACTTCCTTGTGGTTTTAAATGTTCAAAAACAGAAGTACAAGTATATTTACCATACTTAATTTCATGATACGTAGCTTTTACTGTAAGTAAAAACTACAAAAGGTATATTTGGTCGGGATGTAATTATCTTTTCTTACTGTTTTAAGAGAAGTATATTACTTAGTAATTCACTCATTGTTTTATCCATGTGAGTTCTATTAACCATACTAATATGACTGATATACTTGCGGCAATGTTCTTCAGGCGTCGGAATAGAATGATATTTAACACCCTAGGCCTGCCGGCCAAACTGTAGCGAACAGTAGAGGTGAGGGATTGTCAGTCCCATATAGATCTATACACAAAATTACGCTCTCCCTACAAGAGATTCTGGTTAATAGGTCAGGACTTAAAGCCGTACTTAGATAAGTACACCGTGAAGGGTCTCACAAATTTATTGTTTCAACGAGATTTACGATGTATTATTACCCCGTGATTGCTAACCCTGGTACTCTGTATCGTACATTTGTTAATGCAAACCCGGTATGATGTATCTTTACTTCTTTAATATGTTATTCGTATAAAAGGCATTATACATATCCTAGTATAGATAAATGAATTGTTGGTAATTTCCTTGGAAAGGATACAGTCGTGAATCATACTTGTATATTTAGTTTTGACTCATAAATTATACCAATTATAATATATATGCTCTAATCTAATTAGCATGATTTCTCATGGATAAACATATTTGCTCAGCCCGATACAAAGGTGGTGATACCAAAAGGAGTAACCTTTTGTACTCATATATGTATAATAAACATACATATATATATATAGATATATATATATATAGATATATATATATATATATATATATATATATATATATATATATATATATAATTAAGAAGGAAACGACCTTTGGACAAATAACACAACCTTAACTCCGCATCCAAACAAGGAAAAGGAAATAAGATAATTCATTAGTCATAAGCCCTTCAAATCTTATTTATATATTTTATACATATATAAACATGATTTTTGGCATTTATAATTTGAAATAGTTTATAAAACATTTTTCAAAGAATTTAACGGAGTTTACATGACTTTATAGATTTAACATGGCTTTAAGTCATTTTGGATGTATTTGGTAATTCTTGAAAGCATACGGAAACTATTTGCGTGATTATTATCACATACAGTTATTAACACAATTTAATATTGTGCCCCCCTAAAAAGCATTTAGAAACTATTAAAAATGTAAATTATAGGGGTATGAACTCACCTTGATAGGTGGTAATTCGGGCAGCGTTTCGTTTCCCGGAAAATAGTTTGTTTGACGAAAAACCGGCTTAAATCGGGCAGAGTTTCGACAGGAGAGAGGATGAATTCTTGAGAATTTCGAGGCTCTGGGGCTTGCTTTGGGTTTTAGGTGTGATACTAGGGCCTTCGGGGGTCGTGAGAAAGTCGAGGGGATGAAAAGGTGAAAAATGGTGAAATTTGGGGTGAAAAACCTCTCAAATCCGAGAAGTCTCGCACCCTTTATATAGGGGTGCGAGCGTGCGGTCCGAAGGGAGACAGCTGACGAGGGCGAGGAGTCAGCAGGCACGCGTCGAATAGGAGGGTGGTACACGAGGCGAGGCTTCAGACATGTCAGCTTCTGAGTGGACCGGACTTCGGTCCAATAGGAGAAGGCCACGCATGCGAAGGGGGTGTCCGAAGGCTGTCCGATGCGAAGGTGTAGGCTTCTAATTGGACCGCAGCTGCAGTCCAATCTGATAGTGACACGGCAATTTGCAGTCCAACCCGAAGATGACATGTGGCAGTCTCGCATGCGAGGGTGACGTGGCAGAATAGTGACTATGCGATTTTCCTCTTTTTTTGAGCCGAAAACTTCTAAAATTCATAACTTTTGCATACGAACTCCGTTTTTGACGTTATTTATATGCACACATAGGTAAAATTATACTCTACGACTTTCATTTAGACTTCATTGGCTAATTTTGAATTTATTTTTGAAATATATTATTTTTAACAGACCGGGACAGGAAAATCCGTTAAAAATTCATAACTTCTTCATCCGACGTCCGTTTTTGTCTGTCTTTTTACCGTTGTGCTAGTTTTGACGAGACCTTCAATTCTCGTTTAAGTTGTGTCGGCTAAATATCGATCGATTTATATTTCGAATTTTTAGCTGTCTAGTGCTAAACCGAAACTTCGAAAAATCATAACTTCCTCATACGAAGTCAGATTTTGACGTTCTTTTTATGAACGTTCTCGGTTTAACATATTCCACAACTTTTATTTAGATTGTTAAGTCTAAAAAGCCTTTTATCAAAATTTCGCTTTTTACACTGAACAGTGTTTTGCCGGTTTTATTGCGGACTTTCGATTGGTCATAACTTCTTCGTTATAACTCGGATTTCAGTATTGTTTATATTTTTGGAAACCTTGTTACAAACTCTAACAGTTGGTTCATCCCAATTATGATTATAGATCAATAAATTTTTGACCAAAATTTGACTGGTGTCACATAAACCGTGACCATAAACAACTTTACTCACATATTTTTTCGTTTTTCATGACGATTATTGAGTTTAAGTGATACATAATAGATTAAGTTGTTACTATTGTTGATATTTAATAACATTTTTTTTGTTTTTCATGTCTATTATTGAATACTTCAAATCGTTTATATGCAAAATACTGACCAGTTAACATCATGTATGTTACTGTGATAAACAAGTTAAATTAATAAACAAAATACAACATTCACATTCACATATAGAAAGTATGTTTACAACAACAATTTGATAAATCATTACAATAAGTTATCATCTCCAACTGTCAAGCTATCACGTGTACAAATGCAACATTACTAATGGACTCAATTTCATATACACCATCCCCATTAGTCCCTTTAATAAACACATCTGGATGAATAGAAAAAAACAAATCTTCAATTCATAGAAGCAACACATTTTACCTTTTACACGTAATACATACAACATACTCTATCTTTTACACATCATCACTTCTTGAAAAAAAGAAATCATCTCTTTTAATGAATATAGGCAACATACTTAATCGCTAGCACAAAAGGGAATCAGAAGCGAAAGCACAAAAGTACAGATATTAAAAACACAAAAGTACCTGAGCAAGATTCATCAAGTACAGATATTAAAAACACAAAAGTACCTGAGCAAGAGTAGATCCACTTAGTCATCTTTTTAGTTCTACCAAATCATTATGAACAAATTCACAAGAAGCTTGAGTTGCAAATGAAAGAATATGTTTATCACCATCAATGGAAATTCCAAGCTCAGTCGTGGTTTCATGTAAATTAGGGCTTACAGATGAAAATCAGGAACAAATTACCTGGAAAGGAATCGTGCTCAATGGAATATCTGATCTAAAAAACAAAGTAGGTCAAGGAATTGTTTGGAAACTAGAGGTGACTGTTAAATTCGCAGAGGCTGTGATGGATGTGTTTCTTTGGCCGGACACCACGTTTAACTGAACATTTGCAGATAGACTGCTTGAGGTGAAATCGAAAGGAGATGAGTGATTTGTACTTGGACACAAATACCACATAAACAGATTGCAACACTGTTTGGAATCGCATTTCACCTGCCAAGGAAAACACCTTAACTTTGCATGTTAGGATTGAACCTCCATAGAATTGGGATCCTTTTGCAATCACCTATTTGCACCCTCTGGCAGCTAGGAATGAATTTGAGTCACACATTTATTTCAGGACTACCCTAAAGTCATTGAGGTAAGTGTGATTTTGTGTCAGTGGTGGTGGGACATCCCTATTACTAGTGTGTCCATCATTGATTTGTTTTTAAGGTTCTCCTGTAATAAGATAAAGCATAACAAGATGAAGGTGCCTGTCACCTCTACTGATAGCCCTGTTGTGAATAATGTAGATATGGCCACGAGGTTAAGTATTAGGGATAGAAAAGATGAATTGTTTTGTTGGTTAATCTGATCTATCGACCCTCGCAAATATTGCCTCAACTAAATGTAACTCTAGCCTCTCACTAGCTTTGTTTTTATAATAAAAACACCATTTTGTTTAAAAAACAGTCTATGAATAATATACTTTTTGTGACTAATTGTGCCTATTCAATGTCTCAGTAGATGTGAAAATTCTTCCAGCTACAAAAGCTGAAGTGACATTTTCTAATACGGGTAAGTAATGAAAGGTTAATACATTTGAAATGTTGTTCCTTTATGAAACGTGTGCTTACATGTCTCATAAGAAAAGTTTGAGCGATATGAAATATGTTTATAGGATAGATCTTGTGGTATTCAAATTCATATACATACATTGATACACGTAAACATACAGACACACATTTCATATATATATATTTATACTTATACAAATACGCTGATAGAAAATAAAACGGGTTCTAAACAAAGATTAATCCACCCTGCAGACAAAGAACACCATATCCGCTACTTTAATCAGCAAAGGCATGTATAAAGCTTGTCCAGTAGATGTTTTGTACTTAGGCTTTTTTAATCGATCGAACTACTTGGTGTATCCCGATATGAAGTTCAAGTTGGCCTCTGTTATAACAATGGTTCGTGTCGATTGTTTTCATTACCATTGTGCGGATACCAGAAAAAGTGTGGTTTGGATTTATTGACTGACGAAATTGGCAACCCTGATGCACACATGTGGCGGGTAGATGATATCGCCTGAGCAAATTAAGTCTGAAACAAAACATTAACCCATAAAACTACAATGAGCCTATAATAGAGTTGACAATTGAAAATTGCACATATTAAAAATTAATGATTTTAACATGAAGATGTTTTGACCATCATTAATGATTATGCAACTTACAGGGGAGCCATTCTTTCTTGTTTACGCTCCGCTGCTGAAATATACAAAGGTTTTGTCCCATCATCCTGTTTATTAGAATGAAGATTAGTTAACCTTTTTAGTTTGTGACTCAAAAAACTTATTGCAAAAGCTATGAGTTCAAAAATTAAAATCACTAAAGCTAAATTCTCTATCAGATTATTTTGCTTTAAAAAGATCTAATACTCGATCCACAAATGTCTGCACCATTTACTGATATTTAAGGAATAAGCATGTAAAGAACTACAGATCAGATCTACAACTTCCGTCAAGATCTCCATAATCTCCAAACAGTATTCAATAAGAATGGAACTACATGTCAGATTTAGACTACTGAAGCGTTACTAGATATAGCATAAATTGGAAAGTTGAGCAGTAAAAATTTATTGGAATCAAAACAATTACATAAGAAAACGTTATATAAATTTACCTTCCCAACCACAAGATATAGGGGCCTTCGACAAACCCACAAAACCAACTCTTCAAATGTTATGAACACCTAACTGATACTGATCTGATTCTACTAGGCTGACAATAGAATACAGATCAATGTATAGTGTGAGTGACTGGCTATACAGATCAATGTATAGCGGATCTTTACCAGTTTTTTTTATCTCTGTGCATGATAAAGAAAAAAAAAGCCGACACATAGAACTCTTGGTGATTATCACGACTGAAAAAAAGACAAAAATCGATAACTTAATGAAAACAAAGCATGATTTTCAGATATGTAAGAAAAGATTGCGATCTAGATTGATAGGGTGGATCGTATTGAAATGAACCTGAACATCGTATTTATAATGGTTAAGAAATGTGTAGGCGTAACCCTATAACCCTGATTTCTAGCGTTGGTGATTTGCATCAACCTCCCCTACAATTGTACATATCTTCAAATAGAGCCCAAAGGTTATGCAAAATGACAGTTTTGTTGCTTGATGAAGAAAGTGCTACTTGATTTTTTATTTGTAATTTTTTTAACGGGCTCTTATATATAAATGGCCACAATAGTTGAATAGCTTTTTTAATGTAAATCTAATTATTCAACATATGTCCAGTACAACAATTGAAACGTCGATCTCAAAGAAACACCTAAATATGGTTTGACTAGAAGTCTTTTTGTAAATATAACCAATACTCTTTAATTTATTTATTTTTTGGAAAAACATTTGATACATTTTTCTTTCTTGTTTAAGTGAGAATATCTTTCATTATTTGACATTGTAATTATTCCATGTTGAGTATACGGTATTCATGGTTTAGCCTTTCAACATGAAATTATGTAATTAGCGCAAACTTATTATAATTTTTAGCTACACAATTAATGGTTTCACAAAATGTTAAAGTATGATTAATGTGTTAGATGAAATCATAATAATATGTATGCTGCTTATTATATATATATATATATATATATATATATATATATATATATAAATTAAATTTCCGGAAGAAAACGATGTTCATAATTAATGAAGATTATGTAAAATTGTGCATATATTTATCATTTAACATGCCCTTCAGTCATCGATTAGGGTGTGTTAGGGCAATTATAAGGGAAAGCCAAAAGAAAGGGGAGAATTTGGGACTTTTGAAACTTTTAGGAAATTTGGAGGCTTTCAATATTTTCAGGAATTTGGGTGCTTGAAAGCTTACAATTTAAAGAGAGAGAAAAAAATTGAATTTCCACTGGTTTCATATTTCAACATTGTCACCATAAAACAGTTATAGTTATATATATATTTTTTTATTTTTACTAATTTTTATTTTTGGACACGCATAAAAATTAAAAGATCAGTATAAAATACTTTTAGTTACCTGTTTTATTTTTTTAATGTCATAATAAAATACTTATAGTCACATATTATTCTTTTATATTCAAAATCATTAATTTTAAACATACATGTGAAATTAAACTGTTATCATAAAACACTTATTGTCACATGTTTTTTCAAATGTCATAATAAAATACTTATAGTCACAATGATCTAAAGTGACTATTGGCCAATATTTATAACATTTTTTTATGTAAAACAATGACAAAATGTGTGAACATAGTTCGCAATGGTGACGGTTTTTAGTTAATATGTAACTAAAACATTACTGGAATTTGATTAATGGCCTTTGGTGATGCAATTAACCAAATATGTGACAACCATATTTCCAAAACGCGTGGCCATAGGTCATTTTTGCAATAGTGTGAGGTGTTTCTTTGTTGCGTTCGGCCTCAAAGTGAACCTGGCTAAAAGTAAACACATGCTAACTCGTGTTACTAACTCAGAGATTCAAAACCTGCCTACTTAGTTGGAATGTGTCATCAATTTGTTTCCTTTTATCCTATGATGGCGTTTCAGTGGGTGCGAAGATGACGAGAATATCATCTGGGAAAACTATATATTGTTGAGATTTCTCATTCTAAATAGTTTTTGCGCAAGGTACAACAAATGACTTTTGGAGGTTGATTAACCTTATGCATTAGTGCTTATGGTATCCTTGGAACCTAGTTGTCCTCTCTTTTCAAGGTGCCAAATGAAGTCATCAAAAGATTGAGAGCATCCTATTGTAAATTCTTTTGGGTTGGTTTGGATAATAATATGAAAGTTGCTTGTATTGCTAGGGAAAATGTTTTAGATACCATGGGAAAAGGTGGTTTCAACATTGGCAGATCATTTAATCCCGCTTTATTTGGAAAATGGCGGTGACGGTTCTATGCTAACTAATGGTCTATCCGGTAATCCGGATAATAAATTTATAACGACACTATGGAGAGAGACAACATGATGGCTTGTAAAAGCGTCATTTGGGGTAAAAACATTCATCTTCTTACTGATTTGAACTATTTGAATAGGTCAAGATGGCTTGGAATCAAGGATGGCATTTTCTCCGCATCCTCATCAGGTTCATAAATGATGATGTTCTATTAAAATATAATAGTTGCAACACTATTTAAAATCACATTGCACATGCCAAGGCAAACGTCTGAGCTTTTTGTGTTAGGCTTGGTCATCTATAGACTAGATTGAACATCCACAGAATTGCGATCCATTTGCAATCACCTATATGCACCCTCTGTGCGGCTAGCAATGAATATGAGTCACACTTATTTCTAGACTACCCTTAAGTCATTGAGGATTTTGTGTTCAGTTTTGACGGAGCATCCCTATTACTAATGTGTCCATTGATTTGTTTTTGAGGTTATACCATTGGGTTCTTCGGTAATAAGATCAAGCATAACAAGATCAAGCTGCCAGTCACCTCTTGGCTTGTTGTGGATAACGTAGATATGACCACGAGGTCACCTCACAATTGTCGAACTGCAGTGATAAGATCAAACTCTCAAATCACAGCGACGAACTCCAATACTTATATTCTCCGTAGGACAACTTCCATAAATTCCCAATTTACTAAAATTCCACAGAAGTCAAACTGGTCAACCCTGGGTCAAAGTAAAAGTCAACAGTCAAGGTTAACAGTCCATGTTGACTCAACTCGTCAAGTGCAGCTCACTGAATCGTCGAGTCCTTCTAGAACTCGAGAAATCATGAAAACCCTAGTTGACTCACCGAGTTTCTAGACAACTTGTCGAGTCAATGTGGTGTCCAAATGTCGGGAAAACCTTATGCCTGGCGAGGCCTGATGAGTGGTTTGGGCCAGGCTCATCGTATGTTGTTGATAGATCTGTACCAAGTGGGGCCCGATGTCGGGCGAGGTCCGATGGATGTCGGGTGGGGCTCATTGTATGCATGTTATGTTGTATTATGGGGGAACCTCGTTAAGCTTTGTGGTTCCAGTTTTTAGTTTATAGTTTATATTTCTGGTATTTCCAGTTTTAAGGGGAAGAGCTCTGGATGATCACATCGCACACACGATGATTCTCATCTTTATTTGATGTTGATGTACTTTTAGATGATTGATGACATACTCTGATTTCCTTATGATTTTCGTTAACATGTTTGGTTGATGATTTTATTAACACAAAAATGAAACTTTTGGTTATAAATTTGTGGGACATTACACATATCTTCACATAGAGCCTAACGGTTATGCAAAATGACACTTTTGTTACTTGATGAATCAAGTTAAACTTGATTTATATTTTTAAGAATTTCATATATTTATTTTTTTAAACATCAAAATATCATCTTTTCCTAAATTTAATTTGCTATATAGCATACTACCCTTTATAAACTTTTAAATATCATATTTAGCCAAATTTATTTTACAATGTTTTTTATAGTTTGTAATAATTTTTTATCTTAGATTTACTATAATATTTAAAAAATTTAGTCATACTATCTATACCTCTATAATAATGAAAAATCTATTTCTAAATTGTTGAAATGTCACTCTTTTGACCAACACTTCATCTTCAACCCTCTTATTGGAATATATGTATTGATTGCTTACTTTTTGTTGTTGTTGAATATTGTCATGTTGTAGATCGTTGATATTTTAAATTACCATTGATATTTTGATGTTTAAGAAAGACATATACATGATAGTTTCCTATTTAAGAATGCCATATACGATATTTTGATGCTTAAGAAAGATATATATGATATTTTAGAACTTTAAGAAAAGATAAATATGATATTTAAAAATTAAGTTAGGAAATATTGTATTTTGATGCTTAATATTCTTCCTTTATTTTTAGGCAACTTTTATTTGTAAATGGACACAGTACTCCTTACATAACTATATTCTTTAACAACTCTTATTTGCAAATTGCCATAGTACAAACAATATTTATTTTACTGTTTGTCTACAAAATTAATGGTTTCGCTAGAAGTTAAAATTATGATTATGTTAAATGAAATCATAATAAACATGATTGATAATTATATTTATTCTAAAATTAAAATTTGGAAGAAACCTGCGTTCATAATTTACAAAAAGTGAAATTGTGCATGTATTATTTATCGTTTTACAGGTCATTGAGTTAAAATCTATAGGTATTAGAAAGCTTGATGACAAAGATTCAATTTTAAGAAACTTTTGTCGAGAAGTTTATTTAGCTAATCATTGAATTACTCACACCCAATGTTTTGATATTAGCATGTTGTACTGTATTAATTGCGACTTTGCATTTTATGTGTATGTTGATTCCTTCTATATTTCAAGGAAATCTGAGTTTTATTACATGTCAGCGACAGTTGAATGAATTTTGTTAAGCATGCCAAAACATAATACATCCACAAACTTGCCATGGACGACTGAATCTAAATAATTAAATTGGTTGGTAAATATCCATTGATTGTCAATCACTAATTTCCAAAATGACATGGTATTGAATATATGTGTAACATACACGTTCAGTTATCGTGTTTTTTAGTCTAAATAAACAATATTATGAAATATTATATGAATTTGATTATTGAGTTCTAACAGATAGTTTTTACTAGAAATAGAGTAAAACTATGCTTGGAATCACTCGGAAAATATTGGAAGTCTTATAAGATTCCAATCAAAAGTCAAATATAGAAATTTAATGAAAATATAAAATTTGAAATAAGTAAAATTTTATTATTGAAAATTGTAAAGAATCTCGTTAGAAACATTTAGGCGAAAACCTCATCGAAATCCGAGTTATAACGAAGAAGTTATAGCCAATCGAGGTTTCGCGACAGAATTGGCACGACGCCGTATAGCGTAAAGAGTGAGTTTTTGATAAACTACTTTTTAGCCATAGTAATTTAAATGAATGTCGTAGTATTCGTTAAAACGAGAACTTTCATAAAAGAACGTTTAAATCTGACTTCGTATGAGGAAGTTATTATTTTTCTAAAGATTCGGTATAGAAGTAGACAACAAAAAACTTGAAATAAAGATCAAGCGATATTTAGCCGACACAACCTAAATGAGAACCGAAGGTCTCGTCAATAGTAGTACAACGGTAAAAAAAAACAGACGAAAACGGACGTCGGATGAAGAAGTTATGAAATTTTAACGGACTTTTCTTGTCCCGATCCGTTAAAAATATAATATAATATAATATTAAAATAAAGTCAAAATTAGTGGATGGAGTCTAAATAAAAATTTTAGAGCATAATCTCACCTACTCGTGGATATAAAGAACGTCAAAAACGGAGCTCGTATGCGAAAGATATGGATTTTTGAAGTTTTGAGCACAAACTTGGAGAATTTAACTGCATTCACGACATGAACACAGTGAACTCAATGGATGACACTTTTCAAGCCTAGAAGACACACGTCAAGCCTAGGGGATGACCAGGATCAAAGTCACAACGTGAACATACATGGTTCACGACGTGAGAATCGATTTTTCAGGCTATAAATAGAAATCGAGCCCTCAGAGTTTATGTTACAAATTCTAACTCTCATTCACTCTCTAGCCTCTCTCTAGCCTCTCTCAAGCCCCTCTAACATCCCCCGAAGTCCCGGTATCACCCCCGACACCCTAAGCAAGTCGTGACACTCCGAAGTTCCCGATAAAATCATATTTTCTAGTCGAAACGTTGCCCGCGTAATGTCCGGATTTTAACTAAAATCCTCGGTTTCGTCAAAGAAAGTTATATATAGAAACTAAGTGCTTCCCGACTCATCATATCATTTTTCAGTTAATTCACAGTGAGTTTCAATATATAGGGACAATTATATGTTATGTGTTATATGTGCTATGTACTTTCCTGTGTTATCTTGATTTTTATATTGTTGATCATGTAGAGCATGTCTCGTATCACTTCTGGTATTGGCTTTGAGCCTCTGGCCATGTAGAGCAAGTCTCGTATTATTCTGGTATAAAATTTATGTCATTGGCCATGTAGAGAATGTCTCGTATCACTTCTGGTATTGGCTTTGTGCCTTTGGCCATGTAGAGCATGACTCGTATAACTTCTGGTATTGGCATAGGGCTATGTAGGGCTGAAAGCTTGTATATTCTAGCAAAATGATAATCCGAAATTGTATATGTTGTGTGCCATTTGGGCCGAAGTTTTGTTGATGTATATCAAGTATTGAGCCTAGAAGACACACGACAAGCCTAGGGGATGACCAGGATCAAAGTTACGACGTGAACATACATGCTTTTGACATGAGAGTCGATTTTTTCAGCCTATAAATAGAAATCGAGCCCTCCGGCTTCATGTTACAAATTCTCACTCTCATTCACTCTCTAGCCTCTCTCCTGACGCACCGAAGTTCTCGAGAAAATCATATTTTCTAGTCGAAACTCTGCCCTCGTAGAGTCTAGATTTTAACTAAAATCCTCGGTTTCGTCAAAGAAAGTTATATATAGAAACTAAGTGCTTCCCGACTCATCATATCATTTTTCAGTTAATTCACAGTGAGTTTCAATATATAGGGACAATTATATGTTATGTGTTATATGTGCTATGTACTTTCCTGTGTTATCTTGATTTTTATATTGTTGATCATGTAGAGCATGTCTCGTATCACTTCTGGTATTGGCTTTGAGCCTCTGGCCATGTAGAGCAAGTCTCGTATTATTCTGGTATAAAATTTATGTCATTGGCCATGTAGAGAATGTCTCGTATCACTTCTGGTATTGGCTTTGTGCCTTTGGCCATGTAGAGCATGACTCGTATAACTTCTGGTATTGGCATAGGGCTATGTAGGGCTGAAAGCTTGTATATTCTAGCAAAATGATAATCCGAAATTGTATATGTTGTGTGCCATTTGGGCCGAAGTTTTGTTGATGTATATCAAGTATTGAGCCTAGAAGACACACGACAAGCCTAGGGGATGACCAGGATCAAAGTTACGACGTGAACATACATGCTTTTGACATGAGAGTCGATTTTTTCAGCCTATAAATAGAAATCGAGCCCTCCGGCTTCATGTTACAAATTCTCACTCTCATTCACTCTCTAGCCTCTCTCCTGACGCACCGAAGTTCTCGAGAAAATCATATTTTCTAGTCGAAACTCTGCCCTCGTAGAGTCTAGATTTTAACTAAAATCCTCGGTTTCGTCAAAGCAAGTTATATATAGAAACGAAGTGCTGCCCGAATCGTCATATCATTATTCGGTTAATTCACGGTGAGTTTCAATATATAGGAACAATTGTATGTTATGTGTTATATGTGCTATGTGCTTTCCTAAGTTATCTTGATTTTTATACTGTTGATCATGTAGAGCATATCTCGTATTACTTCTGGTATTGGCTTTGAGCCTTTGGCCATGTAGAGCATGTCTTTTATTATTCTGGTATCGGATTTATGCCTTTGGCCATGTAAAGTGTGTCTTGTATCACTTATGGTATTGGCTTTGTACCTTTGGCCATGTAGAGCATGACTCATATAACTTCTGTTATTGGCATAGGGCTATGTAGGGCTGAAAGCCTGCATATTCTAGCAAAATGATAATCCGAAATTGTATGTATTTTGTGCCATTTGCGCCGAAGTGTTATTGATGTATATCAAGTATTGAAATTGTTAAGTCTCTTTGACTATATATCTTTGAATAAATTCATCAATTGATATGGAAAGCTTGTCGCATGATTCACATATGCCTTTGTTGTTCCTTGTTTCTCTTTGTTTCTGCCATATTGAAGTATATATATGGCATAACGTTATATTTTATCTATTATTGAACTCAATAAGCGTCACCGCTTACCCCTCTCAGTGTTTAAAAATTGCACGAATTGAGAATCCAGTATAGTCTTATATTGTTGGAAGATTTAGAATAGTTTATACTATTACTTTTGTTCTTGGGTTTACGTTTGTATAAAACTTTAATATCCTGGATAGTTATGTAATATACTAAAACTTAGTCGGTTTGTATCCAGTCTTTTGTAATCACACTATCAATGTAAGATATTATTTATGAATATGCATGTAGCATCTTTTGGAGTAACAATAATTGAGGAGTATTGAAAGTTTAGGTCTTTCAATCATATGAAAGTTGAGGTCTTTCAATCATGGTATCAAAGAAATAGTTTAAGTGAACTAAATTCCACGGATTGGTATTTCGATTTAAACTGTCGGAAGTTTAATATATGAACGGATTCATTAGGAGTATATGGATACAAACCATAGGAAAGATTTAAGTAAAGTATTTGGTAATAATAAACCATAATATTCTAAAAAACTATGTTACCCCAATTTTTAAAAGCAATGGTTGAACATGAAGCTAGCCATACGCCAGAGGTGGGTGGAGATCCTCGCCCTGATGAAGGAGACACTCCAGTATCCCCTCGTGAGGTGCGAATTATGGATAAAGGTACTGGTGTTATTAGACAAACTCTCGAAGAACACAAAAAGAATGGTGATAAAGGAAATGAGAAAGTCACCAGAGAACCTTCAAAAGGAGAGACGAGACATCCTTCATTCAAAACTTTCAAGAGTAGTGGTGCTACAGAGTTTTTTGGTGTTCTTAATGTGTAGGCGTAACCCTATAACCCTGATTTCTAGCGTTGGTGATTTGCATCAACCTCCCCTACTATTGTACATATCTTCAAATAGAGCCTAAAGGTTATGCAAAATGACAGTTTTGTTGCTTGATGAAGAAAGTGCTACTTGATTTTTTATTTATAATTTTTTTAACGGGCTCTTATATATAAATGGCCACAATAGTTGAATAGCTTTTTTAATGTAAATCTAATTATTCAACATGTTTCCAGTACAACAATTGAAACGTTGATCTCAAACAAACACCTAAATATGGTTTGACTAGAAGTCTATTTGTAAATATAACGAATACTCTTTAATTTATTTATTTTTTGGAAAAACATTTGATACATTTTTCTTTCTTGTTTAAGTGAGAATATCTTTCATTATTTGACATTGTAATTATTCCATGTTGAGTATACCGTATTCATGGTTTAGCCTTTCAACATGAAATTATGTAATTAGCACAAACTTATTATAATTTTTGGCTACACAATTAATGGTTTCACAAAATGTTAAAGTATGATTAATGTGTTAGATGAAATCATAATAAATATGTATACTGCTTATTATATATATATATATATATATATATATATATATATATATATATATATATATATATATATATATAAATTAAATTTCCGGAAGAAAACGATGTTCATAATTAATGAAGATTATGTAAAATTGTGCCTATATTTATCGTTTAACATGCCCTTCAGTTAAAATCTACAAGTCAAAGAAAGCTTGACGATAAATATTTAGTTTTATGAATGTTTTGTCCGAAAGTTTATTTTGGTTGATTATTCGATTACTAACAGCCGGTGTTTTGATATTAGCACATTGTTCTACATGAATTGCGACTTTGCATTTTGAGTATATTTGCTTTCTTTTTCTATTTGAAGGCAACATGAGTTTTACAACATATTAGAGACACTAGAATGAATTTTATAGTGATCAAACCTATAGAAACTAACAAGTCAACACTTAATTATTTAACAATTAACATAACAATAAGATCGGTTAATACTTAACACATAAGTTTATGACCTAAAACTAACAATTAAGTACTTAACATAATAGCAGTTTCAGTTAAGTTAGGACCATAAGACTTAAGGCCATGACTTAACACTAAAAAAGCAAGTAAAACTACTTAACCGATATCCCACCTGGAAATCACCTAGAAATATCGGTAAATATCGGTTAAATATAGGTAAATATCACCGATTTTTGCGGTCCGATATTTTTGACCAATATTTGACACAACTATTTTAAAAAGTACAGATAACCAATATCCAACCTGGAAAACACCTGCAAATCACCGATATTAACTTTAGGTCTCACCTAACTGGCCTCGCCCAACAATATAACGGGTCTCGCCCAACGGGCCTTGCCTAATAATATAAGAGGTCTCACCCAATGGGTAGAGGCATAGTGGAGGCAGACTGCAGTGGTAGGGTGGAGGTGTTAGTGTTAGTGTTGCTAACGGCAGTGTTGCTCGAGATTGTAATCATGTATGGGGAGCATTGTAGGGTTTAGAAAATGTGTATGTGGGTTGGAGTCAGAGGTGGTGTAGGGTAACGCGGGAGCTAGTGTGTTGAATCGTTGGCACTCATTTCGTTCCTAGGGAGAAGCAAAAACATAGCAGTCATCGATTAGGGTGTGTTGGGTGATTATGAGGGAAAGCCAAAAGAAACGGGGACAATTTTGGACTTTTGAAACTTTTTGAAAATTTGGAGGCTTTCAATATTTTTAGGAATTTTGGTGGTTGAAAACATACAATTTGAAGATATAGAAAAAATTAAACTTCCTCTTGTCACAATAAAACAGTTATAGTTACATATACTTTTTTTATTGTTACTATATTTTACTTTTGGATACACATAAAAATTAAAACATCACTATAAAATACGTTAATTACATGTTTTATTTTTTTAATGTCATAATAAAATACTTATAGTCACATGTTATTCTTTTATATTCAAAATCATTAATTTCAAACATACATATGAAATTAAACTGTTATCATAAAACACTTATTCGATTACTAACACCAAGTGTTTTGATATACATATATATATATATATATATATATATATATATATATATATATATATATATATATATATATATATATACACTAAATTAAATTTCCGGAAGAAAACGATGTTCATAAATAATGAAGATTATGTAAAATTGTGCCTATATTTATCGTTTAACATGCCCTTCAGTTAAATTCTAAAAGTCAAAGAAAGCTTGACGATAAATATTTAGTTTTATGAATGTTTTGTCCGAAAGTTTATTTTGGTTGATTATTCGGTTACTAACACCAGGTGTTTTGATATTAGCACATTCTTCTACATGAATTGCGACTATGCATTTTAAGTATATTTGCATTCTTTTTCTATTTCAAGGCAACGTGAGTTTTACAACATATTAGAGACACTTGAATGAATTTTCAATCATTAACTGGCAGAAAGGCATGATATTGAATATTTGTCGCAATATATTTGTGAATATGGTATAACTTTGAAAACTGGTGGTGGATTTATGAACTTACCAAATTAACTATGGGTAATGTAATAATTGTGTGAGACATCACATCTCTTGCATCTTTTGCAGGGTACTACAGCATGAGTAATGCGAAGAAACCCTAGATTCCTTGTCCGATACAACATAACTCGCTACTAATACTCTATATTCATCAACAAACAATGAGGGGAAAATAATAATCTGCTACTACTAATCATTTTACACGAAATCAACATCCAATACAATAACAATATGCAGGTTTTCTCACTACTTCAAAATGAGTCTAATGCGAACTTTTGGAGACAACCTTTTAGTATAATTTGTAATTTGTAACGTCCCAAAAGGACTAAGTAAAAGTTTATTTTTAAACAACACAAAATATTCATTCATTCATTCAAAGACAACAAAAATGTATCATATTGTCAAACATCAGAGTGAACCGATAAAAGATAGTGCAACCAAAAGCTCCAGGGGATGCAGTACGCTGAAGCCGGAAACTCCCTTTTGGAACCAGAAGTACCTAAAACATTTAAAACATGAAACTGTAAGCATAAGTATACTTAGTGAGCTTCTCAAAAATACCACATCCCAATATGGGCTTCACCTTACATACATAACGGGCTCACCCAACATACATAACTGGCCTCGCCCATCATACATAACGGGTCTGACCCAACGGGGTCGCCCAATAATAAAACGACTCTCACCCAATGGGCCTTGCTTAATAATATAGTGGGTCTCACCCAACGAACCTTGCCTAATAATATAACGGGTCTCACCCTAGGCAGTTATAGTTGTCCAAAATGAAATATCGGTCAAGGGCCAATATTTGAGATATAAGTTATTGCGGTGGGATATCGGTGGAATATCTATTTTTATATCATGCATAATTAATATATACAAACATCAAACATATACAAATGTAATATAAAAAGTCAAAACTCAAAACTATCAATGTTCTAAACATAATCTTACGTAAGTCATGGAATCTTCCTCTAAGTCCACATCAACCAAGGCATCCAATTATTTTATCGATATCTTCCATATCAACTCTAATATCATCATCATCATCATTTGAGAACTAAGTACTTAACACATCTACATGATCAAACCAATAGAAACTAGCAAGTTAACACTTACGTATTTAACAATTAACATAACAATAAGATCGATTAATACTTACAACATGAGTTTATGACCTAAAACTAACAATTAAGTACTTAATATAATAGCAGGTTCAGTTAAGTTAAGACCATAAGACTTAAGGCCATGACTTAACACTAAAAAAAGAAAGTAAAATTACTTAACTGATATCCCACCTAGAAATCACCTGGAAATATTGGTAAATATTGGTTAAATATCGGTAAATATCACCGATTTTTGCGGTCCGATATTTTGGACCGATATTTGACACAACTATTTTAAAAAGTACAGATAACCGATATCCCACCTGGAAATCACCTGCAAATCACTGATATTAACTTTAGGTCTCACC
Organism: Lactuca serriola; assembly: GCF_051521515.1. Taxonomy (NCBI): domain Eukaryota; kingdom Viridiplantae; phylum Streptophyta; class Magnoliopsida; order Asterales; family Asteraceae; genus Lactuca; species Lactuca serriola. The sequence goes on along the minus strand of NC_136412.1, from coordinate 134,651,968 downwards.
TAACTGGCCTCGCCCAATAATATAACAGCGCTCTCCCTACGGGCCTTGACCAATAGTATAAGAGGTCTCACCCAATGGATAGAGGCATAGTGGAGGCAAACTGTAGTGGTAGGGTGGAGGTGTTAATGTTGGTGTTGCTGACGGCAGTGTTGCTTGAGATTGTAATCGTGTATGGGGAGCATTGTAGGGTTTAGACAATGTATATGTGGGTTGGACTCGGAGGTGGTGTAGGGTAATGTGGGAGGTAGCGTGTTGAATCATTGGCGTTCATTTCGTTCCCGGGGAGAAGCAAAAACATATCAGTCATCGATTAGGGCGTGTTGGGTGATTATGAGGGAAAGCCAAAACAAAGGGGGACAATTTGGGACTTTTCAAACTTTTAGAAAATTTGGAGGCTTTCAATATTTTTAGGAATTTTGGTGGTTGAAAACATACAAAAGGGTTTCATTTTTCAACACTGTCACCATAAAAAAGTTATAGTTACATATACCTTTTTTATTGTTATTATATTTTACTTTTGGATACACATAAAAATTAAAACATCACTATAAAATACTTTTAATTACATGTTTTATTTTTTTATTGTCATAATAAAATACTTACAGTCACATGTTATTCTTTTATATTCAAAATCATTAATTTCAAACATACATATGAAATTAAATTGTTATCATAAAACACTTATTGTCACAATTTTTTTTAAATGTCATAATAAAATACTTACAGTCACAATGATCTAAAGTGGCTATTAGCTAGTATTTGTCACATTTTTTTTAATGTAAAACAATGACAAAATGTGTGAACATAGTTTTCAATGATGACGGTTTTTAGTTAATATGTAACTAAAACATTACTGGAATTTGATTAATGACCTTCGGTGATGCAATTAACCATATACGTGACAACCATGTTTCTAAAACATGTTGTCATAGGTCATTTTTGCACTAGTGTGAGGTGTTTCTTTGTTGTGTCCGGCCTCAAAGTGAACCAAGCTAAAAGTAAAGTCATGCTAACTTGTGTTACTAACTCGAGATTCAAAACCTACCTAATTAGTTGGCTTGCGACATTAGTTTGTTTCCTTTTGTCCTATCATGGTGTTCGGGTGGGTGCCAAGATGACAAGAATATCATCTTCGAAAACTATATATTGTTGAGAATTTATTCTCATTCTAAATACTTTTTGCGGGAGGTCCGACAAACGAATTTTAGAGGTTGATTAAGCTTATGCATTAGTGCTTATGGTAGCCTTGGAACCTAGTTGTCCTCTCTTTTCAAGGTGCCAGGTGAACTAATTAAAAGATTTAGAGCATCCTATTGTAAATTCTTTTGGGTTGATTTGGATGACAATAAGAACGTTACTTGTATTGCTAGGGAAAATGCTTTAGATACCATGGAAAAAGGTGGTTTCAACATTGGCAGATCATTTAATCTCGCTTTATTGGGAAAATGGCGGTGACGGTTTTATGTTGACTAATGGTCTATCCATAGAAAAATTTATAACGGCACTATGGAGAGAGACAAAATGATGGCTTGTAAAAGCGACATTTGGGGTAAAATCATTAATCTTCAAACTGGTTTGAATTATTTGAATTTGGACTTTCTTTCCAAGTTTTCTATCAAAAACAATAGGTCAAGATGGCTTGGAATCAAGGATGGCATTTTCTCCGCATCCTCTATCAGGTTCATAAATGATGACGTTTCGTCAAAATATAATACTTGCAACACTATTTAAAATCGCATTGCACCTGCCAAGGCAAACATCTTAACTTTTCGTGTTACGCTTGGTCATCTATACAGTAGTTTGAACCTCCACAGAATTGGGATCCCTTTGCAATCACCTATATGTACCCTCTGTGCGGTTAGCAATGAATTTGAGTCACACTTATTTCTGGACTACCCTTAGTCATTGAGGATTTTGTGTCCAGTTTTGGAGGGGCATCCCTATTACTAGGGTGTCCTTTGATTTGTTTTTGAGGTTATACCACGGGGTAATAAGATCAAGCATAACAAGATCAAGCAAACCAGTCACCTCTGATCTGATGGTCCTGTTGTGGATAATGTATATATGACCACGAGGTTTTCTTCAGTTGCAAATCCTGGAGCAGCAAAGATTTTGTAGGTGACATCCGGCTTCGATTGGTTAGGTATTAGAGCAAGAAAAAATGAATAGTTTTGTTGGTTAATCTGGTCTATCGATCCTCGCAAAGATTGCCTCAACAAGATGTAACTTTACCGTCTCACTGGCTTTGTTTTTAGAAAAAAAAAACACACTTTTTTTTAAAAAACATCATATCAATAATACCCACTTATATTTTTTGATACTTATTGTGCATATTCAATGTCTCAGTAGATGTCGAAATTTTTGCCAGCTACAAAGGCTGAACTGACATATTCTAATAGGGGAAAGTATTGAAAGGTTAATCGATCGAACTACTCGATGTATCCCGAGATAAAGTTCAAGAAGGCCTCTGTTATAACAAAGGTTCAGCTTCATTGTTTTCACGATTTATCTAATACACTAAACTGAAGAGGCCTATCCGGTTAATGGAATAGGTATGGTCCGGATTTATTGACCGTCGAAATTGGCAACCTTTACGCACACATGTTGCAGGTAGATGATATTGCCTGACCAAATTAAGTCTGAAACAAAACATTAACCCATAAAACTATAATGAGTCCATGATAGAGGTGACAACTGCAAACTGCACATATTAAAAATTAATGATTTTTACATGAAGTTGTTTTGAGCATCATTAATGCTTTGACCATCATTAATGATTATGCAACTTAGTGGGGAGCCATTCTTCTCAGCGATCCAATTCATCTTGTTTATTAGAATGAAGATTAGTTAACTTTTTTTGGTTTGTGACTCACAAAACTTATTGCAAAAGCCAAAAGCTATGAGTTCAAAAATTAAAATCACTAAAAATAAAATCTCTATCAGATTTTTTTGCTTTAAATGATCTAATACTCAATCCCCAAATATCTGCATCTTTAGTGATATTTAAGGAATAAGCATGTAAAGAACTATCTGCAACTTCCGTCAGGATCTCCATAATCTCCAAACAGTTGAGCAGTAAAAATTTATTGGATTGAAACATTTACATAAGAAAACATTATATAAATATACCTTTCCAACCATAAGATTTAGGGGCCTCGGACAAACCTACAAAACCGACTCTTGAAATGTTATGAACACCTAACTGACACCGATCTGATTCTACTATGCTGACAACAAAATACAGATCAATGTATAGTGCGAATGACAGGCGAACAACATAATCTTCAAATCACCAATATATGCATAGCAGATCTTTACCAGTTTTTTGATGTATGTGCATGATAAAAAAAAGGTCGACACATAAAACTCTTGGTGATTATCACGACTGAAAACATGCAAAAATCGTTATCGATAACTTACTGAAAACAATGTATGATGTTCAGATATGTAGGAAAAGATTGTGATCTTGATTGATAGGGTTGATCATGACAACGGCTGTGAAATTGTATTGAAATGAACCTCAACATCGTATATATAATGGTTAAGAAATGTGTAGACGTAACCCTATAAGAGCATTAGGTATGGGTCAGGTTATAACACCAACTTCATATGCCACCTCATCTATAACACCACCATAACACCAATGGGGAAATGGTATTCCCCATGTTATAACAAGTAAAGAAGTAGAGAGAGAAAGAAACAAAATGATTTGATTGGTTGATAAAGGTAACAACCAATTAAACTTCTCGTTGCATCTTGTGCTCGTCACAACAAGATATGCCATAACATCCTCTTAACAAGAAGGAGGGGTGGTGTTCATCTTGTTATGACTAGGTTATGAGGTGCCACATCATCAAAAATATCACTTCTCGTTGCCCATACCGTATGCTCTAATCCTGATTTCCAGGCTCTGGCGTTGGTGATTTGCAACAACCACCCCTACTATTGAACATATCTTCAAATAAGGCTCAAAGGTTATGCAAAATGATAGTTTTGTTGCTTGATGAATAAAGTGCTACTTGATTTTTTATTTGTAATTCTTTCAACGGGCACTTATATGTAAATGGCCACAATAGTTGAATATCTATTTTTATGTAAATCTAATTATTCCTAAACTACTCTTAGTTGAACATGTGATTCGAACAAGAAATGAACCGTCGACCTCAAAGAAGAAAAACCAACACTTGAATACGGTTTGACTAGAAGTCTTTTGGTAAATGCTGACAATACTCTTTATTTTATTTATTTTTTGTAAAAACATTTGATACATTTTTCTTTCTTGTTTAAGTAAGAGTATCTATCATCATTTGACATTGTAATTATTTCAGGTTGGGTATACCGTATTCGTGGTTTAGCCTTTCAACAAGAATCCGTGTAATTACCGCAAACTTATTCTAATTTTTGGCTACATAATTAATGGTTTCACTAAATGTTAAAGTATGAATAATGTGGTAAATGAAATCATAATAAATATGTATACTACTAATTATATTTATTTAAAATTAAATTCGGGGAAGAAATCAATGTTCATAACTAACGAACATAATGTAAAATTATGCCTATATTTATCATTTATCATGCCCTTCAGTTAAAATCTAAAAGTCATAGAAAGCTTGAAGATAAATATTCAGTTTTATGAAAGTTTTGTCTGAAAGTTTATTTTGGTTGATTATGGGATTACTCACACCCGGTGTTTTGATATTAGCTCATTGTCCTACATTAATTGCATCTTTGCATTTTAAGTATATTTGGATTCCTTTTCTATTTCAAGGCAATGTTAGTTTTACAGCAGAGACGCTTGGATGAATTTTGATAAGCATGAGAGAATCATAACACATGCACAACCTTAGTATGGAGGATTTAAATTTGTTGGTAAGTATCCATTGATGTTCAATCATTAATTGCTAGAAAGGCATAGTATCGAATACTTGTCGCAACATATTTGTGAATTTGGTATAAGTTTGATAACTGGTGATGGATTTATGCACTTACCAAAATTAACTATGGGTAATGGAATAATTGTGTAAGGCATCTCTTCCATCTTTTGCATGGTACTATGCCATGAATAACGCGAAGAAACCCTAGACTCCTTGTCCGACACGACCTAACTCGCCACTAATGTTGTATATTCATTAACAAACAACGATGGGAAAATAATAATAAAAAAGTGGTAAAAGATCGACACAATTGTAAGGGTGTTCTTCTACTAGTAATCATTTTGCACGAAATCAACATCCAATACAATAAAAATATGATGGTTTTGTCACTACTACAAAATGAGTCTAATGCAAAATTTTGGAGACAACCTTTTAGCATAATTTGTAATTTGTAACGTCCCAAAAATACTATTTTTTTTTCATTTTTAGACAACCCAAAATATTCATTCATTCATTCAAAGACTACTAAAATGTATCGTATTGTTAAAAATCATAGTGATTCGTAAAAAGATAGTGCAAAATAAAGCTCTAGGGGATGCAGTGCGATCAAGCCAAGAACTTCCCTTTGGAACTAGAAGTACCTATCAGTTAGAACCTCTAGAGATGCAGGAGTTGTTTGACAAGGAGTTGTTTGTGTGTAACATCTCGAGATTTTGTAGGTATTTCCAAACCATTCTCTATCATTATTTTATCAAATTATAGCCTTTGGGGATTGAGAATGTAGAGCCTAGACAAGTTCAAGGGCCAAGTTTGCAAATTGGGCCAAAAAGGGGTACGCCGCGCGTACATAGGAGTATGCTAAGTGTATAAGGGTCCGCCTTAATATGCTTGACATACACTTGTGTACGCTGGGTGCACTCGCATCAGGATGGAAACACTAATATTTAGGGTTTGAGGCCTATATAAGCAACATAATGTGCACCAAACCTCTCTTACCTCATCCTCCACAAGATCAAACTTGTCTCTCTCAAACCCTAGCCTCCCCTTTGTGTGTTTTAGCTCATTTGGTGTGTTCTTGAGTGTTTAAGAGGAAGCCATTGCATCAAAGATTTGAAGGAAGTGACCAAGCTTGTAGATGTGAAGTTATTTCGTGCACAAGAAGCTCCAGAAGGTATGAAGTTCCAAACATTATGCTTATATGTTTAGATCTCTCCTTTGTTTTGCTTTAAAACACCCATTTCTTGTCCCAAAAACCACAAGGTAGTGCATGCTGTGTTTTGGACGAAAAAGATTGTCCTTTTGGACTCTTAAAGGGACCTTGAGTGATAAAAATGAGGTCCCATTAGCTGAATGTGTCCCATGCATGGAAGGATAAGGTCTTAATAGATTAAGACCAAGCATTTAGAACTTTATGGACGTGCAAAGTGATAAAGTTCACGACTTTATGGATCCTATGCTTGTTATGTTTCTGGATCTAAAGTTTGGGCTTAAGTGCTTAAGCCATTAAGCACTTAATAAGGATTTGGAAAACTGTTAAGTACGCCTAATGTAAATCTAGTACGCCCAGCGTACTGGGTAAACACTCCGATGGTGGTCAACGATTGGATTAGTAAGCCCCGCATACGTCCTCTGTTGGGCTTTTGACAAATGTTCTTCGGGTTTTGGGCTGTTATGGACTAAATGGAATTGGGCCCTTACTGACTCTGTAAAGGAAACATTTTGGGCCAGGTTGTGATAGTGGATCATGGGGTTAATGTTGGAATAGTGTCTAAGGTTGCATCTATATTAGGCAAGTATTTGACCCGGTTGTGCATGGTCCTTTTGGGTTGCCTTCACCATAGCAACTTGATAGGATGATTTATTAAGAGAGAATAAATATTATTAATATATTATGAGAATAATATAAAGAATAATAATATTGTTATTTGATTAATATAAGTCATAGAATTAATTAGAATTAATTTGGTGACTTAAAGAGACTAATTAAATAAGAGGGTATAAACTGTCAATTGTTTGATAGTTAAACTTTAGACTGTAAATCCTTATTGGATAGGGATTGGACGAATTCTAGAAGCTAAGGATAGCTTAAAATCGTCCAAGGCTATCTAAGGAATGGATTTGGATTGCTTTAAGAGAAGATTATCCAATTAGGGTTTAAGCTGTAACCCTTAAGGAGTCTACAAGTATAAATAGACCCTATGGCAAAGGGAAATCGACACTTGATCTCAAGTAGAGAACCCCTGGCCGAAATCCCTCCCGTTTCCTCTCTCTCAAATCATTCTCCTTGCTATTTCGTGTTTGTAAGCCATTAGAGGAGTGACAATTGTGACTCTAGAGCTCCAATACAACAAGATCAAACAAGAGATTCAAAGGTATGATTCTAGATCAGATTTAGTATTGTTCTTATTCCTAATTAGTCATTAGAAGTCTTGGATTCAAAGCATGTTTAATTAGAAAGCCTAGATCCGAGCATTAGGGTTTTGCATGCGTACATAGGAAAGTTCTTATGGCTAAAACCCATCAGTGGTATCAGAGATTGGTTTGGTTTTCATTAAATTGTTGCTTATTTGTTTGAAACTTAACTGCAAAATTCGTTTTTTGTGTTTCTGAGTTAGGGACTCAGCGAATTCCATAGTGGACTCGGCGAGTTGGCCTGACTCGACGAGTCCCTTGGTGCACTCGGCGAGTCCAAGCGTCAGGAATGGCCAGATTCGGGATTTCTGCATGATTATCTTATGGCGACTTACCTTAATCATATTAGATCAACCCTAATCCGATTTTTGATATATATGACTATAATCTTGATCTAATTAAAGATATTTATCAACTAATAAAATATTTAATTTCCTTATATGATAATTAATTAATTATTTTGATTAATTTGGTAATTATCTTGCAATAAATCTTGAATAAATCAAATATAGATAATTAGGAAATTAATTGTTAATTAAATTATTTGTTATTTGATCCTCCATGTTTTAAATTTTTAAAACTTGTCCTCAAGTTTTGAAATTTATATTTTGTGATTAAAAGTTTTAATTTAGACAATTTAAATTTCAAACCCTAGATTTTAAAAGTTTTAAAATACAACCCTATACTAATATAATATTACAAGAACAATATATATATATATATATATATATATATATATATATATATATGTATAACTAAAATGCTAGTCTTACCGTTAGTAGGCCTCATTCACGAAGCCGATCTATAAGGTGGGTATAAGGTTGCGGCCTATAAAATGGCGCTTAATGGGTGTACACTCACACCCACCGCTTGCTTGATCGGTGGAGGGTCGTTAGCCGAACGGGTAGGATAGGGCAACCTCATCCTCTCATTAAAAGTATAATATGTAATACAAAGTAACTACACATTTTTTAAAATTTCCCAATCTTAGTTACTTTAGGAAAAATGAATTGATGCAATCCCATGAAATTACACTTTGCACCCTTGCTAAGAAGTTAGTGGAGCGTGTGTGGTTTACCGGCACACTAATTGGTTCTAAGCAAAGGTGGCAAAGGGTGATTCATTGTTTATCATAGTTCGATGGAGCGTGTGTGGTTTACCAGCACGTCGAATAGGTGATCATTACAATGAAGGCACCATGTGAATTTGCATGGTAATTCACACCCGCTTTGTGATCCTCGGTATCCCAGTCTCAAACAAGAGGGGCATATCGAGATTTAAACATGCCATTGAATAGTTTCAATGAATCTCATCCGAACCTAGGAATTCTCAATACATTTAGGACTTATAGTTAGGTTTTTATGGTGGAGAATTAGTGAATCGTCATTCACTTACCTACAATTTATTTGCATGTTAGATTACGGCATCTCTCTTCTAATATGTATATGTTGTTGTTGGATCCTAGCACTATTTTTTCTTATTGGCATCTCTCTTCTCATATTCTAATCTATCTTTGTCCTTTATATTTGTAGATGTCGAACGCAAACAACGATGCTGCTAGTTCTTTCACATTGATGAGCCTTTGCCAAAAGGTCACTTTCGATGGAACGAACTTTTGCGAATGGATAAGATACATTCGCACCATTTCTCGCTATGAGGATAAGGAGTATGTCCTCGATGAGAAGCTCGAGAAAATCAACCCTGAAATCGCTACTCCGGCTGAAATGACCGCTTTTGAAACTCATGAGCGCGATGCAACGAAGGTACATTACATCATGATAGCCACCATGAACTCCGAATTCCAAAAGTCCTATGAGGACATGTACCCGTATGAGATGCATCAAGACTTATTGGAGAGATACCACCAAAACGCGAGACAAGAGCGTTATGAGATTTTTACTAACATGATTTCCGCTAGGATGGGTCATGGAGAGTCTCTTACCGTGCACCTTCAAAAGATGCAAAGGTATGTCGACCGCCTTCGCAAGTTAAATGTTGACTTTGGGGAAGACTTGGCGATCGACATAGTGCTTCAATCAATGTAGGATGACCTACCACATGAACAAAGAAGAGGTCACCCTAAGCAAACTCCAAGGTCTCTTGAGGGTCGCTGAGAGCAACTTCAAAGACAAGTCTGTTGCACCAACTCCCAATCCACCCGCTGCTCCTGTCTTGGCTATTGGTCAAGGAAAGGGAAAGAAGAGGAAGGCTTCGTCTAAGAACTATCGCAAGGTTAAAGCCCGAGATGGTGCCTCTTCTAGTGGGACCAAAGTTGATCCCGTTAAGCCCTGCCCTAACGCAGAGGAGGCAGAGTGCCACCACTGCCATAAGATAGGACATTAGAAGAGAAGCTGCCCAGAGTACCTGCAAGCCATCAAGGAAGGAAAGATCAAGCCATCTTTCGCAGGTATAATCACAATTAAATCTAACGATTCTAATCATGCTATTTCTTGGGTTCTTGATACCGGTTGTGGTTATCACATTTGTTCTAATGTGCAGGGACTAAGAAGAAGTAGGTATGTGGAGCAAGGAAGGATCCATCTAATCATGGGGAATAGAAGATCGTCGCCTGTGACCAAGATTGGAGTGTATTCTTTAGTGCTTAGGAATAATTTATGTTTAGATTTGAACAATTGTTGCTAGTCTCCAGAAATGGCTAGAAACATCATTTCATTTCATGGTTTATTTAGACAAGGTTTTAGATTTTCTTTTAATAATGAGAATGGTTCTATTTTGGCTTATCTAAATGGTGTCTTTTACTTTGAAGCTATACCATGTAATGGAATTTATGAAACTGTTATGATTGTTGATAACTTAGGAAATGAGTTTTTAAACATAGATTCTTCCACTAGTATGGATAAAGCATCCTTGTGGCATTGTTGTCTTGGACATGTCAACAAGAAACGCATAGCCCAACTCCAAAAGGATGGAGTGTTGGAGTCATTCGACCTTAGGGAAGATGACACGTGCGAGTCTTGTTTGCTTGGAAAGATGACCAAATCACCCTTCACGAGCTCGTGTGAAAGGGGTGAGGGTCTATTGGACCTAATACATACCGATGTATGTGGACCATTTAGATCAACCACGAAGGATGGGAACCGCTTCTACGTGACTTTTACCGATGATTATAGTAGATATGGGTATATCTATTTAATCAAGCAAAAGTCAGAAACCTTTGAAAAGTTCAAAGAGTTCAAGAATGAAGTGGAGAATCAATTGGGCAAGAAAATCAAGATGCTTCGGTCCGATCGAGGAGGAGAGTACCTAAGTCTTGAATTCCACGATTATCTCAAGGAGTGTGGAATAGTTTCACAATTGACGACTCCTAGGACACCGCAGTTGAATGGTGTGGCAGAAAGGCGTAATCGAACCTTATTGGATATGGTTCGCTCTATGATGAGTCGTGCTTCACTATCAATCTCTTTTTGGGGGGTATGCCTTAGAGACTGCCGCCCATATCCTTAACCGAGTCCCTACTAAGAAGGTTGCCAAAACACCTCACGAGATGTGGACAGGGAAAGCTCCCTCGTTAGCACGTATCAAGGTTTGGGGCTGCGAGGCTTTCGTAAGATGAGATACTCACGACAAGCTCGAACCTCGTAGTGAGCGATGTATTTTCATCGGATACCCGCAGAAATCCTTTGGATATCTGTTCTATAGACCGAAGGAAAATGTTGTCTTTGTTGCGAGGAGAGGAGTTTTCCGAGAGCGAGAACTCATAGGCCAAGGAGACAGTGGGAGGCAAATCGAGCTTGAATAGATTCAAGAGTCGATAAATGAAGGAACCTCTACTGCTGGCATTCAACCCAAGGAGGAAACTCCGGTTGAACCGATTGACGAGTCCTTACCTCTTAGACGTTCCGATAGAGTTAGAGTTCATCCCCAGTTTTATGGTTTTCATATTACTACCGAAGGGGACACGTATATTAGTGATGGTACACTAATAAATCTTGATGAACATAATAGCTATAAGGAAGCCATGGAAGGCCCGGAGTCTGCGAAATGGAAAGAGGCAATGGATAGCGAGATCCAATCCATGTATGATAACCAAGTTTGGAATTTGGTTGATAATATGCCCGGATGTAAGACCGTGGGGTGCAAATGGATCTTCAAGAAGAAGACCGACGTGGATGGAAACGTACACACATATAAAGCGCGATTGGTTGCGAAGGGCTTTACTCAAACTCCCGGAGTAGACTATGATGAGACCTTCTCACCAGTTGCGAAGATAAAATCTATTAGAGTGATGCTAGCAATTGCTGCATTTCATGATTATGAGATTTGGCAAATGGATGTCAAGAACGCTTTCCTTAACGGAAAGTTGGCTGAGGATGTTTACATGGCTCAGCCAGAGGGGTTTGTGGATCCGAAGCATCCGAATAGAGTGTGTAAGCTTGAGAAGTCCATTTATGGACTGAAGCAAGCGTCTTGCAGATGGAATCTTTGCTTCGATGAGAAAGTCAAAGAGTTTGGATTTGTACAAAGAGAAGATGAATCATGTGTATATGTCAAAGCCAGTGGGAGTATAGTTAGCTTCCTCGTTCTATATGTTGATGACATATTACTCATAGGAAACGACATCCCGACTCTGCAGGAAGTTAAGTCCTGGCTTGGGAAGTGCTTCGCTATGAAGGACCTCGAAGAGGCTTCTTACATTTTGGGAATAAGGATAGTAAGAGAAAGAAGTAAGGGACTAATAGGACTTAGTCAGTAAGAGAAAGAAGTAAGAGACTAATAGGACTTAGTCAGAACACTTACTTAGAGAAGGTACTAAAACGTTTTAGTATGGAAAACTCGAAGAAGGGAGAATTACCGATACAAAGTAATGCCAAGTTGAGTAAGACTCAAAGTCCAAGTACCGAAGCTGAAATAGCAGAAATGAGCCGAGTACCATACGCTTCCGCAGTTGGCTCAATCATGTACGCTATGACTTGTACTCGCCCTGATGTAGCCTTTGCTTTGAGCATGGTTAGTAGATATAAAGGGAATCCTGGCAGAGCCCATTGGATTGAGGTGAAGAATATCCTTAAGTACCTTCGGAGGACGAAGGAATGGTTCTTAGTCCTTGGAGGGAGTGATGACCTGAAGGTGCGAGGGTATAGTGACGCCAGTTTTCAGACCGACAGGGAAAACTACCGTTCGCAGTCGGGCTGGGTCTTTACCCTGAATGGAGGAGCAGTGACATGGAAGAGTTCCAAGCAGGAAACCGTAGCTGATTCAACGTGCGAATCAGATTACATTGCAGCGAGCGAAGCGTCGAAGGAGGCAAAATGGCTGAAGAACTTCATCGGTGATCTTGGAGATGTACTTGCCATAAAGGAGCCAATGGAGATTTTCTGTGATAATGAAGGAGTGGTTGCCTTGACCAAGGAACCGAGGGATAATGGTAGATCAAGACATATCGACAGAAAATATCATTTTATTAGACATCGTGTAGAAGAAGGACAACTCGTAGTGAAGAGGATATCATCAGAAGATAACCCAGCAGATTCGCTTACGAAGGGACTTAGTAGGGTTAAGCACTTGCAGCATGCTAGGAGTATTGGGCTGAAGGATGATATTAGCATAGATTAGATAGTATTAGAAACGTGTAATAGATAAATGTAATTAACATTCGATGATTAAATAAAGGAGTTTTATCTATGAGTAATGTTACTGTCTTATGTTAATTGTTTAACTATTGTTTCACTTTGTATGTTTTGACTTCCAGAATAATTGAGTTTACTAGGAATAATCGAATTATTCAAATTGTCCACAATCGTTCATATGTTGGAAGTAGATATGAATGAAGATTGTCATGAATTGGTATGTAGATTGTCTAAATGGTGTTAGACCTAGCAAAGGGTTGCTGCAACGTTCATCAGTGCTTATGAACTAGTTTTGAGCATTGGAACAAACCCGCGCTTGCTGGAATCACCTTGTGGAATATGATATAAAAGGGTGATCGCAAGACGATAATATCATATAGTCTTAAAACCTAGATATATGGTTTGTTATTTGTTAATTGATTGTACATTGATAATGCGAAAACGCATCAGTAACTCGGTGTTATAAAACGCATTGTTGTGTATAGTTGGTTAATGAATAAGTAAATGCATATAAGTCGAAGTTTATCTATAACTTTTATTCTAAGAAGGTAAAAGCGATATCTCGGCCGCTCGATGATTTGATTTGACTTATGTGTCGGGCCCGGTCAAAACTAAATTGATGTGTTTGATTAAGTTCTATGTCAAATAAATCAGAGATCGAGAAACCTAAATGCTTGACTAATCATTCAATAGAATTGTCAACATGATATCTAACAGAGGACTGTACTATCCCTTATCTAAAGGACAAGATTGATTAGATCAGAGTTTGACAGCGTCTTTGAGAGCTACGATTCCAAATCGAATTGTACTTGTGCATATAGTTACTAGACTTATCCAAGTGGGAGACTGTTGGAATAGTGTCTAAGGCTGCAACTGTATTAGGCAAGTATTTGACCCGGTTGTGCATGGTCCTTTTGGGTTGCCTTCACCATAGCAACTTGATAGGATGATTTATTAAGAGAGAATAAATATTATTAATATATTATGAGAATAATATAAAGAATAATAATATTGTTATTTGATTGATATAAGTCATAGAATTAATTAGAATTAATTTGGTGACTTAAAGAGATTAATTAAATAAGAGGGTATAAACTGTCAATTGTTTGATAGTTAAACTTTAGACGGTAAATCCTTATTGTATAGGGATTAGACGAATTCTAGAAGCTAAGGATAGCTTAAAATCATCCAAGGCTATCTAAGGAATGGATTTGGATTGCTTTAAGAGAAGATTATCCAATTAGGGTTTAAGCTATAACCCTTAAGGAGTCTACAAGTATAAATAGACCCTATGGAAAAGGGAAATCGACACTTGATCTCAAGTAGAGAACCCCTGACCGAATTCCCTCCCCTCTCCTCTCTCTCAAATCATTCTCCTTGCTATTTGGTGTTTGTAATCCATTAGAGGAGTGACAATTGTGACTCTAGAGCTCCAAGACAACAAGATCAAACAAGAGATTCAAAGGTATGATTCTAGATCTGATTTAGTATTGTTCTTATTCCTAATTAGTCATTATAATTCTTCGATTCAAAGCATGTTTAATGAGAAAGCCTAGATCCGAGCATTAGGGTTTTGCATGCGCACATAGGAATGTTCTTATGGCTAAAACCCATCAGTTAAGCCCAATAAGGAGGTTGGGCCCAATTGAGAAAATTGGGCAAATAGTGGACTTATGTGTATGGACTTTCAAGTCAAGGACTTGGTGTTGGGTTTTGGCCTAACAAAGGGAATAGACTTAATGGGTTATGTGGACACTTAGTCAAGAAGGTTATTTTGAGTATTAACCTAGTATTTATTTTGTGATACTTCGGGATTCTTGGTGAGTCACCAGTCAGAGATTGTCAATATTTCAGTGCTATCTACGAGGTGAGTTCTCCTCACTATATCAACAGGGTCTAAGGCACCAAGGTCGGCCCTTTATGATTTACATTCTGGTTTAGGATGGTTGATATGTTATATTTCATCCTGGATTTAGGATGGTTGCTATGCTAGTAATCTGTTAGACTGATCTCCTGGTTGTAGGATGGTTTCCATGTTAGGGATTGCTTAGATCAGTATCCTAGTTATAGGATGGTTGCAATGTTAGTGATTTGTTAGATCTGAATGACTATCTGTTATTGCATGCTAGCGTATGATATTTATGTTCACATGTTTGTCGGTTGAGGGAAAGGGTTGATGCAGGTCCTGCTGTGTGCAGTAGGCCAAGACACCGTGGGCAGCCGGGTAGACTGCAGGCTCGGGCTGGGCAAGTTTAGTCAGGCCGAAGGCCGAGCGAGTGGTTCGGATAGGCTGAAGGCCTCGAGGAGGGCGGTCTATAAGTGACGAGGGCTCGAAGAGCAGTCCAGATAGACTTAGGACCGGGATTCGGTCCAGTCAGACTGATGGTTCATTATGCATGTTGTGTTTGCCTATATGTTTATATGATATGGTTATATATGTATGACATTGGTATTTTGAGGGTAACTCACTAAGCGTAACATCCGGGTTCCCAGGTATATTATTTTATTCATTTATTTTGGGGTTTGTGGGGGGACTCGGCGAGTTGGTGCTTAGACACGCTGAGTAGGGTCGCAAATTCCTATCCGGGTTAATGACCGGACTCGGCGAGTTCATGGGTGGACTCGGCGAGTCCGTGTTGTTTAATGAAACCCTAATTTTGTGGGTTTGGGACCTATTTAAAGGCCCTTATGGCTGTCAGTTGCGGCTACCAAACCCCAGAGAGAAACCCTAAGAGAGCTGGAGCATTTGTGAGGGAGAAGAGGCCATTTTGATCGTTGTGTTAGTATTATTGCAAGAAGAAGGTGACCAGGGCAAGAGAGGGGCTGAAGAGGATGCTATTCTGTGAAGTTCAGAGCCAGAGACACCATTCTTGAGGTATTGATTCGACCCTTCCTCATTTTTGGTGATTATTTTTGGCGTTAGGATTTTCTAAACCCTTTAGAGACTAGATTTGGTGAACATTTGGCCCCTTCTTGTGTTAAGGCTTTGGATCTGGATCCAAAGAGGTCCAGAGACCTTAACCCTCTGAGCTTTATGTGTATTAGTGGAAGGAATGAGACTAGGGTGTCATATTTGGGGTCATTTCTTCGAATAAAGTTCTTGAGCCTTTGCATGAACACCAAGATCGGAACTTTACGTGATTATCATTCTTGTGAATGCCAGATCTATAGATTGGAGGAACGGATCTGACCTCAGAAGGTCATTTCAGTTCGAGCACGGCATGACCTCGCCGAATCAAGAGTCGGACTCGACGAGTAGGGCTAGGGTTTTCCCGATAATCACATAGTTGGTGAGTCGCTGAGTTGAGGAACGACTCAGTGAGTCGGAAGGGAGCTAAAGGAATCGGTCCACGACTGGACTCGCCGAGTCAAGAGTCGGACTCGACGAGTTGGGACGAGTTGTCCCGCGATTCGCGATTAGTGTTGATTTGATGAATGGAGGGTTGACTCAGTGAGTCAAGTGAGGACCAGGAGTGTGAAGGACATGCATGGACTCGCCGAGTCACATTGGTGCACTCGACGAGTCTGGTCAAGGTTGACAGTTGACTTCGTTGACTTTGGGGGTTTAGTCAATGATTGGACATTAGAGTCAAGAGAGGGATAAAATGGTCTTTTACCCTTCTGTGGGTGCCAAGAGAGGGTTGAGTCTAGTCTCGAGAGTTATATTCATGAGAGTATTTGCCTTATGTGTTAGGCGGTGGCGAGTTCAAGATTCAAGTGTGAGAAGATCTGCTTTCTGCTTGCCAGGTGAGTCTTCTCATTATACTTTACCTAGAGTGGTAATAGAGTTATGTCATAGACATATTATATGCTATCTATGTGATGTATGGCACTGCATTATTTCCATGTAATTTATGTTCTGTGTATATCAGAGTTAGGACCGGAAGGTCCATAGAGCTAGGACCAGAGGGTCCGCAAAGTTAGGGCCCAAGGGCCCATAGAGTTATAGGCTCGAGTGGCTAATATATGTTATATGTGGTGTTTTTAGAATTATGTGCTAGTGTATTTTTATTCTATTTATGTGTTGAGATTTGTTGTGATATGTGATTCAGAGTTCTCAAAGTTAGGACCTGTGGGTCCATAGAGTTAGGGTCGGAGGGCCCACCGAGGGTTGGGACTGGAGGGTCCTACTGAGACACACTGACCAGAGGGTCAGCAGAGATTATAGCCTCGAGTGGCTAATATGTGTTAGAGTGGTATTTTGGGGAACTCACTAAGCTTCGTGCTTACAGTGTTTTGTGTTATGTGTTTTAGGTTCCCTCAGAATCACGGGACGGCACCAGCTCGATTGTACATACCAGAGGAAGCGTTTGTTTTGAGGATCCTGGAGCAGCAAAGAGTTTGTAGGTGACATCCGGCTTCGATTGGTTAGGTATTAGAGCACGAAAAGATGAATACTTTTGTTGGTTAATCTGGTCTATCGATCCTCGCAAAGATTGCCTCAACAAGATGTAACTTTACCGTCTCACTAACTTTGTTTTTAGAAAAAAAAAAACACACTTTTTTTTAAAAAACATCATAAATAATACCCACTTATATTTTTTAATACTTATTGTGCATATTCAATGTCTCAGTAGATGTCGAAATTTGTGCCAGCTACAAAGGCTGAACTGACATATTCTAATAGGGGAAAGTATTGGAAGGTTAATCGATCGAACTACTCGATGTATCCTGAGATAAAGTTCAAGAAGGCCTCTGTTATAACAAAGGTTCAGGTTCATTGTTTTCACGATTTATGTAGTACACTAAACTGAAGAGGCCTATCCGGTTAATGGAATAGGTATGGTCCGGATTTATTGACCGACGAAATTGGCAACCTTTACGCACACATGTTGCAGGTAGATGATATTGCCTGAGCAAATTAAGTCTGAAACACAACATTAACCCATAAAACTATAATAAGTCCATGATAGAGGTGACAACTGCAAACTGCACATATTAAAAATTAATGATTTTTACATGAAGTTGTTTTGAGCATCATTAATGCTTTGACCATCATTAATGATTATGCAACTTAGTGGGGAGCCATTCTTCTCAGCCATCCAATTCATCTTGTTTATTAGAATGAAGATTAGTTGACTTTTTTGGTTTGTGACTCACAAAACTTATTGCAAAAGCCAAAAGCTATGACTTCAAAAATTAAATTCACTAAAACTAAAATCTCTATCATATTTTTTTGCTTTAAATGATCTAATACTCAATCCCCAAATATCTGCATCTTTAGTGATATTTAAGGAATAAGCATGTAAAGAACTACAGACCAGATCTGCAACTTCCATCAGGATCTCCATAATCTCCAAACAGTTGAGCAGTAAAAATTTATTGGAATCGAAACATTTACATAAGAAAACGTTATATAAATATACCTTTCCAACCATAAGATTTAGGGGCCTCGGACAAACCCTCAAAACCGACTCTTGAAATGTAATGAACACCTAACTGACACCGATCTGTTCCTACTAGGCTGACAACAGAATACAGATCAATGTATAGTGTGAATGACAGGCGAACAACATAATCTTCAAATCACCAATATATGCATAGCAGATGTTTACCAGTTTTTTGATGTATGTGCACGATAAAAAAAGGTCGACACATAAAACTCTTGGTGATTATCACGACTGAAAAAAATGCAAAAATCGATATCGATAACTTACTGAAAACAGTGTATGATGTTCAGATATGTAGGAAAAGATTGTGATCTTGATTGATAGGGTTGATCATGACAACGGCTGTGAAATTGTATTGAAATGAAGCTCAACATCGTATATATAATGGTTAAGAAATGTGTAGACGTAACCCAATAAGAGCATTAGGTATGGGTCACGCTATAACACCAACTTCATATGTCACCTCATCTATAACACCACCATAACACCAATGGGAAAATGGTATTCCCCATGTTATAACATGTAAAGAAGTAGAGAGAGAAAGAAACAAAATGATTTGATAGGTTGATAAAGGTAACAACCAATTAAACTTCTTGTTGCATCTTGTGCTCGTCACAACAAGATATGCCATAACATCCTCTTAACAAGAAGGAGGGGTGGTGTTCATCTTGTTATGACTAGGTTATGAGGTGCTACATCATCAAAAATATCACTTCTCGTTGCCCATACCGTATGCTCTAACCCTGATCTCTAGGCTCTGGCGTTGGTGATTTGCAACAACCACCCCTACTATTGTACATATCTTCAAATAGAGCCCAAAGGTTATGCAAAATGACAGTTTTGTTGCTTGATGAATAAAGTGCTACTTGATTTTTTATTTGTAATTCTTTTAACGGGCACTTATATGTAAATGGCCACAATAGTTGAATCTCTATTTTTATGTAAATCTAATTATTCCTAAACTACTCTTAGTTGAACATGTGATTCGGACAAGACATGAACCGTCGACCTCAAAGAAGAAAAAACAACACTTGAATACGGTTTGACTAGAAGTCTTTTGGTAAATGCTGACAATAATCTATATTTTATTTATTTTTTGTAAAAGCATTTGATACATTTTTCTTTCTTGTTTAAGTGAGAGTATCTATCATCATTTGACATTGAAATTATTTCAGGTTGAGTATACCGTACTAATGGTTTAGCCTTTCAACATGAATTGGTGTAATTACCGCAAACTTATTCTAATTTTTGGCTACAAAATTAATGGTTTCACTAAATCTTAAAGTATGAATATTGTGTTAAATGAAATCATAATAAATATGTATACTGCTAATTATATTTATTTTAAAATTAAATTGCGGGAAGAAAACAATGTTCATAACTAACGAACATAATGTAAAATTATGCCTATATTTATCGTTTAACATGCCCTTCAGTTAAAATCTAAAAGTCATAGAAAGCTTGAAGATAAATATTCAGTTTTATGAAAGTTTTGTCTGAAAGTTTATTTTGGTTGATTATGGGATTACTCACACCCGGTGTTTTGATATTAGCTCATTGTCCTACATTAATTGCATCTTTGCATTTTAAGTATATTTGGATTCCTTTTCTATTTCAAGGCAATGTAAGTTTTACAGCAGAGACGCTTGGATGAATTTTGATAAGCATGAGAGAATCATAACACATGCACAACCTTAGTATGGAGGATTTAAATTTGTTGGTAAGTATCCATTGATGTTCAATCATTAATTGCTAGAAAGGCATAGTATCGAATACTTGTCGCAACATATTTGTGAATTTGGTATAAGTTTGATAACTGGTGATGGATTTATGCACTTACCAAAATTAACTATGGGTAATGGAATAATTGTGTAAGGCATCTCTTCCATCTTTTGCATGGTACTATGCCATGAATAACGCGAAGAAACCCTAGACTCCTTGTCCGACACGACCTAACTCGCCACTAATGTTGTATATTCATTAACAAACAACGATGGGAAAATAATAATAAAAAAGTGGTAAAAGATCGACACAATTGTAAGGGTGTTCTTCTACTAGTAATCATTTTGCACGAAATCAACATCCAATACAATAAAAATATGATGGTTTTGTCACTACTACAAAATGAGTCTAATGCAAAATTTTGGAGACAACCTTTTAGCATAATTTGTAATTTGTAACATCCCAAAAATACTTTTTTTTTTCATTTTTAGACAACCCAAAATATTCATTCATTCATTCAAAGACTACTAAAATGTATCGTATTGTCAAAAATCATAGTGATTCGTAAAAAGATAGTGCAAAATAAAGCTCTAGGGGATGCAGTGTGATCAAGCCAAGAACTCCCCTTTGGAACTAGAAGTACTTATCAGTTAGAACCTCTAGAGATGCAGGAGTTGTTTGACAAGGAGTTGTTTGTGTGTAACATCTCGAGATTTGGTAGGTATTTCCAAACCCTTCTCTATCATTATTTTATCAAATTATAGCCTTTGGGGATTGAGAATGTAGAGCCCAGACAAGTTCAAGGGCCAAGTTTGCAAATTGGGCCAAAAAGGGGTACGTCGCGCGTACATAGGAGTACGCTAAGTGTATAAGGGTCTGCCTTAATACGCTTGGCGTACACTTGTGTACGTTGGGTGCACTCACATCAGGATGGAAACCCTAATATTTAGGGTTTGAGGCCTATATAAGCAACATAATGTGCACCGAACCTCTCTTACCTCATCCTCCACAAGATCAAACTCGTCTCTCTCAAACTCTAGCCTCCCCTTTGTGTGTTTTAGCTCATTTGGTGTGTTCTTGAGTGTTTAAGAGGAAGCCATTGCATCAAAGAGTTGAAGGAAGTGACCAAGCTTGTAGATGTGAAGTTATTTCGTTCACAAGAAGCTCCAGAAGGTATGAAGTTCTAAACATTATGCTTATATGTTTAGATCTCTCCTTTGTTTTGCTTTAAAACACCCATTTCTTGTCCCAAAAACCACAAGGTAGTGCATGCTGTGTTTTGGACGAAAAAGATTGTCCTTTGGACTCTTAAAGGGACCTTGAGTGATAAAAATGAGGTCCCATTAGCTGAATGTGTCCCATGCATGGAAGGATAAGGTCTTAATAGATTAAGACCAAGCATTTAGAACTTTATGGACGTGCAAAGTGATAAAGTTCACGACTTTATGGATCCTAGGCATGTTATGTCTCTGGATCTAAAGTTTGGGCTTAAGTGCTTAAGCCATTAAGCACATAATAAGGATTTGGCAAACAGTTAAGTACGCCCAGTGTAAATCTAGTACGGCCAGCGTACTGGGTAAACACCCCGATGGTGGTCAATGATTGGATTAGTAAGCCCCGCATATGTCCTCTGTTGGGCTTTTTGACAAATGGGCTTCGGGTTTTGGGTTGTTATGGGCTAAATGGAATTAGGCCCTTACTGACTCTATAAAGGAAACATTTTGGGCCAGGTTGTGATTGTGGATCATGGGGTTAAGCCCAATAAGGAGGTTGGGCCCAACTTAGTAAATTGGGCAAATAGTGGACTTATGTGTATGGACTTTCAAGTCAAGGACTTGGTGTTGGGCTTTGGCCTAACAAAGGGAATAGACATAATGAATTATGTGGACACTTAGTCAAGAAGGTTATTTTGAGTATTAACCTAGTATTTATTTTGTGATAGTTCGGGATTCTTGGTGAGTTAGTAGTCAGAGATTCTCAGTATTTCAATGCTATCTACGAGGTGAGCTCTCCTCACTATATCAACAGGGTCTAAGGCACCAAGGTCGGCCCTTTATGATTTACATTCTGGTTTAGGATGGTTGCTATGTTATATTTCATCCTGGATTTAGGATGGTTGTTATGCTAGTAATATGTTAGACTGATCTCCTGGTTGTAGGATGGTTTCCATGTTAGAGATGGCTTAGATCGATATCCTGGTTATAGGATGGTTGCAATGTTAGTGATCTGTTAGATATGAATGACTATCTGTTATTGCATGCTAGCGTATGATATTTATATGCACATGTTTGTCGGTTGAGGGAAAGGGTTGATGTAGGTCCTGCTGTGTGCAGTAGGCCAAGACACCCTGGGCGTACCGGGTAGAATGCAGGCTCGGGCTGGGCAAATTTAGTTAGGCCGAAGGCCGAGCGAGTGGTTCAGATAGGCTGAAGGCCCCGAGGAGGGTGGTCTAGACGTGTCGAGGGCTCGAAGAGCAGTCCAGATAGACTTAGGACCGGGATTCGATCCAGACAGACTGATGGTTCATTATATATGTATGACATTGGTATTTTGAGGGTAACTCATTAAGCGTAACATCCGGGTTCCCATGTATATTATTTTATTCATTTATTTTGGGGTTTGTGGGGGGACTCGGCGAGTTGGTGCTTAGACTCGCTGAGTAGGGTCGCAAATTCCTATTCGGGTTAATGACCGGACTCAGCGAGTTCATGGGTGGACTCGGCGAGTCCGTGCTGTTTAATGAAACCCTAATTTCGTGGGTTTGGGACCTATTTAAAGGCCCTTATGGCTGTCAGTTGCGGCTACCAAACCCCAGAGAGAAACCCTAAGAGAGCTGGAGCATTTGTGAGGGAGAAGAGGCCATTTTTGATCCTTATGTTAGTATTATTGCAAGAAGAAGGTGACCAGGGCAAGAGAGGGGTTGAAGAGGATGCTATTCTGTGCAGTTCAGAGCTAGAGACACCATTCTTGAGGTATTGATTCGACCCTTCCTCTGTTTTGGTGATTATTTTTGGAGTTAGGATTTTCTAGACCCTTTAGAGACTAGATTTGGTGAACATTTGGCCCCTTCTTGTGTTAAGGCTTTGGATCTGGATCTAACGAGGTCCAGAGACCTTAACCCTCTGAGCTTTATGTGTATTAGTGGAAGGAATGAGACTAGGGTGTCATATTTGGGGTCATTTCTTCGAATAGAGTTCTTGAGCCCTTGCATGAACACCAAGATCGAAACTTTACGTGATTATCTTGCTTGTGAAGGCCAGATCTATAGATTAGAGGAACGGATCTGACCTCAGGAGGTCATTTCAGTTCGAGCACGGCATGACCTCACCGAGTCGAGAGTCGGACTCGGCGAGTAGGGTTAGGGTTTTCCCGATAATCACATAGTTGGTGACTCGCTGAGTTGAGGAACAACTCAGTGAGTCGGAAGGGAACTAAAGGAATCGGTCCACGACTGGACTCGCCGAAGCAAGAGTCGGACTCGACGAGTTGGGACGAGTTGTCCCGCGATTCGCGATCGGTGTTGATTTGATGAGTGGAGGGTTGACTTAGTGAGTCAAATGAGGACCAGTAGTGTGAAGGACACGCATGGACTCGCCGAGTCACATTGGTGCACTCGATGAGTCTGGTCAAGGTTGACAGTTGACTTCGTTGACTTTGGGGTTTAGTCAATGATTGGACATTATAGTCAAGAGAGGGGTAAAATGGTCTTTTACCCTTTTGTGGGTGCCAATAGAGGGTTGAGTCTAGTCTCGAGAGTTATATTCATGAGAGTATTTGCCTTATGTGTTAGGCGGTGGCGAGTTCGAGATTCAAGTGTGAGAAGATTTGCATTCTACTTCCCAGGTGAGTCTTCTCACTATACTTTACCTAGAGTGGTAATAGAGTTATGTGATAGAGATATTATATGCTATCTATGTGATGTGTGGCACTGCATTATTTCTATGTGATTTATGTTGTGTGTATATCAGAGTTAGGACCGGAAGGTCCATTGAGCTAGGTCCAGAGGGTCCGCAAAGTTAGGGCCCAAGGGCCCACAGAGTTATAGCCTCGAGTGGCTAATATATGTTATATGTGGTATTTTTAGAATTATGTGCTAGTGTATTTCTATTCTATTTATGTGTTGAGATTTATTGTGATATGTGACTTAGAGTTCTCAGAGTTAGGACCTGTGGGTCAATAGAGTTAGGGCTGGAGGGCCCACCGAGAGTTGGGACTGGAGGGTCCTACTGAGACACACTGACCAGAGGGTCAACAGAGATTACAGCCTCGAGTGGCTAATATGTGTTAGAGTGGTATTTTGGGGAACTCACTAAGTTTCGTGCTTACAGTGTTTTGTGTTATGTGTTTTAGGTTTCCTCAGAATCATGGGACGGCACCGGCTCGATTGTACACACCAGAGGAAGTGTTTGTTTTGAGGATCCTGGTTTATTAATTCAATGAACAAAATAGTCTTGTATTGTAATTTAAACAAAATGGTATTTTTATGATAAGTATTAAAGAGATAAGCGATTTTAAATGAACAAAATAGCCTTCGAGCTTACATCTATCGATTATTGTTTCAGGTACTTCTAGTGATCGCGGGAAGGCCAAGGCATGATCGTACCACTCCTCCTTCTATTATGATTTTATGATTTGATACTAGGATACTCTGATGATTTCTATTTTGAAAACAATATTTGTAATGTTAAACGGTTTAAAATGTTTTGAAAAATTTTAAATTTGGCATGATTTTTATGGATGTTACATTGTGAAGAAGAAGGATGGGTCATATCGGATGTTTATCTACTATCGGGAGCTGAATAAGATAATAGTGAAGAATCGTTATCCACTCTCGATGATCGGTAATTTTCTTGACCAGCTTCAACGTTCATCTTGGTTCTACAAGATTGATTTGTGTTCTGGTTATCATCAGATGATGATCAGAGAGGAGGACATGTAGAAGACAACCTTCCAAACTCGTTGTGATCATTACAAGTTCTTGGTGTTGCAGCTCGGGCTCACCAATGCTCCAGCAGCATTCATGGATCTCATGAACTGCGTATGTTGGCCTATACTGGATCGGTCTATGATTGTGTTTATTGATGAAATCCTAATCTATTCCAATACATAGGAGCAGGATGAGGAGCATTTGAGAAAGGTGTTGGTGTTGGATTAGTGTCTAATTCCGTAACCGTATTTGGTAACTACTTGACCCGGTTATGTTAAAAGAGAAATCATATTATTTAATTAATATTAGTCATAAATTAATTAGGAATTAATTTGGTGACTAAAAGAGATTAATTGAATAAAGGGGACTTAAACTGTTAAATGTGTAATAGTTGAATTTTGGGCTGGGAAACCTAATGGATCAAAGGGGTGAACGAAATTATGATGCGAGTACATCATATTTTCGTCCGTGGCCTTTATTCCAGAAGGTTCCATGGGCTACTTGGGGTTTAAGTTGTCCATTAGGGTTTTGACTGAAACCCTAGCTGCTCACAATATAAATAGGACCCTATGCATGCAATTTTCGGCCACTTGTTTTCGAAGAACCCTCGAGCCGATTTTGTATGCCTCCTCACTCTCTCAAATACTACCTTCTTGTTGTTGGTGTTTGTAAGCCATTAGAGGATTGACAATTGCGACTTTAAGCTCCAAGAACAAGAAGATTCAAGCAAGCAACAAGAGGTAATAATATAGATCTGATTTGTATCTTTAATTTTCAAATTCTTCTCATTAGATCTAGGGTTTATAAGCCTTGGATGACTGCATGTACAATTAGTGAAATCTAGATCCAAGCATTAAGGTTTGCATGAACACATAGGATGCTGTTTTGGCTTAAACTCATCAGTGGTATAAAAGATTTGATTAGTTTCAATTGTATTTGATGCTAATATGTTCGTTCATTGCTTGTAATGAATTTTTTTTTATGAAAATACCCAGCTCACGACGTGACTCACTTCACGACGTGAGCCTAGTCTGTATGATAGACTTGACGAGTGCAGTTGGCTGCTCGACGAATGAGGCCTACTAACAGTAAGACTGACATTTTACTTATACATATATAATATTAAACTTTTAATTCTATATAGTATAAGGGTGTATTTTACACTTTTAAAATACTAGGTGGTTTCAATTAACAAATTATACCTTTTAATTTAATTAAATATAAACCATATCATTATGGATTTATTAACTCTCTTTTAATTATACACTTAATTAATTTAATAAAACCCTGAGGGTGTAATTTGAACTTTTCAAAAGAAAAAACTAGGGTTTTAGAATTTAACATTTAGAAATTAGAACTTTTAATCCAAAATCAAATTCCAAAACTTGAGGGCAAGTTTTGAAACTTTTCAAAACTTCCTAGATCAAATTACAAATAATTCAATTATTCAAATAATTAGTGGTTATCTAAATTTCACATAATTAAATTTCCTTACAAGATAATACAAATGAAAACTACAAATAATTAATCTTTATCTTATAAAACAAGTAATTCTCTTATTTTGACAATTATCTACTATTTGGATTAGGATAATCAATACCATAATGAAAAAAAATCGGATTGTATCTGGAAAAAAAATTATGGTAATTATCCAAATCAATATATGGCAAAAATTTTGAGATTAGCTGTCAGAACTGAGCTCACGTCGTGAGTCTGGTCAGAACCCAAAAAAACGAAATTTTGTTCATCTTCGAATGATAAAACATAGCTTCAAATACATTAGATAAACAACCTAGTCTCTGATACCACTGATGAGTTATGAGCACTAAATCAATCCTATGGCGTGTTAGATTTTTTGGCTATAGTAAGGCTTGGAATTCTGAGAATTGTGTAAAAACTTTCAGATTAAAGCATTTGGGTGGTACTCCCAATATTCTTTAATCGGATAAGGCTTAGAAAGACAAGAATTTAGAATGTTTTGATGATAGTTTCGTATGTACCAAAAATGAGACCAAAACCAACTTTATGATCTTTGTCTGAAAATTGTCATATGACAGTTTCAAACTGTCACAAAACTATAAAAACTGACATAAAAATGGAAGTTTGGATAAGGTCAAACAATGGTCAATTCTTTGAAAATCCGATTTTCTGATGCATTTTTAATATAGCAACATACCCAGCCAGGGGCTCTACCCCTTCGACCCCGCCAGGGGCTGCCGCCCCTTGGACCCCGCTCCCAGGGGCGTTGCCCACGGACCCCCCATTCGTTGAGGGGCTTCGGCCCTAAATGACAGTGTACTTTGAAAACTTGATCAAATTTAAAAAAGTGTGTACTCTACACCTTCCTTACTTGTTTAATATTTATCAAGATCACTTTTGGTCAATAAAGTAGTCCCATTACACTTAAATAATATTGATGATAACAAATCACCAACATGGTGTACATGCAAACCCTAAAGCTTTGGATCTAGTTTGTCTAATGAACATGCAATATTCATCCAAAGCTCATAAACCCTGGATCTAGCATATAATAATCGATATTATCATATTAAAAGGGTTTAGATATTACCTTGATTGTTATGTAGCAATAACAATCATAAATCTCCTTTATCTTGACTCTTGAAAGCCTAGTGCCTCAAATGTTGCACCTCTAATGGAGTGACAAACACCATGAGCAACAAGATGACTTAGGAGAAGGAGGAGGAGCACCACAAACGTCCAAGAACCCTTAGAGATCACTTAGCCACGTTTTGGGAGACTTAGGGGTCTTTATATACTTGTGTGGGCTGCTAGGGTTTTAGGTGAAAACCTAATTTAATGTTTAGGCCTTAAACAACCCATGGAGTCCCTTAGAAAGCCCTTGGACGAAATCCATATGGGCTTCCCATAGATTTCGTCCAATCCCCTTTCCATTATGAATCCATAGCCCAATTGCAACTATCATATAATTGCAATATTAGTCTCCTTTATTTAATTAATCTCTTTTAGCCACAAAGTTAATTCTTATTAATTCTTAACTAATACTCCCTCCGTCCCAAATTGATAGCCCAATTTTGCTTTTTGAAGTCTTTTGTGTTCAACTTTGACCTTAAATATTTCTATTTGTGTTATATATTACTTGATAAAACTTATAACAATGAAAAAACATATTAAAATAAAAATATTTAACGCAAAGTTGAAGAAAAAAGACTGGAAAAGTCAAAAGTGGACTATAAATTTGGGACGGAGGTAATATTAATTAAACAATATGATTTCGCTTTTAATATATTATCCATATAATATATTAATAAATCATAATTAATCCTCTTTATCCTTAATTCATCCTATCAGTTGCTATGGTGAAGGCAACCCAAAAGGACTATGCTCACAATCGAGTCAAGTACATACCAAAATAGTTATGGGCTTAGACACCTAATCCAACAATAAAAACCTAAACTCTCTCTGAATACTAGTTTCATTTTTCAACACTGGCATCATAAAACACTTATAGTGATATATTTTTACATTTGGACACACATAAAACTTAAATGTCACGATAAAATACTTTTAGTTACATGTTTTATTTTAATGCCATAATAAAAATACTTACATTCACATGTTATTTTTTCATATTCAAAATTATTAATTTCAGACATACATATGAAATTAAACTGTCATCATAAAACATTTATTGTCTCGTGTTTTTTAAGTGTCATAATAAAATACTTAAAGTCACAATGATTTAACTTGACTATTGGCTTGTATTTGTCACAATTTTTTATGTAAAATTGTAACAAAATGTGTGAACATAGTCTGCAATTGTGATGGTTTTTACTAAAATATGTAACTAAAACATTACTAGACTTTGATTAATTTGAGGTGACACAATTAACCAAGTCCGTGACAACCATGTTTCTAAAAAACGTGGCCATATGTCATTTTTGTACTAATTTGAGGTGTTTCTTTGTTGCGCCCGGCCTCAAAGTGAACCTGGCTAAAAGTAAACTCATGCTAACATGTGTTACTAACTCGGAGGTTTAAAACCTACCTACTTGGTTGGGTTGTGCCACAAGTTTGTTTCCTTTCTCCCATCATGGTGTTCCGGTGGGTGTGAAGATGACGAGAATATCATCTTGGAAAACTATATGTTGTTGAAAATTCTCATTCAAAATAATTTTTGTAGAAGGTCCAAGAAATATCACTATTGGAGGTTGATTAACCTTGTGTGTTAACGTTCATGGTACCCTTGGAACCTACTTGTTCTATCTTTTCAAGGTGGCAAATGGAGTCATCAAATGATTGAGAGCATCCTATTATAAATTATTTTGGGTTGGTTTGGATGACAATCAGAAAATTACTTGTATTACTAGGGAAAATGTTTTATATATCAAGGAAAAGGTGATTTAAACAATGGCTGATCATTTAATTAAATACGCTTTATTGGGAAAATGGTGGTGCTGGTTCTATGCTGACTAATGGTCCATCGCAAAAAAAATTATAACGACACTATGGGGCGAGACAGAATGAATGATGGCTTGTAAAAGCGGCATTTGGGGCAATATCATTAATCTTCAAACTGATTTTAATTATTTGAATTTGGACTTTCTTTCCATGTTTTCTATCAAAATCAATTGGTCAAGATGGCTTGAAATCAAGGATGGCAATTTCTCGGCGTACTCCGCAAGGTTCATAAATGATGAGGTTTTGTCAAAATATAATACTTGCAACACTATTTGGAATCGCATAGCCCCTGCCAAAGAAAACATCTTTGATTTGTTTTTGAGGTTTTATCATGTGGGTTCTCCTGTAATAAGATAAAGGATAAAAAGTTCAAGCTTCCTGTCACCAGTTGCAAATTCAGGTGCAAATTCAGGTGCAGCAAAGAGTTATTAGGTGACATCCAGCCTTCGATTGGTTAGGTATTAGAGCAAGAAAAGATGAATAGTTTTGTTGGTTAATCTGGTCTATCGATCCTCGGAAAGATTGCCTCAACTAAATGAAACTCTATCCTCTCACTAGCTTTGTTTTTATAATAAAAACACCCTTTTGTTTAAAAAAAACATCACATAAGTAATGCCAACATATATTTTTTGTGACTTATTGTGCCTATTCAATGTCTAAGTAGATGTGAAAATTCTTCCAGCTACAAAAGCTGAAGTGACATTTTCTAATAAGGGAAAGTATTAAAAGGTTAATACATTTGAAATGTTGTTCCTTTATGAAACGTGTGCTGGCATGTCTCATAAGAAAAGTATGAGTGATATGAAATATGTTTATATAGGATCTTGTGGTATTCAAATTCATATACAATGGATACACGTACACATATGGACACCCATTTCATATATATTTATACTCATACAAATACACCGATAGAAAATAAAACGGGTTCTAAACAAAGATTAATCCACCCTGTAGCCAAAGAACACCATATCCGCTACTTTTATCAACAAAGACTTGTATAAAGCTCGTCCAGTAGATGTTTTGTACTTAGGCTTTTTTAATCGATCGAACTAGTTGATGTATCTGTTTGGTTAATCGGTTTGTTTAACGGATTAACGGGCAATGGGCGAACGGGTGTCATGGGTTATTAGTTGACTAGGTTTGGAGGAAATAACGTGGCTTAGTTGCCACTTAGATAGGAGCACATTGTCTAGCTAGTTTTTAGCTTAGTTTGTTATTTCTTGTTGTTTAAATAGATGTAGTTGTACTCGTTGTTACAGGGAAGTGAATAAGAATAAGAAAGATAATTCCTCCGTGTCAAAGCTCTCTTCACTTTTGTATCTGTGTTACTTCGTCTATTGAGTGACCTGAGCCAACAGTATCCCGATATAAAGTTCATGTTGATTGTATCCACCGTTTATCTAATACATTAATCTGAAGAGGCCTATCGGGTTAATGGAATAGATATGGTCCGGATTTATTGACTGACAAAATTGGCAACCCTTATGCACACATGTGGCCGGTAGATGATATCGCCTGAGCAAATTAAGTCTGAAACGAAACATTAACCCATAAAACTACAATGAGTCCATAATAAACTTGACAACTGCAAACTGCACGTATTAAAAATTAATGATTTTAACATGAAGATGCTTTGACCATCATTAATGATTATGCAACTTACAGGGGAGCCATTCTTTCTTGTTTACGCTCCGCTACTGAAATATGCAAAGGTTTTGTCCCATCATATCAATTCAATGAATCTTCTCAGGCATCCAATTCATCCTGTTTATTACAATGAAGATTAGTTAACTTTTTTGGTTTGTAACTCAAAAAACTTATTGCGAAAGCTATGAGTTCAAAAATTAAAATCACTAAAACTAAAATCTCTGTCAGATTTTTTTGCTTAAAAAAAATCTAATACTCGATCCCCAAATATCTGCATCTTTAGTGATATTAGGGAATCAGTATGTATAGAACTACAGATCAGATCTGCAACTTCCGTCAGGATCTCAAAATATAATCTCCAAACAGTATTCAATAAGAAAGGAATTAGATGTCAGATTTAGACTAATGAAACGTTACTAGATATAGCATAAATAGGAAAGTTGAGCAGTAAAAATTTATTGAAATGAAAACAATTCCATAAGAAAACATTATATAAATTTACCTTTCCAAGCATCAGATAAATGGGCCTCTCACAAACCCACAAAACCAACTCTTGAAATGTTATGAACACCTAACTGATAGTAATCTGATTCTACTAGGCTGACAACAGCATATAGATCAATGTATAGTGTGAGTGACTGGCTATACAGATCAATGTATAGCGGATCTTTACCAGCTTTTTGATCTATGTGCATGATTTTCACGATTTTCAGATATGTAAGAAACGATTGTGATCTAGATTGATAGGGTCGATGATGACAGCGGCTGTGAATTTGTATTGAAATGAACCTGAACATCGTATTTATAATGGTTAAGAAATGTGTAGGCGTAACCCTATAACCCTGATTTCTAGCGTTGGTAATTTGCATCAACCTCCCCTACTATTGTACATATATATCCTTCTTAATAAATGAAGGTTTTTTTGCCACATGTCAATTCCTCATGAGTTTTGACATTTGTCATTTTATGGTATTTTTGAAATAAATATTATCCACTTGTCAATTTTTGGTTTGTTTCAATTCTTGACATATATGAAATTCTCCTTATACTTATATATGTAAAGTATTTAATATCATATATATGATATTAAATTGCAATAAATATGTTTCTTCCTTTCTTATTTTAATGTTGTACATTAAAAGTATTTTCTATTTAAACTTTAATGTTTAATCTTTTTTTAAATCAACCCGTGTAATACACGGGTCTCACACCTAGTCTTCAAATAGAGCCAAAAGTTATGCAAAATGACAGTTTTGTTGCTTGATGAAGAAAGTGCTACACTGCTACTTGATTTTTTATTTGTAATTTTTTTAACGGGCTCTTATATGTAAATGGCCACAATAGTTGAATAGCTTTTTTAATGTAAATCTAATTATTCAACATGTGCCCAGGACAACACTTGAAACATCGATATCAAAGAAGAAAAGCAACACCTAAATATGGTTTGACTAGAAGTCTTTTGGTAAATATAACCAATACGCTTCAATTTATTTACTTTTTGGAAAAACATTTGATACATTTTTCTTTCTTGTTTAAGTGAGAATATCTTTCATCATTTGACATTGTAGTTATTCCACTATTAGAAACATGGCTTTTAGAGCCGAAAGAATTCGTCGCTATTCCGTCACTAAATGTTGTTTGCGATGGATCAGCGACGGATTGACTCCATAGGTAATTATAACGTGGCAAATAACTCAGCGAGGGTTTAGCGAAGGATCTTTTTTTCCTTGCGACAAATTTAGCGATAGAATATCCCTCGCTAAATGTCACTCAATACATTTACTCAGGGCATTAGCGACAAAATTTGTTAAAGTCATTCCGTCGCTATTTTGTTGCAAATTTCCGTGATCAGTTTTTTTTCCGTAGCTAATCCCTTGCAAATTTCATATACTAATTTTTTTTCCCGTCGCTGATCTGTCGCAAACGTTAGACATGATTTTTTTTCCATAGCTAATCCCTTGCAAAATTCATACATTAATTTTATTTTTTCCGTTGCTGATCCGTCGCAAACTTTACACATGATTTTTTTCCGTAGCTAATCCCTCCCAAAATTCATGCTTTAATTTTTTTTGTGTCACTAATCCGTCGCGAACTTGTAATATCATTTTTTATTACGATTCTAAAAGAAAAAAAACTACAATCATCAAATTATTATGCTAAAAAAACATCAATTAATGATACAACCAAACATTACAATACCAAAACTATCAAAGTTTACCAAAGTATCATTCAAAAAACATCCAAAAACAAAATTGTCCACATAACATCAAACTCCAATAGTTGAGAACATTTTAACACCAAGAAATCCAAAGTATGCAAAAGAGGTACAAATAGAAAAAAAAAAGTTTAACCTTCAAAATAAACATCGGGAAATGAGTTTTCACATAACATATGTTCAAAATAACATTTTAGTTGCTATCTTCATTTCATGTTCATCCAATCATCTTTGGTTCTCATTCCTATAAAACATTATTCAAAACAATCAAAAACATCAAATACAAAAGGTTAACAAGTCATTCAAAAACATCAAATACTAATGGTTAACATCATATTACCTCTAATTTTCAATTTCCCATCATATTTTGCAAGGCTGCATACATCTATTGCTGCAGCTTTGGCATCCATTTCCTCCCGCATTTGTTGATGATTTCTCATTGTCGATCTTCTTTTATTATATAATTCAACTGCAAGGGTAAAACTGTCATTTCACATGTATTCAGACAGAAAAAAAAACCGACAGTTTGAAACTACAAGGGTAAAATGGTCATTTACCCATCCGACAATATTAAGGTCTTTCTCGATAAACCGTCTTCTCTGTTGCTCTACCACTCTACATATACTCTACAAAACAAAAACAAAAAAACAAAAAAACAAAATAGTAATTTCATTCATTTATTTCTTTACTTAGTAAGAAAAAAAAGTAATACCTGGAGCAAGATAGCCAAAAGTTCCAGCTACAATTGTTGTGATATGAGATTCTTCATCTTCCAAGAGTTTTGCAAGACCAAAATCAGAAACCCTTTTGTAGTTCCTATAATCACATTAAGTCGAGCATCCCAACCTAAAAGCTCAGATTTTTTTGCAAAAAGAAAAAACATTTTTCAAGAAAATGGAAATTGAAGAAAAAGGTGTTTGTAATGTTGATTTTTAATTTCTTACCACCAGATAAGTAATCATATATTAACAATTTTGAAGTTGGAGAGTTGTAATAGCCTCTTAGATTTACTAGATATCTGTGTTTAATGCTTCCAAGAATTTCAAGCTCTCTTTCAAAGAATCAATCAAATCCTTCGTTTAATTTTACTATTCTTTTAATGCAAATACGTTTCCAATTCCATCATCCATTGATAGTTCCAAATCCTCCAGCTCCAGTTACATGTTCTTCATTTAAAGTTTCCAGCTTTTTTATAATATCTTTTGAAGAGTATGGTAAGTCTCCATGAAACATCACAATCGATGACCTGAAGAACAAATAAAAAAAAGATAGAAATTTAAGGGTGGATTCAAGAAATGGAAGTATATGATATGATCATTAACTCTTATTAGAAATAAAAATAGAAATGAAATTCACCTCCACCAACATCTACTGCAAGACCTTTGGCATCATTTTTACCGAGTTTTTTGTAAAGAAAACAACCCCAGAAACACATAAGTGCAACAAGATCCAATGCCTCCTAGAGTTTTTCTTTACATTCTGGCTTCCTGTTTTTATAAAATGTACATTTATTAATTCTAAAACATAAAATGGTAAGTAATCTATTGATTTAAACAAGGAAAATGAATGTGATACTGTAGTAGATAACATAGAGATATTAGTTTACGCAATAAGAAACTTTTATGTAATATTTTGTAGATTAAGAAGTAATTTTAGTAGAGTTTTTATGAAAATGTACAGAAAATGTTATCTTCAATATTTGGATGAAACTTTTATGCAGCAGATTAGAAGAAAGATACAAGACTGTTTATAAATTTGGAATTTAAGGTAAAGGGTA
This sequence comes from Lactuca serriola, assembly GCF_051521515.1. Taxonomy (NCBI): domain Eukaryota; kingdom Viridiplantae; phylum Streptophyta; class Magnoliopsida; order Asterales; family Asteraceae; genus Lactuca; species Lactuca serriola. Next base: position 134,616,970 of record NC_136412.1, on the reverse strand, counting down.
GTTGGATTAAATAAAGTCAACTAAAAATAGTTTGACTGAAATTAAAAAGTTATAAAGAAAACCTGTAGACTGTGAGCTTGTTGAACCTCCATCCTCATCTTTACATAACTGATTAATATGCTTCCCACACAAGCCACGATTTCCATGAAAACTGCAAATAAGCAACAAACAATTACAATTTTCTTCATGATATAACAGAGTCAACACAAAAGTCAACATACAAATAAGTTTTAGAAAAAGTCAAAAGGGACTGAGGAATGAAGAATGAAGATAAGCATATACTTACAAATTCAAAAGGCTCCTCATATTCCCAAGTGATATGGGAATACTTCCACTCAAAGAGTTGCTAGAAACATCCCTGCAACATACACAAACAAACCCTATTTTTAACTTTTAAGAAGAAGAAAAAAAATTATTTACTGTGGACAATATTTAAGTAACTTACAATGTTTGAAGATTCGAAAGATTTCCTATTTCAGTAGGAATAAACCCACTTAAGTAATTATTCTGCATCATTTGAACATCTTTATTTTTAGATGTTAACATCTTAAAAAAAAAATCTCCATTTTTATGTTATTGGACAAGTGTTTGATCGTTTTTTAATATTTCTTTATATATATATATATATATATATATATATATATATATATATATATATATATATATATATATATATATATATATAGATATATATTGTAATATTGTAATATTGTCATAGAAAGTCAAATAAGAATCATTCTTTTTGTTGCCTAGTTATACAGATGTAGAAGAAGATCATCCTATTTATCTTCCACTCTCTCACCCCACAAATGTGAATCTAGCAAAGTCAGATCTTCAGGTCTTTATCTTTTGTTGTATTTAGTTGTTTATTGTTGAATCCTTCTTTTCTTCTAATTCTGTAGCTATCATCTAATTCTCAATTAACCTGTTAAATTCAACTAGCATAAAAACAATGTCTATTCACCAAAAGATATACAAAAACAGTGTCTATTCTTATATGAAGGCACCAAAAGATATAAAAAAATCATAACAGAGCAGAACGTACCTTGATAATCTCTACCAGCTGATCTACACCACTTTCACCAGGAAAAAGAGGCTGTAAATATCCAAAACTCATAAAGATCGGCAAAAGCTTTTTAAAACTTGCAACTTTAAAAAATTCTAAGCCACAAGAGCACACAGAGAAAAAAGGAACTGAAAGTGAAAATGATTCAAAAAGTAATTACAAAAATGGTCGATATGGTTCTCATTTTTGTAATAAATAAGACTCATTTATGATAAAGCCACAACTTTTTATACATAAAAGTACAAATAATTTCTAAATTTGGATTTTAGGTGCTAACTTGAGAGAGGAGAACTATCAGGTGGGAACTACATTTGTCATTGACCAATTTGCATCTTATTTTCAGCAACTTATCTAGTTGAATCACCTTTGACCACCTTTATGGATCTTTTCAACGAATCCTACGAACCCTTTATTTTATTCTGACTTCGAAAATCTCATCACTGCATTCTCATTTAATCTCCAAAATAACTTTGAGGTAATTTTTTGACCACCCCAAAGAATGGTATGCTTTCTATATGATCCACAATCACTTTTCCAACTATATTAAATTGATTTTAAAGCCATAAATATTTGACTTCATATTTTCTTGCTTTCAGGCCTGAGCTCTTTTCTGTTTTAGCTCAACAGCCTCAACCATCAGATGTTCTTACTTCACACAAAATCTTTATGATTCTTTTCCGAACATTAAAGGAGTTATCCACCAAACCTCTTGCATAAGATCAAAAGAACTTTGCTGAGGTAAATCAATTGTGGAAAAGAAAAGTTAACAACTTCATATAACCATTTAACATGTAATCTTACATTAATTTTGTTTTAGAAGATAACATTCTAGTTTTTTTAGTACAGCTGGCATCTGTGGCAAACTGATATGAAGACCATACTAAATGGCTTCTCTTCTGTTACTCAAACCACAAACTCAAATGCTTCTGAAAATCATCAAGATGAACTTTATTTAACATGTGAAAGATGGTTTATGTGCTCAAAGATAATCCGTCCGTTGATAGTTTCAGGGTTTCCAAGCGATGAAAAATATTTACAGGTACAAAGAGTATTATCGTCTTTTCACATGTTCCCTCTAGGAATTTATTTAACTTAACAATAACTTGTAGGAGGTTCAGCCAGTCAAGGAGGTCTGTCCTTTGCTGTTAAAAGCAATCCAATCTCTCCTTCCATACTGTGAGTATCAATCACTATCATTATTGACCAAAATGCCCTCCCACTAGTTCCATTTAGGAAACGAAATTCCTTAACTTTTGATCCTATAATCTTATTTCACAGATTCATCTTTTGGGGAACACCATTTGAAACTTTTTGAATTCATAAAAAGGGCTTGCACAAAAGTGATGAAGATTTTAACTACAATTCAGACAAGGCATCCGTATTCTTTTGGTGACCAAAATTTCCTCCCCCTAGTCATGGATTTCTGCTTAAATAAAATAACAGATTCTAAACCAGAGATAATGTCATTTGATCAGTTTCTTATTCAATGCATGTCAATGGCAAAAATTCTTCTTGAATGCAAAGAATACAAACCAATCATGACCGGATGTGTGGTAAATGAGAAAGTAGTAACCCTTGAGCAAAGAAAGAAAAACATTTCTGGAGCTGTTGCAGGGGTACTTTTGTCTCTTTTGCCCAATGAAAGAGTTGTACTCTTGTGTAATGTATTGATAAGAAGGTAGGTGAAAATTTGTCCTTTTTACTGTTTTGTAGGACAGAATTGGAGAAGGAATGGAATGGTTCAATTACTCCATTCCATTGGAATGAAAGAAAGATATTTTTTTTTTGTAAAGATAATTGATTTCTGTGAAAGACTTTCAAGCAAAACCAAGCTTCCAAGATCCAAACAGCACTAGTGCTATATCAACCTCTGCAAATCATAGATTTATTGCTTGAGGGTAATATTGTCCAACTAACCCAAATTCGCCCTAACAACCACCTAAATTACCCAGCAACACTGCAACAGGGTCTGACCAAGCCATGAGTTTAGAGCCTCAATCAGTCAGGGAAGAGACAGAGAGAGGTGAGTGGACACAGGTTTGGTAACAAAAAAAGGTACAATTATAATGAAGGAAATATTTAACGAGGGTATAATTGTCAATATGTATAATTATAAGTGGATGAATAAAAATTTGTCTGTGGAAGAATCACCCCCCATTAGTACTTTGGTGAATATCATCAATCAACTAAACAAGAAAAAGGATATAAAAACCAAAATCATCCGTAAAGAACTCTTTATGTGTGATGGTTGAAAAATAACTAATCAGGTATAGCTTTTTTTTGCTTCAGCAAAAAATTAAACTGAAAATCAAAAGAAAGTCACTAATAAAGGTTTTGTGCTGCCTTTCAGGAAGTGGCACCTTCTTCTGTGGCACCCAAGTTATATTCATAGCAATTTCAACCAAAATTACCTCAATTTTAATCAAATTCCATCAATTGTAACATCAATTCACAGCAAGTACTATCATCTAACACATATAACACATAACAATGGCCAAAAATTATGCAATTCATCCACAAAAGTTCAAAATTACCTTAAAGTTATTCAAATTTGTAAGAATAAGAGCTTGAATGGGATGACCACCACAATTTTCTAGCAACCAACAGATCAAACGGCGTTGGCACGAAATCACGAGTCAACGAGGAAGGGAGACAGACCGAGAGGAAAGCCACGCGGATGTTCTTTGGCGTCGCTTCAAGTAAACATCAATGAGAGGCAATACAGGTAAGTGAGGCGATGCAGGTGGACAGTGGTGGAAGTGATTTCCATGGTGGAGGATGCAATTGAGTCAACGCATTGCGATTTAGGGCTTTGGGAGGAAATCGTGCTTAGGGCTTTCAGACGGAATGAAATTAAAACGAATGAACATAACGAGAAAAGAGAGCGAAATGAGAAAAAAAAGGCGTGGGCCTTTCAGCGATCGATTGACGAGGCCCAAGAAAAAAAATCCCATGTTTTTAAAAAATCCGTCGCAGCTCCCAGGCTAAAAATCTTTAACTTGCGACAGATTAGCAAGGGATTTCTTTTTGTCGAAAAAGTTAGATCAATCGGTCTCTAAGCCCTCAATGACCCATCACTAAATTTCTAAAATTAATTGAGTTGAAGGATTTTGTGAAATCCGTAGCTGATCGCTCAGAAAACATACGCTAATTAGCTACAGAAGGCTTCCGTCCCTAATTCCGTCGCAGAAGGTTTGGTTTCCAGTAGTGTTCCAGGTTGAGTATACCGTATTAATGGTTTAGCTTTTCATGAAATTATGTGATTAGCGCAAAATTATTATATTTTTTGTCTACAAAATTAATGGTTTCATTAAATGTTAAAGTATGATTAATGTGTTAAATGAAATCATAATAAATATGTATACTATTATATATATTTTAAAATTAAATTTCCAAATGAAAACGATGTTCATAATTAATGAGGATAATGTAAAATTGTTCCTATATTTTTCGTTTAACATGCCATTCAGTTAAAATCTACAAGTCAAAGAAAGCTTGACGATAAATAATTAGAGTTTTATGAATGTTTTGTCCGAAAGTTTATTTTGGTTGATTATTGGATTACTGACACACGGTGTTATGATATTAGCAAATTGTTCTACATGAATTGCGACTTTGCATTTTAAGTATATTTGTATTCTTTTTCTATTTCAAGGCAATGTGAATTTTACAACATATTAGTGACACTTGAATGAATTTTGATAAGCATGCGACAACCACAACACATGCAGAAACTTGCTATGGACGATTTAAATTTGTTGGTAAATATCCATTGATTTTCAAGCATTAATTGCCAGAAAGGCATAGTATTGAATATTTGTCGCAATATATTTGTGAATTTGGTATAAGTTTGAAAATTGGTGGTGGATTTATGAACTTACCAAAATTAACTATAGGTAATGTAATAATTTTGTAAGGCATCTCTTGCATCTTTTTCATGGTACTACACCATGAATAACACGAAGAAACCGTAGACTCTTTGTCCGATACACCATATCTCGCCACTAATGCTCTATATTCATGAACTAACAACGAGCGGTAAATAATAATAAAAAAAAGTGGTAAAACATCAACACAATTGTAAGGGTGTTCTTCTACTACTAATCATTTTACATGAAATCAACATCCAATACAATAATACTATGCAGGTTTTCTCACTATTACAAAATGAGTCTAATGCAAACTTTTAGAGACAACCTTTTGGTATAATTTATAATTTGTAACATCCCAAAAAATAATAAATATAATTTTCATTTTTAAACAACCCAATATATTCATTCATTCATTTAAAGACAACCAAAATGTATCATATTGTCAAACATCAAAGTGAATCATAAAAAGCTGGTGCACAATAAAGCTTCAGGGGATATAGTGCGATCAAGCCGACAACTTCCTTTTGGAACCAAAAGTACCTAAAACATTAAAAACATGAAACCGTAAGAACAATACTTAGTGAGCTTCCCATAATACTACATACCAATATGGGTCTCACCCACCATATATAACGAGCCTCGCCCAACATACATAACTGGCCTCGCCCATCATACGTAACAAGTCTCACCCAACGGGCCTCACCCAATAATAAAACGGGTCTTACCCTATGGGCCTTGCCAAATAATATAACAAGTCTCACCTAACGGGCCTTGCCCAATAATATAACATGTCTCACCCAATGAGCCTCACCAAATAATATAATGGGTCTCACCTAATGGCCCTCACCGAATAATATAACGGGTGTCACCCAGTGGGCCTTGCCCAACATACATATATACAACTATGAAAGAGTCGCAAAGAAAACAAGCATCTAGTATCCTACATAGTATAGTGAGAAGACCCACCATAATCTAGCAAGCAGAATCTTAACATCACTACCGTTACGGGCTAGATGGACTTCTCCCTCATTGATCCCCAATAACCTATACTAGAAAACTCTACTTAGATGACTTCTAGATCACACGTATACGATACGTTATTCATACTTTTACTTTTAGAGACTCTCTTGAACTATTTTTTGTACAACATTTATATTTTATTCATCTTATATTCTATATTTGGGTATGTATTATTCCAACATAAGCTTAGGGTCACACACACAAACACCCACATAAACCTAAATCGACTTTCTTTTCGTTTTATACATACACACCCCCAACCAACTTGATATATATATATATATATATATATATATATATATATATATATATATATATATAATGTTGATAATGTGTAAAACATTGAGACTTAATATAAACTTAGATTTCATGATCTAATAGTGTACCACTTCATTTTGAGAGTTTCGAGACAAAACTCGGGAAAAGGGTGTCGTTTCTTGGTTCTAGACACCAATAGAACAAAAAGAAAAGTTAAGGGAGTCAATAACTTATTTAAGCAACCCTAAACATTGAATGAACTAGATCTAAGAGCTTAAAAATGAGAAATGAACTTGTTTTTGAAAAATCTCTGAAAGCTTATGAGAATTTCAAAGTGTTTGAAGGTGTTTTCTTGATTCAAGTTTCTCACACATGATCTAAAGTGTAAATAGGCTTAAAATTCACCTCTGGAGACAATTAAAAAGAATTTAGAAACCTTGAAACTCGAGAGTAAGGTCTAAAAACAAAAACCTCGAGAATGGTGTGCATAAGAGGCTTTGAAGTCATTCCAAGTTTGTTTACATGGTTCCAGTAGTCCAACCAAGATTTCATGTCTGTAAGGGACTAGAAAAACGCTTTTTCCAAGAGAAATAAGGGTCAAGGACTTATCTAAAGTGACTAAAATAGGTTGGAGCCATAAATCCCAAAACATGGGATTTTCCCAGGCGCTATGGAGGCTGTCGGAGGAGGATCTGACTTCGTTAACAACATGGAAGGGTCGAGGGACAAGTTGAGAATGCATGGAAGCTAGCGCACAACTAGAAATATAACTTTTAGGGGCGCCACCATTAGGGATGTGTCACGCCCCGAAACCTAAGGCGGAAACGTTCCGGGGCGGAGGACATCATGAATATCGCAACTAATGTACATAGTAAGCATAGTAAACACAAAACAATACATTACATAGAGTTATTACATTTGTTTGAATCAAAGTGTTACAAGTGTCATACATATATATATATATATATATATATATATATATATATCATATGAACAAAAGTACAGATGTGTCTTCTACGTACTCCGTCTTCGCCAAAAGGATCGCTGGGTACCTGTCTATGTGGACCTGAGAATACAAGCAGTTTGAAAATCACCATAAAGTTGGTGAGTTCATAAGCGGTTTAGTTTTGAAAAGAATGAGTTGCCTTTTGGTTTTCTGAAAAGTTGTTATCCAAGAAAATCCCATATTTTCTTATAAAAACAGTTTAGTTATCATTCGTTTCACGATTCGATTATGAGTAGTTATGTTATCCCAAGAAAATCCCATATTTTCCTATTAGTTTAGATTTCCGTTTGTTACACCATTTGTTTACGAGTTGTTATGTTATCCCAGGAAAATCCCATATTTTCCTAACATTGCGGCTAGTTCTTAGTTCGGATTTCGATGTACTAGTATCTACCATAATTATAGCATTAGTTAGGTATTATGATATCTTAGTTATCCTACACTCGAATATCGATTATCTACTATACTTAGTTGCATTTTCGAATATTTGGATACACTCAGAAACATACATTAACTGTATTTTCGATGTTTTGGTGATTTCCAAAAGAGTACATTAGACGTATCTTCGAAACTCTGTCGACATCCAAAGGCGTATGTTTTCCAAACTCAGTCAATGTCTAGAGGCGTACTTTCGAATTATTTTTGAAACTCTGGTGACACTCAAGGCGTACACTAAATGTATATTCGAAGTCTTGGCGTCATCCAAAGGCGTGCTTTCGTATTCGTATTTGTATACCTATTCGTATTCGTATTCGTATTCGTATTCGTATTCGTATTCGTATTCGCATTCGTATTCGTATTCGTATTCGTATTTGTATTCGAATTCGTATTCGTATTCTTATTCCTATTCCTATTCCTATTCGTATTTGTATTCGTATTCGTATTCATATTCCTATTGCTATTCGTATTCGTATTCGTATTCGTATTCGTATTCGTAATCGTATTCGTTCTGTTTCTAATTGTGTGTTATAATCCCTTCACTCTCGTATCTACGGGGAGTGGTAAAGTTCTAAGTATAATGTTATTTTTCCTTCACTCTCGTATCTATGGGGAGTTATATCAAGAACAATTTAATGCTTTAAGATTCATGCTTTTAACAATTATATGGAAATTCATTTGTGAAATATAAAATATAACATTTTAAAAACGAGCTTCACAAATAACATGACGGTTTACTCTACAAGTTGAACGATTGGTTAATACAGTTTTTCGTGTTAAAAGCATATGAAATATGAAATAGATAAAATGAAATCATAAGTTTGAGTACAAGATTTTCTTGTACTTTTGCTTGTATTCCCCGCCTGAAAACATTGAAAAAGGGTAGGGGTATGAACTCACTGGTTAAGGAACGCGTCAGTTTGGATCCTGAACGTCAATTTGGGGCTTGCAAACGCACAAGATTCCTATGTAATTTGAAAAGATACACATTTGTATCTAATTAGGACTTGAACTACTAATTAGTTGAGGACATATACTTCTAGATGCGAAAACACTTCATTACATGTGTTTGGAGGGACCCGGGTGATATCTATGGACACATATAGCTTGGATATGGAGTTTACTCTTCAAGAGTAAACTCTCAAGAGAGTTCACGGCCCTAATGACCCACTCCCCATGAGTTTACGTCTGTAAACTCATGGTGGGGTGTTCTAGACTGCTAAATGGCCTTGAATCAATTGAGGGGTAATTCTAGGTTTGGTTCTAGAGTATTGGAAAGGGATTAAGCCACCACATGGACCACTTAAAGGAGTTTACGGTAGTAAACTAGGAGTTTACGGCCATAATCTCCCTCATACCCATTCCTTATACGTTTTGGTGGTGCTAAGTCAATCACATATGATTTCAAGTCATTTTACAAGCCAAGGGGTGAATTTAGGGCACCATTTAACCCATTTCTAGGAGTTTACGGCCCAGGAACCCATTCTTGGGGGGTTTACGGCCGTGAAATCCTAAAGGAAGGGTTTTCATCAATTTTAAGGCTTATAATTCGTTTGTGGTTGCTTCTAGATTTTAGTTCAAGGCTTAGGAGGTGTGTAAGATGCAATTTAACACCTTAGAAGGATTTTACTACCCATGACTGGGTGTTTACGGCCCAAGCATGTTCTTGGGTAGTAAACTCGTGTTTACTCCTCTAATAACGAGTTTAAGGTGTTCTAAGTCCATTCCATTAAGTCTATAAGCCATATCTAAGCTCCAAAGATGGTTTGGAAGGGTTTTATGGCTCAAAAACCCCACTTATATGTGTTCACGGCCCAAGAATGTTCCAGGGCCGTAAACACATGTTTATGGTCCTAAATCATGATTTGAACACGAAATTGAAGGTTAAAGATGCTAATCTAAGGGTTAGGGTAGTTACCTTGATGATTTGGAGCCTTAATTTGATGATTTTGGACTTAGAGTTTGGATTTGAGGAGAGAGGTTAGAGAGAGAGTGTAAAAGCTTCAAATGAGGCTTAAACAACTTTAAATATGTTTCAAGTTTGGGACATGGTGGAATTCTACCCGATACCGACGTTAGACGAGGCTTTTGGTTGCACCCGATTAAGTTGTCGTAACCCGGCGGGACCAATTCTAAAAGTTTTCAAATTAATAATTTGGGTCGTTTACATGAGTTTCTAGGGAGTTTGGACACTCATGAGATTATAATAAACATATAATTTTAAATAACTTAGCCCAAAATGAAATCGGAACGAATTGCTAAAGACGGGTTTTACGGGCGGAACGGGTTATGGCGATGGAACAACTTCGGGTTGTCACATTATCCCCCCGTTAGAGGGAATTTCGTCTCGAAATTCAAAGATTAAGATACAGTTCATGAATTGAAAAGAGATATGGATGAATCTACTGCTTCGGGTCTTCACGCTCCCAAGTGGGATCGGGTCTCTGCTTGACATTCCAGCGAACCCTCGGTATCGAGATGCGGCTTTGTTTCGTACGTTTAACCTCTTGATCTATGATTTCGATTGGTTCTAACATGAAGTTCAGACTTTCGTTGGTTTCGGTCTCATCGAAGGGATTGCTATGGTTTCGCCGATTATGTACTTCTAAAGGACAAAGACGTGGAATATCGGATGAATGTTGTTAAATCCTGAGGGTAGTCGGAGTTTGTAGGTTACGGAATCGATCCTAATGAGGATTTCGAAAAGTTCTATGTATTTCGGGATACGCGTTTCAGAATGTAACATACCTTCTTTCTCATCGCTAGCTATCTCGATGGTAGACGTTTCAGTTACTAGTTGAGGACTAGGTTTATGAAGATGTTCGAATGAATAGCTAACAGTTTATCTTTCAGTACGAGAATCGAAAAGGATTGCAAGCATAAAGGTTGTCGAAGAGGAATATACCTGTGGCAATGGTGGGATCGGTGGCTGCCTCACTTTGTCCTATAGCTAGGACTCGCCCGGTGTTGCCAGATGTTGCTGCCTTAGGGCAGTTTCGCTTGTAATGTCCGACTTCTCCACAACTGTAGCAGGATTGACCGATACCCGCTCCAGAAGCTTGACTGGTTGATTGGGTTGGTGCTCTGCAGCTTCGCGCGAGGTGACCCTCTTGGCCACAGTTCTTACAAAACTTTGCAAGACAAGGGCCTGGGATACGATGGTGGTAACTGCACCTATTGCACCACGGAAGGATACCGGTATACCCGGTGATAGGTCCTTGGGCTGAGGAACCGATAACAGAAATAACAGCAGGGGTAGTGGTAGCATGGACAGCCACTATCTGTTGTTTCTTCAAGGACTCCGGTGAAGACTGACTCTTCTTCTTCTTCTTCCAGAACTTTCTTTTCTCACCACTCTTCTCTGTCGATTCAGGAGTGGTGGCCGCTTCCTCTGGGTCATCGTTATGGTCAATCAAGGTTTGTGCTAGGCATTTGGCGCTGTCATAGGTATCCGGCTTTCCAGCTAAAACGTTCCCTTTGGTTAGTTGGTTCAATCCCCAGATGAACCTCTCAACCTTTTTACTCTCCGGGGTAACCATTCCCGGATAGAGTAATGCCAGGTCATCGAATCAAGATGTGTAGGAGGCGATATCGGAACCCTTCATCTTCAGGTTCCAGAGTTCATGCTCCAGCTTCTGAATTTCACCCCGAGGGCAGTATTCTGCGAACAAAAGTTCCTTCATAACTTCCCAACCCATAGCATTTGCTACCGGTAAAGTTAAGGATTTGACTCGGCCGTTCCACCAAGTCAGAGCTTTATCAGTGAATGTGCAGGCGGTGAATTTCACCCTGTCGGATTCTGAACAGGCACAGATCTCGAAGATAGATTCGATTTTCTCTAAGCACCGAGTTAGAGCAATGACACCCCCTGTGCCATCGAAGAATGTGGGTTTTGCGTTCATAAAGTCCTTATAGGAACACTGATTCCGGTGTCCTTGGCTACGTTCCTGGTTTTGGGGTTGGGGACCACCTCTTGAACCACCGGGGTTTATTTGAGACATGGCGGCTACCATTGCGGCAGCAACAGCTGTCTGGAACACGACAGGATCAAATTAAGGAGGAGCTGGTGGTGGCGTAGGGTTGTTGTTGTTCTTTGATCTGGGTCTTTTCCTAGGAGGTATCTTGATCTAGAATAGCCAGGAAAGAGCGGATCATAAGTCATCTGAATTGAACCAAGAGATATGATACAAGGGATATCTCATTACGACAGATATAGAATTCCATTTAATGATAAAGCAGGAAAGAGTTATCAAAGCAGATAAATTATCGCTAAGGGAATGATCAAGGAACAATGCTTGAATGAGGATTTCTACAACGGATTGGCTCGAGAAATAATCCCATAGTATTTTATGATTCGCTGCAACGACGGCTCGTTGTTTGACGTATTGGGTATGTTTTAGGCATGCTGCATACCACAGTCACTCCTAAGCACATGTTGGCCGTGTCTCGAATTAATATAGTTGGCCAGGCTATATTGATCCTAGACACGACTACATAACTGCCCAGGTTTAACCGCAACGTACAGCACCCATTTACTTATGTTTTGTTCTACTTGTAGTTACGGATTTTGACGGTTAGGTATACTTGTATATTTTTGAAAATACATATATTTTAAGGTATACTTTTAGTTCAGAGCACTTAGGCCCCTTAGTGTTTATAGTCTTATACCATGTAAGGTTTGGTATACTAGTTCACTATAAACAAGGGCTCTGATACCAATCTATCACACTCCGAAACCTAAGGCAGAAACGTTCGGGGGGGGGGGGGGGAGGATAGCATGAATATCGCAACCAATGTACATAGTAAGCATAGTAAACACAAAACAATACATTACATAGAGTTATTACATTTGTTTGAAATCAATGTGTTACAAGTGTCATATATATATATATATGTATATATATATATATATATATATATATATATATATATATATATATATCATATGAACAAAAGTACAGACATGTCTTCTACATACTCCGTCTTCGCCAAAAGGATCGTTGGGTACCTATCTAATGTGGACCTGAGGATACAAGCAGTTTGAAAATCAGCATAAAGCTGGTGAGCTCATAAGCGGTTTAGTTTTGAAAAGAATGAGTTCCCTTTTGGTTTTCTGAAAAGTTGTTATCCAAGAAAATCCCATATTTTCTTATAAAAACAGTTTAGTTATCATTCGTTTCACGATTCGATTACGAGTAGTTATGTTATCCCAGGAAAATCCCATATTTTCCTATTAGTTTAGTTTTTCGTTCGTTACACCATTCGTTTACAAGTTGTTATGTTATCCCAGGAAAATCCCATATTTTCCTAACGTTGCGGTTAGTTCTTACTTCCGATTTCGATGTACTAGTATCTACCATACTTATAGCATTAGTTAGGTATTCTGATATTGTAACAACCCGAAACTTTGCTTCCTCGCCGTAACTGTTCCGTCAAAACTCGTCTTAAGCGAATTGTTTCGATTTCGTCCTGAAGTAGGTCAATTAAGTCAAAACCTTTATTTTGACTTGGTAAGTATCCAAACATGTTGGAAACATTCGAAAACATCCTGAACTAGTAATTTGAAAAATTATAGTTTCGACCATATCGGGTAACGACAACTTAATCGGGTGCGACCCAAAGCATCGGTTAACGTCGGCATCAGGTAAAATTCCACCGTGTATCCAATTCAAACCATATTTAAAGTGGATTAAGCCTCATTTGAATCTTTTTCACTATCTCTCTAACCTCTCTCCTCAAATCCATATTGTTAAGCCAAAATCAACCATTTCAAGCCTTAAAACACCAAGGTAAGCATCCTAGCTCCTAGTATAACATCCTTAGCTTTCAATTTCGTGTTTAAATCATGTGTTAGGACCATAGACATGTGTTTACGGCCCTGGATCAGCCTTAGGCCGTGAACACATGTAATTGGGGTTTTTGAGCCTTAAAACCCTTCCAAATCACCATAGGAGCTTAGATATGGCTTAAGGAATTATTGGATTGGACTTAGAACACCTTAAACTCAACATTTGAGGAGTAAACATGAGTTTACTGCCCAAGAACTAGCTTGGGCCGTAAACACCATTTCATGGGGAGTAAACTCCTTTTTGGGTGTTAAAATGCAAATTACACACCTCATAAGCATTGGAATGAATCCTAGAACCAACCAAAAATCATTTGGGGGACTTAAACATAACAAAAACACTCTAATTGAGAGTTTACGCCATAGAATAAGCTCCAGGGCCGTAAACTCCTAAAAGTGTGTCAATTGATGCCCTAAACTCACCCAAGCCTTGTAAAATTTGGTTGAATCATTTGTGATTAATCCTTGGCCTTCAAAACAATTCAGATTGATGTGGGTGAGAGTTTATGGCCGTAAACACTTAGTTTACTGCCGTAAACTCATCTATTAGTCCACATAATGATTTTGTCCCTTTCAAATGCCCAAAAACCAAACCTAGCAACACCCCTTATTTGATTTAAGGCCATTTATCTCATAAAAACATCCACCATGAGTTTACGGCTGTAAACTCATGGGGATGTGGTGTTTAGGCCGTGAACACTCCCTAGAGTTTACCCTTGAAGAGTAAACTCTATATCCTAGCCATTCATGTCCACAAACGTCACCCGAGTCACTTCAAACGCCTATTTTGGAGTGTTTTCGCGTCTTAGAATGTTCAACTATATCTAATTAGTTATTCAAATCTAATTAGATATATTTGTGTATTATTTAATATTACATAGGAACCACGCTCGTATTCAAGCCTCGGTACAACGTTTAGTATCTAACACTTAAGAAAATATGGGATTTTCTTGGTTAACCACTTTTTCAGGAAACTAAAGGAACTCGTTCTTTTCATAAAATAAACCGCTTATGAACTCACCAGCTTTATGCTAATTTTCAAACCGCTTGTATTCTCAGGTCCACTTTAGTCAGGTACCTGACGATCTCTTTTGGTAAAGACGGAGTGCGTAGAAGAATCGTCTTTCTTTTGTTTAAACTATATATTTATGAAACTTGTACTACTTTACTTTTCAACTGATGTAATGAAATCTATGTAATGTAATGTTTTGTGTTTTACTTCGCTTACTATGTACATTGGTTATGATTCACATGAAGTCACCTCCGCCCCGAGACGTTTCCGCCTTCGGTTTCGGGGTGTGACAGATATCTTAGTTATCCTACACTCGAATATCGATTATCTACTATACTTAGTTATATTTTCGAATATTTGGATACACTCAAAAACGTACATTAACTGTATTTTCGATGTTCGGGTGATTTCCAAAAGACTACATTAGACGTATCTTCGAAACTTTGTCGACATCCAAAGGCGTATGTTTTCGAAGCTCAGTCGATGTCCAGAGGCATACTATCGAATTATTTTCGAAACTCTGGTGACACTTAAGGCGTACACTAATTGTATATTCGAAGTCTTGGCGTCATCCAAAGGCGTGCTTTCGTATTCGTATTCGTATTCGTATACCTATTTGTATTCGTATTCGTATTCGTATTCGTATTCGTATTCGCATTCGTATTTGTATTCGTATTCGTATTCGTATTCGTATTCGTGTTCCTATTCCTATTCGTATTCGTATTCGTATTCGTATTCGTATTTGTATTCGTATTCGTATTCATATTCGTATTCGTATTCGTATTCGTATTCGTATTCGTATTCGTATTCGTTCTGTTTCTAACTGTGTGTTATTATCCCTTGACTCTCGTATCTACGGGAAGTGGTAAAGTTCTAAGTTTAATGTTATTTTTCCTTCACTCTCGTATCTATGGGGAGTTATATCAAGAACAATTTAATGCTTTAAGATTCATGCTTTTAACAACAATTATATGGAAATTCATTTATGAAATATAAAATATAACATTTTAAAAACGAGCTTCACAAATAACATGACGGTTTACTCTGCAAGTTGAACGATTGGTTAATATAGTTTTTCGTATTAAAAACATATGAAATATGATATAGCTGAAATGAAATCATAAGTTTGAGTACAAGATTTTCTTGTACTTTTGCTTGTATTCCCCGCCTGAAAACATTGAAAAAGGGTAGGGGTATGAACTCACCGGTGGAGGAACGCATCAGTTTGGATCCTAAACGTCAATTCGGGGCTTGCAAACGCACAAGATTCCTATGTAATTTGAAAAGATACACATTTGTATCTAATTAGGACTTGAACTACTAATTAGTTGAGGACATATACTTCTAGATGCGAAAACACTTCATTACATGTGTTTGGAAGGACCCGGGTGATATCTATGGACACATATAGCTTGGATATGGAGTTTACTCTTCAAGAGTAAACTCTCAAGAGAGTTCACGGCCCTAATGACCCACTCCTCATGAGTTTACGGCCGTAAACTCATGTTGGGGTGTTCTAGAGTGCTAAATGGCCTTGAATCAATTGAGGTGTAATTCTAGGTTTGGTTCTAGAGCATTGGAAAGGGATTAAGCCACCACATGGACCACTTAAAGGAGTTTACGGCAGTAAACTAGGAGTTTATGGACGTAAGCTCCCTCATACCCATTCCTTATACGTTTTGGTGGTGCTAAGTCAATCACATATGATTTCAAGTCATTTTACAAGCCAAGGGGTGAATTTAGGGCACCATTTAACCCATTTATAGGAGTTTACGGCCCAAGAACCCATTCTTGGGCGGTTTACGGTTGTGAACTCCTAAAGGAAGGGTTTTTTCATCAAGTTTAAGGCTTATAATTCGTTTGCGGTTGCTTCTAGATTTTAGTTCAAGGCTTAGGAGGTGTGCAAGTGGCAATTTAACACCTTAGAAGGAGTTTACTACCCATGAATGGGTGTTTACGGCCCAAGCATGGTCTTGGGCTGTAAACTCATGTTTACTTCTCTAATAACAAGTTTAAGGTGTTCTAAGTCCATTCCATTAAGTCTATAAGCCATATCTAAGCTCCAAAGATTGTTTGGAAGGGTTTTAAGGCTCAAAAACCCCACTTATATGGGTTCATGGCCCAAGAATGTTCCAGGGCCGTAAACACATGTTTATGGTCCTAAATCATGATTTGAACACGAAATTGAAGGTTAAAGATGTTAATCTAAGGCTTAGGGTAGTTACCTTGATGATTTGGAGCCTTAATTTGATGATTTTGGACTTAGAGTTTGGATTTGAGGAGACAGGTTAGAGAGAGAGTGTAAAAGCTTCAAATGAGGCTTAAACAACTTTAAATATGTTTCAAGTTTGGGACATGGTGGAATTCTACCCGATACCGACGTTAGACGAGGCTTTTGGTTGCACCCGATTAAGTTGTCGTAACCCGGCGGGACCAATTCTAAAAGTTTTCAAATTAATAATTTGGGCCGTTTACATGAGTTTCTAGGGAGTTTGGACACTCATGAGATTATAATAAACATATAATTTTAAATAACTTAGCCCAAAATGAAATCGGAACGAATTGCTAAAGACGGGTTTTACGGGCAGAACGTGTTACGGCGATGGAACAACTTCGGGTTGTCACAGGACGATAGGTACCTTCAGGGACGACATCTGACAATTCGCCTTTTTTTCGTCGCTAAAGGTCCCCTTCGCCGCTAACAGCGTCGTCTCTAAAGGGTGGTACCAGCGATCTGTGTGAATGCCTCCGGATCAACTTCTGACCCTACGATTACATCTTGATCCGACGGATGGGGTTAACGAAAAAATTGGCGCGTGTTTTCCCTCCAACATGTCGCCGCTAATGGTTAATCCAGCGTCGCTAAAGGCGTCGCCCCTAAAGGGTGGCCTTTTTGTTCCCCTCCAGGTAGCAGATCGCAAACTAGGTATCACCTCCACTCCATTTCTCTCTCGTTCTTCCGGCGATTTCAATGCTTTTCTGGCGACTGGAGTCTCGTTTTGCATCTTCCATCGACTATTAACCACCGGTGCACCCCACTTCTTCAGCCGGAGTGATATCCAACTCCTCACCGGCGTACCTGCTCCACTGGCGACGTTATGAGTTTCCAACATTTTTGTTTTTGTTTCCATTTCTCTTTCTTTTTTTTTTTGCTAATTTTACTGCTTTTGGTGGTCGTAAGGAGATTTCCCCATTACAACCACCAATCACCGCCACTACTACCTGTCTCCGGTGAATTCCCAACCTCCACTGCCGCCATCTCCACCGTTTTCAGTTCTAGTTCTACAACCACAAGCACAGGTGCATTAATATACTCTATTTATGTATGAATTTGATATATATGTGTATTAATTTGATATATGTGTGTATATATGTATATATGAATTTGATATATATGTGCATGAATTTGATATAAGTGTGTATATATGTGTATTTGAAAATGTGTTTGATTATATGTTAATTTAGTATAATCAAAAGTTATATATCGTGAGTATGTGTATTTGGCTTTAAGAATGTGTTTGATTATGTGTTTTTATCTTCTATTAATTTTATTAACTTCTATGATTTCATTAATAATATTACTCAATATTTGTAATGTAATTATTTGTATTATCTATAAATTATAATACAGTTTTTTTATAATTGAACATTTTTTTTTTCTACCTAAGTTTGTTAATTGTATATAACCTGTTATTTTGTAGGATAGTTATTTTGTTTTTTATGTTTTGGATTGCCAAATTAATCAAAATTTTATATATAGTAATTGCCGATTGTGATTTATCATTTTGACTTTTAAGAACTAGGTTACAACCCGTGGGAACCACGGGTAAAATATTTATAAAACTTTTAAGTTATTTATAAGATTTTTTTAAAACTTCCTTGGTTACTCTCACTCCACTTACACCATGTGATTCGATTTTTTCATCTCATTCCTACTTTATTGTTAAATAACTTAGACCCAATCTAAAACTAAGATTTGGTTAAACCTTAAACAAAAATCAGGATTGAAGGTGTTTGGTGTTGGACCTTTATTGTTCTTTCAGATTTTTCAAAATATGCTTTGTTTCAGATTTTTTTTTATTAGATTATACATTGTTTCAGATATTTAGTATTGGAAAATAATGTTGTTTTTTTTATTTCCATATTATGTATTGTTTCAGATTATCAATTTTTTTAGCTCATGCCTTGTTATAAAAAATTTCAAATTATCAGATTGTTATTTGAACATCTAGTGGTGGTGAAGTTATAGCGGTAGTAATATCAAATTGAAAGTAAACGTTATCACTTGTTTATAACATAATATTTTTTAAAATAAATCAAAGTAGAATACTATTATTTGTAAAAAAAATCATCTCCATAATGTTTTTTAAACTAAATCAAAGATAGTAATATCAAATTGAGAGTAAAATGTCATCTCTATAATGTTGTTTAAAATAAATCAAAGTATTACAAATCATGTTTTTGTATTATCCCCTGTTAGTTACAAATTTGTATAAATTGTCAGTCAAAACTCTAAACTATAAGATTATAATGATATTCACAGAAATAGCCCTGATATCATGAGATTTTATTTAACAAATTTCTATAATGAATTTCGAATTTTAAGCATTTAATATGTGTTGATGATATTGTTGATTTTGAATTGCATTTAAAACTTATCATATTCAAACCTTTCTAAATGTAAATTCAAATTAAAATTAAAAAAGTCAAAATTGTGAAATTTAATTTAAGATAATAGGATATGCAATTAAGGAATACCAAATTTAAAATAATCAAGGGTATTGAAGTAATTTAACAATGAATTGAAAATGAATTGTGAGAGTGACATGTCATCAAAAAGTTTCTTTTATTAAGATAGGAGATATTATATTTTGTCATCATTTTTTACATTGTTAACTATATTATGATATTTCTTAATTTATTATATGTTTTTGTCGACTTTTGATCTAAATATCTTGATAGTAATAATTTGTGTAAACATCGCATATCCTATATCTTTTTTTCTAGATCCGTCACTGCACTTGTGTCATTTTTTGGGTTGCATTGGTTCATCTCATGGCTGTTGTGATAGGCCATGGAGGTGATGGTGGTGACCAGCCACCACATTCGTTCGGTGGAGATTTTGGTGCTCACCAGATTGATGGTAATTAAGATTTATTCTAATTCATTGTATTTCATATTGTATGTATATAAAAAACTATATTTAAATTTATTAATATTTTTTTTGCAGTTGTACCTCCCAGACAAAGAGGCATGGCAGTAAACAAGAAAATGCATCGGCTATATGAAGCGAACGACAGACAACCTCTAAAAATAATATTTGACAGGAATACTTTTGTGCCGATTGGGGATGTATATGAATGCTTCATTCGGGAGGTTGGAAGTTATATGTGGCGCGACATAGCTTTGGATAAGAACACCTTGAAAGAAGTTCCTGAAGTCGATCTAAATGGCATGTTTACATATCTTTCGGTAATTATTTATAAAGTTATGTTTAATATGTTTAATTTTAATTTATTTTTAACTTCTATATTTTTTGTAGACATATTTTGATTTTCAAGCCATTTCAAATGATCCTGATGCTAGAATTTTATGGGCATCACTGAACCATCGGATATGTCAGCGATATAGAGGCCGCAAAAATATTGCAAAAGGTAAATTTATAGATATGCTAGAGGGTGCTGAGGCAGCAAGGGCTCGACCCCCTGTGGGTATGGATTCAACACGTTGGAGTGCTACTATTGATCACTTCTTAACTGATACACATTGTAAACGATCCAGTGTAACCAAAGAATGCTGAAAGAAACAAGTAGTTAAAAATCGTGGAGGGACGTGCAGCTACGGTAATGCTTTTTCAAAAATGTAAGTTATATTAATGTTTATTTAGTTATAACATATTTTGTAATGTTTATTTTAGTATAACATATTTTTTTAATGTTAAACAGAATTTGAATAAACTTGAAGTATTTCATCGTGCACATGTTAATAAACAAGGGGAATTCGTTGACCCATTAGTTGAAGAACAATATGTAAGTTATTATTACTTAAAAATGTAGTAGAATATTGTTTTTTTTTGTGTTTCTTTTGAAATATATTGACAATCTTCGTGAAATGCAGAATGCTTTAGTTGCTGAGGTTGCTTTACAAACTGAGCACATAGCCGACTCTGGTGGTGATCCGAACTCCATTGATTGGATAGCCTTATTTGAGAAGGTGTTAGGTGCTCGAAGGGGACCTGTGAGTGGCATCGGGCCTAAGCCTTCCGTAGCGGGTACAAGTGCTCCCACCCAGTGGCAGTCACAGTCACAAACACCACAACCAACACAGGTACTTATTAATTTGTTGTAAATTTTGTTGTTTGATAGTTTGGTAGCTTGTTAGTTTGTTAGTTTGTTAAATTGTTATGAATTTGGTAGTTTGTTAAATTGTTAAGGAGTTCATGTGTTTGTGACTTAATTGTCAAGTAATAATAATTTGTTCTTATAGTATGATATATTTTAACGTATATTCTTACTTTGTAGGATGTGGATGTTAACGCTTTTCTCCAAAACCCGACGTTTGTGACTGCACTTGGGGATATTATCTGCTCCTTTAGCAAGCAAGTTGACAATGCGACCAACATCGACGAGGAAAACAATGATGAGGACAATGATTAATATATATTGTTTTATGATATGGATGATGTTATTATGGATTTAGATGATGTTAATGTGACATACTTTCTCTATGTTATTTGATGTTTTATGTAATGCAGATTTTTAAATTATAAGTTTTATAATTTTATAAATTATGTATTTTTATAATTTAAACTAATATAAAATATAAATTTTATCTAAAAAAAACAAACATTATTGGCGACACCTTTAGGGACGATCTTCAGCATTAGTGACGACACATCCCACCGGAATATTTGGCCAGAATAATATTGGCCGGTTGCCGGAATATTATTAGGGACGATCTTCAGCATTAGTGACGTCAACTGGTATTAGCAACGACAGGTATTAGGGATGACGCCTTTAGGGACGACTTTTGAGTATTAGCTACGAGGTATTTGTGGCGACCCAATTGGGACGACATGTCGTCCCTAATACCTTTAGGGGCGACTTGCTTGACTATTTGCGACGCTTTTTGTCGTCCCTAAAGGTCTCATACCATGGGATTATTGTAGAACTAGAGAAAACAGCTTGGAAACCCCACTTTCTTCCTAAAAACTCTAAACTATAACACTCTCGAGCTTGCACTAATATCAACAACAATGAAGGAAGAGATTTGTTGGTTACGAAGCTGAAATCAGACCTTGACAACTTCCAATGTCGCAGGTCCTGAACACGTGAACACGACAATGCAATTTTTTAACTTGTCAAATATGCTCCTTCAAGTTTGGAATGTTTATAAATCCTACCCTAAGCTTAATTCCTTTTAATAACAATGGTTTCTTGAAATTAAAATCTTATCCCGATACTAAATATACCCAATTTGTTTTAATAAAGTGTTTTTGTTGTCTTTTTTATTATTATTATTATTATTATTATTATTATTATTATTATTATTAATGTGATTAATCAATCTTTTAGTATAATGAATTTGGGTTCAATTAATCTAATTCATCTCCTTCGGTCTATGAATGCCTTTTAACTAGTAACTCCACTTATTTCGCATTGCAAGTTATCCTTGAATGAAATCATTATCCGAAGTATTTAATAACCCTATTTGAAAATGGCTAGACTGGAAACCGGGCGTTACAACTCTTCCCCAATTAAATCAAATTTCGTCCTCGTCATCCATCTCAGTTAGAATCTCTGAAAACAACATCATCACAATCCATATGCTTCCTCAAACCACTACATAAAATTAAAGAATTCATAAAGGAAATTTTAGAGACCACTTGCAAACTAACCGATGCCAACATAAAACCAAATCACGTGGATATACTCAATCGCAACAACTTCCATTCTCACCCCAATAGTAAAACCCAACATACATCGAAACTACACAAGTCGGGAAACGCTTAAATTGTAACTAGAAACTAGCTCCTTCAATATACCTCACAAAACTGAGAACCCATCAGTCTAAACTCTAGAACCATACCAAAGGACTGGTGGTCATTCATTTATGGTACCTGCCCCTAATCCCAAACTAAAAAAAACACCAACAAACCATGCAGAACGAACACCCAAAACATCTCGATCATGAATTTCAACCAATCCTAAATCTGTAAATTATGTGTAAAAGCCTTCAAGTACATGCCTGACTTCCTTACTGACAAGTCACCACTAATTAACCGCTCCCACTAGCATACCCTGCTAGTCCCATAAAGCTACATATATACGTTGAGTTTTTCAGCGTTTCACATTCCAAAACAACTTTAATTTTAATAGGATCTACCTTCACCCCTGCTTTGCTGATAACTTGTCTGAGAAATTGAACCTCTATTAGCCAAAATTCACATTTTGAGAATTTCACATATAACTCCACTTTTTGAAGGAGCTCCAATATTTGTTGTAGGTGGATTTTATGCTCATCCCAAATCTTTGCGTAAATGAGAATATCATCTATAAACACTATGAAAAAGTTATTTAAAACTAGACAACACACTCTATTCATTAAATTAATGAAAGTCGCAAGTGCATTTGACAATTAGAACGACATTACCAAAAACGTATAATGACCATAATGGGTGTGAAATATTGTTTTCAATACATCCCCTCCTCGCACCTTTATTTAATAGTACATCGATCGTAGATCAATTTTTGAGAAGAAACTTGCCCCTTGCATTTGATCAAATAAATCATTTATTCATCGTAAAGTGTACTGATTCTTTATTTTGATTTTATTTAATTCTCGATAATTAATATACATATGCAATTATCCATCTTTCTTCTTTACAAATAAAATAAAGGCACCTCAACGAGACAAACTAGGTCTTATAAACAAACAATGCAACAACTCTCGCAATTGCATCTTCAACTCTACCATTTCTAACAGGGCTAACTGTGACAACCCGAAATTTCCATTCTAAACAAACCATATCAAGTCAATAGAAGTTACAACAGTTACAGTGAAATTCCAGACTTTGGGTATAAGTTTGAGTATTTCAGGATTAGCACTTAAGGAGATATCAGGAAAGTGGATGCACTAGGGTTTTGTGCAACACTGTTATTCCAAAACTCTATGATATTAGAGTTCATTCCAGGAATAAAATATTTTCTGCCAAAAATCCCAGGACTATATATAGAAATCTAAACCATATTCATTCATTAGTTACATTGCCAGCTAGAGAAAAGCCAAATTCTCTCTCACGGATCTTCGGGTTTTCATCCCAAATCATGAGTACTTCTATCTAGTTGTATTATATAGCTTAGATTGTACCTAATAACATCAAAAGTGGATCAAAACCCCAAGATTTGAGAGTTTACCGCCCAAGCACACTTGAAGAGTAAGCTCTCTTATAAGGGCCAAAGTGTGCTCAATGTCCCTCCAAACCTTGGAAATGAACCTTGAGACTACCCATAGCTGGATTAGACATCCAAAACATTAAGAATCAAGGGTTGAAAGTGAGTTCACGGCCAAGGATGTTCTTGGGCTGTGAACTGCATTTTTAGGCGCCAAAACACCCTAAAAGCCTTCCTTAAGCCAAGAGACTAATTTAGACATGTACCCTAATGAGTTTAGGACTAGCAAACACCCTTAGAACACCAAGAGTAAGGTGTTCACGGCCCAAGAAGTTCCATGGCCGTGAACTCCAAACAATAGTGCCAAATGGTGCTATAAACTCTTCTAAAGCCTTGTACACTAGCATAGTTTAGTTCCTAGTTGATTTAGGGACTTGAAAACACCAAGAACACCCTCCCAAGGGAGATTACGGCCGTAATCTCCATGGGATATGGTCCCCGGGCCGTGAACATTGAGCAAGGCCATTTTAAGGCCTTAAACCCACCCAAACACTTGTTTAAGCCTAGAAGCACTTCACCACATAGGTTGTAATAGCTTTGAGCTTCATTTAGTGCCCCAATAGAGATTTTACGGCCAGGAGTTTACTCCCCTGGGCTGTAAACTCCAACACACATGGTCTTTAGACCACAAACTCCCGTATGAGGTCTTGCACTCTCTTGTTGCAACCCGATAGCCTCCTAACACTTGACCAAAGTGTTTTCCGCGCATTAGGATATTTATACATGGTTAATTAGTGTTTTAAATCACTAATTATTTATATACATATGTCTTCATATGTAATTAGGATCATTGTGTGTGTCTAAAGTCTTCACTTGACACCTCCTACCTCTTCAGTTCATCCGTATCACCCACAACGGGTGAGTTCATACCCCTTAATCAATTTTTTAACTGTTTTTAAATGTGTTATGGGGGGGGGGGGATACAAGTAGAATCATGCTAGTTACTATATCAATCACTTGTGATTAATAAACAACATTCAAATGATTGGCTACTCATTAGCCGTTTTACCAAACAGTTTCCTTCAAATGTTTATCGTATACACTTATTATGTTTAAAACTCCTTATTAAACTGTACATTTTACTCTTTATGTTCCATTCAAACTCATTTACAATTGTGTTTCAAACAAATGTTTCCTTATACTTAAACTGTTTTATCAAACCCATGCTTTAAAACCATTTTATAGATTGACATCAAGTCGATCTTTTCTTAGATAATAATTATGGTCAAAGGTTTTACAAAACTTATTTTATGCTTTTATATTATAAATTGCATGCCTCTATATGTATAGTTATATAAGAAATGTTTAAAAGACTTAGGAAGGCTATCCACCCTATTTCCTTTTCGCGCTTGAGATGTGGTCTGGTGGGACATCGGGTATCCGTCCGAAGGTTTTTTAAATATTAGTTATATATCATATGTACATATATATTCATAAAGGTCCTTCCAGTTCATCCAATGCCCTTAGGTAGCAAGGGTATACATCCATGTTCATACGTACCAGTTATATTACTAGTAAGCTACCATATGGGTAGTTTAGGAAGATACTAGAACTATTACTAGAACACAATATCATACAATGAGTCAGTTCATTCATGAGTCAATACTTGCTAGATAGAGAGAGAACACACATTACAACTAGTACACACAGTACATTACTATACATGCTAGATAGAGAGAGAACACACATTACAGCTAGCACACGTAGAACATTATAATACATTACTATACTATTACATAGATATGTTTACATGATTACGCTTACATGAGTACAATTACAGGATCACACTTACATGAGTATGCTTACATATAAATAGGACACACGTCACTAGGTGCAATAGCATGGAACAAGTTCAGGTTCTAACTATACCGATGAATCACAACGCAATTGTGATAGTTATATCGGGTATACATGATCATATTAATGTGGATGTGTCATGTAGTGCATATATTTATGGGTGTGTAAAGGTCTCAAAATCCCTTTGACAGGGGAGCGTATAGCCTGGGATCTAGCCATCACATTATACCTTATCCCTCAAATAAGGCAATTGAGCACATAAGTAGTTATTTATTACAAATACTACAGTTCTTACAAGAATTACCCTAGACTTTAGGTAATTAGTACGGTTGTAGTTCGACACTACACCATAGTACTATTTCATTTTCCCATTACATTCACTTCGTGAACATTCACACGACGCACGGTAATGTAGAAACTATGTTTTTGGTTAATGATAGTCAGATTTTGGGAAAATACACTCTCTTACAAGAGCCATACACACAGACACTAGACGCCTTGGTAGAAGGATACGATTAGTAGGAAACATAGGGCTTTCTAGGATCATACAAAAGATTTTTATACTTACAATTCATTTACATATTTATACTTACAATTCATATACATTTTTATACTTTAGGTTCATATACATTCTCAATACTTACAATTCATATACATACAAATACTTACATACAAATTAAGACACTATAATACTTATGATCTCACCAGCTTTAAAGCTGATACTCTCTTTCAAAATAACTTGTATCCTCAGGTCAACCATAGACAGGTACCGATGCAAGGTTCAGGGAAGATGGTGCTCGTTCAAGACGCATCTTTCATTTTGATTTATTCTTTAGTGTCTATTATAATTTGACAGAACACTTGTATTAAAATTATATTATTAATGTTGTTGCTTGTTTATTACTTTTCATTGTTGTGATACTATACATGACGTCCTCCGCCCCAGAACGTTTCCGCTGTTCTTGGTTTTGGGGTGTGCCACTAACCAATATGGTATACGAGTTAGATGGCTTATTCCTGGTATTAAATCGATAACAAACTCTATAAGTCGATCAAGTTGTACCCCTGGAAACTCATCCAGAAATACTTCAAGAAAAACTCTATCTCCACTTCACACACTTCTCAATTTTCTAAGCTTGATTGCATCACATGTTCCTCCTTTATTAATACCCTTTTGACTTTTTCTGTTGAGATCACAAGGATTCTTTCACAATGTTTTTCACAATATATTTTGATATGTGAACCATGTGGAGCTTTAATTATTGAAGCCTTATCATCACACAGAATATGACCATGATTGATTGATAACAAAGCTATCCACACTATCAACTCAAACTCTCAGGTGGTAATCGGTTTTAGCTCAATAGGAAAAATAGTCCCATGATTTCTAACTGACACTATCTAAAATGTTCTTTAATTATAAATCTATTCCTATTTATCGTTCCTATTAAGATATATTTCTAACTTGACAAAAATACGATCGAAAAAATTATCGAACAACATGTAGCTGACACCTTGGTCACAAATGAAGCCAACAGGAACAACACCGTGAACAAGGTAGATTTTTGAAGCAATATCTATGGAAGTAATAATGATGTTCCAAGGGCATACACTGATGAAGAATTCTCAAACTACCTACCTAAATCCTTCTACAACAATGAAGGAGTCATAGGGTTAACTTGGTGGATCGAGAAGATGGAAAAAATATTCCATATCAGTTCTTGTGAAGAAAATTAGCATGTTAAGTTTGCTCCATGCACCTTCATGAACACATCTCTTTCCTGGTGGAACAAATACATAAGAGTTATTGGCATTGACTTAGCTTATGTCACAACCTGGGAAGAATTGAAGAAAATGATCATAGGAAAATATTGTCCCATGATTGAAATAAATAAATTAGAAAAAGAACTATGGAGCTTAACGAAGAAAGGCATAGAAATTTTAGCCTACACATCCTGATTTTATGATCTTGTAACGCTATGTACGAGTTTCGTAACTCTAGAGGAAAAAGTGTTGGGTTTTGAGCATTCTAACACTCCTATGGTGTACATGCAACCCTATAAACCTTGGATCTATGTTTTCTCTATGATACATGCAAATAAGAACTTTCGAAGGCTTTAATCCTAACTAGCATATTATGATGTTCTTAATCTACAAAGTACTAGTTAGATGACGTACCTTTTGATGTAGCTTGATGTCTTCAAGCTTTAAGAGCTTAGCCCCAATAGTGTGGAAGCCTCAAGTGGAATCACAAATCACCAAGACACCTTGGAAGACTTTAGAGAATATGAATACTTGGTTCTCTCTTAGTGAAATCGGTTAGCCCTCTTAGTGTATCCACACTAGTGCCAATTTCACCAACCAAGGACATATTTATATAGTGTGGAGGATTAGGGTTAAACCCTAATACCCATGACCTTTCATTTCCTAGGATCCATGGGTTAAACACTCCATGGACTATCCATGAAAGCTTAGCCCAACCTAAATGAACTTGGCCCATTCCATATATATAAGAGTCCATATTTAATTAGTTCCTTTTGATCACTTAATTAATTATAAATTAATTCTTGATCAATACTAATTAAATAATATGATTCCATATTAATATATTAGAACTTATAATATATTAATATTAATCATAAACATACTATTCTCAAAAGATTATCTATATAAATTGTTTCGGTGAAGTGCAACCCAAATGGACCATGAAGGGTCGGGTCAAGTACATACCAAATATAGTTATGGACTTAGACATTAGTCCAACAGTCTCCCACTTGGATAAGTCTAAAACTATTATTGCGTATGACTTCAAACCTAACTGGCAATCGTAGCTCTTAAAGCCGCTGTCGAACTCTGATCTTGTCAACGAACTTGTCCATTAGATAAGGGATCATATATTCCTCCATTCTAGATATCATATGGACTGAGACATGGATTATAATCATTCTCTCTGTCCAATTGTTGTTTCCCGATTTCCGATTTATGACGACGGACTAATTGAACAAATCAAATCAGTCCTGGCCCGGCCGAGCACTTCCATTTGTCATCATCAAATCATCGAGGGGCCCACAGATATCGCTTTTATCCCAAAGGTAAAAGGAATGGATAAACTTTGACTCATATGGCTTGTTCTATTACTTGTTGAATCATACACAAAGACACGTTTTATAGCACCGAGTTACCAAATGCGTTTTCATGCAATCAATGTACAACCAACTCATAGTAACAACTCATATCTCTAGGTTTGAAAAATATAAGATATTATCGTCTCATGATCACTCGTGATAAAATCCATGAAGTGATTCCAATGAGCGCGGGTTGAATCCAATACTCAGAACTTATGAGCACTCATGAGTGTTGTAGCCCTTTGTCCAACACCTTAGACCTCTACAAGCCAACCCATGACAGTCTTAATTCATATCTACTTCCAACATATGACCGACCGTGGATGGTTTGAATAACTTAGTCATTCCGGAAGAATAACCCAGTTTATTCGGGAAGTCAAAACATGCAAAGTGAAACACAATAATAATTGAATTCAATATGGTATCAAAACTTATGAACATAAATAAAACACCTTTTATTTATCACCATATGATTACACATTATTCATTGCATACTGTTTCAGCTATCAACTTTATTCTTGAATTTAAAACAATAGTTGTCCCATGCTCCAAGCATGTACACTATGTTTTCTAAACACTAGTCATGCCACACACCAAGTATGCATACTATGTTTTTCTATGATCTTTACTTTGTGAACTAGATCAAGTAAACATAACTTCAATGATTCTCTTTTCACACTCCCAAATCCTTACTGCAAATGCAAGAATTCCAAATTTATGCCATTTACTGAAATCTGTCAGATTCTAAACTTATATGCATTGACCCTCTAGTAATGATTATGCACAAAGTCAGAAAGACTTGACAAAAATCATTACAGAGTATTCCAAAGGAGATCAACTCCTTGGAAACATCCTTCTTGCATTAAGTTTCCTAATCTTAAACAGATTGAAAATTCTAACTTTGAAACATTTCTAGATTCCATTTTGACTATCACTTCTGAACAAGAGTTGCCTCCTTCCAGATTATGTCAATATGGGCCTTCCATAATTATCACTATACTTCTAAATGTCCTTGAGCACCCAATCTTTGGTAAACCTTAGATTGTCCTCGACAATTGTTTAATCCTTTTAGTCATATCCAGTTCTAAACATTTTCCCTTCTTAATGCCCCAGGCATTTGGAAAATTTTAGAAAGGATGAATATAGCACATGTGATCGATCCTATATCCAAAGTATATGGGAATCAATTCATGATGTCTCACATAAAGACTAAACCAGTCTTTTGCTATAATATGTCCATTTCAATTTGCCAAGTTCTCATAATTCAGATTATGAAAAGGGATGCCGTAATCATAATCGAATTTTAGAACGCAAATAATGGACCCATATACAGAATTTCCTTATGTTGAGCCATTCCAACATGAAATTCATATATATTTCCTTGACTAAATGATTAAAACCTCACGATCTAAGCTTATAGATTTGAGATGAAGTATAATTTCCTCTCCCTTAATTATAGCAAAGCAACTTTTCCCAATTGAAACCTTTTGTTTTCTATAATTAACATTGCTAGCTTGCAATACTTATCATAATTATCATGCTCCCACTAACATGATGATTATTAGCATAACACTTATGCTCCCACTAGCTTTGACATGTACTCAGAAATCAGCTGACTTTCTTACCAAAGTTCAGATTTTTGATACTAGATTGCTTTGATAAGACTTTATCAAAATCGTACACCTTCCCTTAGATAGCACACTTGTGTGTCTAAACAATTATGAAGAGGGATGCCGTAATCATAATGGTTAGACCTTTTTGCCACTTCTCACAAGTCCAGGTTAGTGTGCCGGTAAACCACACACGCTCCACTAACGACTTTGAGAATGCAAATATCACAATTGCTATCTAGCTAAAATCTACTTAGTGAAAGTGTTTCCTCACCATCATTTTCATGAATCGGTGAGAAACCTTATGACACTTAGATTTAATGGTGTATGTGTTCTTATCCATGTGAATTGTCAAAACCATAGTCACAAGACAAGGATAATGACAGATCCGAACTCATATGGACTGAACTCAATCTGAATTTCTTGCCACCTGGCAGCTCAAGGGCCTGCCATTGCTTCCAAGTTGTTGTGCAACTAATTGAGAACTCTAAGAACTCATATGCAAAGCCAACTTTAACTGGAATGGGCATAGAATATGTCAACACGATAGGTTACAAACCTCAAGTTGTGTGCTAGTGAAGAACTTCAGGTTTTATTCTTGATTAGTTCTTGAGACTTTCAAGACCTTTAAGACTCCCACTGTCCTTTTGATATATAAGACTCCCTTGTCAAACATCCAAGAGATAGTGCGGATTCTAATCAAGAAAAACACTTCACACAATTGGCCTTAGTTGGTCTTTGTTTTATCCAAAACATCACAACTTACCAATTTCAAATGCACAAGAGTAGGAACTTTTACTCTTACATTTGACAAGTGTTTTAAACCTTCTTTAAGACATGTCACTCAAGTTACAATCTTGGAGTATGACTCTAAGACTTGTATTGGAACGAAGTATGACTCATCTTCTTGATTTAACCATTTCAACAATTCAAGATCCCTCTTCTTAGTCATAAGAATGCACTAAGATTTCCTTAGAGAACTAATTGTGCTATGGTTTCTTAATCATTAAGATGATCACAAAACTGATACTAATGTACTCTCCCATCTTTTCAGATTTGAGAAACTTTTATCCTTCTGCCTAATTTGATTCTTCTTATTCGCTCTGTCATACATTGGAACCTTTTTCCAATGTCTCAGAGTTACACTTAAGCTTGTAAGTATAATCATGTTTACTGAGCTATAGTAAATTATGACGAATAATCTTATCGATCTTTTGTGGTGGACTTAATCAGTGCACAAGACTGTGTACTCGATCCCTTAGTCCTTCACTTGCTCACATATCCATGTGAACAAGTAATTAGTCTTAATTTTCCAATACTTGAAAGTTCTCATTCATCATGCTATACAACTTGCATGATTCCAAGTTCCGGTCCAAATGAAACTTGGGTGATGGGAATCTTTCCTTATTTGGTAAATTTAGACATTACCACAAATGAAAGAATAAATTTCATATTTCCACTCTTGCTATTAATGGAATCATATAAGCAACAATTTTTCCTTAAATGCCATTGTAAGGATATTTTAAAATAAATAAAATCAAAAAATTTTCCTTTTATTTTAAAACTTTGCGGAAAAACTTATCCTTACAATCCATATGAAAACTTGTTGTTATCTATTCCTAAGCAATATCTCATAACTCCTAAGAAGTAGCTCAAGAATCTGATCTTCAAACTACGCGATAGAAATCCATCTATGCGATCAGATTCAACATATTCTTTCTTTAAGTTTCTTCACTTTTGTTTGTTTCTTAAAACATCACCATGTAACCCAGTCACATCATGTATCAAGAATCTCATAATAGAAACTTAACAGAGTTAGATAGTGGACTTTACCTGAAGTAGAGTCAAACTTATTGACTTTAACATCCTTAGGTAAATTTGGCAGCTTCGCAACCAATGCCCCTTTCTTTGGCAATATTAACATATGGACCCTTTGATAATGGTACATGGGACTATCACAGACTTAGCTTTTCTCTTTACCATTTGGTCAACCGAGTTGACTATGGCTGATCCCTTTCCATTGGGAAGAGAATGCTTTCCTGGATTTCCTGTGTCACTATTGTCAATGTCCATCAAGTTTTAAGAGGTTGATCTGATCAAATAGATAAGATCATTAAGGGTCTTGTCATAGTCTATTTCATAGGAGTCCCAAAGGAGCTCACTATGTGACTTAGAAAGTGATTGAACCACCAACTTTCTCAAGACTTTGACACCCAACTCTCCCGGCTTGTCAATATGTGACTACATCTCCAAGATGTGATCACAACTAGACCTTGCCTTGCCAATAGGGCTTGAGTGACCTTGAACTTGTGGGTTAGGGAGAATAATTGGATGAGGTGAAAGAAGTATGATTTACATGGGACATCATCTTCATTTAGGAAGGCTTGTTTCAAGAGATTTGGGAAGATCATAAATGTCTAAACCAGACATCTTTGGGGAGATATTCAAGATAGTTGATCTAAAGTCCTTAATATGACACCCAATATGAAATATTAAGGCTAGGAACCAACAAACTATTTTATAACTTAGAAGAGGTATGCTGTAATCCAAGCTATAAAATATTTGAAGGTAGGTGAATGACGATTCACCAATTTCCACCAAGATAAACGAAATGTATTATTAGGTTTTAATTGGTTTTTGAAACTCCTAGATCTTTTGAGATTCATTGAACTGTTCAATGGCATGTTTCAATCTCGAGTGTTCCCTTCAGGTTTTGTGACTGGGATGCCGAGGATCACAAAACAAGGTGTGAAGTAACCACGCAAATTACTTGGTACCCTTAAGTGTTTACCCCTCAATCGATGTGCCGGTTAACCACACACGCTCCATCGATACTATGATAAACATTAAGTTACCCTTTGCCTACCTTGTTAAATACGAGTTAGTGTGCCGGTTAACCACACACGCTCCACTAACCGACTTAAACAAAGTGCAAAGTGTAATTTCATGGATTAGCACCTTATTCACATTTTCCTAAGTAACTAAGATTGGGTATTGCTAAGAGTTTAGTTACTTAGTATTTATCATTAATACTTTTAATGAAGGGAGAATTCTAGTCCTGTCAAACCCGTTTGGCTAACGACCCTCCACCAGTCAAGCAAGCGGTGGGTGAGAGTGGACACCCATTAAGTTGCCATTTTATAGGCAACAACCTTATACCCACCTTATACACAGGCTTCGTGAATGAGGTGTACTAGCGGTAAGACTGACTTGCTCTTATACATACATATATATATATATACATATATATATATATATATATATATATATATATATGTATATTATTAACTTATAATATTATAAAGTATAAGGGTTGAATTTTAACTCTTTAAAATTCTAAGGGCTAACTTGGAATTAAAGTATTCATAAGAGAAAACTTTACAAATTCCAAAACTTGAGGGCAAGTTTTTGAAACTATTCAAAACTAATTAATTCCATAACTTATGTGTTTAAAGTAGTTTTAATCCAAAAACACTTCAAGTTCCATAACTTGAAGACAAGTTATGGAAGACTTTAAACTAATAAAAGAATTAACTTTTCTTTATTTTATAACTTATGGAATTAATTAAGGTTACACTTTTTTTTTTAAATTTATTATTTATGAAGAGACTCTTGGTCCTCCATAACTTGAGGACAAATTATGGAGTCATAACACCTTTTAATTAGAACTAGACTCTTCATTTTTGTAACCTTTGCCAACTTTGATGAGTTTTATGAAACTTAAATGTGACTTTTCATATAACTTGAGGACAAGTTACAAAAACACATTTTAGAATCAACTCTTAGATTAATTTGGATTGAAAACAACTATTTCACTCAATTTTTCTATTAATCTAAGCAACTCATAAGAACAAGATAATTCAAATCAAACTTTTTCATGTAATTAGTCTAAACCTTAAACTAATACAAAACATGAATCTATTGACAATTATGTTTGAAATTGGATTAGCATGAACATTACCACATCAAAAACAAGTTTATAAGTTCAAAAACATCTTAGGGTAATGTTCCTAGTCCAATTCTAGCCAAAAAAGTTGAATTTATGCTGTCTGGGGGTCCAACTCGTCGAGTGCATGAACCAACTCGGCGAGTTGGATCGTTTTGATCACTTTTTAGGCATGGACTCGCGGAGTCTCCTGATGGACTCGCCGAGTCTGATGATCAGACAGCAACAATTTCGATTTTTTAAGCAGTTTTGCAAGTATAACAAGAAAACAAGCCTAGGCTCTGATACCACTGTTGGGTTTTGAGCATTCTAACACTCCTATGGTGCACATGCAACCCTATAAACCTTGGATCTCTGTTTTCTCTATAATACATGCAAATAAGAACTTTCCAAGGCTTTAATCCTAACTAGCATATTATGATGTTCTTAATCTACAAAGTACTAGTTAGATGACATACATTTTGATGTAGCTTGATGTCTTCAAGATTTAAGAGCTTAGCCACAATAGTGTGGAAGCCTCAATTGGAATCACAAATCACCAAGACACCTTGGAAGACTTTAAAGAATATGAATACTTGGTTCTCTCTTAGTGAAATCAGCTAGCCCTCTTAGTGTATCCACACTAGTGCCAATTTCACCAACCAATGACATATTTATATAGTGTGGAGGATTAGGGTTAAACCCTAATACCCATGACCTTTCATTTCCTAGGATCCATGGGTTAAACACTACATGGACTATCCATGAAAGCTTAGCCCAACCTAAATGAACTTGGCCCATTCCATATATATAAGAGTCCATATTTAGTTAGTTCCTTTTGATCACTTAATTAATTATAAATTAATTCTTGATCAATACTAATTAAATAATATGATTCCATATTAATATATTAGAACTTATAATATATTAATATTAATCATAAACATACTATTCTCAAAAGATTATCCATATAAATTGTTTCGGTGAAGTGCAACCCAAATGGACCATGCCGGGTCGGGTCAAGTACATACCAAATATAGTTATGGACTTAGACATTAATCCAACAAAAAGAAGGTCGATAAGTTTATAAAAGGTTTGATCTTACCAGTATGCGAGATGGTTATATGTCTTGGACACAACACGTACAACTATTCCAAGAGATTAGCTATTACTTTAACAAACCGGTGGGTTTAATAAGAGATCCTGATCAAGAAAGAGAATGCTAAAAGAACTGAGGAAGATAAAAGGAATTATGATGATAATTCCATAGGAACCTCAAGTCAAAACCCTCGAAAAAGAAAAAAAAAACAAATACATTCATACGACATCAACCCCTACATGGAAAAGGAATGACGGAAAGCAACCGTCATGGAAGCAGTGCAACCACCATCACACTGGCGAATGCTACTCATGGAACATATGCAACACAGAGGGGTACACTGCTAACTTTTTCAAAAATCCAACACCTACAGTAGCGAGCCATAGTACGAAGGCTGGAGAAAGCACTATTATTGGAACTATTGGGAGAAAAACATGTTATACATGTGGTGAAATCAGACATTTTAGGAGGAACTGTCAAAAGCTAATAATCCAAGAAGTGAAACTTGAGCAAGAGCAATCATGATTAAGAACAGAGATGAATTCAATGAACTATCTGCAGTGACTACTATGTTTCTCATTCAACTAATCATATGTTGAAGTGTCTTTTATTTTGATATGAATAATAATTTTATGAAACAATAAATAGTAGACATATGCTTAATCAAAACTCCATTATAGTAGAGAAAACCGATAGAGTAGGAATGGCTACTGAACTGTTGGAAAGCTACTTACAAAATTCTAATAAAATGATCTTAACACATAACAAACACGTCTTTTATATAAATTATACATTTACGGCTTTCAAAATTTTATCCTTGTTATATGAATTGATGTCTTACATTTCACGTTGAATTATAACATTATAAAAACATTATATGAACCTTGATTCCCTACAATGTTACAAAAGATTGAAACCATGACCACATCTCTTAATCAAACACTTAGAAGTAATTACACATCAAGCAATATGCTTGTTTCAGACATGTAGTAGACAAAAGAACAGGGAGAACAAAGACATACCTTAAGTGTGAGAGCTACCCCTATGTACTCCCTGAAGTTCTACTTGATATACCCCAGTTTAACAAGTTGAGTTTCAAAAGGACTTGTTCCCGAGTGTAGCACCAATATCAAAGCCTCCTCATTAGTGAAATCCATCATAGATTCAAGAAAAAACTAGCAAAATGCAAAAAAATCACTTAAAAGATATGATCACATGTGGAAGAGTAAGTGAAGACTGCTTTACAAGAAGTGAATGATTTAATCCAATTTGGAAGATTAAGTGAAGAATTATCCCAAATAAGTAAAGGATTTTCTCGGATATGGAGGATTAAGTAAAGATTTCTTCTCAAAGAATGAAGTAATTGATAAAATGTGGAGGATTAAGAAACTACTCCTTCGCAAAAAATGGATGTTGGAATTTTACCAACAAAAGAACACATCTGAATCCCACATAAAATTGTATAATCAAGAAACTAGGATGCATTGGCGCCAACAGAACTGCACAAATTCCTTGATCTTGCTGACTACTATTAGAGATTCGCCAAAATCTTTTCTAAGATAGCCAAGCAAATAAATGCATGGATACCAATGGGAGCAAAGTCCATCTAGGAGCACAAGCAAGAATCAACATTTCAAAAAGTTGAAACCTATGATGTGTAGCGCAACAATCCTATCTCTTCTTAAAGGAACCAATGACTTGTCGTATCTGATATTCCTCGTTCATTCATTCCTAAGGATTATCCTAAGGAATAGGCATGAAATCCATCGTTGCCAAGATTTACTCAACATGCGCTAGCTCCATAGTCGCCAAGGTTTTTCTCGTTTATTGACAGTATCATTTTCGAGAGTCCACTCGCAATACATGTCAATGGGTTTTTAGATGGTGAACACATCGTTCACAACACCTATAGGTTGCGAGTCTGCTAGTGTTCCACTGGAATGTCTAGAATGGTCTTTGGTTGTCATTCATACTCTACTAGATGACGGGGCCAACACTTGGGTAAAAGGCTTCTCTCATTGTTCATTTAAGTCATGCATAAATCGTTCATCCAGCATAGATAGGAAGTATATAGATAGTATGCACACATAGCACATAATTTATATGAAATACTTCATATATATGTGTAAGATGAAAGTAACTATGCACTCACCTAATAACATGGTGACTCGGTACTTGGACACCGCTTCGTCTACTTAGAATAACTTCTTTTGACAAAACCTAGTATCATTACCACTTGAGTTTAGTCTAATGTTCGATGAGACTAATTAATAGTCTTGTTATTATTATTATTATTATATCAACATTAACATAATAATTTTCACCCAATATGTACATACAGGGGCCAGACATGAAACACCGGATGGGAGGACCATTTTGGCATATAGCACTTCTGAAATCCAGCAACTCAAGCGGCCCTTCAAACCAGATTCCCCGTACTGCAAGTGGTTAAAAAGATATTATAACAACACTTATATAACTCATAATAATAGCCCAAATATTTATTATACGGTCCTAATAACATTATTATATTGAAACATAAGCTATACTAAAGATAGGGCAGGCGTAGCTCACTTACAGCAAGGTTCGCTGGAAGTGAGCTACGCCTGCCGTACGGGCTCTGCGGGGCAGAACTTCTGAGCCGAAACTCTTCTTCTCGAAGCCGTCGGGCTCTTTGAGGCTTCCGCCACATTCTAGGGAGTTACCCTAGGCTTGTGGGGGGGGGGGGGTTTGGGGGGTTAGAGAGAGATTCCAGAGAGATAAATAATGGGTGAAGGGGTGAGGAATGAGGCTTCCCATGACTATCTATTTATAGGCTGGATTGGGGTAACTTACATCGTGAGTTCCTAATGCTCACGTCATGAGATGGCTTGAGCACCATGGCAAAGCCTTGTGATGACACATGGCATCGTACACAAGGGTAAAACAACAAATTTTCAAAAATTCATAACTTTCGCATACGAGCTTCGTTTTCGACATTCCTTATATCTACGTGTAGGCAAAACTAAGATCTACAACTTTCCTTTTGACTCTATCGGCTAATTCTCGACCAATTTTGAATTTAACAGTATGAGGAGATTATTTAGTTAAATGACCGCATAAAATTCATCACTTCTACATACAGACTCCGTTTTTGTCTGTCTTTTTTGTCGTTGAGTTCCTATTAATGAGATATTCAATTCTCATTTCGGTCGCATTTGCCAAAAACCGCTCGATCTAAAATTCAAGTTTTGAGTTGAGCACTGGTAAGCCAAATCTTAGAAAGATCATAACTTCCTCATACGAAGTACGATTTGCGCATTCTTTTTATGCACGCTCTAGGTTTAACATATACTAGAACTTTTGTTTAGATTGCTAAGGCTAAAAATTCCTCTACTGTAAATTCACTATTTACGTAGCGCAGTGTCGTGTCGGTTCTGTCGCGAAACTTCGACGAGCCAGAACTTCTTCGTTATAACTCGGATTTTAGCGTTCTTTATATGTACGGAACCCTTGTGACATATTCTACAACTTGGTTAAGATTAATCCTTCTAAATAATATTCCAACAAAAACTCATTTTTGATGTTCGTTGTCTCTAAATTGACTAGCCCAATTATGCGGGTGTTACAATTATCTCCCCTTATGATGAGTAGGTCCCTGAATCATCAACGAAACAGGGTTGTATAATCACTCCATACATTATCTCTTCATCCTATGTAACAATCGTAACTTATATGTTCCTTTAAATAAGTATCTAACTCTTGGACTTCTTGACCGTAGGCAGTGCTCGATCTTGCTCCCACTCTCCGTCTCATGTTTGAACTTTAATCATGACCTTCGATTCATAATCCCGATCCTTACTAGAGACTCCTTCTTCTTCTTAATAAACTTAAGATAAGTTATTTGATTTCCACAATAGACCGATGGGTCACGTTCTAATGACCTCTCATCGTGTGTCACAACGCTTAGAATCAGGTCTCTTAGAGTTCAATTCGGGAATGGAATATATTTTCCTTCATGTTCTAATATGATATAATCATGTTTTAACATGTAGCATTTCTAGCTATCAAAATTCTTTAATAATGAGCACGATACTTCTATTGATCGCTTTGATTTCATTCTTACGGCTTAAGTCAGATGTTACGTCGAACATGGTTCTCTAAACCACATAACATACTTGTCTTGATCGGAATCGATTTGATATGACCAATAGGGTCGAAGTAACAATCATCTTCTTAGTCACACCGAAACGATGGTAACAACATACTTGAATAAAACAAAATCTATTACTAGCTTCTTGGTAACCTTGTGACCTTCCCTAATCCAAGTGCGAGTCGTATGCTTCCTGTAGTATAGGCCTCTACTACCATTCACACCTACTCATGCTCGTCCCAAGTATTGTCTCGCGGTTTTCCAATTCACCATACAAGAAAATCACATAAAAACTTGACACATCAGATAATAAAACCCGGGTATATATTATTTCTTGAAACGATTACATATGCGTTCAAGTTCATCCTATTCTATGCCTCTAATAGGCTAACCTATGTGTTAATATCTACATGGCTACTTCATAACTTGATCTTCGGATATCTGTCCTCACTCATGATTCCTTGCATTGTCAGCTGCTTCGTCAAGGATGCTTTTGGCTTTGGAGGTGCATTCTCTCTTGCTACTTCATCCGTAGCACACCCTCTTGTTGGATGCGCACTTGCTGGCGTAATGCCCTATCTTTCCACATTTGTAGCAAGTCACCTCTTCGTCGCATCACTCATAGTGCTTCAGCGGTACATTGGGCGTTGTAGCTCATCGGACAATCTTACTTGAAGTGTCCCTGTCCACTACACTTAATTAAAACTTCCTCCTTGGTTGAGCATTTGTGGGCATAATGAGCAGTCTTCCCACATTTGAAGCAGGTAATTTTTTAGGGCATCTCCCATTGTGTTTCCTTCCATACTTGTTACACCATTTTGCCTCACCTCCTCCTCCAGATTTTGAGAACGTGTTGTTCTTGTTAGACCTTGAAGACCCCTCAAATTTCCTCTTCTTGCCAACTTCAACCTTGTTGGTGATCCTATCGTTGATTATTTCTTCGATAGACTTAGCAACCCAGATGGTTGCCTCAAGAGTGGGTGCCTAGCGTACTAGCATAGTAAGTTCGTCCTCACTTTGTTGAAGTAAATGCCTTGTTTCTTCCATATGTTGATCCAACATTACTCGCACCATTTCCTTTACCCTTGCCATCTCGCCATCTTCATTGGCTTAGGTACAACTACTACTTCTGGGGTATGCTCTATCACTTGTGGCTCGGGCTGCGGGTTTCCACTTCTAAATCCGCTTCAAGTTCTCAACATGTCGATCTATACACCAAGGTCATATGTTCGGTGTGTAGTGACGAGAATTTAGATAGAGAAGATTTTATTTACGATCGACATGTAATTCTCCCTATCACTTCGAAAAGTTACATGTCAGTTCTAATACCGTAATTAAACGTTTATAAATCTGAACACATAAAGTTTCCAGATCCGGTTGGCAACAAACCATGGATCCGATCAAATGGTAGCATAAAACATCATAAACAATTTAGCACATAAAAGCATTTTAGGCATCTTCCTTAATTAAGCCAGTGCTTATGTCTATTTAGACGTACTACCTAAATTATATTAGACACACTCCTCACGATCATCACTTAGCAATTTAAGTTTAAGTCTAGAAATAAATCATTATTCCTAGTTCGCTTAAACTAATGCTCTGATACCAACAGTGACATCGCCATATTCATGGCCAGAAAGGACCGATTTTGTTTATGCTTTACAAAAATCAGAGTACCTCTTTTAATAAAAATGTTGCAGAATTTGTTCCCACTAAAACATGATAAATAAGTTATCAAAGCATTTCCGAAGAAATGTATTTTTTATTCATTTTAAAACATTTAGGATGTCATTGTCAATATAGAAAGATAAGCATAAACAGAACTTACATTCATTTTCACTAGTAATTTATAGATCCTTAATCTCTTAGTGTAATGTAACCTTATATCGACACCTATGATATAAATAAGCTTGAGTGGGTCAGGTTGGGAAACTTGGTGAGTAAATAGGATTTTCAACCCACAATAATATAAATATTAAGTTTAAACATCAAAACAATCAACCCAATTACCCATCCCCATTATTTTCTTTATTCTACCCTAAGAATCTGCTATTCCTCGTTCATTCATTCCTAAGGGTTATCCTAAATAATAGGCACGAAATCCATCGATGCCAGGATTTACTCAATAGGTGCTAACTCCATAGTCGCCAAGGTTTATCTCGTTTACTGATAGTACCGTTTCGAGAGTCCACTCGCAATACATATCAATGGGTTTTTAGAGTACACCAGTAAACACATCGTTTACAACACCAACAGGTTGCGAGCCTGCTAGTGTTCCACTTGACTGTCTACAATAGTCCGTGGTTGTCATCCATACTCTGCTAGATGACGGGGCCAACACTTGGTTAAAAGGATTCTCTCATGTTTCACCTCTCACCCTTATCCCATGGTCTATATCACTTCTCACCTCATCATCCAACTCATATTTAATCTAGCCATGTTTTACCCAACATATTTTGTAGATATAAAATACATACAATTTAAATCGTCTAAATCATGCATAAAATTGTTCATCCAACATAGATAGCAAGTATAAAGATAGTATGCACACATAGCATGTTATTTATATAAATGCCTCATATCTATGTGTAAGATGAAAGTAACTATGCACTCACCTGACAAGGTGGTGACTCGGTACTCGGACAACACTTTTTTTACTTAGAACAACTTCTTTTGAAAAAACCTATTATCATTACAACTAGAGTTTAGTCTAATGTTTGATGAGACTAATTAATAGTCTTGCTATTATTATTATTATTATATCGGCGTTAACATAATAAATTTCACCCACTATATACAAACAGGGTCCAGACATGAAACACCGGAGGGTAGGACCATTTTGGCATAAAGCACTTCTAAAATCCAGCAACTCAAGCGACCATTCAAACAAAGTTCCCCGTACCGTGAGTGGTTAAAAAGATATTATAATGACGCTTATATAACTCATAATAATAGCCCAAATATTTATTATAAGGTCGTAATGACATTACTATATTGAAACATAAGATATACTGAAGATAGGGCAGGCGTAGCTCACTTACATCGAGGTTTGCTGGAAACTGGGCTCTGCGGGGGCAGAACTTCTGAGCTGAAAGCTCTTCTTTTTGGAGTCGTCGGGCGCTCCGGGGCTTCCACCTCATGCTAAGGAGTTAACCTAGGCTTTGGGGGGGGGGGGGGGGTTTGGGGGGTTAGAGAGAGATTCTAGAAAGAGAAAGAATGGGTGAAGGAGTGAGGAATGAGGCTTCCCCCGACTGTCTATTTATAGGCCGAATTAGGGTAACTCACATCCTGAGCTACTAATGCTCATGTCATGAGCTGGCTTGAGCATCAAAGCAAAGCCTGGTGTTGACGCGTGGCATCACACACAGCGGGTAAAACAACCGATTTTCAAAAATTCATAACTTTCGCATACACACTTATTTTTTGATGTTCTTTATATCCACCTGTAGGTAAAAATAAGATCTACAACTTTCCTTTTGACTCTGTCGGCTAATTCTCGACCGATTTTGAATTTAATAGTATGAGGAGATTATACTGTTAAATGACCGCGTGAAATTCTTAACTTCTACATAGGGACACCGTTGTCATCTGTCTTTCTGTAGTTGAGTTCCTATTAATGAGATATTCAATTCTAATTTAGGTCATGTTGGCCAAAAACCGATCGATCTAAAATTCGAGTTTCCGGTTGTGCACTGCTAAGCCAAATCTTAGAAAAAATCATAACTTGCTCATACGAAGTCAGATTTTGGCGTTCTTTTTATGCACAATCTCAGTTTAATGTATGCTACAACTTTTTTTTAGATCACTAAGGCTAAAAATTCCTCTATCATAAATTCACTATTTACGTAGCACAGTGTCGTGTCGGTTCTGTCACGGAACTTCGACGGGCCACAACTTCTTCGTTATACCTCAAATTTCGGAATTCATTATCTGTACGGAACCCTTGTGACATATTCTACAACTTGGTTAAGAGTACTCCTTCTAAATAATTTTCCATCAAAACCTCATTTTTGATGCTCATTGTCTCTAAATTGACATGCCCGAATGTACGGGCGTTACAACAATTGTAACCATTTTAAGAATAAGTGAAGAGAATTGTTAAGTATTATGTTTTTTTTGTGTTGTTATATGTAGTATACATGCTTAAAATGATACAATAAAATAATAAATAAAATACATGTCTTACTAGAATAATAAGTAGGAAGAATAACCTTGATGATAGTCGAAGTAGTCGTGATGATGATTCTAGGGTATAAGGAAAGCTGAAATCGGGGTTAGAATAAAAAAGTTATGAATTGTTGAAGTTTTGAGTTCGACCTGGTATGACATTGAGTGTCATAAATAGTGAATAAGAGAGAGATCACTTATTAGCATAAGTGATATAAACAAAGTCAAAGTAATTGTAAAACCGAGAACATACACATAGAAAACGACTACATCTAACTTCGTATGAGGAAGTATTTACTTTTCTAAGCTTCATCACAACAGTGTGGATAGAGATCGAAGTTGATAATGGTTGATTTTTAGCTGAAACAATCAAAACGAGAATCAAAGATCTCATTAATAGGAGTTTGTCAATATAAAGACAGTCGGAAACGGATATCGGACTAGAGAGTTATGATTTTTTAA
Organism: Lactuca serriola; assembly: GCF_051521515.1. Classification (NCBI taxonomy): domain Eukaryota; kingdom Viridiplantae; phylum Streptophyta; class Magnoliopsida; order Asterales; family Asteraceae; genus Lactuca; species Lactuca serriola. Next base: position 134,572,684 of record NC_136412.1, on the reverse strand, counting down.
CGGACGTTAATAGTATAAGGCAATTAAAAATATAACTTTAAAAATAAATTCAAAATTAACCGACGAAGTCTACATGAAAGTTGTAGGTCTCGTCGATAGTGACATGTGGATATAAAGCTCGTCGAACACAGAGCTCGTATGAAGAAGATATGAGTTTTGCTAATATTTTATAAAACATTTGCAACTTGCAAAGACAACGTACGACGTGCCTATGACAACCCCTAAATCTCGCCATGTCTTACCATTAGATGGCTATCATGTCACCCTCTACGACCATTTGCGTGGCGTGCCCTACCAGGGTACATTGTGTGAACTTCCTTTTTCGGGTCTAAATAGCTTTCGAAGTCCAATTCATTCTCCGCACCTTTAACTCATTTCCCTCTCAAAATTCTTTGCGTATTAGCCTAAAAATTCTATTAGAATTAGAATTCTGGCGAAGCCCTACGACCTAGGTGATCGACAAGTACTAGCCTTCGAATATAAGCTACGTCAGTGCAATTTCCAGACTTTTTTCTAGGTAATCTCTGTAACATAAATTATTCTTTATATTATTTTAACGTAATTTATATTTAAGTTCATAGTCATTTTTTCGAATTTATAAATAAGATATGTTAGTAAATCTAATGTTATATTATTGACTGATCTACTTACGAGGATGATGTCTAGGTTGGAATTAGTGAGGTGTTTAAAGTGGGATTTCAAAACAATATACTCTATATACCAAACACACCCTACCTATGATGTGATCCTACATGGTTGTCTCTTATCAGCTATAGATCAGTAGACATTAGGATTATTGAGAAATTTATACCATCATTAGTTATCAAGAAATAATAAACCAATACTTACTGATAATTGAACCTAGGCCACATCAAAGAAAACGCTAAGTGTTGAAGCGAAGTGCTACCTAAATTTCCAGTCATCCACATTAATAAGTGAGTGCATAGTTACTTTCGGCTTACACACACACACACACACACACACACACATATATATATATATATATATATATATATATATATATATATATAAAGTATCCAGTTCATTGAATGCTATATGTACCTCTTATCTATATTACTTGATATCTATATTAAATGAATTATATGATTTTATTTGATTTACTCATGTACGTATTTTCATATATTTAAATAAATTATATTGGGTAATGGTTGGGTTTAAGTTCAAAATAAGTTTCATAAAATTCATAAATATGGAAAATACAAGACTTACAAAATTTAAAACATAACAAAATTTACAACCAACCAATGATCTTCTTGCAAGTAATAGAAAGATTAAAACACAACCATAAGAAGGATGAAGATGATAACAAACTTTGTTTTCCTTTAAGTCCTCAAAAATTAGAAAATTTAAAATTTTGGTGTAATATTTGAAAATGAAAAATTTTTAAATTTTTAAATTTTTAAATATTTACCTCCTATGACCGCTGAGGACCGGCAAGCCCAAGTTTGACCGATTTTGACCAATTTCTACCAAAGATCCTAATCGTAATTAGTTCAAGGTCGCCAAGCGATTAATCGTCGATTAATCGGCTACCAAGGCCGAAATCTGTAATATTGATACTCGATAATAGTTTTTTTAACTGCCTGATTAAAGAACAACATTTGACTATATCATATCATAACACTCCCCACAATAAAGACGCATATATGTATCTTAGGTGTTAAGGATATGCCGATTTTACCCTTTTGTGAACTATCATTCATGACAATGATTCATGAAGTGATGCTGAACGGATCATCCAATACTTGTTCTCTATCAAGTGCATATGAAACTAGTTACGACACTTTGTCAGCCATTCCAATTCATATTACTCTTATTTCATTATTACTCACACTATAATAACCAATATCGATTTTAGAGTGAATAATTTTACTCAAGGATCAAGCATGCTAATAAAGAACTAAACAAATATTTAATGAAATGATCATATGCCATATATATCATAGTAATTACAATAGATAACATTACAAAATGTTCCATTACTCAATACTCAGACATATATCAAAGCTAATAAATTGAATAGCGAAGACCAATTCCTCAAACATGAACTTCAAACATTGCTTGAGGAAGGGGCCTTATGAAAGGTTTGCTAAATTTGATCAGTGTGAACTTCGCAAATATTGATTTCATCGTCTTCAACTTTATACCGAATGAAGTTGAATCCTTGGCTGACGTGCATGGTCGTCTTGTGTGATTTGGGTTCTTTTTTAAAGGCAACAACACCTTCATTTTCACAGAAGACTTTTAGGGGATCCTAAATGGAAGGAACTATGCCTGCATCTCCAATTAATTTCTTCATACAAGACCCCTCTTCTAAAGGTTTTGAAGCAACGATGTATTATGACTTTGTAGTGGACTATGCTACAACACTTTACTTAGAGCTCTTCCATGACACTACACCCCCATTGAAAGCGAATGCGTATCTTGATTGTGACCTACAATCATCTCAATCTCTTATGACTGAAGCATCGATGTAACAATTTACATTAAAGATTTCATCAACGCTTAGATAGTCAAGCAACATTCTCTTAGATCTACGCAAGTACTTAACGATGTTCGTCACATCTATTCAATGAATCTCCTTATTTTTTTTTGGAACTTGCTTGTCATGCTCATAGCACAACCAAGATAAGGTCCAACGCAATTCATGGCATACATGATGGATCCAACTGCCGAAACATATGGAACATCTTTCATCTTGTCCAGTTAAGCCTTTGTGCTAGGACATTGGGATGAACTTAGTATTGTTCCATGAACCATAGGTACAAATCCTCTCATAAAGTTTAGCATCTTGAACCATTTCAAGAATTTGTTAGTGTATGTGCTTTGGCTTAAAGCTATTAATTGTTTTGACCTATCTCTATAGATTTTGACTCCAAGAATGTATTGAGCCTCACCTTGATCCTTCATAGAGAAGCACTTTCATAACTAAGCCTTTAGACCTTGTAAAGTTGGAATATGATTTCCCATTATAAGTATGTCATCAACATATAGGAACAAGAAGGCCATTGAGCTCCCACTAGTTTTCATGTAAAATTCATTTATAGGAAAACCATACTTTGTGATTTCATCATCAAAATGAAGATTCCAATTTTCAAATGATTGCTTTAACCCATAAATGCATATCTTCAGCTTACACGCTTTGTTTGGATGCTTTTGGTTTTCAAAACCTTTAGTTTGAACAATGTAGACATCTTCTTTCAAGTGTCCATTTAGAAAAGCGGTTTTGACATCTATTTTGCATATCTTGTAGTCATGATATGTGGCTATGGAAAGTAGTATCCTAATAGATTTGATCATAGCAATTGGTGAAAAGGTTTCATCATAATCAAACCCTTGGATTTAACTGAATCCTTTAGCCACATTTATTGCTTTAAACGTGCGTAAATTATCCTCAATTTTAGTTTTCTTCTTAAAGACCCACTTACTCCATATAGTCTTACATTGGGGAGGCAGTTCAACCAAATCCCAAACTTGATTTTTTTTTTCTTGTGGATTGCATCTCTACATTCATGGCTTTAAGAAATTTTTTAGATTTAGGATCGGCCATTGCATTTCAGTAAGTGACAGGCTTGTTAGTGTTTCAATAGGTAAAAGAATAATGATATCCTAATCTTCAACAACCTCTTGTTCAGTACTAGTGCAAACTAGAGTTACATTGGGTTGTGGTTCTTGATCTTCTTCAAGTTCCATGGGCCTCATACTTGTTTCATGCATCAGAAACTTGCTTTCCAAGAATTCAACCTTTCTTGAAATAAATATCTTATTCTCACTAGGGATGTACAAGTAATATCGTAAACAATCTTTTGGATATCCTACAAAACTGCACCTAGGTTTGCGTTTGCTGAAAGCTTCTTATCTAACATAGGCTTCACAATCTAAAACTTTCATATAAAACAGGTATGGAGCTTCTCCATACCACATCTCATAAGGTGTCTTATCATCCTTCTTAGTTGGTGCCATATTCAAGATACGGGCTGCAGTGAGCAAGGCATAATTCTAAAAGGATAAAGTAAGAGTACCTCTAATCATCATGGATTTAACCATATCGAGTAAAGTCTGATATCTCTTCTCAGACACACAGTTATGCTATGGTATTCTAGGTGGAGTAAGTTGTGAGATAATCCTACAACTCCTAAGATGATCTTGGAACTCTTGGCTCAAGTAATCGCCACTTCTATCCGAACGAAGTATTTTGATTGTTTTATCGAGTTGATACTCAAGTTCACTTTGAAACAATTTAAACTTTTCAAATTCTTCATGTTTATGTTTCATCAAATACACATATCCAAAATGACTAAATTTGTCAGTGATGGTGATGTAATACTCTCCTCATATCTAGACATTGTTTTAAAAACACCACATACATCAATGTGTATGATGCCTATTAGAAGACTTGCCATTTCACTAGATTTAGAAAAAGTAGACTTTGTCATCTACCCGTATAAGCAAGACTCACATATGTCAAATGAATTAGTGTCATTTCCTCCAAAAGTCCACTCTTTTGGAGTTGGGATATATACTTCTTGTTTATGTGTCCAAGGAGACAATTCCATAGATATGTTTGGTTCAAAATTTGTTTAAGCGTTTTGGTGTTAACATAATAAAAGGGATTTATTGTTTGAAGTGTTAGTTGTGTTTCAATTCATAAATTCCATTTATTGGTCTAGCCTTAAAATAGAATATTCCATGTAAGAAGGAATGGATATTGTCATATCCCACTAAAGCGGAAACACGGGATGCGACAGTACAACATGTCTCATAGCAAAATTTAAAAGACAACACCAACCATAGTATTAAAGGCTTTACAATTTACAGTAAGTTTGAAAAACCTTTAAAAGTAATTACAATGTATAAAAAGAATCACACATGCAAAGGCTCCTACAAGTGATATGTCTCTATGTGTCCACATACTTGATGATTCCAAAAAAAGCATGGAAAACGATCGTTAACTATAAAAATAGTTGGTGAGTTCATTGGTGTACAAAAATCCTGGTTTCATGAGTCGTAATGAAAGTTTTGATAGAAGTTTCCATAAATAAATGTACATTGATAAAATGAGTAAATAAGTTTGCATAAACAAAGTTCGTTTTCGTCATGAGAAATAAAGTACATTGCCAAAATGAGATGCAAAGTTCATATTCTCATAGAAATAAAGTTTGTTGCTAAAACGAGTAAACAAGTTTTATTGCTAAAATAAGTAAACAAGTTTCATTGTTATAATGAGTAAATAAGTTTGTATGTATATAATAATCTTTGTAGGCGTGTAACAATCAATAATGAGTTCACAACCAAACCATCGAATGATTTCCTATCAAGATCAGTGCTTATTGTTCCATATATGAACATGGTAAAATGCACTCAAGCAATCGGGCAAGTGAGGAGTTGTCAATTCCTAATAGCGCGATTCATAAGGACGGTTGGCTCAAAGAGTTAATGGTTCGAGTAAAGTGTAAGGGACTTAAGATGACAAGGCCTCATGTTTCAAATTGCATACAAATACATAGCAAAATATCACAAAATATAACAATCAAGTTCGATACAATTCAATATAGATACATCAAACATCAATAGTTAGGACATGCTTTTCCATCCAAAACATTTAAAAAACAAAAGAAGGTGGAGGCGTGAATACTCACAATGCTTTGAGACAATGAAAATGGTGCCTTGAACTACACTCCATTCATGCCACTATCTATTCCTATAATAATGTTATACACTAATGAGTCTCTAATAGAAATCTAATACTAGTATACTTACTACTACAATAGAATTATGCTAATATTGTGTCAAAATTTTAATATTGATAAGTTACAAACATTCTTATGTGTAATTTTAGATTTGTATGAATCAATTTGTTATATAACAAATTCAAGTGGAAATTCTCATTATTAAAATGTTAAAATTTAACATTTTAGGAGGTGTTCCAATGATTAAACATTCAAAAAGTAAATTAGTATAGTTCCAATATATCCCAGACTTTGTATTTCAGCTCTTACGGTAACTAAGAACTTGGTTGTATTTTTTCATGATTTTAAGAGCTCTTAACTATTTTTCCAACATTTATTACTTAAAAACATCATAAAATCATGAAAAAATAGTAAATGGTCTTGAAAAGTGATAGTTTCAATTTTTTTTACTTCTTTTCTAGCTTATTTAGCATAAATCATCTCATTTTAGATAGTCTCTATGCATATTTTATCTTTTTGTTATTTTTTTTTATCTTTAATCGGGTTCTTTCTAGTCCTTATGTATGATTGCAGATTTTTAGAAGACTGACATTGAGCGGAGATGTTTGGGATCGTGGGATTCGAATGAACGTTGAGGACAATGAAGAATCATGGGCTGGAAAATATCAAAAGAATGTGTAGGCTAGTTTGGAGGCATTTTATTGGCAATCAATATGGGCTTGATCTTAAAAGAAGGTGGGAAACAACATTTAAAATTGCATAATTTATTGTTCGATCGAGTATTTGGGCTTTGGAGGATTTGGAAAAGACAAATTAGGCTCAAATTGAAGAAAACTTGAAGATTTGTGGGCTACAATCTAATGAAGAACAATTCGATCAATGGGTTACAACAGTGCAAGCTCAACAAGTGGAAATGGCCCACTCTCAGTCAGTTCATGCGGCCCACACTAGAATACCACATGGCACATGTGAGTTCTTGCTAGGGTATTTTTGTGATTTTAGTTTTGGCTTATATTCGAGGGAGTTTGGTGGGATTCTTTTGGGACAATTTTGACATCCGAAAATTGGTGATTTCTCTGGAGTTTTGAGAGCTTTTGTAGCACTTGAATAACATCAAAAACAACATATTTTGCTCTTGGTTCTTGCTACATGTTGGGTACTTTTAACCTTTATTTTGTTTTCTTGAGTTTAGACATGCTAGGCTAAACTAATCTTGGTTGACTTTGATGAAATCATTTGAATTTTTGTTGAATGTTGAAGACTCCATGAACTTGTTCTTGAATCTTTATGAGAATCTTTTGTATTTTAACATCTTATTACTACTTGTACGTTTTTATTAATCAATTTAAATGTAATTATAATGATTAGTTGGCTAATTTCTTGATTAAATAAATGATCTTCAAATTAGCAAGTACCAATTCGTTCTTGTTTTGGTTTTGCTTTATACAATCATAAAAATGTTTTCTCCAACATGGTAGTGAAAGCATTTGACGCCTTTAGCATTTTTTTTACTTTTTGGTTCTTAATGCAATTTGACTTTCATTAATTACATGCTTGATGGAAATTATGACTTTGACTAAGGAAACTGTTATGAGCTTTACTAATTGTTATAACAATTAAGAAAGTCTAGGAAATCTCAAGCTTCTTGGATTACTATAACCAAATTAAAGATTTAAAACAAGTATTGCACCATTGGATTCTAATGATATGTTCATCAAATATTCAAGTGAGGAAACCTTAATTCAACCATCTTTCTCTTATTTATTTAATATCAAACTCCTATTATTATTGAAATGTCTATTTAAGTCTTAGTTTAATTCTAGTTTTATTTCAAGTATTTAAAAAGACCAAATCCCCCATTTTTACTTTTATTGTCATTTTTACAAAGAGATTTTCATAGAGTTATAACATTTAACCAATCTCCACAGATTCGACCCCTTTAACACTATACACTATTTTAGTGAAAAACATTTAGGGTTATTTATTTTGTTTGTCTCGAAAAACACCAAATTTCAGAGTTGTTGCCAGGCTTTGGTTTACTTTTAATCAATTTGTTTCTCTATGCCTAGATCTCAGCGTACAGATGCTTTGATTTATAATATGGAAATTGAAAACAAGCAAGGCGTTTGGCGAAGGAAAAGAGAATAGAACGTGGTCAAAATTCAAATCCTAGCAGGGATCTGGAGGTTGAAATCGCTTCCTCTAGTGATACCGAACCCGATTCTAGCCCCGACCCTCACCAAGAAATTCCCGAAACACCACCCCTACAAAAAAATCCACTCATCGTAAACCAAATTGCAACGGTGGACAGAGAAGTAGCACCCGAAAGAACGTTGAGATAAACGATGGAAACCGATGTTACACAAATTCCAACCGGCATCAATTACCCCGTTTCAGAAGGAGGTTCACAATTGAAGTCAAGACTAGTTTATTACCTTCCAACTGTTTGTGTATTGGAAAATGAAGAACCTCATAAAACTTGAAGATGTTCCATATCATTTGCACTAGCATGAAGCCACAAGTGTCAACCGATGACCAAATGACATTAAGGGCATTCCCCTTCTCGTTAGCTGATAGATCAAAAGATTGGTTGTTTTATCTTCCATCGAGTCTAATTAACTCATGGACCCATATGGAAAAATATTCCCTTGATAAGTTCTATCCCGCATCAAGAGTCTCAAGTCTTAGAAATGAGATTTGTGGAATCCGCCAATGTCAAAATGAGACTTTTCATGACAAGTAGGAGAGGTTTAACAAGTTGTGCTATAGTTGTCTACAACACAAAATTCCGGAACAAATCTTCATTCAATACTTTTATGAGGTATTATTACCAATTCAAATAAGACTACTTGATGCCTCAAGTGGTGGTGATGTCTTTAGCAAAAATCCTTAACAAACAATACAACTCTTCAACACCGTAGCCACAAATTCCATACACTTTGGCCCCCGTCAAGACATGTAGACGGAAATGCATCAAAAAGTCAATGAAGTGGTGACATCAAGCCTCGAATCTCAACTCAAAGATCTAGTATCCGTTGTCCAAAAGCTAGCCATGGGAAAAACTCCACAAGTGATGGTTTGTGGAATATGTGCAACAATGGGACACCCTACGGATATGTGTCCCATCCTTCAAGAAGATATGGAACATGTGAATTCCATAGGAGAGTTCTAAAACTACCAAAACAAGCCATCCGGTTACCAAAATGTAAACAATTCAAGTTGGAAGCTAAAGCCTAAAATAAGCTACAACCCAAGACCATTGCCTCAAAATGTATTAGTTAAACCTTCCTACCCACCACAACAACCCCATTACCAACATCCAGAATCCCATTATCAATCCAATCCACACCCTTCTCATCATCACCAACAACTCCTTAATGCCAACCAAGTAGCTTTGGAATGTCTCTTGAAGACATTGTCAACTCTCTTGCCACTAGCACCCAATAATTCCAAAAGGAGACACGAACTAGTATTTCCAACCTTGAAGCACAAGTGGGAGATATAGTTACATCTTTTAGCAAGTTGGAGTCCCGTGGCATACTACCTTCTCAAACCAAAAAGAATCATAATGTCAAAGTAGTGACCTTGAGAAGTGGTAAACAAACCAGAGAGAGTAGTTTGAAGAAGAAGTCATGGGAAGCTAATGAAGAAATAGAGATCACTCCCATTGAGGATCCTATTGTCAAGAATGATGCACAAGCCAGAGTTCCAAAGAAAGTTACCCCTCTAATGACACTGATAGCCACTCAGCCACCATTCCCCTCCCGACTTTCATCCTCAAAGAAGAATAAAGAGGAGAAAGAGATCTTGGACACCTTCCTAAAGGTGGAGGTAAACATCCCTTTGCTTATGCAATAAAAAAATCCCCATATATGCAAAATTTTTGAAAGAACTTTGCACCAACAAAAATAATTGAAGGGAAATGAAAGTATTTCAATGAACGAAAATGAATTTGCGATTTTACAAAGGAAAATTCCAGCTAAATGAAAGGACTCCAGAATTTTCATGGTTCATTGCAAAATAGGGGATGTCACTTTTAGTAGTGACATGCTTTATCTTGGTGCTTCTATTAACGTCATTCATTATTCAGTAAATGAATTGTTAAATATCGGTCCTTTAAGTTAAATGCATGTCATAATTTCAGTTATGGATAAATCAAGTGTTTTTCCTAGAGGTGTCCTAGAAGATGTTTTAGTCTAAGTGAACTAATTGGACTTCTCGATGGATTTCTATGTGATTTATTTAGAGGAACAAGTTTCCTCCAAATTGCGTCTAATCTTGTTTTGAAGTCCATTTTTGAAAATGGCTAGAACAAAAATCGACGTGTATGAGGGTAGTTTAACAATGGAATTTGATGGTGAAAGAATAAGTTTTAATATCTAGGATTCTATGAGATATCCTAGTGATATTTCATATTTGTATTTTGGTTATGTTGGTGAACCACTAACCCAAGAATTGTTTGAGTTGTCTAATGGTGATATGTTGGATATGATTTTAAGTAAAGGGTTTGATTAGGGAAGCTAGCCGAGAAATTGATGCTTTATTCTTTAGATTCGATAGTTGAGAAGTTGGCCAACAATTTGGAAGTGAAGAAATCCACAAGATTTGATGTCAAGCAATTTGAATTGCCTCTAACTCATACAAAATTACCGTTGGATAAGGTGTCTAAGTCCATAACTATAATTGGTATGTACTTGACCCAGCATTAGCATGGTCCATTTGGGTTGCATTTCACCAGAACAATATAATAAGATGGACATTTGGGAAAGAGGTTACTTATGATTTATTAATATATTATTAGTATAATATATTAATATGAAATCATATTATTTAATTAGTATTGATCAAGAATTAATTTGAAATTAATTTAGTGATTAAAAGATAATAATTAAATATACGGGGACTGATTATGTAAATCACTAATTCTTATAGTGTGGGCCAATGGTTATTTAGGATGGGCTAAACCACTATGGTAGTCCATGGATAGTGTATGGAGGTTTAACTCATGGAGCCTAAGTAATATAAAAGTTCATGGTGCATTAGGGTTTGCATGGAGGTAACCCTAGTTTTTCCACACTATAAAGTAGTCCCTAAGTCACTGAAATCTTCCCCATGTGTTCGTTAGAAGAGCCACAGCCGATTTTGTGTGCAAGATATTCTCTCTGAAGTACTCCATTGTTGGTGGTGTTTTGCGAAGCATTTGAGGCATCACATTTGAGGTGCCAGGCTCTTAAAGGTTCCAGTTAAGAAGCTACAACTAGAGGTAAGTTATCTAACTAGTTTTGTTGTTCAATTACCTATGCTTTGTATGCTAGTTAGGATGAATGCTTTGGAAAAAAAAGTGCATGTACAATTAGAGAAAACTTAGATCCAAAGCATCTAGGGTTGTATGTGCACCTTAAGGTTGTTATAGTGCTCAAAACCCTTCAGTGGTATCAAAGCCTAGGATAGTTTTCTATTATATTGATGGTGGTATATAATTTTGCAAAGCAGAAAAACTGTTCTGACAGCGTCTACTCGACGAGGAGGTTGGTTTTTGCCTTGAACTCGATGAGTCCATAGTTGGGCTCGAGGATTTGTAGGATCGGACAACAGTTTTTCAAGTTTTTTCGCTAGAATTGGATTAGGATCATTACCGCAAACTGTTTTGAATCGTTAAATATGTTTTTTTTATCATATGGTAATGATCATCCTCATCCAATTAGAAGATAATTGTCAAAATTTCAAGATTATAGTTAGAGCTAATTTGTATGGAAATTGGTGCTATGAATTGTCTTGAATTATGAGTTTAAAAAGATCATAGATAATTTTTGTTAGTGAAAATAATGATCTAAATATCTTTAATGAATTCCAGAACTTATCCTCAAGTTATGGAAAATGAAAAGTCTCATTTTAAAATTCATTAAACTCATAAGTTATAAAAAAAAGTCTCATTTTTAAAAGTCTTTAAACTCAAAGTTATGGATTTGAAAAGTTTTGAAGAGTTTCAAAACTTGCCCTCAAGTTTTGGAATTTGTAAAGTCACACTTATGAATACTTTAATTCCAAATACTAGAATTTTAAAAGTTTGAAATTCAATCCTTATACTATTATAATATTAAAAGTTAAATAATTATATATATATATATATATATATATATATATATATATATATATAAGATAAGTTAGTCTTACTGTTAGTAGGCCTCTTTCACGAAGCCAATCTCTAAGGGGGTATAAGGTTACTGCCTATAAAATGGTAGTTTAATGGGTTTCCATTCTCGCCCACCGCTTTCTTGATTGGTGGAGGGTCGTTAGCCGAACAGGTAGGATAGGACATTAATTCTCATTAAAAGTATAATGAATATTGTAATGTAACTAAATATTTTATTAATTCAATCTTAGTTACTTTAGGAAAAATGTGAAAATGATGTTGTTCCATGAAATTGCACTTTGCACCTTGCTAAGTCGTTATTGGAGCGTGTGTGGTTAACAGACACACTAACTTGGACTAACAGGGGTGGCAAAGGGTATCTTAATATTTGTCATAGATCAATGGAGCGTGTGTGGTTAACCGGAACATTGATTAGGTGACAAATGACATTAAGTGTACCAAGCACATTTGCATGGTTATTCACGCCTTGTTTGTGATCCTCGGTATCCCAGTCGCAAATTTGAAGGACATAATCGAGATTTAAACATGTCATTGAAAAGTTCAATGAATCTCAAAAGAATCTAGGAATTTTAATTCATTTAAAACTTAATAATCAATTCCGTTTTTCATGGTGGAAATTGGTAAATCGTCATTTACCTACCTTCAAATATTTTTCAATTGGATTACGGCAACACTCTTCCAAGTTGTAAAATATTTTGTTGGGTCCTAGCTTTAATATTTCATTTGGGTGTTATATTAAGCACTGTTATCTAATCTAAACTTTGTCTTTCTTTTTCAGATATCTTCCAACAGTGCTTCTGGCCCAAACCCTTTTGGCTCCTTCTCACTCATGAACTTGTGTAGGAGAGTCATCTTTGATGGTACCAACTTCAATGACTGGATTAGTAACATCAGGATTGTCACTCGCTATGAGGACAAGGAATATGTCCTTGACAAGGAGCTTAAGGAAATTGATGAGTCTTCTGCTACTCCTGAGGATTTTTCTGAGTATAGGACTCATGAGAAGCATGCCACTATGGTGTCTTGTATCATGTTGGCGACTATGATAGCTGAACTCTAAAAGTCCTATGAGGAATTTTACCCTTTTGAGATGCACCAGGATTTGATGGAAAGATACCATCGAAGTGCTCGTTAAGAGAGGTATGAAATCATCACCTCCATGATAACAAAAAAAAATGAAGGATGGAGAGTCCATCATGGGCCACTTGCAAAAAATGCAAAGGTTTATGGACCATCTGCTAAAGTTGAATAACAACTCCGATGAAGAGTTGGCCATAGATATCATTCTACACTCTTTATCTCCCTATTCTGATCAGTTCTGTATGATTTATCATATGAACAAGGACGAGGTCACCCTTAGCAAGCTTCAGGGACTTTTGAGGGCTGTTGAAAGTAGTCTCAAAGGAAAAATTGTTGTTTCTACTCCTACTGCTACTGCCCCTGTTCTGGCAATTGGGCATATGTCACACCTCCAAACCAGAACGGCGGAATCGTTCGATGGCGGATGACTTAATGTCGTATTGTAATAGTTGAATACATAGTAAAGAAAGTAAAACAACCATCATATATACAATTTAAAAGTTATATTGTTGAATGATACTTGTTTCAAAACAAATTACAATCTGATGACAAAATGAGTTTTAAACTGACGCCTTAGCGTCACTTCTCCAAAAGCTGAAGTTTACCTGTATTATTGAATCCCTGAGAAATACAAGTAAGTTTAAAAGAGTTGATCAACATTTAAGGTGGTGAGTTCATAAGTATTTAATGTCAATGTTTGTATAAATTTGAATGAAATTGTTTGTAGATGTTTGAAAACTCCTAGAAAATCCCATATTTCCTACTAGTATAAAAGTAGTCTTCTACCAAGACCCGACATGTTTGAATGTTTGCTTCTAGAAATCCAATATTTTTCCATAAGTGTGTGGTATTTTAAAATTCCAACATTGTAATGCAAAAGTGTTTTTCATGCCTAGGATAGTAGATTTATGTTTGTATAAAATCACTAAGACATTTGATAGCCCCGTAAATCAACGTGTTTTTAATACTCCATGTGAGTTTTATAACCATGCTATTGACCTAGACTGCCTGCAACAACGTTCTTCAGGCGTTGGAAGGTTATGACGGTTGTCACCCCAGACCTGCCGGTCTAACTGTAGCTAACAATTTAGGTGTGGGATTGTCAATCCCATATACATCTATACACAAGTATCACGCTCTCCCTACGACTTTCATTTAGATACTTAAGGTTAAAAATTATTTTATTCAGTCTTCACGTTTTACATTTAATCGTATTTTCGCTTTTGTTCTGAATCTTAGGTTGGTCATAACTTCTTTGTTATAACTCGGGTTTTAGTGTTCTTTATATTTCTGAAACCCTTGACGCAATATCTATCATTTGTGAAATCTAGTAGAGACTCTTGAACATTTTATTTTTGACGATAATTTCATTATATCAAAAGAGATTACAATTCTTGACTTTTTAGATCATTCCATTGATTCGAAATATCGGATTGTCACATCATCCCCCTGTTAGAGAAAATTTCATCCCAAAATTTAATGTAAGGTAAATACTTGTGGATTAGGGAAAGAGATGTAGGTACTTCTGTTTCATCTGATCTTCACTAGTATATTCAGGTCCCTGCTTTGCATTCCAGCGGACCTTCACAATGCATATGCGACTTTGTTTTGTTCTTCTTATTTCCCTATCCATGACCTCAATTGGTTCCTCGACAAAGTGGAGGCTCTCGTTGATTTCGATTTCATCTAGAGGGACGACGAGGGTCTCATCGGACAAACATTTCTTCAAGTTTGACACATGAAAGGTAGGATGTACGTTATTGAGTTCCTGCGGTAGTCAAAGTTTGTATGCTACCGGACCGATCCTTGCAAAGATCTCGAATGGTCCGATATACCTTGGGTTTAGTTTCCCACGTTTTCCGAAACGTATTAACTCTTTCCAGTGCGAGACCTTCAATAGTACTCGGTCCCCAACCTGAAATTCTAAGGGTTTTCGTCTTTTGTCCGCATAACTCTTTTGTCTGTCTCTTGAAGCCTTTAGTCGTTCCCGAATTTGAAAAATCTTCGCAATTGATTCTCTTATGATTTCCGGGCCTATGAGCGCGATGTCGGGTACTTGTCCCCTGGCTAGTTGCGTATCACCCACTTCAACCCAGCACAATGGTGATCTGCACTTGCGGCCATAGAGGGCTTCGAATGGAGCAACTTTAATGCTGGAGTGATAGCTATTGTTGTATGAGAATTCGACTAATGGTAAATGGGTATCCCATGCTTTAACAAAATCGATTACACAAGCTCTTGGCATATCTTCCAAAGTTTGTATGGTCCTCTCACTTTGACTGTCGGTTTGTGGATGGTAAGCGGTACTCATGTCTAGCCTTGTTCCTAGATATTTTTGTAGCGACTGCCAGAATCGCGAGGTGAACCTACTATCTCTGTCGGAGATAATGATATTGGTGCACCATGCAGTCGTATAATCTCTTGGATGTATGTTTGAGCTAGCTTCTCCATCTTGTCGGTTTCCTTTATTGGTAGGAAGTGTGCGGATATTGTTAACCTATCGACGATCACCCAGATGGTGTGTAGCCCACCTGCTGTCTTGGGTAATTTGGTTATGAAATCCATGGTTATCCGCTCTCACTTCTACTCGGGTATTTGAGGTTGTTGTAGTAATCCTGAAGGCTTTTGGTGCACTACCTTTACCTTGGCGCAAGTCAGACACTTGCCCACATAGGTAGCGATCTCTACTTTTATGTTCGGCCATCAATACAATTTCTTGAGATCCAGATACATCTTTTCTGAACCTGGATGCACGGAGTATCGAGTCTTATGAGACTCATTCATGACCACGTCTCTGAACCCACCAAACTTCGGCGTCTAGATCCGATCCACGAAGTAACGAACTCCGTCATCCTTGACTTCAAAATTCTTATCCATTCCCCTCAAGGCTTCACTCGTCATATTATCTATTTTCAAGGCTTCCCTCTGAGCTTCCTTGATTTGCATGGACAGGTGTGAATGGATTGTGATGGTTAAGGATTTCACTCGGCGGCCCGAGTATTCCTTTCGACTAAGAGCATCAGCTACCTCATTCGCTTTTCCTGGATGATAACGAATTTCACATTCGTAGTCATTCAACAGTTCAACCCATCGTCTTTGCCTCATGTTGAGTTCCTTTTGATTGAGGACGTGTTGAAAGCTCTTGTGATCGGTAAGGATTGTGCATTTCGTGTCATAGAGATAGTGTCTCCAAATCTTTAAAGCGAAAACGACTGCTACCAGTGCGTAGTCGTGTGTAGTGTAGTTGACCTCAGGCGTCTTAAGTTGTATTGAGGCATAGGCGATGACCTTTCCTCGTTGCATTAGAACACATCCAAGACCTTGATTAGATGCATCATAGTAGACCACGAAGTCTTCTTTTCCTTCTGGGAAGGAAAATATAGGTGCGCCGCATAGTGCTTGCTTCAGTGTTTGGAATGCAACATATTATGTTTCTTCCCAATTGAAAGTTAGACCCTTCTGTGTCAAGGTGGTAAGTGGTTTAGCAAGCATCGAGAAGTTTTTTATAAATCTTCGGTAATAGCCAGTGGGGCCCAAGAATTGTCGGCTTTCCGTTGAGGTTCTTGGTATTGACCAGTTCTCTATTGCCTTGATTTTGGAAGGGTCCATCTGTATCCCGTCTTTGCTAACCACATGACTTTGAGAATTTTGCGTATAGCTTCTCTTTTCCGAATCCAAAATTCGCACTTTGAGAATTTTGCATATAGCTTCTATTTTCCTAGAGTTTCCAAGATTTGTCGGAGGTGTTGACAATGTTCCTCTTTACTCTTCGAATAAATGAGTATATCGTCTACGAACACAATCACAAATTTGTCCAGGAATGAATGAAACACTCGGTTCATTAAGTCCATGAACACCGCCGGTGCATTTGTTAATCCAAATGGCATCACTACAAACTCGTAGCAGCCATAACGAGTTCGAGAGGCTATTTTGGGAATATGTACTTCCAAGACTCGCAGCTAATCATACTCGAATCTCAAAACGATCTTTGAGAAATAACTCGCTCCTTGGAGTTGGTCGAATAAGTCGTCAATCCGTGGTAGGGGATATCGGTTCTTCATTGTGAGCTTGTCCAGTTCCCGGTTATCGATGCACATGCAGAAAGATCCATCCTTCTTCTTTACGAACAGGACTGGTGCTCCCCAAGGTAGGAAGCTCGGTCTGATGAATCCTTTGTTGAGTAGTTCGTTTAATTGGCTGGATAATTCTTGAATCTCAGTTGGCGCTAGACGATACGGCGACTTAGCTACTTGGGTAGCTCCAGGGATTAAATCGATTCTGAACTCGACTTGTCGTTCTGGTGGGATTCCGGTAAGATCTTCAGGGAACACATCGGGAAAATCGCAGACCTCTGGAATGTCTTTGAGGTCTTTCTCTTCTTTTTTCCTTATCTACTATGTGGGCTAAGAAGGTATGGTACTCCTTACGCAAGTATTTTTGGGCTTTGATGCAAGAGATGATTTGTAAATTGGTATCGGGTTTATCACCATAAATGACAAGAGTTTCACCGTTTGGAAGATTTAGGTGAACGACCCTTTCGTGACAAAGTATATCGACATGGTGTAGGCTTAACCAATCCATACCGATGATGACATCATAACTCTTTATAGTGATCGACATTAGATGGATTGGAAATGAATGTTCGTTTAGAGTTAGTGTGTAGCCTATGTACATATCGTTTGTGCTTTCTGTTTTGCCGTTTTCCATTTCTACTGTAAATATCTTATTGAGTGATTTAGGATTCTGTTTTAGTATGTGTTTGAATTTATGACTCAAGGAAGTGCTCTCCGCACCACAATCAAAGAGTATGCATGCATAAGCGTTATTGAGGAGAAACGTACCTGTAACCACCGTGGGATCAGCTATTGCTTTGTTCTGCCCTATTGCCAACACTCTTCCTATGTCGCCAGCATTCCACGCCTTAGTGTAGTCTCTCTTGTAGTGTACAGCCTCACCACACCCATAAAACACCTGGCCCACACTGACTCTAGGGACTTGGGTGATTGGTCATGCTGGTGCCCTACAGGAGTGGGCAGTGTGCCCTTTCCTATTGCAGTTGTTGCAGTGCATCTCTCGACAATTTTTGTTGTGATGGAGATTGCATTTGCTGCACTTCGGTAGGTTCCCAACATATTGCTTTGCTGGTGTAGAGGTAACAGGAGAAACAGTGGGGGTACTAGCGGCATGGACTGCCACTACTTGTTGTTTCTTGGAAGGTTCTTGTGAAAACTGCCTCTTTTCCTCTTGTTCCAAAACTTCTTCTTGCTGTTGTTGTTGGTACTGTTGTTCTTGCTGTTGTTTCCTATGGTTTGCTCCGAAACAGCAATTGTGAAGCCTTGGCAAACTCCATGGTCAACGAGAGCTTGTGCCAACTATTTGGCACTATCGAAAGTGACTAGTTTGGAAGCTACTACACTTCCTCGAATCTAGGGTGATAGTCCCCAGATGTACCTTTTGATCTTCTTGCTCTCTAGAGCAACCATCCCTATTCAAAGGATTACCAAATCACTAAACCTATTGGTATAGGTTGTGATGTCCGAGCCTACCATAGTAAGGTCCCAAAATTCATGCTCTAACTTTTGTACTTCGCCCCTTGGGCAGCACTCTTGCACTAATATTTTCTTTAGATTCTCCCAGCCCATAGAATTTACGACTACCAGAGTTAGTGACTTGACATGGCCGTTCCATCACGTCAGAGCTCTCTCGGAGAATGTACAAGCAACAAACTTTACCTTGCTCTCTTCCACACATGCACAGATCTCGAAAACCGCTATTGTGTTCACTATCCATTGTGATAGAGCCATTATCCCTCCGGATCCATTAAAAGATATGGGCTTGCTATTGATGAAGTCCTTGAAGGTGAAATCCCCTGAATATGACATCTCCATTTTCACGGCTAGAAAAGACCGATTTTGTTTATGCTTTGTAAAAATCAGAGTACTTCTTTTCATAAAAATGTTGCAGAATATGTTCCCAGAAAAACGTGTTAAATACGTTATCAAAACATTTTCGAAGAAACGTATTTTATTCATTTTAAAACGTTTGGGATGTCATCGTCAATACAAAAAACATAAGCATAAACAGAACTTACATTTATTTATTTTAGTGATCTACATCTCTTTAATCTCTCAGTGTAATGTGACTTGATAACAAAACTTGTGATATAAACAAACTGAGTGGGTCAGGTTGGGAAACCTGATGAGTACATAGGGTTTTCAACCCACAATAATATAATTATTATGTTCAATCATCAAACAATTAACCCAATTACCCATCCCCATTATCTTCTTTATTCCTAAGTACCCTTCTTAAGGAGTTATCCTAAGGGTCGTCTCCTACATCATATTTTACCTCTCATCTCCTTACATCGCATCTCCTTTTATGTTTGTTCCTAAGGACTTTCCTTAAGGATCATCGCCTACATCGCCTAGACTGTATTGATTCATGGATTACTCCCTCAATACGTGCTCACCAAGGGTTAGGGTATCATCGCATGAATAGGTAGCTACTACATCACCTGAACTCGTAATTCATAGTAAGGGGGTTAGAGTATCATCACATGAATACGTAGTTACAACATCGCCTGAACTCGTAATTCATCACCTACAGGTTATGAGCCTGCTGGTGTTTCCACGGGGATGTCTATAATAGTCCGTGGTCTCCATCTATACTCTGGTAGATGACTACATCTCCAAATTGTCGGACAAGGATGTAGTATCCTACATCACTGATTCATCATCACCTATCTATCCTTAGCTAATTATTATCACCTTCCTATCATCACCTATCTCTCATTATTTTATTTCATCACACACCAACTATTTCATCTACCCATGTTTTATCCCAACATATTTGTATATACAAAATAAATATACAGTTTAAATCATTTAAAACATGTATAAAATCATTCATCCAGCATAGACAACAAGTATTCAGACAATATGCACACATAGCACGTACTTTATGTAAAATACTTCATATCTATGTGTAAGATGAATATAACTAGGCACTCACCTGGGAAGGTGGTGACTCGGCACTCGGACAACACTTCGTTACTCATAAAACAATTATCCCTTGATGAAACCTAGTATCATTACCACTAGAGTTTAGTCTAACGTTTGACGAGAATAATTTAATAGTGTAGCTATTATTATTATTATATAAGCTTTAAACAATACTTATATAACCCATAATAATAGCCTAAATACTCCTTATAAGGTCCTAATAACATTACTATATTGTAACATAAGCTATACTAAAGATAGGATAGGTACAGCTCACTTACAGCGGGTTTTTTTCGCAAAACTGGGCTTCACTGGAGCAGCGTTCCCGAGCCGAAAGGCTCTTTTCTTGGAACTCCAGGAGCCTCGGGGCTTCCTTCGGGTGCTCGGGGGTTTACGTAGGCTTTAGGGGGTTTAAAGGGGTCTAGAGAGCGAGAGAGTTTAGAGAGAGAAAGTGGAAGAGGAAAGGTGTGAGAATGAATGGAACCCGGCACATCTATTTATAGTGTGAAATCCTGATGGAATCGCCGTGTAGGAGGACCTACTCGCCGAGTTGGTGCCACATGTCATCATCTGATGGCTTTCCTTGGAGAGAAAGCAATGGCTGTGATCGCGCCACGTCACCCAATATCGCGTATCAGCCTCCTGACTTAGAAAAATAATAACTCTCGCATACGAGCTCCGTTTTCAATGTCTTTATGTCCACGCGTAGGTAAAATCAAGATCTACAACTTTCATTTAGACTCCGTCGGCTGATTCTCGACCGATCTTAAATTTAACAGTAGGAGGAGTTTAGATTATTAAATGACCGCGAAGAATTTGTAACTCCTTCATACGGAATCCGTTTTTGTCTATCTTTTTACCGTTGAGTTCCTATTAATGAGATATTCAACTCTCATTTAGTTCACGTAAGCCAAAAACCACTAGAACTAAAATTCGAGTTTTGGGCTGTGCACTGCTAAGCCGAATCTTAGAAAAAATCATAACTTCCTCATACGAAGTCAGATTTGGGCGTTCTTTTTATGGATGTTCTCAGTTTAACGTATACTACAAATTTTTTTTAGATCATTAAGGCTAAAAAGTTCTCTATCTTAAATTCACTATTTACGTCTCCTGGTGTCGTGCCGGTTTTGCCATAAAACTTCGACGGGCCATAACTTCTTCGTTATAACTCGGATTTCGGCATTCTTTATATGTACGGAAACCTTCTGACATATTCTAAAACTTGTTTAAGATTATTTATTCTAAGTAATACTTTGTCGAAAAGTCGTTTTCGACCCTTATTGCCTCTAAACTGACTAGCCTGGATCTGCGGACGTTACACTGAACGATCCTGACGTTGGCCATTCGTAGAGCTATTTACTCCCCCTCTGGACCCATTATTACTCATTTGTGCCATTGTTACTGTCACTACAACTGTCACAGCAGCTAGCAAGGCGGCATTATCCATTAATGGAGGTGGTGGTGGTGGAGGTGGTGCATTGTTGACACGGCGTGTAGATCTACGGGTCGGCATCGTGCTGCTAAAGAAATAGAATGACGACCATAAGTCTTTAATGATTGGAAGCCTTGTGTTAATAAATTTGTTATTTCCATCAATTTATGAATTTGACTGACCTACCCAACGTTTAGAGCTTGATTCATAATAAAAGTTTGTGTAATGATAGATAAACTTATGAATCTGAATGATATTCAAAGAATTAACACACAAAGAAATTTCTTCATATATATTAAACATACGATGAGTTACATCTTGGATTTAGGAAAATTTCGACCCTTCTAAAGGTCTCCGATACAATAGTTAAGGAAAAGTAAGACTTTTAGCCAAGTTCCTATTTTATAACAAAATTTTTGGGATTCGGGCAAGTACTACTTGCGGCGTAGGTTGCGCTTGGAGCTCGACTTCGTGTCTGATTGCTTGGCTTCCATAAGACGCCTATCGAAAGTGGCTTGATGTTCCCTCGTTTCCCTTATCTCATAGAGGGCTGCAATCAGTTGCGCTTGGTATGTGTCGCTGCAGAGTTTAGCATCATCCTGCAACCTGTCCAGTTGACGGATGTCAAAAGTGTGAACTTGTACTTCCACGTTGACTTCACAAATCCGGTTTGCTTGAACCCCGGATTGATAGGACTGGTTGGCTAGTTAGCCCACTACGACTGGGAGTGCTCGGTCGGTTGAACCTCCGGACCTAACGTCGTAGAACTCCCGACACATACTGTTGGGAGGACATAATCCTTGCTGTCGGCTCCAATGGTGAATGTGACTTCCCCAAATGGGAGTTGGTCCCTGAAAGTTCCGCCTAACTGCGGGAGGTTGAGCGAGTGGTGGGTTGATTACTTCGGTCTCTGAGTCTGTCCCAGATTCCTCCCGTTCTTCCAACTCTATAGGTTCCTCATCTTCTTCGGGGTCTTCCTCTACCCATCCTCCATTGCCCTGATTTGGGTATTAGGGATCCCTGGGTGGATAGAATCCAACCATTTCAACTGTACGAGAATAGAGATATGAGAATTTTTTAGAAATTAAAACACATAAATCTAAGCATGTAAGTTAAACTATTGTATTTACCAAAGACTTCTATAGTATTTAAATTTGTATGTTTGATACTAACGTCATTCTGGTAACTTTTGACTTGTTTACTACGACCATTCCTCGACGTACATTAGTCCGATATCGGATAAATATAGTTGATCAGGCTATATTCATCCCAAATCCGATTACATATTCTAAGGCCTAGTCGTAGTGTCCAACATGTCGTAATACTTCTTGTATAGTTCTAACTATGAAAATGACTCATTGTATGCATGTATTTGTGCTTTTACGACTCAAATAATTTAAGCTAAATGAAACGCGGTTTAGGTGTAAAAATGCTTTGTCAGAGAGTTTTAGTCCCTATGCATTTATCGTTTATATATCTTATGTGGTTCGATATACACAGTTCACTATAAACAATGCTCTGATACCAATCTGTCACACCTCCAAAACCAGAATGACGGAATCGTTCAAGGGCGGATGACTTCATGTAGTATCGTAACAGTTGAATACATAGTAAAGAGATTAAAACAACCATCATATATATAATTTAAAAGTTACATTGTTGAATGATAATTGTTTCAACACAAAATACAATATGATGACAAAATGTGTTTTAAACCGACGCCTTAGCGTCACTTCTCCAAAAGCTGAAGTTTACCTGTATTACTGAATCCCTGAGAAATACAAGTAAGTTTGAAAGAGTTGATCAGCGTTTAAGCTGGTGAGTTCATAAGTATTTAATGTCAATGTTTGTATAAATTTGAATGAAATTGTTTGTAGATGTTTCAAAACTCCTAGAAAATCCCATATTTTTCCTACTAGTATAAAAGTAGTCTTCTACCAAGACCCGACATGTTTGAATGTTTGCTTCTAAAAATCCAATATTTTTCCATAAGTGTGTGGTAGTTTTAAAGTTCCAAAACTGTAATGCAAAAGTGTTTCATGCCTAGGATAGTATAGTTATGTATGTATAAAATCACTAAGACATTTGATAACCCAGTAAATCAATGTGTTTTTAATACTCCATGTGAGTTTTATAACCATGCTATTAACCCAGACTGCCTACAACAACGTTCTTCAGGCATTGGAAAGTTATGACAGTTGTCACCCCAGACCTATCGGTCTAACTGTAGCTAACAGTTTAGGTGCGGGATTTTCAATCCCATATAGATCTATACACAAGTATC
Source organism: Lactuca serriola (assembly GCF_051521515.1). Taxonomy (NCBI): domain Eukaryota; kingdom Viridiplantae; phylum Streptophyta; class Magnoliopsida; order Asterales; family Asteraceae; genus Lactuca; species Lactuca serriola. Next base: position 134,549,019 of record NC_136412.1, on the reverse strand, counting down.
ACACTCTCCATACAAGAGATTATGGTATATAATACATGACTTTAACTGCATACTTGAATGTACGTGAAGTTGAATGTCTCACAAAACTTAGTATCAAATAGATTTACATATGAAAAGTCCATTTGCTCTTGTATATCAAAGTATTTCCTTGATATAGTACTTATAGTATGTAAAATATCATGATTTCCTTGTAAACTATACCCATTATAGTTTTTTCAAAACTGTGTTTCGTTTGTATGGTAAACCATAGCGTAGTGTCGACTTTGTATGTAAAGTATAACATTATTGAACATTTATACTCAAAATATAATTAGATTGTTTGATAATTATATACAACATGTTTTTATTCTAGAAAGATAAGGTCGTATCGTAATATGTCTTGCATGCGAAAGTTTTCATATGATAGTTAAAATAACAATATGAAATGCATAGCAAAGGAATGATATTTTCAAACGATCATAACCGACTGTTTACTTGTATTCCCCCCCCCCCCTTAAAAGTATTTAAAAAGCATTTAAAATATATTTAAAGTGTGTTTGTAGGGGTATGAACTCACTTGATAGAGTGAAGATGGTGAGATGAAAACCGAGCAGAACTTCGACAGGAGAAAGCAGACTTCTCAGGATTCTCAGGAGCGTAAAAACTTCTTTCATGTCTCGAATATGAAACCGGAATGTCGAGAAAATCTTGAGAGGTTAGAAGTACGAAAATCGGGAGCGTTGTTGGTAAATTAGCAACCTTTGCCCATCACCCTCGCACCCTTTATATAGGAGCTGAAATGATGCGAACGCAGGGCGTTCCTGCTGGGTGCGCGGGGCATTTCCCCTACGCAGGGCGTTCCCTTAAACGCAGCGTGCTCCAAAGCTGAAACACGTCATCGCTTACGAACCTCGGATGGGATGGCGAAGAGACAGGTCTGCGAGCACGAACACAGGGTGTTCCATTAGGGAGCGCAGGGTGTTCCCTTACGGAGCATAGGGCGTACCCTTAGGACCAGCCTCGAAAGTTGTGCCCCGAACTTGTAAAATGCGTAACTTTCGCATACGAGCTCCGTTTTCGAAGTTCTTTATATGCATGCGAAGTTGATAATATACTATACAACTCTCTTTTAGACTCCGTCGGCCAATTTTGACTTTATTTTTAGTATATCATTTTTCACAAGCCGGGACACGAAAAGTCCGTTAAAAAGTCCATAATTTCTTCATCCGAGGTCCGTTTTTGCCAGTCTTTTTACCATTCTACTACTATTGATGAGACCATCGATTCTCGTTTAGGTTGTGTCGGCTAAAAATCGCTCGATCTCTATTTCGAGTTTTTAGCTGTCTACCGCTATATTCAAAAATTTGAAAAATCATAACTTCCTCATACGAAGTCAAATTTGGACGTTCCTTTTATGTATGTCCACGTTTTAATGATCTCTTCGACTTTCATTTAGATACTTAAGGTTAAAAGGTATTTTATTAAAACTTCATGTTTTACATTTAATCGTATTGAAGGTTTTGTTGTGAATCTTAGGTTGGTCATAACTTCTTCGTTATAACTCGGACTTTAGTCTTGTTTATATATCTGAAACCCTTGACACAATATCTATCATTTATGAAATCTAGTAGAGACTCTTGAACATTTTATTTTTTACGATAATTTCATTATATCAAAAGAGATTACAACTCTTGACTTTTTAGGTCATTACATTGATTCAAAATATCGGGTTGTCACAACATGGGAAAGGAAAGAAGAGGAAGAACCCTACTAAGGGTCACTAGGGAAAGTCCCATGATGGATCCTCTTCAAGTGAAACCAAAGTTAGTTATGCCACTCCCTCGACCAACCCAAAGGAAGCAGAGTGCTTCTATTGTCATGAAAAAGGGGCACTCGAAGTGAAGCTGCCCCCAAATTCTTGAAGGATGTTAAGGATGGGAAAGTTAAAATCACCCATGTAGGTATTTACACTATTTTGTCTACTAGCTCATCAAATGCTAACTCTTGGGTCCTTGATACAGGTTGTGGATTTGAAATTTGTTTCAATTTGCAGGGACAAAAAAGAATTAGGGATGTGGAGCATGGGAAGATGAACTTGATCATGGGGAATAGGAAAGTTTCGCCTATCACCAAGATTGGAGTTTATTCTTTATTGCTTAGTAGTGGCTTAGAATTAGATTTGAATAATTATGGCTACTTGTTTGATATAGCGAGATATATGATTTCCTTTCATGGTTTGTACAAACAAGGTTTTTGTTTTTCATTTGATAATGAAATTGGCGCTATTAATTCATTTAAGCATTACCTTGTAATGGTCTATATGAAACTGTGTTGGTTGTAGAAAACTTAGGAAGTAATGTATTGCATATTGATTCTTCCAAAAGTTTGGATAAATCATCCTTGTGGCATTGTCGTCTTGGACATGTCAACAAGAAGAGAATAGGCCAACTCCAAAAGGCTTAAGTCTTGGAGTCATTCGACTTAAATTCGGATGACACTTTCGAATCTTGTTTGCTTGGAAAGATGACCAAGTAACCCTTCACTGGTACTTGTGAAAGGGGTGAGGGTTTGTTGGATCTCGTACACACAGATGTGTGTGGACCCTTCAGAACCGGCACAAGGGATGCTACCCGCTTGTATGTGACTTTCACTGATGATTAAAGCAGATATGGCTATATCTACTTAATCAAGCACAAGTCAGAAACCTTTGAAATTTTCAAACAGTTTAAACAAGAATTGGAGAATCAGCTAGGCAGGAAGATAAAGATGCGCCGATCCGATCAGGGTGGTGAGTATCTTAGTATTGAGTTCCTTGACTAGCTTCAGGAATGTGGAATTGTTTCACAATTGACGCCACCTAAGAAACCACGACTTAATGGTGTGGCTGAGAGGCGCAATCGAACCTTGTTGGACATGGTTCGTTCTATGATGAGTCGAGCTTTGTTACTTATCTCATGTTAGGGGTATGCCTTAGAGACTACCGCCCATATCCTCAATCTAGTCCCAACTAAGAAGGTTGCCAAAAGACCTCACGAGATGTGGACAAGGAAGGTTCCCTCATTAGTACACATCAAAGTTTGGGGTTGCGAGGCCCTCGTGAGATGTGAGACTCATAGCTCGGACGTCGTAGTGAGCAGTGTATTTTCATCCGCTACCCACATAAATCCTTTGCATATCTCTTCTATAGACCGAGTGATAATGTTGCCTTCGTTGCGAGGAGAGGAGTCTTTTGTGAGAGAGAACTCGTATAGCAAGGATACACTGGGAGGCAAATTAACCTTAAAGAGCTTCAAGAGTCAAGTGGTGAAGGAACCTCAAACACTAGCGATCAACCTGAGGAGGAAACTCCTGTTGAACCAATTGACGAGCCTGTTCCTCTGAGGCATTCTAGTAGAGTTATAGTTCCACCTGAGTTTTATGGTTTCCATATTACAACAGACGCTGATACATTTATCAATAATAGCACACTGGTAAATTTAGATGAACCTAACAACTACAAGGAAGCCATGGCAAGCCCTGAGTCTACAAAGTGGAAAGAGGCTATGGACAACGAGATTCAGTTCATGTATGACAACCAAGTTTGGAACTTGGTTCACAATGTACCGTGTCGTAAGACAGTCGGGCGCAAATGGATCTTCAAGAAGAATACCGACATGGATGGGAAAGTACACACATATAAATCGGGATTGGTTGCGAAGAGCATTACTGAAACTCATGGAGTTGACTATGATGCGACCTTCTAACCAGTAGCGAAGATTAAATCTATTAGGTTTATGTTAGCAATAACTGTTGGTTTTGAGCATTCTAACACTCCTAAGTGTACATGCAACCCTAAATACCTTGGATAATTGTTTTCTCTATTATACATGCAATTATGAACTTTCCAAGGTATTACCCTATCTAGCATACAATAATTGATACTTGGGTAATCAAATGGATAGAATACATACCTTCGCTTGATGTAGCTTGTCTTCATGAAGCTTGAGTGCCTAGTGCCCCAAGTGTGACACCTCAAATGGTTCACACAACAGCATGAACTCTTGGAATAACCTTTAGAATAAGGATACTTTGATTCTATCTAGTGAAATCGGCTAGCCCTCTTAGTGTACCCACACTAGTGCCAATTTCACCAACCAAAGACCTCTTTATATAGTGTGGAGATTAGGGTTAAACCCTAATACCCATGACCTTTCATTTCTTATGATCCATGTGTTAAACACTCCATGAACTATCCATGAAAGCTTAGCCCAACTTAAATGAACTTGGCCCATCACACATATATATCTAAGAGTCCATATTTAATTAATTCCTTTTGATCACTTAATTAATTATAAATTAATTCTTGATCAATACTAATTAAATAATATGATTATATATTAATATATTAGATCTTATAATATATTAATATAAAATCACTAGTATCCTTTTTCCTCATCTTCTCTATCCAATTGTCCTGATGCCATGCAACCCAAATGGACCATGTCGGGTCAGGTCAAGTCTTACGAATTATAGTTATGGACTTATACATTAATCCAACAGTCTCCCACTTGGATAATTCTAAAACTATTATTTCGTATGACTTCAAGAACCGACTTGCCATCGTAGCTCTCAAAAGCTTCCGTCGAACTCTGACCTTGCCGATGATCTCTGACCTTTGTCAATGATCTTTCCATTAGATAAGGGATCATATATTCCTCCATTCTAGATATCATATGGACTGAGACATGGATTATAATCATTCTCTCTGTCCATTTGTTGTTTCCCGATTTCCGTTTTATGACGGCTGACTAATTGAACAAATCAAATTAGTCCTGGCCCGGCCGAGCACTGACATTTGTCATCACCAAATCATCGAGGGGCCCACATATATCGCTTTTATCCTGAAGGTAAAAGGAATGGATAAACTTTGACTCATATGGCTTGTTCTACTACTTGTTGAATCATACACAAAGGCACGTTTTATAACATCGAGTTACCAATGCATTTTCGTGCAATCAATGTATAACCAACTCACAGTAACAACTCATATCTCTAGGTTTGAAGAATATAAGATACCATCTTCTCATGATCACTCGTGATAAAATCCATGAAGTGGTTCCAATGAGCGTGGGTTGAATCCAATACTCATAACTTATGAGCACTCATGAGTGTTGTAGCACCACCTTGTCCAACATCTTAGACCTCTACAAGCCCAACCCATGACAGTCTTGATTCATATCTACTTCCAACATATAACCGACTGTGGATGGTTTGAATAACTTAGTCAATCAGGAAGAACGACCTAGTTATTCTGGAAGTCAAAACATGCAAAATGAATCTCATGAATAATTGAATCCAATATGGTCTCAGAACTTATGAATATAAATAAAACACCTTTTATTTATCACCATATGATTACACATTATTCATTGCATATTGTTTCAGCTATCAACTTTATTCTTGAATTAAAACAATAGTAGTCCCATGCTCCAAGCATCTACACTATGTTTTCTAAACACTGTTCATGCCACACACCAAGTATGCATATTATGTTTGTCTATGATCTTTACTTTGTGAACTAGATCGATTGAGCATAACTTCAACGATTCTCTTTTCACACTCCCAAATCCTTATCGAAAATGTAAGAATTCCAAATTCCTATCATTTTCCGAAATCTGTTAGATTCTAAACTTATATGCATTGATCCTCTTGTAATGATTATGCACAAAGTCACACGGACTTGACAACAAACATTATAGAGCATTCCAAAGGAGATAAACTCCTTGGAAACATCCTTCTTGCATTAAGTTTCCTAATCTTACATAGATTGAATAATTTCTAACTTTGAAATATTTCCATATTCCATTTTGACTATCACTTCTGACCAAGAGTTGCCTCCTTACAGATTATGTCAATATGGTCCTTCCAACAGTTAACACTATACTTCTAACTGTCCCTGAGCAACCAATCTTTGGTAAACCTTAGATTGTCCTCAACAATTGCTTAATCCTTTTAGTCATATCCAATTCTAGACATTTTCCCTTCTTAATGCCCCAGGCATTTGGAAAATTTTAGAAAGGATGAATATAGCACATGTAATCGATCCTATATCCGAAGCATATGGGACACGATTCATGATGTCTCGCATAAAGACTAAACCAGTCTTTTTCTATAATATCTCCTTTCCAATTTGTCAAGTTCTCTTAATTTAGATTATGAAAAGGGATGTCGTAATCATAATCGAATTTTAGAACGCAAATAATGGACCCATATATAGAATTTCCTTCTGTTGATCCAGTCCAACATGAAATTCATATATATATCCTTGACTAAATACGATTAAAACCTCAATCTAAGCTTTTCGATTTCAGATGAAGTATAATTTTAGAACGTAAATAATGGACCCATATATAGAATTTCCTTCTATTGAGCCATTCCAACATGAAATTCATATATATATCCTCGACTAAATACGATTAAAACCTCAATCTAAGCTTTTAGATTTGAGATGAAGTATAATTTCCACTCCCTTAATTATAGCAAAACAACTTTTTCCCAATTGAAACCTTTTGTTTTCTATAATTAACATTGCTAACTTGCAACCTTTATCATAATTATCATGTTCCCACTAACATGATGATTATTAGCATAACACTTATGCTCCCACTAGCTTTGACATGTACACAGAAATCAGCTGAACTTCTAGGAAAAACAATGCTTTATTGACTTTCTTACCAAAGTTCAGATTTCTGACACTAGATTGCTTTGATAAAACTTTATCAAAATCACACATCTTTCCTTAGATAGCACACTTGTGTGTCTAAACAATTTTAAGAACTATGAAAAGGGATGCCGTAATCATAGTCTTGATTGTTTAGACATTTGCCACTTCTCACAAGTCCATGTTAGTGTGTCGGTTAACCACACATGCTCCACTAACAACTTTGAGAATGCAAATATCACAATTGCTATCTAGCTAAAATCTACTTAGTGAAAGTGTTTCCTCACCATCATTTTCATGAATCGGAGAGAAACCTTATGACACTTAGACTTAATGGTGTATGTGTTCTTATCCATGCGAATTTGTCAAACCATAATCACAAGACTAGGTTAGTGAAAAATCCTAACTCATATGGATTGAACTTGTGCAATCTTAAATTCTTGCCACCTGGCAGCTCAAGGGCCTGCCATTGCTTCCAAGTTGCTATGCAACCAATTGAGAACTCTAAGAGCTCATATGCAAAGCCAACTTTAATTGGAATGGGCACAGAATATGTCAACACAATAGGTTATACACCTCAAGCCATGAGCTGGTGAAGAACTTCAGGTTTTATTCTTGATTATCCTTTCAGGATCCTTAAGACTCCCACTATCCTCTTGACACACAACACTCACTTGGCAAATATTCAAGAGATAGTTTGGATTCTTTATCAAGACAAACACTTCACACAATTGATCTTAGTTGGTCTTTGTTTTATCCAAAACATCACAACTTACCAATTTCAAATGTACAAGAGTAGAAAACTTTTACTCCTACATTTGATAAGTGTTTTAAACCTTCTTTAAGACATGTCACTCAAGTTACAATCTTGGAGTATGACTCTAAGACTTGTTTTTGGAACGAAGTATGAATCATCTTCTTGATTTGACCACTTCAACAATTCATAGCTCCTTTTCTTAGCTATCAGAATGCAGTTAGAGGATGAATTGTGATAAGGTCTCAAAATCATTAAGATGGTCTTAAAACATCATACTAAAGTAGTCTCCCATCTTTTCAGATTTCAAAAACTTTTATCTTTCTGCCTAAGTTGATTCTTCTTATTCGCTCTGCCATACATTGGAATTTTTCAAATGTATCAGAATTACACTTAAAGTTGTAAGTGTAACCATATTTACTACACTTTAGTAAATCATGACGAATAGTCTTAACAATCTTTTGTGGTGGACTTAATCAATGCACAAGAATGTGTACTCGATCCCTTAGTCCTTTACTTCACCCACACATCCATGTGAACAAGTAATTAGTCTTAATTTTCCAATGCTTGAAAGTTCTCATTCATCATACTATACAACTTGCATGATTCCAAGTTTCGGTCCAATTGAAACCTTGGGTGACGAGAATGTTTCCTTATTTGGTAAATTTAGACACTACCACAAACGAAAGAATCAAATTCATATTTCCACTCATGCTCTTAATGGAATCTTATAAGCAACAAAAATTTTCACAAAAGTCATTGTAAGGATATTTTAAAATAAAATAAATAAAACATTTTCCCTTTTATTTTAGAACTTTGAGGAAAAACTTATCCTTATAATCCATACGAAAACTTGTTATCTATTCCTAAGAAAAATATCATAACTCCTAATAAGTAGCTCAAGAATCCGATCTTCAAACTATATGATAGAAATACATCTACGCGATCATTTTCAACATATTCTTTCTTTAAGTTTCTTCACTTTTCTTTGCTTCTTAAAACCTCAACATGTAACCCAGTCACATCATGTATCAAGAATCTCAGAATAGAAACTTAATAGAGTTAAATAGTGGTCTTTACCTGAACTAGAGTCAAACTTATTGACTTTAATATCCTTAGGTAAAATTGGCAGCTTCGAAAATAATGCCCCTTCCTTTGGCAATATAAATATATGGACCCTTTGGTAATGGTACGCGGGACTATCACAGACTTGGCTTTTCTCTTTACCATTTGGTCAACTGATTTGACTATGGTCGATCCCTTTCCATTGGGAAAAGAATGCTTTTTATGGATTTCCAGTGTGATCGTTGTCAATGTCCATAAAGTTTTAGGAAGTTTATCTTAGCAAATAGATAAGATCATTAAGGGTCTTGTCATAGTCTATTTCATAAGAGTCCCAAAGGAACTCACTGTGTGACTTAGAAAGTAGTTGAGCCACCAACTTTCTCTAGACTTTGACACCCAACTCTCCCGGCTTTTCAATATGTGACTACATCTCCAAGATGTGATCACACAAAGACCTTTTCTTTCCAATAGGGCTTGAGTGACCTTAAACTTTTCAAGAACTTGTGGGTTAGGGAGAATAATTGGAGGAGGTGAAAGAAGTATGATTTCCATGGGACATCATCTTCATTTAGGAAAGCTTGTTTCAAGAGATTTGGGAAGATCATAAATGTCTAAACCATACATCTTTAGGGAGATATTCAAGATAGTTGATTTAAAGTCCTTAATATAACACCCAATATGAAATATTAAGGCTAGGACCCTACAAACTATTTTATAACTTGAAAGAGGGATGTCGTAATCCAAGCTATAGAATATTTGAAGGTAGGTGAATGACGATTCACCAATTTCCACCATGAAAAACGAAATAAATTATTAGGTTTTTAATTGGATTTGAAACTCCTGGATCTTTTAAGATTAATTGAACTGTTCAATGGCATGTTTCAATCTCGAGTGTGCCCTTCAAGTTTTGTGACTGGGATGCCGAGGATCAGAAAACAAGGTGTGAATAACCATGCAAATATACTTGGTACCCTTAAGTGTTTACCCCTCAAGTGATATGTCGGTTAACCACGCACGCTCGATCGATACTATGATAAACATAAATTTACCCTTTTCCTACCTTGTTAAATACGAGTTAGTGTGCCGGTTAACCACACACGCTCCACTAACCGACTTAAACAAAGTGCAAAGTGTAATTTCATGGATTAGCACCTTATTCTCATTTTCCTAAGTAACTAAGATTGGGTGTTTATAAAAGGTTTAGTTACTTAGTATTTATCATTAATACTTTTAATGAAGGGAGATTTATAGTCCTTGTCCTACCCGTTCGGCTAACGACCCTCCACCAGTCAAGGAAGCGGTGGGTGAGAGTGGACACCCATTAAACTGCCATTTTATAGGCAGTAACCTTATACCTCCTTTATAGACTGGCTTCGTGAATGAGGCCTACTAACGGTAAGACTGACTTTACTCTTATACATATATATAAATATTATTAACTTATAATATTATAACGTATAAGGGTTGAATTTTAACTTTTAAAATTCTAAGGGCTAACTTGGAATTAAAGTATTCATAAGAGAAAACTTTTCAAATTCCAAAACTTGAGAGCAAGTTTTGAAACTATTCAAAACTAATTAATTCCATAACTTATGAGTTTAAAGTAGTTTTAATTAAAAAACTCTTCAAGTTCCATAACTTGAGGACAAATTATGGAAGACTTTAAACTATTAAAGAATGTAACTTTTCTTCTTTTGTAACTTATGGAACTAATTATGGCTACACATTCTTATTATTTAATGAAGTGACTCTTCATACTGTAACCTTTGCCAACTTTTATGAGTTTTAAGAAACTTAAATGTGACCTTTCATGTAACTCGAGGACAAGTTACACAAACACATTTTAGAATCATCTCTTACATTAAAATGGATTGAAAACAATTAAAACGCATTTTTTTTCCATTAATCTAAACTAACTCATAAATCAAGGAAAAATAAAACTTTTGGTAATCCATAACTTATGGAGTTAAATGCTTGTTTTATGATGAAACTTTTCATGTTCCATAACTTAAGAATAAGTTATGGAATTCTTTTATAACAGTAATACCAAATTGTGTAACTCCATAAAAACTTTGAATCAATTTTTTTTTTAAAACCTTTTCATATCCATAACTTCTGGAGGTTTCAAAAAAAACTCTTTAGATCAAACTTTTAAAACTAATAAAATAATCTTATCATTTTATCTTTTACTAAATTTGACCTAATTCAACTCATATAGCAAATGATTCAAATTTTATAAATAATTAGTTTTTCACAAAAACAAGTAATTATCTTAAAATTTGACAAACGTCATGTTTTTTTTCCTTTTTTTTTTCAACTTTGAAAATAAAACAATTGCATGAATATAACAGAAAACAACCCATGGCTCTGATACCACTGTTGGTTTTGAGCATTCTAACACTCCTAAGTGCACATGCAACCCTAAATACCTTGGATCCATGTTTTCTCTATTATACATGCAATTATGAACTTTCCAAGGTATTACCCTATCTAGCATACAATAACTGATACTTGGGTAATCAAATGGATAGAATACATACCTTTGTTTGATGTAGCTTGTCTTCATGAAGCTTGAGTGCCTAATGCCCCAAGTGTGACACCTCAAATGGTTCACACAACACCATGAACTCTTGGAATAACCTTGAGAATAAGGATACTTTGATTCTCTCTAGTGAAATCGGCTAGCTCTCTTAGTGTACCCACACTAGTGCTAATTTCACCAACCAAGGACCTCTTTATATAGTGTGGAGATTAGGGTTAAACCCTAATACCCGTGACCTTTCATTTCTTATGATCCATGGGTTAATCAATCCATGGACTATCCATGAAAGTTTAGCCCAACTGAAATGAACATGGCCCATGACACATATATATCTAAGAGTCCATATTTAATTAGTTCCTTTTGATCACTTAATTAATTATAAATTAATTCTTGATCAATACTAATTAAATAATATGATTATATATTAATATATTAGAACTTATAATATATTAATATAAAATCATTAGTATCCTTTTTCCTCCTCTTGTCTATCCAATTGTCCCGATGCCATGCAACCCAAATGGACCATGTCGGGTCGGGTCAAGTCTTACCAATTATAGTTATAGACTTAGACATTAATCCAACAATAACTGCATTTCATAACTATGAAATATGGAAAATGGATGTCAAAACCGCTTTCCTTAATGGGAAGTTGGCTGAAGATGTTTACATGGGTTAGCCAGAGGGTTTTGTCAATGCAAAGTATCCTAATAGAGTGTGTAAGCTTGAGAAATCCATTTATGGATTGAAACAAGCATCTCACAGATGCAATCTTTGTTTTGATGTGAAAGTCAAAGAGTTCGGATTTTGGAGAAGCGAGGATGAGTCATGTGTATATGTTAAAGCTAGTGGGAGTATAGTTAGCTTTCCAGTGTTGTATGTGGACGACATACTACTCATAGGAAATGACATCCGAACCTTGCAGGAGGTTAAGTTACGGCTTGGGAAGTGTTTCGCTATGAAGGACATTGGAAAAGCTACCTATATCCTAGGGATAAGGGTATTGATAAATAGGATTAAAAGACTAATTGGACTTAGTTAAATTACCTACTTGGACAAGGTGTTGAAGAGGTTCAATATGGAGAATTCCATGAAAGGTGATTTACCCATCCAAACCAATACCAAACTCAGTAAGACTCAGAGTCCGAGTACAGAGATTGAGATAGCTGAGAAGAGTCCAGTGCCATACGCTTCTGTGGTTGGCTCGATCATATATGTTATGACTTATACTCACCCTAATGTGGCCTTTTCATTGAGCATGGTGAGCATATATGAAGGGAATCATGGTAAATCTCATTAGACTGTGGTAAAGAACATTCTTAAGTACCTATGCAGGACTAAGGATTGGGTCCTTACCCTCGGTGGGAGTAATGACTTAAGAGTGATGGGGTATAGTGATGCCAGCTTTCAGACCGACATAGATAATTTCCGATCTCAGGCAGGCTGGGTATTTACCCTGAATGTTGGAGCAATAACTTGGAAAAGTTCCAAACAGGAGACTGTGGCTGATTCTGTTGAATTAATATCTAAGTCCATAACTATAATTGGTAAGACTTGACCCGACCCGGCATGGTCCATTTGGGATAGACTATAATGAGAGAAATAACACTTAAGGTTGATTAATATATTATAAGTTCTAATATATTAATAGGATTATTTAACTAGTATTGATCAAGAATTAATCTAGAATTAATTAAGTGATCAAAAGAAGACTAATTAAATATATGGGTTGATTGTGTAAATCATCCATACTTGTATAGTTGGATAATGCTCCATGGATAATCAAGTTGGTCTAAAACCCATAGGATGGTCCATGAATGCTCCATGGTGTATTTGAACCCATGGATCCAAGGAAATGGAAGGCCATGACAATTAGGGTTTACCCTAATTGTAACAACTATATAAGATCATATTCTTTGGGAAAAACGGCTACTATGAATAATAAGAAAGGGATAGCCGATTTTAGGAGTGTTCAAGTTTCTCTCAAGTTATTCCAAGTGTATTTGGTGTTGTGTGAACCATTTGAGGTGTCACACTTGAGGCACTACGCACTCAAGTTTCATGAGGACATTCTACATCAAAGAGGTATGTATTCTATCTTGTTATATTCATTATTTTGTATGCTAGATTAGGATAATACCTTGGATGTTCATAATTGCATGTATAATAGAGAAAAAATAGATCCAAGGTATTTAGGGTTGCATGTACACTTATGGTGTTAGAATGCTCAAAACCCAACAGTGGTATCAGAGCCTAGGCTTGTTTTCTTGTTATACTTGCAAAAGTAGCTGAAAAAATCAAGTTTTGATGCTGTCTGCACAACAGACTCGCCGAGTCCAAGGCAAAATGCATCCAACTCGCCGAGCAGGTTCATGCACTCGACGAGTTGGACCCCCTGACAGCATATATAGTCGATTGTTTTGACTGGAATTGGACTAGGAACATTACCCTAAGATGTTTTTGGATTTATAAACTTGTTTTTGATGTGGTAATGTTCATGCTAATCCAAATTCTAAGATAATTGTCATAATTTCAACATTTGTATTAGTTTTGTATGTTCATGCTAATGTCTTGAAGATTGATGATTTGAATTATCTTGTTCTTAGATTAATAGAAAAGTTGTGTGAAATAGTTGATTTCAATCCATTTTAATCTAAGAGTTGATTCCAAAGTGTGTTTTTGTAACTTGTCCTCAAGTTATATGAAAAGTCACATTTAAGAATCATAAAACTCATAAAAGTTGGCAAAGGTTATACAATGAAGAGCCTAGTTCTAATTAAATGGTTTTATGACTCCATAACTTGTCCTCAAGTTATGGAGGTTCAAGAGTCGCTTCATTAAATAATAAATAAATAAATAAATAAATAAGGGTAACCTTAATTAGTTCCATAAGTTACAAAAAAAAGTTATTTTTTTATTAATTAGTTTAAAGTCTTCCATAACTTGTCCTCAATTTATGGAACTTAAAGAGTTTTTTAATCAAAACTACTTTAAACTCATAAGTTATGGAATTAATTAGTTTTGAATAGTTTCAAAACTTGCCCTCAAGTTTTGGAATTTGAAAAAGTTTTCTCTTATGAATACTTTAAATCCAAGTTAAGCCCTTAGAATTTTAAAAGTTAAAATTCAACCCTTATACTTTATAATATTATAAGTTAATAATATTTATATATATGTATAAGAGCAAGTCGTCTTACCATTAGTAGGCATCATTCACGAATCCGGTCTATAAGGGGGTATAAGGTTACAACCTATAAAATAGTAGTTTAATGGGTGTCCACTCTCACCCACCGCTTCCTTGACCGGTAGAGGGTCGTTAGCCGAACGGGTAGGACAAGGACTAGAATTATCCCTTCATTTAAAGTATTAATGATAAATACTAAGTAACTAAACCATTTATAAATACCCAATCTTAGTTACTTAGGAAAATGTGAATAAGGTGCTAATCCATGAAATTACACTTTGCACTTTGTTTAAGTCGGTTAGTGGAGCGTGTGTGGTTAACCGGCACACTAACTCGTATTTAAAAAGGTAGGCAAAGGGTAACTTAATGTTTATCATAGTATCGATGGAGCGTGTGTGGTTAACCGGCACATTGATTGAGGGGTAAACACTTAAGGGTACCAAGTATATTTGCATGGTTATTCACAACTTGTTTTGTGATCCTCGGCATCCCAGTCACAAAACCTGAAGGGCACACTCGAGATTGAAACATGCCATTGAAAAGTTCAATGAATCTTAAAGATCTAGGAGTTTCAAAACCAATTAAAACCTAATAATACATTTACTTTATCTTGGTGGAAATTAGTGAATTGTCATTCACCTACCTTCAAATATTCTATAGCTTGGATTACGGCATCCCTCTTCCAAGTTATAAAATAGTTTGTAAGGCCCTAGCCTTAATATTTCATATTGGGTGTTATATTAAGGACTTTAAATCAACTATGTTGAATATCTCCCAAAAAGATGTCTGGTTTAGACATTTATGATCTTCCCAAATCTCTTGAAACAAGCTTTCCTAAATGAAGATGATGTCCCATGGAAATCATACTTCTTTCTCCTCCTCCAATTATTCTACCTAACCCACAAGTTCTTGAAAATTTTAAGGTCACTCAAGTTCTATTGGCAAGTAAACGTCTATGTGTGGTCACATCTTGGAGATGTAGTCACATATTGAAAAGCTGGGAGAGTTGGGTGTCAAAGTCTTGAGAAAGTTGGTGGCTCAACTACTTTCTAAGTCACACAGTGAGTTCCTTTGGAACTCCTATGAAACTGACTATGACAAGACCCTTAATGATCTTCTCTATTTGCTAAGATCAACTTCCTAAAACTTGTGGACATTGACAATAATGACATTAGATATCTAGTAAAGCTCTCTTCACAATGGAAAGGGATCGGCCATAGTCAACCCGGTTGACCAAATGGTAAAGAAAAAGGATAAGTCTGTGATATTCCCATGTTCCATTACCAAAGTGTCCATATGTTAAATTGTCAAAGGAATGGGCATTGGTTGCGAAGTTTCCAATTTACCTAAGGGTGTTAAAGTCAATAAGTTTGACTCTACTTCAGGTAAAGTCCACTATCTAACTCTGCTAAGTTTTTACTCTGAGATTCTTGATACATGATGTGACTGGGTCATATGGTGATGTTTTAAGAATCTAAGAAAAGTGAAGAAACTTAAAGAAAGAATATGTTGAATCCGATCGCGTAGATGGATTTCTATCACATAGTTTGAAGATCGGATTCTTGAGCTACTTCTTAGGAGTTATTATATATTGCTTAGGAATGGATAACAACAAAGTTTTCATGCTCTTTTGCATTGTAAAGATAGTTTTTCCGTAAAGTTTTTAAAATAAAAGGAAAAATGATGATTTTATTTATTTTTAAAATATCCTTACAAGGGCATTTGTGAAAATTTGTGTTGCTTATAAAGATTCCATTAAGAGAAAGAGTGGAAATATGAATTTGATTCTTTCATTTGTGGTAGTGTCTAAATATACCAAATAAGGAAAGATTCTCATCACCCAAGTTTCAATTGGACAGGAACTTGGAATCATGCAAGTTGTATAGCATGATGAATGAGAATTTTTCATCTTTGGAAAATTAAGACTAGTTCCTTGTTCACATGTATATGTGAGTCAAGTGAAGGACTAAGGGATCCAGTAGTCAAGTCCACCACAAAAGATCGATAAGACTATTCATCATGATTTACTTAAGTTCGGTAAATATGGTTATACTTACAAGTTTAAGTATAATTCTGAAACATTGGAAAAGTTTCAATGTAAGGCAGAACGAATAAGAAGAGTTAAATTAGGCAGAAAGATAAAAGTTTCTCAAATCTGAAAAAATGGGAGAGTACTTTAGTATCAGTTTTTGTGATCATCTTAATGATTAAGAAACCATAGCACAATTAGTTCTCTAAGGAAATCTTAGTTCATTCTTATGACTACGAAGAGGAACTTAAATTGTTGAAATGGTTAAATCAAGAAGATGAGTCATACTTCGTTCCAATACAAGTCTTAGAGTCATATCCAAGATTGTAACTTGAGTGACAAGTCTTGAAGAAGGTTTAAAAACACATGTCAAATGTAAGAGTAAAAGTTTTCTACTCTTGTACATTTGAAATTGATAAGTTGTGATGTTTTGGATAAAACAAAGACCAACTAAGGCCAATTGTGTGAAGTGTTTGTCTTGATTAGAATCTACACTATCTCTTGAAAATCTGACAAGAAAGTCTTATATGTCAAGAGGACAGTGGGAGTCTTAAAGGTCTTGAATGTCTTAAGAACTAATCAAGAATAAAACCTGAAGTTCTTCACTAGCACACGACTTGAGGTTTATAACGTATTATGTTGACATATTCTGTGCCCATTCCAATTAAAGTCGTCTTTGCATATGAGTTCTTAGAGTTCTCAATTGGTTGCATAACTACTTGGAAGCAATGGTAAGCCCTTGTGCTGCCAGGTGGCAAGAGGATAAGATTGCACAAGTTCAATCCATATGAGTTAGGATTTGTCGCTAACCTAGTCTTGTGCTTATGGTTTTGACAAATTCACGTGGATAAGAACATATATACCATAAAATCTAAGTGTCATAAGGTTTCTCTTCGATTTATGAAAATGACGGTAAGGAAAGTCTTTCACTAAGTAGATTTTAAGTAGATAGAAATTGTGATATTTGCAGTTCTCAAAGTCGTTAGTGGAGCGTGCATGGTTATCCGGCACACTAACATGGACTTATGAGAAATGGCAAAAGTCTAAACAATTGAGACTATGATTACGGCATCCCTTTTCATAGTTCTGAAATTGTTTACACAAACCTATGAGATATCTAAAATAAGGTGTATGATTTTGATAAAGTATTATCAAAGCAATCTAGTATCAGAAATCTGAACTTTGGTAAGAAAGTCAATAAAGTATTGACGTCTAGAAGTCCATCTGTTTTCTGGATACATGTCAAAGCTAGTGGGAGCATCAGTTGTATGCTAATAATCATCATGTTAGTGGGATCAGGATAATTATGATAAGTATTGCAAGTTAGCAATGTTAATTATAGAAAGAAAAAGTTTCAATTCGTGAGGCTGCAGGGGTTGAAAAAGTTGTTCTGTTATAATTAAGGGAAAGGAAATTATACTTCATGTCAATTCTAAAAAGCTTAGAGTGAGATTTTAATCATCTTTAGTCAAGAATATATATATATATATATATATATATATATATATATATATATATATATATATACACATGAATTTCATGTTTGATTGGTTCTACTTAAGGAAATTCTATATATTGCGTTCTCAAAATTCACTTATGATTACGGCATCCATCTTCATAGTAAAATTTTTTAGAACATGGGAAATAAAAATAATGTAGCAAAAGACTGGTCTAGAATCATGTCTTTATGTGAGACATCATGAATCGTGTCCCAATTGCTTTGGGTACAAGATCGATTACATGTGCTATAATATTTATCCTTTCTAAATTTTCCAAATGCCTTGGGGCATAAAGGAAGGAAATGGTTTAGAATTGGATATGACTAAAGTGATTAAGCAATTATCCAAGACAATCTAAGGTTTTACCAAAGATTGGTTGCTCAAGGATAGTTGGAAGTATACTGTTAATATTGGAAGGACCATATTGACATATTCTGAAAAGAGGCAACTCTTGTTCGGAAGTGGTAGTCAAAATGGGAATATGGAGTTATATCATGTGGAGTTGACCTCCATTAGAATACTCTGTAATGTTTGTTGTCAAATCTTTGTGACTTTTTGCATAATCATTACAAGGAAATCATTGCATATAAGTTGAGAATCCAACAAATTTAGGTAAAATGGCATGAATTTGGAATTCCTACATTGCCATAAGAATTCGGGAGTGTGAAATTAGAAACATTGAAAGTTTGGTAAATTGGTTTATTTCACAAAGTAAGGGTCATAGACAAACATAGTATGCATACTTGATGTATGGCATGACTAGTATTTAGAAAACATAGTGTACATGCTTGGAGCATAGGATAACTATTGTTTTAAAATCAAGAATAAAGTTGATAGCTAAAACAGTATAAAATGAATAATATGCAATCATATGGTTATAAATAAAGATGTTTTATTTATATTCATAAGTTCTGAGACCATATTAGATCCATTTATTCTTGTGTTTCACTTTGCATGTTTTGACTTCCATAATAACTAGGTTATTCTTCCGGAATGACTAAGTTATTCAAACCATCCACAGTCGGTCATATGTTGGAAGTAGATATGAATCAAGACTGTCATGGGTTGGCTTGTAGAGGTCCAAGTTCGTGGACAAAGTTGGGCTACAACACTCATGAGTGCTCATAAGTTCTGAGTATTGGATTCAACCCGCGCTCATTTGAATCACTTCATGGATTATATCACGAGTGATCATGAGACGATAAAATCTTATATTCTTCAAACCTAGAGATATTAGTTGTTACTATGAGTTGATAGTACATTGATTTCACGAAAACGCATTGCTAACTCAATGTTATAAAACATGCCTTTGTGTATGATTCCGACATTATCATACAACTAGATTCAATTTGATCCACACCATACCAGCTTCTTAAGTACATCTCTTCATTAGTAAACGTCTTGTTAGCGAAACCGTCATTTCAGAACACCGAAGTACTCATGCGTGGAGTACCTCATAGTTCTTTTCTTTTTCGAAGAAATCCCCGAAGTACCACTCGTGCAGTACGTCAAGTTTAATCCAAGGATCCATGTGGTTGATCTATCACTGAGGAATGTATACATAAGAGTGATATATAATCAAGGTTCTACAGGTTTAGAATTGATGATTCCACTTTAACTTCTTTTTTCTCGATGGGATGTGAGCTTAAAGAAGAATTAGTTATTCGACTACCTTTTCAATCTTAATTATATACGACTCGTATACACAAGATTGTGATTGTGAAACCATGTATGAATTCTAATATGAACTTCAAGACGGAGCACTGCCCAAGCCTACGAGTAATGGCATCGTCATGTGAACAAACCTAGAACCCAGTATGACTCCTGTAAACAGATCGCCCTATAGTCTAAACACCTACGGAGATACAAGAACAGCCCGGACAACTTAGCGAACTACACAAAAATAGAATTAGAAGACTAGGCTTCTCACCCTGGAGAACTCCGGTCTTATTCTTCCAGAGGTCGACGGATTGCATCGTATGTACCTCGGCTATCGAGGACCCCGTCCAAAATTTTTCCATTAGAAATCGTTGCCTCTATCTCGCATAGATGAATTGGTTGAGAAAACGCAAGGAAAGAATTACTTTCAAAAATGGACCTGAGATCCGAATATCACCCGTTTGAGTGTGAGGGAAGGATGTCCGGAAGATTACCTTCCGAACTCGATGCCGACACTTCGAGTCCGTAGTGATACCCTTCGGATAGGACCAATACGCCTGAAGCATTCACGAGTTTAATGAATAGAGTCCGCCTTTCTTACTTGCATCAGTTCATCATTCTCCACGTAACGACTTACTTATCTGCCCTCGTAGTAAGAAGGAACTCGCGGAAACATTACCCTTGGAGATACTTTTCACAAAGTTCTTTGAACACGAGTTTTGGAATTGAAGAGTCAAAATTTCCTAAGACACACTATTAGTGATGTGGAAATTGTTGAGTACTCTGTCAATTTATCAAAACCATTGAAGAGTTTGTCGACATTAGGGACGCCGACAGGAATTCGCCAAATTCTAGGTCTTACATACCTACTGTCATAGTTCATCCAGAACTCCTTGCAAATCAGAGAAACCTTTACTACTTTGACCCAGCAGGGGGTGGCCTTTGACTAGGAAGATAAACAAGAAAAAGAAACCTTTGAGATTCCAAGTGAGAGACCAAGTTCTTTACGAAAACTCACTCTGGGAATGGCTTAATGCGCTTTGTAAAGCGTGGAAAGCTAAATCCAAGATAGTTAAGACCTCCAAGGTTCTTACCAGAATCGGTCCTGTACCTCACAGACTAAACCTACTCCGCGAACTCGGTAACGTACATTATACCTTTCGCGTCTCGATTTTGAAACCATACTTTTCCGTCAGGACTCTTGTAAGTCCACTCGTCGAGATCCTCGCCTTCGTATTAGAACCGTAGTGACCCTCGACCGAGTGGTCAAGCGGACGAAGCAACGCCGTCACCATTTAGTGAAGGTTCGTTGGGATACCAACCGAGGACCCGAATTCACTTATGATCGCGAGACCAATCGATTAGGAAGTTTCCACCTCACGACTCGATCATTTGTGCCTACTTCCTTACCTAAATTCTAATTTCGGGACGAAATTCCCTGTAACAGGGGGATGATGTGACAACCCGAAATTTTCATCCGGTCAAACCCTAACAGTCAATCACTTCGATTTATAGGTCAATTACATTATTACTTATTTTTGAAAAATTTAAAGTTCGTTTGATTATTTTAATATTATTCTTTAAACGAACGGGTGAAAGAAAGTGTCGTCTCGTGTTTTGAGATTTAAAAACGGCAAACACCTCGAGTCTTAGAAGTTCACGACCAAACTTTTATGTTTAGGTCGAAAAATCATCCAAAAATCGTAAACTCATGCATAAGCATGAGTTTACTCCCCAAGACTAGTCATTCTTGTGTTTACTCCCCAAACACCAAAAGAGTAAACTCCAAAATATCCTCTCAAGTATCATCCAAGTTTTTATTCAAAATCTTCAATCTAGTAAGTGTTTCCATCCCTTTCAAGTTAGTATATCACTTAATGTAGTGATTTTACATCCTTTAGTCCATCCATTTTGTGTTTTGATTAGTTTTCCAAAAACACCAAGAACACCAAGAACAAACACTAAGTGTTCTTGGACTTAAAGTTCATTTCAAGCTTCCACAATGTAAGTACTTCTATCCTAGAGTCATTTAAAGCTAGCTATACATCATTATACCAAGGAAAAGTCCCAAGAACACCAAGATAAAGGTGTTCACGGTTTTGGGAGGTCCCAAAACCGTAAATACCAAAAATAGGGCCAAAATGGTGTGTTAAGGTGCCTAGATGCTTCACAATGCCTTAGGGACTTATCTAGATTCATCCTTGAAGAGTTTATCACACAAAAAGCACCAAAACTTTCCATTTTTATGTGCTTACGGTTTGGGGATGTCCCAAAACCGTAAACACCCCAAATGATGTGTAAAAGTCCCATAAATGTCCCACAGTTGTTCCTTATGTCTAAATCTAACCTAGGCTATTGCCATGTTTGAGCTAAGGACTTGAAAACCGCCAAATACCAAATTTATGAGTTTAAGGTAGTAAACTGATGAAAATGGTCCTTAGACCGTAAACTCCATTTAGGAGTGTTTTGATGCCACAGAACACTTCCTAAGGCTAAATCATGAAGTAGGAATGCTTGGAATAGCTTAGAGGACTTCAAATCAACAAATGGTCAAAAGGTTAGGAGTTTACGACCATAAACTCAAGGGGTGTTGGTCTTTAGGGAGTAAACTCATTTTAGGAGTGTTCCTTGAACCCCAAACACACTAGCCTTTCCCTACAACACTTAGATGCACTCCTTAGCACTTATAACACTTATACAAAGTGTTTGTCATGTCCTAGAGTGCCTTGACTTGTTTATTAGTTGTTTAAAGACTAATTGTTTATATACATATGTCCTCATATGTAATTAGGATCTTTGTGCGTGTCTAAGTCTTCACTTGACACCAAGCACTTATCCGACACTTCCTTCTGATCCACTCACAACAGGTGAGTTCATACCCCTTAATCAATGTTTTAAATGTTTTTAAATACTTTATGGGGGGATAAAAGTAGCATCATGCTAGTTATTATATCAATCATATGTGATTAATAAGCAGCATTCAAATGATTGGCTACTTATTAGCCGTTTTACCAAACAGTTTCCTTCAAATGTTTTTCATAAACACTTTATATGTTTAAAACTCCTTATTAAACTGTACATTTTACTCTGTATGTTTCATTTCAAACTCATTTACAATTGTGTTTCAAACAAATGTTTCTTTATACTTAAACCGTTTTATCAAAACCATGCCTTCAACCAGTTTTATAGATTGACATCAAGTCGATCTTTTCCTAGATAATAATTATGTTCAAAGGTTTACAAAACTTATTTTATGCTTTTATATTATCAATTGCATGACTATATATGTATAGTTATATAAGAAATGTTTAAAAGACTTTGGAAGGCTATCCACCCTATTTCCTTTTCGCGCTTGAGATGTGGTCTGGTGGGACATCGGGTATCCGTCCGAAGGTTGTTTAAATATTAGTTATATATCATATGTACATATATAGTCATAAAGGTCCTTCTATTTCATCCAATGCCCTTGGGTAGCATGGGTATACATCCATGTTCATACGTACCAGTTACATTACTAGTAAGCTACCATATGGGTAGTTTAGGAGTATAATAGAACTATTACTAGAACGCGATATCATACAATGAGTCAGTTCATTCATGAGTCAATACTTGCTAGATAGAGAGAGAACACACATTCAGCTAGTACACACAGTACATTACTATACATGCTAGATAGAGAGAGAACACACATTACAGCTAGTACACGCAGAACATTACAGTACATTTACATAGATACATCTACATGAGTACACTTACATGAATACGTTTACATATATACGCTTACATGACTACATTTACATGAGTACACTTACACGAATTACTAGTACATTTTATATGTATAGATTCTATTATATAATCCTCATTCTTATCTTTACATTGTGATTCAATCACATAATCGACGAGATATATTGGATTTAGTATCCTAGTGCCAAAGGATACGTTGCGGGATTAACCATTCCTAGACTCTCTGTTAGCTACAAAGGTAAAAGCACATCCACGGATGTCAACGGTTGATACCATTACAGGTATACTTTAAGGGACTAACTATTCTTATACCCAGCTGTTAGCAACAGAGGTAAATGTACATCTACGGATGTCTTCAGTGAGCAGTCGAGTCTTGGTAGAAGGCTACATTCAGAGCAGTTAGGACTTGGTAGAAGGCTACATTCAGAGCAATTAGGTCTTGGTAGAAGGCTACATTCAGAAGAGTTAGGTCTTGGTAGAAGACTCCCTTTTATAGTAGTAGGAATCATAGGGATTTCTAGGGTTTTTCAAACGTTTACATTTGTTCTAAAAAACATTTTCATACTTATACGAGTTTCCTTTCAAAACAATTTCAAGTCTTTCATTACAAGTTTTACAAATTAAGACACACTAATACTTATGATCTCACCAGCTTTAAAGCTGATACTCTCTTTCAAAATAACTTGTATCCTCAGGTCAACGATAGACAGGTACCGATGCAAGGTTTAGAGAAGATGGAGGTCGATCAAGACTCATCTTTCATTTTGTTTATACTTTAGTGTCTATTATAATTTGATAGAACACTTGTATTAAAATTATATTATTAATGCAATGGATGATGTTGTTGCTGGTTTACTACTTTTCATTGTTGGGATACTGTACATGACGTCCTCCGCCCCAGAACGTTTCCGCCGTTCTTGGTTTTGGGGTGTGACAACTAGTTACTTCTCAAAGATAGATCTGCGATCCGGATACCACCAACTCAAGGTCCGAGAGGAGGATATTCCAAAAACCACCTTCCGAACTCGTTACCGACATTATGAACTCGTCGTAATGCCCTTCAGTCTAACGAATGCTCCTGTCGCATTTATGGACCTAATGAATGGAATTTTTTGACCTTCTCTTGATGATTTCGTAATCATTTTCATCGATGATATCCTAGTATATTCCCGAAGCGAAGAAGAACACGGCCAACACCTTCGACAAATCCTAGAAGTCCTGCGAACCGAAAAGTTGTACGCAAAACTCTTCAAGTGCGAGTTTTGGCTCCGAAGCGTGAACTTTTTGGGTCATGTTGTTAGTCAGGAAGGAATGCATGTGGATCCTTCTAAGGTCAAAGCCATCGAAGGATGGGCAATCCCAACAACACCCACAGAATTCACCAATTTCTGGGTCTCGCAGGCTGTTACAGAAGATTCATCCAGAACTTCTCTAAGACCGCCAAGCCACTTACCTCGCTTACACAAAAAGGTGTACCCTTCGTACGGATGAACAAGCATGAAGCCGCGTTTCGATCTCTGAAGCAAGAACTCTGCAATGCGTCGGTGCTATCACTACCCGAAGGAACAGAAGACTTTATAGTCTACTGCGATGTGTCAAATCAGGGTTTAGGCTATGTACTCATGCAGCGTGGAAGGGTGATAGCTTACGCATCCCGGCAGCTAAAGACATGCGAAGTAAATTATACGACCCACGATCTAGAACTGGGAGCAGTGGTCATCGCCCTGAAAATCTGGAGACACTACCTATACGGTACCAAGAGCAGTATCTTCACTGACCACAAGAGTCTTCAGCACATCTTGAATCAAAAGGAGCTAAACATGAGGCAACGAAGATGGGTCGAACTGCTGAACGACTATGAGTGCGACATCAAGTACCATCCAGGAAAGGCTAATGTGGAAGCCGATGCCTTGAGTCGGAAAGAATACTCAAGTCGTCGTGTGAAAACTCTCTCGATAACCATCCAATCCCACTTGACCTCGCAAATCAGAACAGCTCAGTCAGATGCCATGAAGGCGGAAAACAAAACGAGTGAAGTGTTGCGTGGAATGGAGAAGAACTTGGAGGTGAAGGAAGATGGAGCGTACTACTTCATAAACCGCATGTGGGTCCCTAAACTTGGGGTATTCAGAGAGGTAGTCATGAATGAGGCTCACAAGACATGATACTCCATCCATCCAGGTTCAGACAACATGTACTTGGATGTTAAGCAACATTATTGGTGGCCAAATATGAAGGCAGAGATTACCACTTACGTGAGCAAGTGCCTCACTTGTGCTAAAGTAAAGGTTGAATATCAGACGCCCACTGGATTACTACAGCAGCCAGTAATTCCCAAGTGGAAATGGGAAAGGATTACCATGGATTTCGTGACCAAACTACCCAAGTCGTCGGACAGTTTGGATACGATCTGGGTAATAGTTGATAGACTAACAAAATCCGCCCATTTCCTACCAATAAAAGAATCCTACAAGATGGAGCGCCTGACAAGAAGCTACATCAAGGAAATCGTGAGACTCCACGGAGTACCGGTATCTATCATCTCAGATATAGATAGTAGATTTACTTCACGCTTTTGGCAGTCGCTTCAGAAAGCTATGGGAACACAACTCGACATGTGCACTGCCTACCACCCACAGACGAATGGCCAAAGCGAGCGAATCATCCAAACGCTCGAAGATATGCTTCGCGCGTGCATAATATACTTTGGAAAATCGTGGGATACCCACTTGCCTTTGATCGAGTTCTCGTATAACAACAGTTATCACTCGAGTATCAAAGTTGCTCCTTTCGAAGCATTATACGAGCGCAAATGTAGATCACCGTTGTGCTGGGCTGAGGTAGGAGACACCCAGCGAGCGAGAGAGCAAATGCCAAACAACGCCTTAATAGGACCGAAGATCATACGCAAGATGATCGAGAAAATAATTCAGATCGGAGAACGGCTGCAGTCGTCATGAGACAGACAAAGAAGTTACGTCGATAAACGACGAAAGCCCTTGGAATTCGAAGTCAGAGACAGGGTGCTACTAAAAGTCTCTCCTTGGAAAGGAATGATTTGTTTTGGGAAGCGGGGTAAACTGAACCCTCAATACATTGGACCCTTCGAGATTCTTGCCCGAATCGGTCCAGTGGCTTATATATTGCAATTACCCGTCGAGCTCCACAGTGTACACCCTGTGTTCCACGTTTCCAACTTGAAGAAGTGCTTATCCGAAGAGACTCTTGTCATTCCATTAGAGGAAATCGAAATCAATGAGAACCTTCTGTTCATCGAAGAGCCGGTTGAAATCATGGACCGAGAGGTAAAGCGTACCAAGCAGAGTCGCATTCCGATCGTGAAAGTTCGATGGAATGCAAGTCGCGGACTAGAATTCACATGGGAACGCGAAGATCAAATGAAGTAGAAGTACCCTCATCTATTCTCATATTCTCAAATCTAGCTTTCAAAAGAATTTCGGGACGAAATTCCCTCTAACAAGGGGATGATGTCACAATTAGAAATTTTGGTGCCTTGTAACTACAACACATATAATAATTATGAATCAATAACATGAAAGCATGCATGATGCTCATTCTATAACAACAAAACTCCATCAAATACTATATTCTAGCCCTACAAGTGGTCAACAAAGAATTGGAAACCTTTGAAATTCCAATTTGCATTCACTTTGAAGTAGGACTTCCTTATTGGACCTAATGGACCAATAAACTTCCAAATTATCCATCTTGAACCTAGAACTCTCAAATGGGCCCTAATTGGACCTATATACACGAAACTTAACATTTTTTGGCCTTATGAACCCAAAATAAACTAGATTAACTTTAATGGGCCTTATCGGCCCAAAACAAATTTATATTAGCCCTATTAGGTCATAAAAATCCTTCTTGGATTTTTATTGGGCCAAAAATCACCTAACTTAACCATAAAATAGATTTAAGCATTCAAGGCTCAATTCTTTCCTTTTCCCCTCTCCATTCTCGGCCCAAGCCCACCAAGATGGAAGAAGTTGACTTATGCTCACCACCTCATTTTTACATGGAGGTTTTCCATGCACATAACTCATATCTCCATGCACCATCTCATCACTTCCTCTCTCTTCTCTTCCTCTCTCTTTTACTCTCGGCCGAACCCAAATACACACACACACTTCACTCAAAATTCTCTCAAGGAAACTCTCTCCACTCCTCTCCATATTTTCGAGATCTAAGAGGCTTTCAAATAGATTCTTCCACAAAATCATCATCTAAGGTAAGTTCATGCTTGGATCTATGACCTAGCCTCTTTGTTTTATCAAAAACCTGTTCCTAATCCATATAAAATCATGATCACTCTCTTAGAGATCATCTAAACTCGAGATCTACCAAGAGGACTTGCTAGGATCAAAATTTCTTCTTCTAGCCTTCTTCAAAACCAAAACTACAACTCAAGGTGAGTTTCATACCCCTCTATTTTCAGTTTTCATATGTTTTATGGGGGAGAATACATGAAAATGTGTAGATCTATGTGTATGTGTATGCTATGTGTGATTTTATGCATGTATGTGTGTGATGTTATGTGTTTTTGAGATAAATATGTAACAAAAAGAGTGATAATTCGAGATCTATGACATGATAAAGGAAACAAACATAATCTAAGTTATTTTACACTAATCAAGTCAGGAAAAATAGCTTATAAGGTTATAAGGAACAAACTTTAACATAAAACTCATTTTAGGGCTTAAAATGTTAAAAATACAAAACTTTGGGTAAAAACTACCACGTCACGGTTTCTTGAGGGTCAAATGAGTCAAAACATTTTTTATAATCCCTTTTCTGAATATTAAAATTTTCAAAGGACTAAACATGCAAAAATTTGAGTTATTGGGCTAAATATGGGCTTTTCGGCCCAACAAGCCCAAGATTGCGAAAATTGAAGTTTTTAAAGGGCTGAATTGTAATATTCAGTAAAACATGGGACATGAAGTGTAATAAAACTATTTCTAAGGTTAAAAACGCTTTTAAACTCCAAAAAGGGTCAAAATGTGAACCTTTTGTATTTTGGGCCAAAACTGTAAAAATTGCGAAATTTGGGGTTCTAGCAGAGAAATACCATTCTGGAAGGGCTAAAACTGTTTAATATAATTTGGGTTAAAAATGTCTTTTCAACAAGTTTATGATACAAAAGTGTCAAGAAAATGTTTTTAAGGACTAAAAATGAAATTCTTTTATATAAAGGACTAAAAGTGTTATTTTTATAAAAGAAAGGTAGTGAAAAGGGTCAAAGTCATACTTCTAAACAAATTAATTCATTAATATAAAATACAAGATATTCGACTAGCGACAAAACGAAAAAAAATACACCTTGAATACCAAATATCGTTATAAACGAATTGATTCGGTCTCGAATCAATACAAAACAACAATCGCTAAAGCAAAACTCTCCAATAGATATGTGATGACTAAAAGGAATAAACCTACCAACTTTGGGCTTATGAGTTTCAAATCATGCTTGTTGGGCCTTGCAAGCCCACCAACATAATCTTTGGGCCCAAAGGGATAACGCTTATATGTTATTGGGCCTTCAATGACCCAATATTTTATAAAAGGACTTTCAATAGTTTTATGTGCTAGTGGGCCAAAGTGTCCCATTAGAAAAACTAGTAAGGTCACAGTAATCAAGTGCGAGTTAGACCATTGTGTCTTTCGCATCCACGACAGCCTAAGGTTCTTACAATAGTAGTGAGACATAATACTCCACTTCTCTTCATTTGTTAAGGCTTACGGGAAATCAAAGTAGACAATAATTAGGACGATATACAATATGGATTAATCAATACTCATTCGTTAAGACAATACAAAAATCAGTAATTACAAATACATGTCAACATCGGAAAACATCGGATTTTCCGGGGAATTTAATACTACTCGTTCGAAACTTTATAACAATATTAAAAAATACCCTTTGTATATATATATATATATATATATATATATATATATATATATATATATATATATATATATATGTTTTTAAAATCATTCATGCATCAATTTATGGATCTCACGCTTTGATAAACAAAAGTCTGTTTAGAAAATATCGGACGTTCTGGGTTTTTACAAAACTGCACAAACCATTTTATCACAACATTTCTTATGAACTCACCAACATTTCATATGTTGACTTTTTCCAAAATAACTTGTATTCTCAGGTAATAGGTAAGCGGAAGAGTATTATGAAGTAATGTTAGATGTTATGTTGTTAAAAACACTCAAACTATTTATGTTATGAATGTGTAATGTTAAAACAATGTACTTGATGTAAAATAATTTCAGTTGTAATATATTGATGCATGGTGACGTTTATGTTATGATTCATGTATAATCATTGTGATGGTATTCAATTAATGTCACGCGAGCCCTCGGACGTTTCCGCCGTCTGGTTGGGGGATGTGGCAAATCTGCCTATGGGTAAGCTCGGTACAAGTGGTACCAAAGAAGACGGGAATCAGAATAGTCGAGAACAACATAGGTATTATGGTCCCCACCTGTGTGCAAAACGGGTGGAGAGTATGTATTCACTACTAAAAAATCAATGAATGCACAATAAAAGAACATTTCCCATTACCTTTCATTGATAAAATGTTAGAAAGGTTGGGCGGGAAATCTCATTACTGTTATCTAGACGTGTATTGTGGTTTTCACCAAATCCATGTGGCACCGGAAGACCAAGAAAAGACAATCTTTATATGTCCATTTAGCACTTTTGCATACCGAAAAATGACATTTGGATTGTGCAATGCCCCGAACACTTTCTAACGTTGTATGGTTAGTATTTTCTTAGAATATGTTGAAAACATAATTGAAGTTTTTATGGATGATTTTACACTATATGGAAACTCCTTTCAAGAGTGTTTGACCAACCTCACAAAGATTTTGAAAAGATGCATTGACAAAAAATTAGTTTTGAATTTTGAAAAATGTCATTTTATGGTGAGTTAAGGTCTGATTTTGGGTCACATTGTGTCAAAGAAAGGAATTGAGGTAGATAAGGATAAAGTTGATGTTATTCAAAGCTTACCTTACTCCACTTTTGTTCGGAAAGTTCGTTCTTTTTTAGGTCATGCGGGTTTCGACTGAAGGTTCATCAAAGAATTTTAGAAGATAACAAGACCAATGTGCCAACTTTTGCAAAAGGAAGTTGATTTTGAGTTCAATGAGGCATGCAAAAAGGCTTTTGACAAGCTCAAAGAGTTCCTTACATCCGCCCCCATCAAGCACCAAATTGGGATCTCCCCTTTGAGATCATGTGTGATGCAAGAAACTATGTTATAGGCACCCGTTTGGGTCAAAAGAATGGAAGAACCTCCCATGTGATCTATTATGCTTTAAGAATAATAGACAATTCTCAAAGCAACTACTCTACCATTGACAATGAGCTATTAGCCATGGTGTTTGCTTTGGAGAAGTTTAGGCAATATCTACTTGGTACCAAAGTCATTGTGTATTCAGATCACGCGGCTCCCAAGTACTTAATGAAAAGAAATATGTAGACCCAAGACTCATCCAGTGGATCTTACTATTGCCAAAATTTGATTTGGAAATTCAGGACAAGTGCGAATGCGAAAACCTTGTTGCCAACCATCTAAGTTGGATTACATCAAATGAAATTCCTCTCCCATTACGGGACGAGTTTCCGGGTGAGAATATCGTTTCCCTTACTCAATCTATTCCTTGGTATGCCAATATAATTAACTTTTTGGTCAACAAAAGGTATCCTAACTCATTCACGTATGCCCAAAAAGATAAATTGAAAAGCGATGTAAAATACAATGTGTGGGATGAACCTTATTTACTGAAACGTTGTCCTAATCAAATCATTAGGAGATGTGCGCCCCAATAAGAGCATCAATCCATTTTCGAATTTTGTCACAAATTTTTTTGTGGGGACACTTCGGGCCTAATCGAACTTTGAGAAAGTTCTTGAGTGTGGATTATTTTGGCCAAATGTTACGCCCCGCTAAAGCAGAAACACAAGGCGCAACCGTATAAAGGGTCTCATAGCAAAAGTTAAAAGACAACACCAACCATAGTATTAAAAGCATTACAATTTACAATGTGTTTGAACATATTTTAAAAGAAATTACAATGCAATTGAAAAACAACACATGCGAATGCTCCTAAAAGTGATGTGTCCTTATGTGCCATCTTATAGATGAGTTCCTGAAAAAAGCATGTAAAATGAGCGGTCAACTACAAAATAGTTGGTGAGTACTCAAAGGTCTATAACATTATATAGTTTGAAGTCATGAAAATAAAAAGATTGATAACAATTTCCATAAACGAATGTTCATTGCTAAAATAAGTAAATAAGTTTTCATGAATAAAAGTTCATTGCTAAAATGAGAATGTAAGTTTTCATAAACAAAGTTCATTGTCATCATGAGAAATAAAGTATGTTTCCAACATGAGATGCAACATTCATATCCTCATGGGAAATAAAGTTCATTGCTAAAACAAGTAAACAAGTTTCATTGCTATAATGAGAAATCAAGTTCATTGCTACAAGGGGCAAACAAGTTCATTGTGAAGACAAGTAAATAAGTTTCCAGTAATAATTTTTTTTGGTATAATGAGAAACAAAGTTCGTTATCAACAAGAGAAACAAAGTTTGTATGTGCATAGTGATCAAATCATGAGTTCACAACCCAAGCCTAAGACTGAATGCCCTCTTGAATGCTATGTCTATCGCTAACATAGGGAGAAATATGGTAAAATGCACTCAAGCGAATCGTGCGAGTGAGGAGTTGTCTACCTCCTAATAGCGTTATCCATAATGATCACGAGTTCAAATGAGTTAATGAGTTGTGTGATCTGATTCCAGGGACTTAAACACGATAAGGCCTCATGAATTAACAATAGAATACACATACACAGCAAAATATAGCAACCACGTTTGATAAAAGTCAAATAAACACAACAAACAATAAACTGTTTTGGACATGTTTTTCCACCCCAAAACATTTAAAAACCGAATATAGGGGAGTCGTGAATACTCACAATGCTTTGAGATGATACAAATGATGTCTTGAACTAAGTTCCACTTGTACCACTACCGATTCCAACAACGACGTTACATACTAATGAATCTCTAATCAAAATCTAATACTAGTATACTTACCTTCTACAATACAATTATGCCAATATTGTGTCAAAGTTAGGTTTTGTAAAAGTTGCAAATACCATTCTGAAAATTAAGATTTCCATATACAAATTGACTTATTAACATTTGCAAGTGACAAATCTCATTTTGTGTTATTGTTTGAAATGCATTTTAGCACTTTTGGAAGGGCTTTACAAGCTAAAATTCCAAAACTAAATCAAACCAGTTCTAAAAATTTCCAAACTTTACATTTCAGTTTAATTATAAATTAGAACCCTCTTGTAATTTTTCATGATTTTTAAATATTTTTAACTATTTTTCTAACGTTTAATTCCTTAAAAACATCATACAATTGTAAAAAATTATAAACTTTCAAAAAAAAATCCCAATCTTTTTCTAAGACTGTTTCATTGCTTGTAACCGGTAAAACCGAGTAAAAGATAGATCATTGGTATAACTAACAGCTTATAGTTTAATGACTTACACTATTAAAAAAAATACATCAATGACCTTTTAAATCAAAACTCAATAGTTCTTTAGGTTCTAGTGACATTAACCCTAATTATTTTCATTCGTTAACTTAAAAATACTATTTTTTCCGTGCTTAATTTTATGTATGTGTCGGTGTAAATTCAAGGTTGTCAACGTTTTGTTGTAAATTCTTAATTTTACTAAAAACTTGTTTTTTTTTATGTACGTGTCGAAATGAATTCAAGGTCGTCTACGTCTCGACATAATTTTTTTTATGTTTTCATTTTTATTTTATGTATGTGTGTTTTTTTAAGCTTCGATGTACTGATGATTATATGTGTGTTTTTTTAAGTTATGTCGAAACATAAAAAAAATAAGCATGAATAAAACATAAATAAGCTACGAGATAGCATTGGGTAACGATGTTATAGAAACAAAGATGATTTCAAGGAGTATCATAGGAAACCATACGCTTATTCCAAGATTGTCTTTGATGCACTAATATAAAAGAGTTCTTTTCACATTTCAAATAAGACAATTTTTATTGGCTATATGTTTTGTGACGACAATAAACATGAGTCAAAGATATAGATGCACAAAGACCCGATCCGATCCGATCTGATCCAGATCCGGATCCGATTCGGTTTGATGATGTCACACCAAATCCGATTTCACCCTTAATCCGAGCCGGTTTCAAACCGGATTTGACCGGTTTTCCGAGCCCCGCATCCGATTCGGTTTAATCCGATACGGACCCGATCCGATTCGATTTTGCCCTTTTTTTTAAAATAAACATTTTTTGGACCTCATATATAACACAAAATGCAACATGGGTTCATTAAAATAGTTAAAACATACATCAAATGTCGAATTAGAAAGAGTTTTTAAACTAGTTAAATAATAATAATAATAATAATAATAATAATAATAATAAAGTGGCGTTATAACATTTAGCCAAATGGAAATAGTTTTTGTGGTCTTCCACTTCGTGTCGCCTTCATTTAATTATTCTTCAACCGCCATGCAAATAACTAAGGGTAACATCAATACTATATTCTTCATCTCCGTCTTCGTCTTCGACTTCATCGCCATCGTCTTTGTCTTCCGGAGGTGTTGATAAGCCTTGTGCATTTTCTTCATCCATGATCTCCGGTTCAACATTTTCTGCTAGTGGGCCTTCTAGTGATGCCAAGTGTTGTATACGTTCCACTGAATCCAAGTAATCCTTCAAGCAAATTTCAAATCTCTATCGCAACCAGAGTAAGATTCGTCCTCAACTTTGATAAAACTCTACCACTAAAAGAAAAAGTGGATTCCGAAGCTACCGTGGAAGCTTGGACGGTTAGTAAATCACGGGCCATGACGGAGAGAATAGGAAATTGTTCTTCCTTTTCTCTTCACCAAGCCAAAAGATCCAAAAAAATTAAATTGTGGTGCACCCATGAATTTTAAAAAGTTTGAACCCATATAAATTTCAAGTTCGCTACTAGATGTTAATGTGCGTGCTCTTTTGTTTTGCTCCTCCAAAAGGTAGTTATAGAGGTCGATACGAAAATCCATTCGACCCCCGCGACTACCCGATGCACCGCCAGTAGAGTCAGTTACACTTGCAAAAGTGTTTGAAATATTGCCATATTTTGTAGCGTAAATGTCAAACAAATTAGTAAAAGTATTATTAAAAGTGTTTATTTGGTTACGGATGTAGTTTGAGTTATCTTTGTGCAAATTTAAAGACAAATAAATTTTGGTAATCAAAGCCTCTACACCCGTAACATTGGGTTTAATGGCGCGGCACAAGTAAAAAGTGGTGGCATTTCTTTGAAATATTTGACTAGTTTTTGTCTCATTGGTCTCGTAACCAAAACAAATATTTCACTTCTTTGTTCAAAACGTTCCAATTGTGCAGACATCAACCATAATTCATTTAGTAACAACGGACTTGTAGGGTAATACATGCCCGATACAAAAGTGGTTGATTGTTTAAAAACTTTTAACATTTGCACAAACTCTTCCATCAAATCCCAATCATAATCCGAAACCGGGTGTTATCCTTTTGAAATTGTGTCATAAAATAATTGCAAAGCGATTCTTTGACGTGTCAAACTTTCAAACATCATACATGTTGAACTCCATCTAGTGTTACAATCCGAATGAGGACTATATGAAGTTGCGTTAATGGAAATAGCAAACTTTTGATATTTTTCCATTGTAGCTTTATTTTTTCCAAAAACTCTAGTTAACACAGTTTTGAATTTTTCAATCGTCGAATCTATCATTTTTAAACCATCTTGTACCACAAGATTAATAATGTGACAAACACATCTAGTATGAAAAAATGAGCCATCCAAAATAGGTTTATATTTTGCAATTAATCTTTTTGCCGCAACGGTATTGTTACTTGCATTGTCAAACGAAATAGAGAATATTTTGTCGCGTAAATTATAAGTCTCTATAACGCTTACTAAAATTGCAAATAATCGTGCTCCCGTGTGAGGATGCGCAAAAAGTTCAAAAGCAATAACTCGTTTGTTCATTACCCAAATAGAGGGAGCTATCCAATGTGCCGTGACACAAAGATAGCTTTTGGGACACTACCGGTGGAGGAACAAACATCACAGGTTAAAGAAACACCGGTTTTTATATTTAAAAATCTCAATTGCATATCTTTTTTGGCTATATCCCAATACTTTAAAGCATCATGTCTAAGAGAAGTGCGACTTACTTGCCGGTATTGTGGTTGCATTTTTTCCCGCAAAATCCTTGTTAATCGTGGGTTGTTGAAGTGGTTGAAAGGCAAGCCCTCTTGAATCACGAACTTGCAAAAGCTTTCATGAAGGTCATCATTGTTGTAAATAAAGATCGACCCCTCGGGAGTAAGATTTGGTTGATTTGGATCTCTTTGACCTTTTACAGTCTGGCAAGTTTTTGCTGTATGACTCAACATTCCGCACTTCTTCCATCTCGCTTTTTCCTTCCCGTTCGACAACAAACACAAATCATAATGTTCCCACACTTCTTTACTCCGAGTGGTTGGTATGATTTTAACCATTGTTGCATCCGAATCTTGACTCGCGGTTGAATTTCTCGAGCTCATTTTTTGGAGTATTATGAAAATAAGTAGTAGAATTTTTGTGTAAAATTGAAATGTAGCAAATGAAAGGTATATATAGGTGTTTAGAAGGGCCAAAAAGTCAAAAAAGGAAAAAAAAAAAAAAAAAAAAAAAAAAAAAAAAAAAAGTCAAAGTAGCCGTTTTTTATGGGTTCTAACGGATAAAAAAAAAAAAAAAAAAAAAAGAAAACCCAAAATTCGGTTTTTTCCCGTTTTTTAACTGTAACAAAAAAATCCGGTTTCAAACTGGTTTTGGATCCGGTTTCCATCAAATCCGGTTCTCAATCCGAGGTCCAATCCTATTTCTCGTCCGAAATGAAGATCTGGTTTGAATCCGGTCACCAGTTAAATCCGAACCGGTTCGGTCAAAACCGGTTTTGACCAAATCCGGTTTCCAGATCGGATCGGATCCTATGAGCCAAACCGGTGTTTGTATGCATCTCTAGTCAAGGACAATCGCTATCAAAGGTGTGGTTGTTTTTTATACAACCAATATTCACTTATGTCAGTTGTGTATGTTGTATTGTCTAAGTTAAAAGCTGAAATAGAGATTAGTTTTAGAAAATGAACTTAACAATATAATATCTAATTTTCTATTAAAAAAGTATTTTTCGAAATTCATGATTCATAACAATTATTTACAAATTATCAATAATTCATTTTTTTTAACAACTCGTATAGTACACGGGTGTCACATTTAGTTTCAAATAAAGTTAAATAAAGACAAAATTACATAAATAGTGTGTGGTTTACTAAATGTTACAAACTCAATCATTGTTAAATTTTTTGACGAACATGGTCTTTGTGGTTTTCAAACATATGCGAATGGTTCCTTTTGTTAACACCGTTACTTTTTGTCCATTCGTGTGAGAGTAATTTGTTATTTTTAAGTAGCAGAGACTGAGTTTATGATTATGGGTAAACCATAGGGGTCATGTATATAATTTTGTCAATATTTTATATTTATGAGATTTTAGCATTTCCATCATATTAGTTTTTAAAATGTCATTTTGACCATTCACTTTAAAATTTATAAAATGTTATTTTTACCCCTCAATTGATTAGATTTTCATTAATAACTTTTGTTTGTTAAAATTAAAAAAGAAAAAAAAAACTATTTTTTTACGTTGTTATTTTATATATATTTTGGTATAAGTTAAAAGTGGTCAATGTTTCGATGTGAATTTAAAAGTTTTGTTCATTAATTATTACTTTTTTGTTGAAAAACGTACTTTTATATGCACGTGTCGCTTTAAATTCGACATTGTCTACGTTTCGAAATAAGTTTTTTTTTTTACTTTTCTGTGCTTAATTTTTTTATAAGTTTCGTACATATGATTCGGCTCACATATAATAAATCATGTTTGTTCACTTAAAAAAATGTATTATATTCGCATTTGTCTATGTTTCCACGTAATTGTTTTATGTTTTTTTGCTTAATTTTATGTACATGTTTTATGAAGGAGTCGGATCACGTAAAAAAACTAATTTTTACATGCTTATTATTATTTATGTGTTGGTATAAATTCAAATTTGTCAATGTTTCAACATATTCGACGTAAATTTAGAACTTCCGTGCATTAATTTAAATAATCATGTAGAAAAAAAATAAGCAACTAACTTTTTTATTTATGTGTCAACACGTCCAGAAAATATAGAACATGAAAACTTATTGTTCTAGATTGTTAGTGATTAGGGTTTAGACTCAATCCCTTTAAGGTTTAGATTAGGTCTCTTATGTATCCCGATTTATATGGGGTTTAACCTCATTATTTATCAATCAAGAAATCTCTTATCTTACATGGTATCAAAGCTCTAGGTTAAAACCTTACTTTTGACTACAACCCGTAGCTGCCACCCTCCATCTCCAACAACCTTCTCTAATAGTCATCGAATATGTCATCATTATGCTTCATATTCCTTTCATTTGTTTTTTTCTCGTCCTAAGTAATAAAACAGTCACCGACATAAAACTAGAGCTCTTACCTCAGCTTCTTCTACTAGAGTCCAAAAGTACCGTTTGTAATTAAGTAATTTATAAAATCGTTTACTAAAAACATTGTCAATATCATATCACTCCATGAACCATCATGAACATGTCTAAAAATCACAACATCGAATAGTAGTATAAATCAGAGTACATTCCCAGAAAACTAATTGCGGAAATTATTTGTGTGTGTGTGATGCGCCGCTACGTCGCCGACTCCTTCCCCTTGGATGAAGAGATACCTGAAACCAAAACTAAAATGTAAGAACAAAGCTTAGTAATTTCCCCCATCATACCACATACTATACAATCATACATGCAGTCGGGCAATTTTGGGGCACCCGACCTACCCATGTCAAGTCATTCTGTTGTGCTGACTACCCGTGTCAAGCCATTCTGAGGTGTTGACTACATATGTTAGGCCCTTCTAGGGTGCCTGCGTACCCTCCGGTGTATCTCACCCAGTCATGGGTACTACTTCACCCCCTACTACTATCACATAACAACTTATCATAACATGATGTCAGACATATCTGGGGTGTCCGACCTACCCATAGGTCCTAACAAACGATCGGGGGACTATTCCCCTTCTACTACCACTATCATATAGAACATACCACTATCGGGGGACTATTCCCCTCCTACTACCACTATCATAACATGCTATCAGACATATCTAGAGTGTTGGCCTTGGTGCCTTAGACCCACTTCTACTGGAGGGTAACTCACCTCGAAGCCGTGTAGTGTCTGCGCTGATCTCGACATGGAAATCGACTTTCCTCAACTCCTCAACCCCTACACAACATTCTTTCTCGGTTACTATGCATACTAGGAACCCTTACAAGGTCAATCCAAACCTAAGTCAATGTCAAAGTCAACCTTTAGATGACTCGACTCGACGAGTTGGCCCGCCAACTCATCGAGTCCCTATACCATTATCTGCCCCCATCCCGACTCTACTCATCGAGTCTAGAAAGAACTCAATGGGTTCTTCTTCAATCATAACATCGAGACAATCTTCAACTGACTCGCCGAGTTCTTCGTTGAACTCGTCGAGTCCAACTTCCTCATATGAGCTTGTCTAGTCCGTGACACGCCGAGTTGTATGAACAACTCGTCGAGTTCGTCTTCATGAGTTGGGAGATTGCCTTGGACTCGCCGAGTTTGTTCATACACTCATCGAGTCCCATGATTTCTAGGTCTAGAATCTCGTCTCACTTTGTTGAGTCCTTCTCTAGACTCAACCAGACCCCCTTAAAACAGAAAAGGTTGGGGAACCACTATCCGACTCGCCGGCTCCCAAGAACAACTCACCGAGTCCACTAAGGTCTATGTCCATAAACTCAATTTCTGCTAAGCTCTTCTCATCCAAAGGGTAGATCTGACTTACTAGGGTCGATATAACACGTAAAGCCACGAACTTTACGACCATGCATGGGTCTTTAAGCTCAAAAGGGACAAAAATGAGACCCACAAGATGCATGGGGCTCTTATGGCCATAAAGTTGGCACCTTTATGCCATGAGAACCCTCCAAAGACCAAGATCTAAAGCCATAACTCTATATTACACTCCACAACCTGAAAATGGCTTAGAATGCCCTAATTATACAAAAATCCAAGCCCTAAAGATGAATAAACACATGGAAGATCAAGATAAAAGCTTTTTACCTTAAATGAGCTGGAAATGGAACACAATCTCTGGATCTTCTGGCTTCAACTTGAACTCCCAAGCTCCTTTCCTCTTCTCAAGCTTCACAATCTACTAAAGTGCACATAAATAGCCTTAGAACACTCAAACAAGGCTAGGGTTTCAGGAAAAACGTCTTCTGAAAGTATAAGGCACGATGGGTGCTGAGATGTGGAGAGATAAGTTGTTTAAATAGGGTGCAAACCCTCATATTTAGGGTTTCACTCAGAAAGCTCCTACTCGCTGAGTCGGTCACATGACTCGTCGTGTAGGTCACTTAAACCCCCGATGAAAGACGAGTCTACTCGACAAGTTGGGCCTCCAGCTCGTCGAGTCCTAGGGTAAAACATGAAGTTTTCTTGAATTAAATACGTACCAGGAATCGGGTGTTACAAATCTCCCCCACTTATTTTAGACGTCGTCCTCGAAGTCTGCTGCTGAGTCTTGGAAATGCTTGGGGTAGTGCTCCCTCATCTAGTCCTCTGGCTCCCAGGTCCATTCCGAGCCTTTACAGTGCTGCCACTACACCTTTACCAGCTCCACTCTCTTGTTCCTCAGATCCTTCGACTTCCTTTCAAGGATCGTCACTTGCTGCTCGATATTGTTCAGGCTGTCATCCACCTGAATATCCTCTAAAGGCACCACTACCGAGTCGTCCACCATACACTTCCGTAACTAGGAGATGTGAAAAGTGCTATGAATATGACTGAGTTCGGCTGGCAGGCCCAACTTATATGCCGCCTTGCCCACCCGGGAGAAAATCCTGAAGGGTCCAATATACCTGGGGCCCAACTTTCCCCGCTTCCTGAATCGAATGACGCCCTTCCAAGGCGACACTTTCAGGAGTACCATATCCCCGACCTGGAACTTCAGGTCCGATCGATGCTTGTCTGCATAACTTTTCTGCCGACTTTGATCAGTCTGAAGCCTGCCCCAAACCTGTTGGATCCTCTCTGTAGTCTTGAGTACCACCTCGGTACTTCCCATGACCCTCTAACCAACCTCACCCCAGCATATCAGGGTCCTACACTTCCTCCCATACAACATCTTGAAAAGAGGATAGTCAATACTTGCATGGTAGTTGTTATTATAGGAGAACTCAGCCAAAGGAAGGTAAGTATCCCAACTACCTCCGAAATCTAAAACACATGCCCAAAACATGTCCTTCAGAGTTTGGATGGTTCCCTCACTCTGACCATCCGTCTGCGGGTGAAAAGCATTGATGAAGTGCAGACGAGTACCTAAATCGTCGTGAAACTTCTTCCTGAATCTGGAAGTGAACCGCACATCCCTGTTGGAAATCACTGAGATTGGCACCCCGTGCCATGCCACTACTTTCCAAATATAGATGTTGGCCAACCTTTCGGCCGAAATGCTCTCCTGAATCAGAATAAAATGGGCGCTCTTGGTCAGCCGATCAACGATGACCCAAATTGAATCCACTCCCGAGGCGGTCCTCAGAAGCTTCGTGATGAAATCCATATTGATATCCTCCCACTTCTACAGCAGGATATCCAACGGCTGAACCTTACCGTGAGGCCTCTGGTGCTCGGCCTTGACCTTTGTACACGTCAGGCATCTCTCCACAAACCATGCTACATCCCTCTTCATGCAGGGCCACCAATAGTCAAGACGAAGATCCATGTACATATTTGTTGCCCCAAGATGGATAGAAAACTTGGATTTGTGTGCCTCGTCCATCAATACCTAGCGCACACCTCCATGATATGGGACGCACACCCTCCGGTGAAGAGTCAACAATCCACGATTATCATAGTCGAAGGAGGAAACCTGACCCATAATATGCTCGCTCTTACAATTTTCCTCCTTCATGGCCTCTTGATGGGCCTCCTGAATCCGCTCCAACAGTGGAGTCACAACCTTCATCCTCATATAGATATCCCTGATCGGTGCTGCCTTGCGACTAAGTGCATCGGCCACGACATTAGACGATCTCACAATCATAATCCTTTACAACATCAAGCCACCGACGTTGCCTCGTATTCAGATTTGGTTGATCCATGAGATACCTCAGGCTCTTGTGTCCAAATCCCTCAAACCAAGGCTATGATACCAACTTGTAACGTTCCAAATTTCAAGTCCAAAAATTCTATT
The DNA here is from genome assembly GCF_051521515.1 of Lactuca serriola. Taxonomy (NCBI): domain Eukaryota; kingdom Viridiplantae; phylum Streptophyta; class Magnoliopsida; order Asterales; family Asteraceae; genus Lactuca; species Lactuca serriola. The sequence continues at coordinate 134,507,353 of NC_136412.1, read as the reverse complement.
TGTAATTAAGTAATTTATAAAATCGTTTATTAAAAACATTATCAATATCATATCAATCTATAAACCATCATGAACATGTCTAAAAATCACAACATCGAACAGTAGTATAAATCAGAGTACAATCCCATAAAAATCATTGCGGAAATCATGTGTGTGTGATGCGCCGCTACGCTGTCGGCACCTTCCGCTTGGATGAAGAGGTACCTGAAACCAATACCAAACTGTAAGCACAAATCTTAGTGAGTTCCCCCATCATACCATATTCTATACAATCATACATGCTGCCGGGCAATTCTGGGCTGCCCGACCTACCCATGTCAAGCCATTCTGGGGTGCTGACTATCCGTATCAAGCCATTCTGGGGTGCTGACTACCCATGTCAGGCCATTCTTGGGTGCCTGCCTACCCTCCGGTCTATCTCACCCGGTCACGAGGACTATTTCCCCCTACTACTATCACATAACAACCTATCATAACATACATTCAGACATATCCTGGGTGTCCGACCTACCTATCGGTCCTAACAACCGATCGGGGGATTATTCCCTTCCTATTACCACTATCATATAGAACATATCAAGTAATATCAAACCAAAGAATTATCACGAAGACAATCATCTCAACTATAACCAACTACTAGTGGGTCGGCCTTGGTAGGGATGACAAACAAACCCAAACCCGACAGGGAAACCCGATTCCTGAAGATTTCAGATCGGGTCGGGTGACGGGTCTTTATTGGGTATTTTATCTAGGTTCGGGGCAGGGAGTGGGATATACGCGCCCCGCCCCGCCCCGCCCCGAATATATATATATATATATATATATATATATATATATATATATATATATATATATATATATATATATATATATATATATATATATATATATATATATAACATAACCCTAAAATCACGTTTCCGCTCCAGTATCCTCCTTACACTTCTCTTTGTTCTTCTACTGCAGCCGAAAGACCCAAGAATCGAAATTACTCTTATTTCGTAGAAGTAGCAAGTAGCAAGCAGTGGTAGCAAAGCAACGATACACCACAAGACATCCATCCTCTATTCCGACGCAACAAGAAAGTGACGAGTCAACGATGGACTCTGAATGCAGGTTGATGAGTCGATGAAGAACTCCGATATTAGGTAACATTAACCCTTTTTCCTTGCAAACTTTTTTCGAAATCCACATATTTTAGCTTCTGATTTGAGCTACAAGGACTCCAATTTCACCCTTGTCAGCAATCTCATCGACGATAGACTTGAAACTCTGATTTCTCCACACCGACATAGCAAGCCAGTGATGACTCACTCCGGATTTAGGTAAGATTAAGCTTTTTTTTTTTGCAAATTCTGTTCGAATCACACATGTTCTCCATCTCGTTAATTTGAACCTCGAGTTTGATTAGCTTGTTGATTTGAGCCTAAAATTTTGTTTACATCTACCCATGCTATTGAGAATCCTGATTTGAACCTCTTCTGCTGATTAGGTTGTTGTATCTGATATTCTTGTTCAAATACACATATGGTTACTGATTCTTGATTCAGATGGACATATAATTACTGATTCTAAGTCAAGCTTGTATCTGATATTCTGTTGGTTAGTTTATTGCATCTATGTATCTATTTATCTGCAGATTCAAACTTGTTTGTTGATTCAAACTTGTTATTGATCCACACCTGTTTCATTCCACCTCTCCCTTTGATTTGAACCTCAAATCTAATTAGTTTGTTATATGTTTCTGATTTAAGACAATGTATATGATATTCTAATTCAAACTTGTTGTGTTCCATGTATATGCTTTTGATTTAAAATCTAAAACCATTTATATGTGTTATTGACTTATTGTGTATCTGATTGCATAAATATGGTTTTTTATTTTTATTTTCAGGGTATAAGAGTGAAAACAATCCTCATAGTAGTCGACTTCATGCATAGACATTGAAGGTTTTTGTAACGACCCAAAAATCTCTTTGTTAACGATGTTAATATTCCATTATATAGGATTAAGTTGTACGTATTTTTCGTGACGGATTATATGTTCATATTATGATAACATGAAAAAAAAAGAGATTAGTTACGATTTAAAAGATTTAGTTAGTATTTAAATTGTTATCTAGGATTTAATTAGTAATTCAAAATGATGAAAGGATGGTTATTATATTCTTTTTACTTAAATCCAATTAGACGATTGTAAAAGAAAAAGAGGAAACCATATTTAATATGTAAAAGTGGTTAGGGTTAGTATTGAGATGACTATCAAAGTGTAGGGATCAATTTTGAAATTTTCAATTAAAAGCCCATGAATTTGAAACCCTTAGTTTACGCTTCGTTTCTTTCTCTTCCGTCCGTTTCATCGTTTGAGTTGCTGGAGGTCGATTAAAAAGACCATCATGCACTTCCTCTGGGGCTATTTCACCATCGGCAGTTACAGGAAAGAGGGAGGGAATCAACGAGCGGCTGTGACGGGTAGGAAGTGAGAACAAGAGAGTGTGTCGACTGAGCAGAGAAGTTCGAGACATTCGTGAACTTGGAGGCGTCTTCGGGAGTAGAAGAAGAGAAGCCAAACGTGTTTGGCTCTGTTCTTGCTGCTGTGCGACCAACATCTGGTAAGAACTACACCACGATCAGACCCTTTGTCGACTCGTCTTTTGTCCTTCCTGTTTCAACTTTCACGACGTAGTTGTGGATATACTTGCCATGTATTTTTTTTTTGTTGTTTGAAACTTATAAACCTCCTTAAGAAGTGAAGACAAAAAGTTTACAAGCTTGTGGAGACACGACTAATTCCCTCTTAACGTTAAGTTGGAAAATATGAATGATATTGATCCTTACGTGAAATCTGAACTAATTGATCATATGATAATCCCTTTCATCTTCTGATTCGCAAGACTCTAAGACAAAATATATAATAGTACAAGAGTATCATTTATTTTAATAGTTTTATACGGGGTCATTTAAATACCACAAAATCTAGTCATCTTATGAATGATGTATAAATTCTAGAGTCTTACCATCGAGTAAGGAAAGGTTGCTTTTGACTTACTCCTTTGTAAACTGTATATAAGGGTCCTACAAGTTGGTACACGTAAAAGAATGAGATTATCAATGGTTATTTAACAGTCTGGGTAGTGAATAATACTTTTAATTATCAGACAAAATGAAATTATGATCTACGATTAAAAGAATTGCAAAAGCTTGACCTGGATTATAATTATGTTAAGGCGATGTTAAAATATGTTAGTTTTAAAGTTTAAATAATAATTTAAAACATACGTTGATTGTATGAAATATGACATTTTTAGTTACAAATAAAGAATGGCTAGCTAATGGAGGACTATTATAGTTTTGACGTCTTATAAAAATTGCACACTTTATTAGTAAACACGATTTAATAATGGTCAAGGTGTTATTAAAATGATAAGATACAAGTTAAAAAGATGTTAACTTTAATGGTCTAAAACTTGATTACGTTTTATGACATTTGATATTTTAGGTCCATTATTATTTTTATATTATTAATATGCTATCTTTAGTTGTTTGAACCTAAACTAAATATTAAACCTATATTTGTTTAGGTATTTTTTTGAAAAGTTACAAAGCTTACGAGTTGAAGTAAAAGGGTAATTCATTCGACGAACATTAAGGTGAGTCGATAGACTTTTCATAAACCTTGTACATAATCGAAAACTACTTTCCGGAAACGGTTCGGTTAGTCAAATTAGTATATTATTAATTGTTTATTATGCCAATATATGCATTATGAAATATGTTACTGTTTTGCCTTTTTGTGACAATTGTATGCTAATGAAATTTAGTTGATATGCATATCTTGGTACTTGATATGATTAATTGCAACTATGATACACTATATGAAATGATTGTTATGTGACTATGATCTTGTTGAGTATCTTCTTGGTATAAATGTTATGAATTTTGATTATGATAGTACGAATATGACATGCTTGTACTTGATTTACGATTGATTATGCGGGGTTATGCGTAGAGGGTAAAGGGTAGAACCTGGCACTTAGCATGAAACCCTATCCGGATACCTTCGAGCCTGGTTGGTTGAAAAATACCTCCTAGGAAAAGCACTTAAGCCATTTATGAGTTTATCGGTCTTTCTAGATGCCCGTGGGCCACATGGTACGTGTACACTTCGGTGTTTGCGAACTGGAGTGATGTTGGCCATTCGAACAAGGCCGGATGAAACATCACGTGGGAATCGGGAGGTGTATCGGTAGAATTGACACCGTTTGTACCGATCATGAACGACACCGAGATGTACTTGTACATTGCATAGTCGGAGTAGTAAAAGTGGAGTCTTGTGGTCGGTGTGGCGGATGGGAGTCGCGAACCACCTAAAGCATTTGGCTGGCCAGGCACACAACTAGCGAACGGGTTTTTACCTTGGGGTTAGGTATCACTATGAGACTACCTACGCCTATACGATTATGACAGATTCCTTTGATATGATGATGTACGATTACAATATGATGATGCATGAAATATGATTGATGTTACTCTAATGCATGATATGTAAATGGATGATACAAAAATTGAATGATTGAATTTTATGGTAAATATGATTGATTATTGATTGATATGTCAATTTTGTTTATATGATCATAATTGAATGATTGACCCGTATGGGATGGTATGTTTTCCCTTTGGTTGTGTACAAACTTCTATTGGCTCACGAAGCATTTGCTGACACTTGTTTCTTTGCTTTGTTCCTTTACGATTGGTACAGGTAGCTTAGGAGCTTGGCTTGGTGAGATGGGGTCACTTTTGGGTAGTTTATCCTTAGGGTACAGATGCCACTTGGAAACGTTATTTAATTTTGAAACTTATGCTTCCGCTACGATTAAATACTTTTGATATTTTGGTTTTGAATTGAACGTAACATTGTGGTCTGAGATGTTTTTGAAATAAACAATGTTTACAGTCTTCCATTGCATTTTCTGTTAAAAGATTTTAAAAATAAATGAAACAAATTTGGGTGAAAAATCATGACGTTAAAGTTTTAATGTGTGCTCATAGTTTGTTGCTGAATGAAATTCCAGGGATGATATTTGGATGATTCTTAGAGTTTTAATGTTTATATGTTGTATTCTATCATGATGGATTTAGTTTTTAATATTTTATACCTTTGCTGCCATGGTTGGTTGTTTTTGTTATGATATTCGACTATTATTAATTTCTATTTGGTTCAATGATGTTAAGAACTTATTTGATATTGTAAGTTTATGTAATATTTTAATTTCTCATTGTTCAGTTGTAGTTTTTGGCAAAACAAAAAACATAGATTTCGGGTTTTCGGTCGGGTTTTCGGGGCTATACCGGGTTTAGGGTCAGGTTTGGGGGATAGTTTCAGACCCGACAGGGTGCTCCGATAAGAAACCCGTCAGGTATCGGGTCGGGATCGGGAATAAATTTAGATATCGGGTTCGGGGATGGGATTCTCTGAACCGCCCTATTACCATTCCTAGGCCTTGGTGCCTTAGACCCACTTCTACTGGAAGGTAACTCACCTCGAAGCCGTGTAGTGTCTACGCTGATCTCGGCGTGGAAATCGTCATTCCTCAACTCCTCAACCCCTACACAACGATCTTTCTCGGTTACTATGCATACTAATAACCCTGACAGGGTCAACCCAATCCCAAGTCAAAGTCAAAGTCAAACCTCCAATTGACTTGAATTGCCGAGTTGGCCCGCCAACTCGTCGAGTCCCTATACGATTATCTGCCCCCAACCCGACTCTACTCATCGAGCCTAGCAAGAACTTGACGAGTTCTTGTTTAATCATAACATGTGGACAATCTTCAACTGACTCGCCGAGTTCTTCCTTGAACTCGTCGAGTTCAACTTCCTCATATGAGTTTGTCTAATCCGTGACTCACTGAGTTGTATGAACAACTCGTCGATTCCGTCTTCATGACTTGGTAAATTGCCTTGGACTAGCCGAGTTTGTTCATACACTCGTTGAGTCCCATGATTTCCAAGTGTAGAATCTCGTCCAACTTTGTTGATTCCTTCTCTAGACTCAACCAGACCCCCAAAACAGCAAAGGTTGGGGAACCACTATTCGACTCGCCGAGTCCCAAGAACAACTTGTCGAGTCCACTAAGGTCCATGTCCATAAACTCAATTTCTGCTAAGCTCTTCTCATCCAAAGGGTAGATCTGACTTCTTAGGGTCAATATAACACGTAAAGCCACAAACTTTACGTCCATACATTGGTCTTCAAGCTCAAAAGGACAAAAAATGAGACCCACAATATGCATAGGGATCTTATGGCCATAAAGTTGGCACCTTTATGCTATGAGAACCCTCTAAAGACCAAGATCTGAAGCCATAACTCTATATTACACTCCACAACCCGAAAATGGCTTAGAATGCCCTACATATACCAAAATACAAGCCCTAAAGATGAATAAATACATGGAAGATCAAGATAGAAGCTTTTTACCTTAAATGAGCTGGAAATGCAACACAGTCTCTGGATCTTCTAGCTTCAACTTGAACTCCCAAGCTCCTTTCCTCTTCTCAAGCGTTACAATCCACCAAAATGCATAAAAATGGCCTTAGAACACTCAAACAAGGCTAGGGTTTCAGGATAATGTCTTCTGGAAGTATAAGGGATGATGGAGGCTAAGATGGGGAGAGATAAGTTGTTTAAATAGGGTGCAAACCCTCAAATATAGGGTTTCACTCGGACAGCTCCGACTCGCTGAGTCGGTCTCCGACTCGTCGAGTAGGTCACTTAAACCCCCGATGAAAGACGAGTCTACTCGACGAGTTGGGCCTCCAACTCGTCAAGTCCCAGGGTAAAACATGAAGTTTTCTTGAATTAAATACGTACCAGGATTCGGGTCTTACAACCTAGTTTGCTTATGTCTCCTCGTTGGATGGCTCCTATATGTAAGCTTTCTACCTTCTCCTCAACTTGCCTTTTCTTCAGAAGTCACTTGGAATAAGCTCCATCTGCCACAACTTGAGCCTTCTTTCTTTCTTGTCGTTTTCTAAGACTTCTCTGTCGCCGACTCGATGATCGTCGTCGTCGCCACTCCTCTCTTCTTATATAAAGGAACAACCACTGGCCACTGCTTCTTCTTTATCCTTCTCCAGCGATCTGTTATTGTTAACCGTTATCGCTAGAGCTCAGCCACGGTCAATACCGCTATCTTCATTTATGTTATGTTTTGTGTTTTTATTTTTCCAGTTTAATCGTCTCCTCCTGATCAAACTGTGTGTGTGGGGAGGGGGGATGTTTGTGATTAGGATTTAGACCTAATCCCTTTAGGCTTGAAATTAGGTCTTTTTATGTATCCTATTTTATACAGGGTTCATGGGCGGCTCAACCAAATTCGGAGCTCTAAGCGAACCAAAAATTTGGGGCCTTTTCGTTCCAACCCTGATTCTATATTCTGTAATAAAAACAAATTTAAAAGTGAAGATTGTCTTTTTTTTCTGTTTGTTTAAACTTGTAGTGTTTTAATTAAAAGGAAAACTCAAGCTTACAAGATTATTTTAACTAAAAAATGCACAACTCAACACAAAAATCAATGAACAAGCTAGCCACATACATAAAAATCGATCAATGGACAATAACCAACATTCCTCAGACTATGTATAACACGAGAAGCATTTTCCCTATTTGACTTGCATGCCCAAGTATTTCTATTTAATATGCTAATAAAAGAAACATTTTATATAAAACAGTAGTCATATTCTATTCATGAATCAAATAGAATACCATGACAAATTCGGTAAAAACAAATTCAAAAAAACACAATTCACAAGATGTAAACAAATTAAGATTTACCGGTTTAGTTTATCAAATCATATAAATCTTGTAATACCTTGACAAAAAGTAAACAAATTAAGATTCAGTTTACCAGGAACACAAAAAATGAATGGAAACACCAACTCTAAAAATCAAAAATCAAACAGCAACAAAGAAATCGAGAATAAAAGGTATCAAGTGAAAACAGATAATGGAAAAACCGACTATAAATCAGATAATGGAAAAATCAAGTGAAAAAACACATCACACACCTTAATCGTTAGAGAAATTCATTAATCTTCATAGTAGTCGAGAATGGAGGAGGAAGAAGAACAGAAACTATTTAAAGGTTCAACCTTTCTTTTGGTGTTTAGCAGTTCAAGAATCGATATTGGAGAAGCTTATTAGAATCAAGAATGGGAAATCAGTCAATCAGATATTATTCAGAGTGCGAGTCCGCGAGAATGGAGAAGGAAGGAAGAAGTGTGATCGTTGCTTTTGATTTGAGGCGCCGTATACGTATCAGCTAATATAGAAGCCAGGAAGAAAAAAATGAAATCGACATTAGAGGATTTGGATTAAGTGGGCCCCCCTAAAAAATAGGGCCCTAAGCCCTAACTTATATTTTTAATACATCAGGCCGGATTAGGGTTTAACCTCACTATTTATTAATTAAGAAATCTTTTATCTTACATGGATAATACCCAAATGCATACAATGGCAACATGATCAAGGTAAATATAATTTCGAAGATGGTGGATTATGCTTATTTTTAATAGATTACAATAAGAAAAGTTGAAATGACCAAATAAATAATTTTATTTTCTAGACAATGAAATGACTATATTAAAGTGCCTTGTTTTTTTGTTTGCAAGATGTAGTGCCACACGCTTTTCATACTTCTCAAACAGGACATCAATTATGGAACTTCCAAAATGAGATGTCAACAGTGGTTCCGTAACTGCTCTCATGATTTTTGCAGTGGTTTTGCCATGGATGTGGCTGGGCTCCTCAAAATCTTTCATATTTGTATAATCTGTGTCATGTGGATCCCAGTTGATTTGAAAAACACTCAGGTTATCAAGGAAAAATGATCCTTCATTATGTACGGCATTCCTAACTTCATCCTCACATGGACTATAATATGGCACATTAAATGAGTTCAATTCTGATTCTTGGATGAGACCCTGTAGTGTATGTTTAAGCAAATACTAATAGTTAATTACTGAATTACAAATCTAAATAACTTATTAGTGCATATAAGAAAGCTATACCTCTTTGAGCATATCCACAAGTGATTGTGCTAGTAACTCCCAAAAACTGCAACAATCATCACTGGTTGGATCATTAATACTCCGGCCAAGAATTGTTAACACCATGCATCCACCTTTTATTACTTCTTCAGAGCGCAGTTGTAAAAAGGTACTAAAGTCAGTATCAAATTGATTTTGATATGCTTTAAGCACATTTGGTGGACTTGATTTGGCAATGTATATATTGGATGTGTTGTTTTCAACGCCAACAGGAACCTATCATATCACGCATTAACGTGATTATAATTCAATATTCAAAGTAGTTTGAACAAATTATATATAAGTGTATCAGATAACCTAAAAATGATCTTAATTGGTTAGTTGGATTCGAAACCTACAAACAAATGTATGCGACCGTATTCCTTGGAACAACTTTATATGGATTATAAATGGATTTTTTTAATTTAGAATGGGAAATGATTTTAAAGGCTAATCGATCTTACATATTTCATTTCTGATTTCCTTGGTGGTAAAAAAACATTGGTAGTTTTAGTAACGACAATGTCATGTAATAATTTAAACAAATACTAATGAAAACCCAGCATAAAGACAACATTGAGAATGTATTTATGCTTTAAGTTTAACCTACAATTCAGAACAATTTGGTTGCAAATATAGGATTATACTTTATTGGTTGCAGTGACAATCAAATTGTTGTAAAAATATATATATATATATATATATATATATATATATATATATATATATATATATATATATATATATATATATATATATATATTTAGTTTTGGTCATTTAACTTCTGGCTTTTGTTCACTTAACTTTTGGCTTTATGCTAATTTAGTCCCTTAATTTTATGGTTTTGTGCTTATTTAGTTATTAAACTTTTAAAATAAAGTTATAAAACTAACACAATTTTAAAAAGTAGATAACTAAATAAACACAATTTTAAAAGTTAGATTACTAAATGAACACAAAACAAAAAGTTAAGTGATGAAACGAAAATTTAGGTCACTAGATAAGCACAAAACCAAAAATCTAGTGACTTTTTAAAACTTAAAATGAATTAAATAACCAAACTATCAAATAGTCAAGCAAATGACAATTTCTACAAACCAACACATGGCAGTATGGTCATTGATGAATGTGTAAATTGAAAAATATACACTAGTAATACGAACATTTGATGGTGTTTAGTTGCAAAATAATATTGGAAAGAATGAAATCTATCAGACGAATTGAAATTAAAACCAATTTGAATCTATTATGTATTTGGTTGAGATGAGATGAATATTTTTTGTTTGGTTTGTAGATTTATCAAAGAATTAAAAAAAATTAATTATAATATGTTTTTATTCAATGAATAATGACTAAAACAAAAATGAAATTAAAGAGGATTTAAAAAACAAAGTCACAAATCTCAATCTATACTCTTTGCCTCTTATATTAGTGTTAGGTTTAATTACATATAAATGATGCACTTTTTCTAATATATATATATATATATATATATATATATATATATATATATATATATATATATATATATATATATATATATATATATATAAAAGTTCAATAGAGAACCATAATTATTGGTTCTCCAAGGAATCAATTTTTTTTTTCAAATTCTAGATCTTATTGTTTATCGAAAAAAAATTTAAATCCATAACTTAACATTGTGAATCTGAAAAATATTTTCGGATTCATCGTTTGAATTTAGTTTCACATTCTAAATTTTCAAAGATTCACATTGTGAATTTGACGAAAAAAAAAATTGAAATTTGATATCATTGGAAAAATGATAAAAAGTTATGAATATATATATATATATATATATATATATATATATATATATATATATATATATATATATAGAGAGAGAGAGAGAGAGAGAGAGAGAGAGAGAGAGAGAAAAAATACTGAGATTTTGTTAAACAAATAATGTGATTATGGACAAGGGTGTTTATGTACACATTTGGAATGCCAAAAGTTAAAAATAAATAACTAAATAACTGTAAATAAATATATCTGGTTATTTTATTCTAAAGATTTTATTTAAAAAAAATAAATTACAAAAATCATTGTCGTAATTTATTATTTTATATACTCTAACTTCGTTTGTATATTTACTCATAAAAATATATGTATATAATAATCTATATATTTAAAAACGTGAAATATTTTTTTAAGTAATATTCTACACATATGTATGTAATTATTATTCTATACTTTTACTCATGGCTATTGATTTTAAAAAAAAAAA